>NC_042513.1:21434086-22634086 GCF_900963305.1 Echeneis naucrates | reverse complement strand
CCAATCTGCAAGAGTAATTCAGGATCTGGCTCGAATTCAAGACAGTTAGGTAAATAAAATAAAACAGACCTGACAGCAATTGGATTTTTTGTTTTACTCGCAGTATGTAAATTTCAGCTTCCCTCATAAATATTCATAGTGTATTTCTATTTCTATTTCTAAAAGTACAGCGTTAGCTTTTCGCAGCACCAAAAGCAAAAGTCTTATTTCATTTGAAAAGTTTGTCACTGAGGAAGGAAACAAGATTTCTTGCTCTCATTTTGTGTGAAGATTTGTGTAAATCATTAATGTTTGGTGACTCAGGGTGCCCTGATGTAATGTAAAATGTTACTGTAGATGTTTGGTCAGGAGGTTTATCCATTTGCTATGGATGTGAGAGATTGAATATGAATATGTACGTGGCTTTAGTAGGATTTTTTTTTTTTTTTTTAAGGGAGGGGAGGTCTTAGGCAGACATTTCCCTGAAGAGTTGTGCTTTTCACAAAAAAAAAAATGTCTGCTAATTTAGCCTTCAGGTATTAAGTCATGCATAACTGCAGCTCTAGGTTTCTGAATTCATTTTGATGTTCGGTAGATTATTTTATTCGGCTGTTTGGCGCTTAGAATTATGCAGCATCCCATTTCCCACAGGACCAAGTCAGTTGTGTCCTCGCGTTTATCACATGACTAACTAGACTATCTCTTGATCTGATTGTCTTTAGCATATGCAGAAGAAACAAGAGGGATTATCTGTGTGTCTCCCTCCCTTTAGGAAAAACAAAGCCAAAGAGATTCACATTAGGCAAAGCTTACTGAGGGGGAAAAAAAAAAAAGTGATTTTGGTTTTCCTTCTCATAATTTGTTATAATAATATGTTTCTATTATTAGCATATTCAAACATTTGATTTGCATTTGCCACGTACTTATTTAATAATTAATATCTCAAGAGGACAGAAGTGATTGAGCTGGGTCACTCACTGGGTGTTGTTTTGTAGTTCTCCTCTTTTTTCTGTCATTGACCCACTTTTATCCAGAAGCACAACAAGCACCAGAAGAAAAACTTATATGTAAATTCAAAGGGGGGGGAAAAAAAATCTCCTGTAGCATGACAACAGTCTCCTGAGTGGATTTTTTTTTTTTTTTTTTTTTATTTCCACCAAGCGAACGGCTGGATCCTCGTGCACTTAAGAAGTATGTTTCCAAAAGAGAACCTGAGAAGCTTTTTAAAGAATGATGTATAATTTATTTGTATTTTTCTCCTGCTTCAGAGCCTCTTTACAGGGAGTCCTGTGTGAGATGTGTTCTGAATCTGTCAGACCGCAGCAGCAATGCTGCCCTCTTCCCCACATCTGTTTGTTCTCAATGAGATTGACCCCTTTGTGACACATGGTAAGCTGTTCGGTGCCATACGGCTCTGTCTTCACAAGCTCTTCCAAGAAATCACGTTCATAAACAAGAGCACTCTGGTGACGAATTAGTAAATGGCTGCTTGAACTGAAAATATATATTAAAAAAATTGTTTGGTCTTGCTCCAGGACATTTGTTCATAACCAAACAGAGGTACGTTGTCACCATTAGCAAAGACCAATAGACCAACATCGTGTTAAGAACTCTTCATCAAATTTTGGTTGGTTTTCTTCAATTTCGTTTACAAATATCAAAATGTGCTGACAGTTAGCAGCTGACAAGATTTGACAAAAAGCTAAAAGAATGAAACTTTCAGTCACTACGGTTTTTGACCAGTTGGGGGCAGCTGGCACGTGATTGTTTCCTTTTTAAGTTAATTTGTTAGCGAGGAGATGCTCATTTTTTAAGATACAGAGACACATTTTAATTCATTTAGAGACGTGTTCACAATATTAGTTCTGTTTTCTATTTCCTGCCATGAATGTTGAGCTCTTCAGCCCACACTATGGTCACTATAGCAAAAGAGAGAAACAATCCGTACATGACATCAGGCCGGGACTTGGAAACAGTGAGGTTGAACTTTGAGCCTATCTGATATGAATAAATACGATTATTCCTCATGGATTCATTTAGCTATTGCTGAAACAGTGACGGTGTTATATCGGGATCTGCTTCATGTAAAGGAAAGAAGAAGGAAGGAAAGAAAGGAGTTGTCTTATTGTACCTCAGCAGATGTAACTCTGATCTCGGAGCTGACGGGTTCCCCTCTGTTACTGTAATGAGAATGAAACAGTGATCATGCAATGTTAATGCAGTTAAAGTGACTCCCTCTGTACCATTATTAAAACATTTTAATTATTAAGTGTCTAATGGTCACTGTTAATTCACTCAGCTTCCTGTGAGTGTGACAACGTCTGGGCCTCTGGTTTCGTTGGAGAGGTCCCAAAAGCAATTTCCTTCCTAGCTCGTCTCCTAAAGGTCCGCTCCGTGTCTCCACCTGTCAAAATCCAACACGTCCCCTCGCACCCACCTGGCATGATACGTATTGACAAACTGGGATCAGGAAGAGTTTTCACGAAATCCACATGAAGGAAAGGCATTCAGTGTGTGTCTGTGTGCTTCCTCAAAGATGCCTTACAAGTACAAATAATTCAGCTTCATCAGTGGAGCTGCTCGGGACGGCGCTGGAAGCTGAGTCATATCAGCTGGCTCGTCCTTTACATGGCTGGTTGAGCTGGAAGAGGTTCAGGTTAGCAGCACAGCACCTCCACTTGAGACATTAATAGCAAGGCAGCTGTGACAAATGGAGGCCGAGGCGGAGTTTGGCACCCGCATTCAATGGGATTCCTTTGTGTGGATCAGGAGCCAAGCAGATCATTATTTATTTACTTCTTCCATGGCATGCAAGAGGCACTGTTGTTTTTTCTAAACTTGATTGATGCGATGGGTGCAGTAATTGCAGAGTGCAGATCCAGGTTATCAACTTACATGTCAGCTCATTTAAATGGAGCCACAACACAGTCGGCATCTGAAAAGGACAAAAAGGCTTCTTTCTACCAACAGTGTTTGCTGTAGTGGACATACTGGGTGTTTTATAGGTGGTGATTTACAAACTTTCAACGTCCAACAATTTGTTATATTTTAATTTATTCTATTTTTTGATTGTCGATTAGATGACTCAAGCTTTGGAAAAATGATCAAAAACCTAAATTTTACAATTCAAAATAACTGTTTTCCGAACAATAACGTTGTTTTCTTATTTATTATGATAGTAAAGAAGGAAACTGCAACTTCTACTGTTTCTGAAACGATGTGTTCCCCTGTGTTGTTGTCTCATATCTTGGAGTTTACATTTTGGTTAATGTTTAGGTAATGTTTGGTTAAGGCTTCAAATTATCTGTGAGTTTCTAGTTATGTTAAAAATTATATACCTTTTCATTTCTCCCCATTGCTCATTCTAGGAATTTTTGATGCTGTTCCCTTTTAAAATCTCTCTCTCTTTGTATATTTATATATCTCCTCCACGCGCCACCACTCTCATCTCGAGCTCCTATGGCCAATCCATACCAGAGAGAAGAGCTGAATCTGTGTCTTATCAGTGACAACACACACACTGTGCTTGCTGGTAATTGAAATTATCACATCAATGGCAAAGAGGGGGGCTCTGACAAATTGCACATTGACAGGTGGGGTTGAAATCCAGTTCTTTAAGGCTGCATCAGCTTGTCCAAAGGATATTTCATATATTGTTTCCATTCAAAGCTCTACGCTGCACAATGGTTGACCTTACAGTCGGTCATAGTCAGGGCCTAAGCCATGACACAGGATGAGGGATCAGTTTTATGTCTTCAAGAGCAACAGGCAGAATTTCTGATACTCTTATATAACATTGATTAATTATTATTTTTGATATTCTTCCATTTACTGCCACAGTGAAATGTAATTAGCCCAGAATGCGTTCTACAAATGTCAAAGATGGTTGCCTGTAAACAACAAATCTTATCTCAAGATCAACTAAAAACTCTTGTATTGATAGAACAATTGCTGCCTTTAGATTTATAAAGAATTAAAACATTCTCTAGATACTAGTAAACACTTGACAAGCAACAAAATGGTACAACAGTTTATCTTCTGAATTAGTGATATGAAGGTAATTGCATGAGGGAGCTGATTCTTCTCATGACACACTTACAATGACTCGAGCAATTAGCAGTTGCTCTGACAGGTTCTCTAATGTTAATAACCTTAAATAATTCACATTTTAAACACCATATGCAAATAAGGAGATGATGAAAGTGCTCTGTGTTGTAATGAACCCCAGATACCAAACCACTGAACCTCACCAGGTCGCACGTTTAGCAGCAGACTGATCTCTTCCTGCAGCGTCTTTGCTGAAAATTCAAAACAAACAAAAGAATATATTAATAAAAGTCCGTAAGCTAGGAGCAGGTAAGGAAATACTAACTTTTATTTTTGCTATTTTCATTCAAATGAAAACACCTGCATTTGGCAATTACCTCCTCCATGTTGAGTTTACAAAAGTGTCTGTAAACATTAAAGTGCAAAGAATTTGCTTGCCATTTAGGGCACATAATCTTTTAAAGGTTCATGCTACAAGCACTCCAATCTAGTATTATTTGAAGAATCCAGCCACTTACCTTTCCATTTCATCCACACAAAAATACCCTACTAAAACAAAAATGCTATTCAATAAAGTTGGATGGTTCGTGGTTTCAAACAAACATGTGACAGAAAAAAAAGAAAAAAGAAAATTGGCTGTTTGAATAGTTAAAGCCAGTCTTATGTACCCTGTGGCTGTTTGAACAAACACTTAGTTGAAAATACATATGAAAAGGAAACAACAACAACAACACCAACAACATCAACAACAAAAAAAAAAAAAAAAAAAAAACACTCCTTGTAACTGCAGAGAATGGTGTGTGTGGTTTCTAACACTGTTCAGCATTGTTTTTGTTCAGTATAGGCTTGAATGGCCCCTTGCTGGTTTTAATTCATGTAAAGTTCAGTGCATTTAGGACCTATTCAAAGTGAGAATTCCTGATGAAAAATGTGTCCAAGAACACATTCAACTCCCCGTTACCGGGCTGTTATTGTCTTTGTTGTGCTATTTCAGGACATTTTCAGATTTTTTTTTTTTTTGATTTTTTTTTTTATCCATCACAAAGGAACAGAGGAGGTTGGACAGTATGACAAAGGGCCTAAGGGTTGTTATTGTCATTTCTACTACTGACTTCTGAACACGTCAAGTTAAGGGGCATCAGTATTAGCTGGAAGCGAAAGGCTCAAGCTTGCTCTGGATTAGCTAACATTGGATTTACACAGCAACAGAAAAAAATCCAATTTTTAAAATCTCATCTGGTCCCTCTTGTGAGGTTTTACCTGCCGCAAGAATTCAGATATATGCCAAACAAGGTGGCAGTTAAAAGAGAAATTAAAAAAAAAAAAAAAAAAAAAAAAACAGAAACAAAGTTCCTGTTTCTGTGTAAATGTAGTTTATGTGTCAGGCATGTGCCCCAGAGGTGTGTCAGCTGGTCCCAGGAGCCGGAACTTCTCGTCCAGGGATGGCTCGGTGGTGCTGCCCTGCAGGTGGATGAGTGGTTTGGTCTGCAGCAGCACACAACCCCTTCCCCGACCTCGTCTCTCCTCTTGGTTCCTGCGGTTGAAGATGTTTATTCTGTTGTCCAGCTCGGGGCTGGTCTTTTCTGAGCCTGTAGGGCTGGGAAGCTTTAAGTTGACGGGGTCCACTGCCAGGCCCTTTTGAGCAAGACAGGAGTCCTCAGAGAGGGAGGAGAGCAGTTCCTGCACCACCACGCTGGGGTCCCTGCAGCGGTCTTGGCCTGAGAAGGGAGGAGGGCAGCAGCGGTGAGCGCTGTAGCTCAGACCGGCGTCCTGAGCCGTGCTGCTGCAGTCTGTCATAGATGAGGCCGGGGCGTGGCTGCTCAGGCTGTGGGGCCGCAGTATGCTGGTGGAGGGGTCACTCACGGCGCTGCCCACCCGCTCCATAGCAAGCACCGGGTTTGACTGAACAGGATTTGTATTGGTGGGGAGGTGGACGTCAATGGCTGCCATGGTGATGATCCGAGTGCCTAAACCAGAGGCCCCAGCATCTTCAGGGACATTTCATACGCACAAACACACAATAACAAATTAGCCCTTTGTCTGATAGACAACACATCTAAACTGTGAAGGAACGTGGAACTGTGCTCTGTTGGAAAATATAGACAGACATTCAATAACCAGCGACTGGTTAGTAGACGATGGAAAGGTGTAAGATATTTACTCAGCAGATTATCTAACTGCGACTGAATGTGACAGTATATATATCTATCTACAGCATGAATCAATAGATAGAAAGCAACGTCTTCATCGTAGGATTTAGTCCCTTACCACTGCTTGCTTCAGTGTAGTACTGGCTGATGTAGTTGTTCATGTCATCATGCACAACTGGATCTGAGATAAAGAAGAAATAAGTCTTAAGAGAAAAAATCCGAGATAACAATTAATATTATCTACTAAAAAAGTATTCACAGAAAAACCTCAGGCTCTTTCTGCAATTTGAAAACAGCACCTCACCTGGAGAGATAGTTAACGTAACATCCTCCACCAGTGGACAGTGTTTTTCTCATCTGATCAACCACTCAAAGTGCTTTGACTTTAAAGCCACCTTCTCCCATTCACAAGATATTCACATACAGCCGTTATACCAAAACTGTGACTGGGCAGCCATCGTGGGTGATTTGTTTCAGTATCTTGCACAAATTACGAGTCAATTTAAGGCAAGTAAGATTGTGGAGTGAATTTACAGCAACAATCGAAAAAAAAATTACATTCATATTATTTCATTCTTAATTCAATTTAATAGCTACAAGTAAATAGTAATATCAGTTATGTCAGGAAAATATTCAAATTAGGGTTAAATACAGTGTAACCGACTCAATGACTATAATTTGATCTGAAATCTTTTTCTCTTCAGATAGTTCGGCCCATTTCATTGTTAACAGCACAAACTACTCCAAAAGGAAACTATCTCTTACGTTTACAACTAAATATTGACGGAGATGACTTACGCCCCAGGACACTGGTGATTTATAGGTGATCCTGCACACTTAGGTTGTGCATTAGCTGCACACTGGTGCACCAGAAATAAACTAGGACAGGGTGGGGTTGGTTTCAGCACTGAGAGAAACGGGGGAGTCGGGTCTTTGTTCGGCCTCGGATCCCTCCAGTCTCGCAGGCCTCTGCGTGTGTGGTGACTGTCTGTGATCTGCTCCGCTGGTCTGTTCGCTTGATTGGTCTTGAGCTCACTGTCCGCTGGCTGAGTGCGAACCCAGAGTACCCTGAGTGCTAGCCCCCATCCCCAGGGACATGCTGCAGACTCTGATGGGTAATTTCATTTATTTTTCAGTTTAAAATATTAATCCTTAAGCCACCCCTGGAGAGGAAGCATTGCACTCACTAAAACAAGACTGAGACAATCGCTGCACAATTAATAACACATGAGTCTTAAGAAAAAATAAATAAATAAATAAATAAAAGAATAAGCTGTCCAGCATACATAAAATTTACTGTCATCTGTCTTTGGAAAAGGAAAGATGGCATGCTGAGGTCTTTTTAGTTCAGCTCTAAACCGTCATTTCTATGGGTGAGGCATTCGTTCTACACCAAAGACGAAGGAGATCTCATCAAGGTTATTGATGTTGAAGCGAATGCTAAGCTAATTACTACTTTAATTTAAAAAAATGAAGAAATGTTTGATTTGGTAACATAGCAGGCTGCAGGCAGCATGGATGGATCCCTGACTCCAGCTGGCAGGTTATGTATCACCTACATTTTAAATGCAATATGCTTTATGTCAGACGTGATGAGTACAATCGGCAGCATTCACTTTCTTCAGAACTTGATTTATGACCTCAGTTCTACTTCATGTTCAGTTCACTTAATGTTAGCATGCCAAAGTAAGATGTTGTAGCTGTTTAACATCAGTGTTACAATCACCACTGTGGACACGTCGTTCATTTGACATTATCATGGGTATAGCCCAACAAACCTGTTAGCGTGGCTGCGGACCTGCAGTCTAACGTCTTAACGCGTAGATATCAATCACGTTTGCTTCTGCTTAGATAGTTTAACAGAGCAGCGTTTTTCCTACCAACCAAACATGTCGCGTCTTCCTTTGCTGCAGTATCATTACTTTATTTTTTACTTCTGTCTTTTGTTTGCTGAGAAAAAGCTCCACTGGGCTGAATGTGATACACAGTTTGGTACTTTGAGCTGAGACATGATAATAGACGCTGCGCTGATAGTTTGATGGCTCCGTGCAGGTGAGACAGCGAGAAGCCCGTCAAGGCGTTGCTGCGTGCAGCACTGGGCAAAACACTTGACTTGATGTGAGATGACCTGACTTGCCTTAAGCCCCGTGGCCTAAGTGCTCCTCCCAGTGACCATGTTTCAGTAAAAAGTCCCACTTGTTTCTGAGGACCAGATTTCCCACTATGCCCTCGGGGTAATTTTGTGGCTGCCGTGGAACCTGCTTTTGCCCTATTGTGGTTTGCAGGTGAAGGGGAACAGATGTTGACAGGGACCCACTTCTTCCTAACAAGGCCCAATTCACAGAGCACTCTGTACCTGAAATAGCCCAAGTGGTCTGGGCTGGTTTGGCTAGCCTCGCCACGAGGGGAGGCGGGAAGAGAGATAGTTTAAGCTTGACAGACGCCCATGGAGGCCGACGCAGTGTCAGAGAACATGTTTGTTTTCTCCAGGATTCATCAGATCCCTAAAAGCTTTTTTTTTTTTTTTTTGCCCTTCACATTGATCCCAGAGCGCCTGCGGTCAGATGGCTGTTGCGTGTCAGCATGAAGGGACTAAGAGCCCGACCATGAAGATGCTCCAGGGCAACTGCTTCGGATTAAGTCTACATCGCTCCGGCATCCAGTTCACCTGATGTTACGATGTTCGAGACTTTTTGTTCCACATAATTATGTACATACTTTATGCTCCACCCCCCTCCTGGTTGGTCAGCTTTCTCAAACAAACACCTGGCACATTGTGTATTATCAATATCTTAACGCTGTCTGCTTTGCCCTGAATGCACCGACTTAGAAGTCATCCAAATGTCTTTTAGAGCCAACAGATGCTTTATTAAGAGTTCGTTCAAACCCTTAGCACAAAAAAAAAAACAAAACACTGCTTTAGAAACCGCACCATACCTGCACTGGTGTGGTGCTCCCTGGGGTTTCTCTGGCCACTTTCATCATCAGACTCCCCAGGAGTCAAGCCTTCTACAACCTGAAAGCTCCTGCCCTGTTTACCCCACACATGGTGGACCTGCATGGCTGCTTCACGCTCTGCTGCAAGGTCCAGGTCCTGCTGGGCCAGATGGGCCCTGAGCTGCCTGATCTCAAACTGGAGATGGTCGTATGTGCGTGTGATGGAGACGAGTGGGGTGGAGGACAGTCGCGATGGTGATTGAACAGCAGGGAGAGTGACAAGAAAAGAGGAGGGGAGGGGTTTGGAGACAGAGAGTGACAAGTCGGAGGGCAACAAACAGAACAGGGAGAGGCATGTATGAGGAAATAGAAAACAGGAAGCAAGAGAAAGTGATTTGTGTGATTTCAACTCAACAAACAATTATCATATTGTCTGACAGATTTGTACATCTGAGGTGTAAAATATATTGGATGTGACTCTTAGATATGCAGGTCATGGCCATCAAGGCAGAGCTGAATCAACAGTTCATTAGGCTGTAGATACTCGACAAAGTTTAATCACTCAAGAGCGACACCGTCTCAGATACTCAGACAACAAAGCTTTCCCCTGAAATCTCGATTTGTTTTCTCTAATCTTCTCTTCACATAGCAGATCATGTAAGGAAACATCAAGGTTACAGCATAATATTTTTCAGTTGTACTGTGAGTTTTCTTCTGAACAGTCATTATGTCTCTCCGTGACGATTTCAAGGTTTGGGGCTTTAGCACAAGGCCCGGTGATAACGAAACACAGCTGTACCAAATACGTTATGATAGACATGGAGTTTTTAGAACTCTTGAAACTTTTGTTGTCAATGCAACATCAGCCCAATCACATTTTTGACGGAGAGCATGATCCCACAGGACAATCAATTAACATAAGAAATGTTGCCATGATAATTGATGTATTGAAATAATCATTATTCATCTCTGGCGTTAAACCTGAAGCTTTTTTTTTTTTGGGGGGGGGGTAGTATTTATTTGCTGTAGTCTCCTTTTCCCCCTGTGGTATCATCATCCGTGGGTGTGCTCTGAGGATTCATGATGAAATGTGCAGAAAGAGTCGACCTGTTTGTAGGTCCTTGCTGCCCTCCTCTGGTGGTGATGTGACAGTTCTCTCAGTGGAAGATAGTGTTGCAACCCTAAACTATTTACCACAACAACTCTATAATCCTTTTTCATATATAAAGATTAAACGGCAATATGGGTGTAAATGAACTATAAATGAAATAGAAACCATTTAGCGACAAACTCCTGGTAGGGAATTTGAACACTTTTATTCATGGCACATACGATTGTGTCATGTGTGACCACATCTATGTTGATTTAGAAGTCGTATCCTGTTCAGTCATCTTTTGAGCGCTACACACACAATCAAATGTGGCTGTGAAGCTCTCACAGTTATTTCTTCACTAACACACAACTGACGAAATGGACAGTTTCGAGAGTTTTAAAATAGAAACCAATAGATGGGAACTGTAAAAACAGCAGAGTTCACTTAGACCCTTTTCAACTTTGTGCTGTTAACTGTGTGTCATAAACACCCAATCTTTTTTATATATATATATATATTTTTTTTATAAAATATTGCTTAATGCAAAATTTCTAATTGCTCTGCAGAGGCACAGCTGGTTGTGTTGTGCATAAAGACCTAGAAACTGCTCCTCGAACCTTCCTCTTACCTGCCTGCATTTCTAGCTAGTGTAATAACTGTGCACCTTTGTCCTCCCTACAAATACGTGGTGTCTAGAAATATTATAAGAGACAGACTAGACCTGCTATATTTGAAAAGTCTGCATGCGGGGATATGGGAAATGAGGCTCGGCCCGTTTTGGTACTCACAGCCTGTTCCTGGCAGATCTGAGTGAGACGCTCCAGCTGCTCCTCTCTCACAGCCTTAGTCTTCTCGCACTGCTGGATCTCCAGTTCCATCTCAACTTTGACTTGTAGCACATAAGCTAAGACGTGACAGGAGGGAGGAAGAGAGACAGATCATCTGTATGAATAATGGTTTTATTCCATAAAACACAAACCTAAATGAACTGAAAACAGCTGCATAAAGACACTTGTGGTAAAATCCACTGAGGTCAAATGGGGATCAAAGGTCAGTGTTTTGGGGGAGCTGTCTGTCAGACTGCATGGATCTCTGGTTGATCGTTGCATCGTATCTTGAACGCTGATGTCAAAAAGTCACATGTTTTTTAGTAGATCACGTGTCATTTCGCTTCACAAAGTCTCTACACATCTGGGGCCCGTGTACAGCATCTGTGTGAACTGCAGTCACTGCCCTGAAACTGAAATGGTGGGGTCAGAGATGGGGCAGCATGTTCACTGATATTAGGATGTTTGGGATTTGTTTTTTTTTTGTTTTTTTTTTTATTGTTAGAATAAATAACCTTCACCCTACAAGTAGTGTGTCTGTCATGACCTCCTTCTTACAACAGTGTCGTCCTGAAGTGTTACCAGCAACTTCTGAGCTGCCACAAATCAAACTTGACTCTTTTCCGTGATCTTTTATCAATTTCATCAACTCACGTCACAGTTTTTGTTTTTTGTTCTTTTTTGACTGAAGAAGTTGCAGCTCATCTGTTGCTCTGTTTTTTAAGCGATTTAACTGATTACTTTATGAACTATACAGTAAATATAATGCGCAAAAATATCACACGAGCAGTCGGCTCGGAAGTGATGCGTCAAACTCTTGAATCACATTTTGATCAGTCCGTGTCTCCACCTCGTGCAATCTCGCGGCACGTTTTATTTATACATGACACACTTTAAGGTGTGCCTAAAAAAAGGATGCTGAGAGTAAATTTGGATACCTGTTGTCGTCGCAGTTGGCAGACAACCAGTCCCTCACACCTCTGCCGTCACATTTATCAGTCAGCCGCATGATATCACACGTGGCAAAGCTCTACACCCTGACGGGGGCCGTTGCTACGAGCAACGTAAGGGGGGTGAAATATAATCAGTAATCCTATTCCAACATGTCTGTAGGTGTTGTGGTTGTGAATGTGAAACATTATCAAGACTCAACTGGCGGCTTCGCCTAAACGCTGAGATGAGAATGAAACACCGGGTGGGGAGGGGGCATTGCACAAGGCCGTCACCACATGCTCCTCATACCTATTTATAGTCACGTTGGGATAAACACAAAAGAGGGGACATCAGATGGGCCCATCGCTCCAGTCAGAATTCAGTACAAAAGGCTGGAGCAGAGGTTGTTTCGTTTAGTCGCACATTGTTTTAGTGAGGGTAATAATTGAACATTTGTGTGAGTGTTAGTGCGCTTACTGTGCCTGCGTGTTACACCATCACTAACAGCTGTCGTAATTCACGAAATTCACAAACCTTTATCGCATATATACGCAAATAATTGTGTTTTCCTGAGTTCCTTGCTGTTTTTTTTTTTGTGTTGTTGTTTTATTTTTTTTTTTTTTTTGTGCCTCACCATCGACCATATGTTAAGTACTACAGCTCTGCTGAAGGCAGTATCATCATTACAGCTCTGAGAAGTTTGGATTTTTATTGCAATTGTTGCAAACAGGCGATGCACTGCATTTGGTTTCTGAAGTCGTCTGCAGGTTAAAGTGCCTCACTGTTGGTTTTGGTAAAGCTAAATGAAACCTTTCGCTTAATTTACTGCGCAGCAAACTGTTTTCATTTAAAAACACTGTGGTTCCTTTTTTTGGACCACCTATTTTCTGATTGTGTTTAAGAGGCTGATATTTCCCAGCTGGCATGTCACACTGCTAATACATTCAACTTTGTTTTTCTACTTTTTACAAATTCAGATGCTGTTCTCTGTATTTCCCACTCCCATAGGTCCAACACAAATATTGCCTTTTTACAAGTCAAGTTAATTCTGTGAAGGACTCACTCCTTCTCCTGCGATAACTGAGCCGGTCCCTGAGCTGTATATTTATTGAATTGAGTAAGACTTTTTTTTCCTCTCTCCCCTCTCTGAGGTGCGTTGCCGCCTGCACAACAACAAAACTCAATCACTCACAGAGATCAAACCCAACAGGTCGAGGTGTGCTGGAAGAAACTTATGAGTTCATTCCCCTGAAACCAACACTGCAGCAGCATGTTAAGAAGCACAAGTGTTTCACCAGAGTAAACCAGCGATGCTTAAACGTATACTTTCTGATTAATTACGTCTTTATGTTGATGATCTGTCTGTAGGTATGAAAAATATTATTGTCATGTCAAACTATTGCTGTAACAGGAAATATTGTCTCCATTGAACATTAAAAGGGAAATTTTACACAGAAGAGCTTCACTTGTCCTCCGTCTAGGTGGATTTAAACAAACTGCACAGTGAGTTCCTCTGCGGTCTGCGCAGTAGATCCTGCTGGCAGTCAGAGGCCCACGGTGAGGGTGACCTCCAAACAGATATCGAGCGGGTCCATATTAGCATAGGGGGAAGAACAACCACTATATTTATTATAGCCTCTCTGAATCTGCTTAACTAGCCCCTTACAATCAATACTAGTTAGAGTAGCAAAGTGGCAGCAATTTACTCTGAGCCATGATCAATAGCCACATTGCTCTGAATAGTAAATAATTTGTATAATCATGGAGAGAAAAGGGTCACACTGCTCTTTCAGGGCCAG
Organism: Echeneis naucrates; assembly: GCF_900963305.1. NCBI lineage: Eukaryota > Metazoa > Chordata > Actinopteri > Carangiformes > Echeneidae > Echeneis > Echeneis naucrates. The sequence goes on along the minus strand of NC_042513.1, from coordinate 22,620,321 downwards.
CTGATTATTTATGCATCTGTGTTCTTTTGGGGGAAATGAAAATGCTGTTCCTTCTTCAATCGTGCCACAAAATGATTCCGATTGATGGATGTAAAGTTTTTCGTCTGCCCCCACCATCAATGATCCTCTTGACCCTCCAGATGCGTAAGGTGATGATGAGGCTGATGGCATCCCAGGGGCTGCTGGGCCCATTGGCCACCGTGGAGGCCACCATGGGGGCCAGGGACAGCACGATGATAGCGCCATCAAACACCTGTGGGGAGTCGCACACACAAGCAGACGTGCAAAATTGGTACCGCAACCAAAGGACCCTTACCCAAAAAACTACGAGTCCACTGGGCCACATTAAGCAGCTGCTGGTGAGAGTTTCATATTCATCCACACACAGATGAAACTGGACTGATCCCCTCATCCAACTCTTGGCAAGACGGCAAATAAACATAAAGCTGGGCATACAGGTATGTAATGTAGGAACAGGTGGTCAAATTAAAAACAATATTAGAGGAAAGCTGGAAAAGATTCAAACTGTGATGACACAGGACTGCAGTACTCACCTCGACTTTGTTTTCTATGTAGTCCCAGATCCCAAGCACAACAATTCTGAAGACAGTCTGAGAGCGGCAGGAGAGGGATAAATGAAAGCATTAAAATAGATGGCAGAGGGAGTGTACATATAAAAAGCTCCTGTGATATTCTCAGTCTTTTGAGTTGTCATCACATCCAACAACCTCCATCAAGACGTGTGAAGATGGAGTGAAAACTGAGGAGGGGCCCATGCAGTTTTCCTCTTTCGATCTTTACTTCTAAATACTGTAAAATGATAAGAAAGCCACATCTGAAACGAGCCAAAAATAAAAAGAGTAAACGTTTTCGACTGAAGAAAAATATGCCCCAGATAGGAAATATCAAACATGCGTAACCCGACAATATGGAAATGTCACCTCAAAAAAAGGTAAAGAAGTCTTTTCCCGTCTAAAGTATTTATAACTAACCTAATCCTTCAATTCTGCACCAATATGTGCCAATTGTTCTCCAATATTGGTCTTTGACTTCCAAAGGCACAACACTTGTAATGTGACCGCCTATCAAATTCGACATTGTGCTCGTTGAGCGCTGTTGGTTGCAGGCCCATTGATTTACACTCCAATTAGCATGGGATGTCATGTACGAGTGGTCGTGCCAATCCATCATCTGGAGCACATGTTGGAGACCAGTGCTGGTGTGAAATGAGAAGCGCGGCGACCACGCCTGCATGTCTGAAGGCTGTTCGCTGACTGGTGCCTGCTGAAACGCTCCACCTTACTGTACGTAACACCATTCCCCGATGGTTCTCCTCCGATGATGTCAGCGGGACCGGCGTTTGGAAGGATCACATCTCTCCAGCCCCATCCCCACTGCTCATTAAGCGCAGCTGTAATTATTGCTCCTGCAGGCTCACTCGTAATTAATGTTTGGTTTAGGGCGTTGGGGCTGAGGCTGTCGGGGTAATTGGTTTGCACCAATAGAGGCCTGTGGGCCACATTCTCCCCTCTCCATTGCGTTTTTTTATATTTCCAACCTGATGATAAGACATTGTTTTACCAAACAAAGGCTCAAATTTTATCAAGACTAATTACAAGCATGGTTCAGATGATGGATATTTTCCTAGCAATCCAGCCTTGAGGTAGAATTTCTGAGGCTAAAGCGAACTTCTGACAAGAAGACTGGAGTATAATAATTGAAGTTAAATGGCAGCCACCCACTCTAGTTCCCTTAGGCTTGTACTTGGTTTGCACATCCGGGACAAAGGACATAATTTAAACTTTAAGGAAGTTAAGTTTGGTTTAATTGAATCACGCATTTAAAGGAAATGCAGAATGTCATCTTAAATTTCAGCTTTTTATTAGTGGTGGTGGCAAAAACAATGTTCAATTGACCCCAAAAGGAACCTCTTACCTCTGAGAAGAAGAGAGAGAGGATGATAAGGCTGATCCAGTGGATGATGCTCGCAAATTGAAAAGCATTAGAAACTGTTGAGAGAAGAAAGCGAACAAATGTAAAGATTTTTAGGAAGATAAACTGAAAATGAATGGGTTGGGGGTCTTGGATTGTCATTAATAGATGCTATAATTCACCATTTGTACTGCTCCTATTGCTCCTCTCTTTGATATTTTGTCCATCAGCACCTTTAGGTCCATCCATCAGTCCTTAGTGCCAACCTGGATTTGCTCATGTCCTGCACTGCTAATCTCTCTGCGCACTCGCTCACTCCCTTCTGCCTTATTGCAAACGCCTCTCCAGAATACAAGAGATCTGAAGTGACCGGAGGCCCGCAGTCCCTGCAGCGAGACTCAGGTATCGTCAGAGCTGGACGCCGGCCAGTAATCGATGGGGATGTGTGCCTGCTGCCGTTGACAAGAGGCTTGCTTCATTATCACCTCTCTCCATCATTCTCCATCACAACCATTTACCATCCTGCTCCACCAGCAGCTCTGTGACTGGCAAGACTGCACACAGCAGTGACGGAGAGAGCCGACACTAAATACATACACATGATTGTGGCAGTGCACATCGATGTCGTCAAACAGCACTGCTCTGCAGTAAATTCTCATCTGACATTATAAGATTGTAAACAGGGCTTATAGCCGATGGAGGTGGAGATATCCTATCATTAATGGAAAGAAAAGATGATTTCACTATAAAAGATTTATTTTTTTTTTATTTGTCTTTGATTTATTTTTGCTAAATATTGGATACTTTTTACTGCTTTCGCCTTTTGTCTCTCCCGTTGAGCCAAAAAGGTTGGGAACTTTTAATATTTACTGTAATAAAGAATTAAATATAATTGTTACAGTGATTAGCACTGTCACTGTGGCAGTTTCCTCCATCAGTCCAAAGACATGCAGGTTTAGGCTGAGTGGTGACTCCTGGGCCTGGGACTGAATGGCTGTTTGTCTCTATATGTTAGGGACACTAAAGTTGATGTATGAGAGTTAACCAAACGACTTCGAAATGCCAAGTATACTTTAAAAGAACCTAAGTGAAGCACTTCAGTGAATGTATTGTGAATGCTTCATCACACCAGCATAAGGGAATGAAACAAACTACAACCAGAACAGATACCCGTTCTTTTTATGACCTCTAAACTTCTTGGATTCAATCAGTTTATACACACAGCAGTGCAGATTTACAGTACAGAAGACACTAATGACTGACGGAATGGATGAATTCAACGAAATTCATTAGCATGAAGGTCATAGTGTGGGGACAGCACCAGCCAAGAGTAAAAGACTCAGTTTAATGTTCAAGGACGGTGGAGTACAGAACCGCTGCTGCATGCTGCACCAAAAGCCTCCCAGGTGTTCACACAGGCATTGCTGGATTTGCATACTTAGCAAACATCAACTTAATTAAAATAAATAAATAAATAAATAAACAAACCATGATAAAAAGGAGAAATAAGTAAAAAGCTGTGCATACTACTTACATTGCAGGAGTTTGGTGTCTATGAGCAGCTCCAAAGACAGGAAAAGCACCACCAGGATGACACAGGCCACCAGGATACAGTTGAAGCCGGCGCTGAGCAGACACACCTGCCACAGGGCCACCCGACGACCACAGCAGGGCTTCAGCCAGTTGGACCTGAGGAGAGCGGCTAAAGCTCAATAACGCAATCGTTTTTCAAACCGCACAACACACTTCACAGTTTCATACTTCATCATCACTTCAAATTAGCTCTCTGAGTCAGTGGATTGCCTTTTAAGCAAATTAAAAACTGCATCAAATGAACTGAAGGGCACGGAGCTGCGGTGAATAATGACATCACTGCCTTACATGCATGAAGTGACATTGTTGAGCGTCAGGCTGAGCAGACAGTTGAGCTCCCTGACATGGCCAACAGAGGGTGGTAGTTTACACTTATGAAAATGTGTATTTAAAAAAAAAAAAAAAAAAAATCAAGTTTGGTGGCAATGGCCAGAGCAAAAAGGGAATGGTCAGAGACAAGGACAGTGAAGCTCTGTCGACTGGTGACTTGACCATCAGCTGTAGTCGTGACTGGAATACAGACGGACTCCTCTTTTAATGGCAATGAAGGGAGTCACTGTAGAGGATCCTGCCTTTATGTTCAGCAGAATAAATGATCCGAAACGCCAGTTAAAGAGCGATGTATAAATAAAAATTGGAATGAACTTAGGTATTTTCAGTCATTAGTTAGAAAGTCAACATCCTTCCTTTAGCTTCAGGATAAGATGATCCATATTTAAGAGCGGGGGAAATATTTTTAAGACTGGGAAAACAAAAGGTTTATTGTGCTGGGAAGTGTTAAAAAAAAAAAAAAACAGCATTTAGACCACTAAAGTGTTTGGCAAGGAGGCTCAATGCTATTTTGAAATAGAGAGCGAGTCTTACAGATAAACTACTACAAGGGGCTGACGGTAGGAGCTCAGAGAGACAATGCCTCTCACCGGCTCTCCAGCTGGAGTGGAAAGTTGGCGCTGCCCACTACCTTTCCCTTCGCCCCATGCACTGGCATGGACCAGGCAGACGTTGGCAGAGCATTTCCCTCCTCTGATCATGTCTTCATTCCTTGGCGTGGCGCTAACACGAGCAGCTAACGAGCTGCAACAGTGGCAAAATGGCTCCATTTTCACCGAGGCTGTGGCAAAAACCGACTATGCTGCACTCATCACGCAGGAATTTGAATATTTTATCTGTTTTAATACCTTTTCCAGCCCATTAAACCACATCACCTTCTCACTGATACTGTTGGATGGAAGGCTGCTGGTGTCGAGAACTGCATTTCAATGAGACGAGCATCCATCATTAACTCAAAGAAACAAATTAAGCCACAAAGTCTAAAAATGATCAGGGTTGTCAGCTTGCCTCTCGTGATAATCTGACGTGAGGTATGTATATGCTGTGGGAGAACATTAGGGGGGGATTTCTTGCCTGGCAAAACAAATCTGACCATCACTGAAGACTCGGTATATCACTGCAGTAGAACAGAATGGATCCGCGTTTGTACGTTTCTCCTGGTGATTTTTCTCCCTTAATTTATATTGTAATAAGTTAAAATTTCCAGCAGCTGTCGACTTGATCATGCCACCCACCCAGAAGGAAGTATTTGTTCAAGGCTGGGATGGGTTGAGCCACAATCCCGTAAACAATGCAAGGCTAATCTAATAAAGGCGTAATCATGCTGATAGCAATCATCCTCTTGGCTTTGGGTGGGGTGGCACAAGTGGGCGAGCTCCAGATGGTGTAGAGTCTGCTCCACCAGAGTCTTGGCGAGACTCTGTGGATGCCAGGTATCGTACCATCCTGTGCACCGGCCTACATGCCAGGACACCTGGGTACCTTGTCTACGAGAAATAGAAAATAATAGTTGTTGACTTTATATTTCCATTGCCACTGATTGGATTGCCCTCAAGCCTGATGTAAGTGTTGCTGAGTTATCTCAGTTTAAATATTTTTGAAGCAAAATTAGGTTGGAAATCTGGAACTAAATTTAAAAGAGACGACATACTGATGAAATCTTCATGGAAGCTATATCCACGAGCAACAGAACACATCTCACAATTAGTGTTCTTTAGCTAAAATAAATACGTGTGACAAGAAAGTCACACATTCTCAACAGTCACCTCGACAGCACATCTGCGGCAGTTCATTTCTCATGCATGCCAATCACACCCCGCAGCATACGTTACCAAACTTAGAGGACCGAGAATTTAAGCAAACAAAAGCTGCTACACTACCTCCTGGATTCTTCCCCCCCGGAGGCATTCATGAGCTACAAATAATAGCTGCTGATATGTGAAACAGTTGTGAAAAGCAGGAAGATTTTATTGTTCAAAGACAATCTGGCCGTTAGAAAATGGACCAAATTAAAAAAAATGTCGCACAACAGTTGCATCAAAATACTTCATACGCCGCAGGGAACGGGAGAAAGAGCGAGTGAGTAAATAATCTCCTTCAGGTTTTGACTCGCTGGCTGCCACACTGAGCTGTTCCACCGGAGCAGGTGGAAGTGGCTGAAGGCCACCTTGACAGTCGTGGTCGAATGTGAGGAGAGTTTTTCCACCAGACTCTGGGGATTAGCGGCAGTCGACCAGCAATAACCTTCTCTTCTACCCATCACAGATTCATGGCCTTCCTTCAACGGCAAACAGTAGCGTTTCATTTATCTAAATATTTCAATTAGATCCGTTTGTTTGAGCCAGAGATGTGGAACGATTAAAGTTTTTAATCTGATAAATCAGAGGGTAGCTGTGGATTAATCACGATTAATCGTCGTTCATAAATATGAGCAAAAAACTCTCAGTTTCTCTGTATATTGTGGTAACAGAAAGATAAATGATGTAAAAAAGCCTGTATATATGTTTCATATTAGTTTTTTTTATCTATAACAGATCCAAATGAAGAGTCATTGCTCTTTTTTTAGTAAATATATATTTCTTTATAAAATGAACCACCAGAAGAGAATCGTTGTTGCGTACCTCCACGGAATAATGCCCTTTAAATAAATAAATAAATAAATAAATGCATTAATCAAGGCTTTTTAATTGTTGAACACGTTAAGGGTGACAGTCCTAGTTTCAACATAATGAACGGCATGCATTGAAATGTTGTGAGAATATATTTTATAAGTAGATCGTCATAAATGTTAGTTTCCTTTGAGCCAGATAATGCTGGGCAGTTTTGGAATATACTTTTACACACTTAAGAAAATGCTCCCGGGTGATTCGGTGCATTTGAGTCACCCAAACATTTCATTGGTTCAATCGGCCGCCATTTCCAAAGGTGATATCTTAGCAGACTTCCACCATATGATTAGATAGTCCATCAAAGTGCACCTTAAATCAAATGATTTCATGCTTCATTCAACTGCTGCAGGGTGGCAAAGAATAAGAAAAAAAATCACCAAAACAATAAAACTCCTACGGGGAGGTAGTAAAACAGAGGTGATAAAAGTGAAATACTCGACCCACAAACTTTATAAGGGTACAGTGTCATCAGACTTTCATGATGCCAGGAATCATGTCACAGCGCACTCAATCACTGTGAGCATCCGTTAATACAGCCTTTAAAGGGACGCCCATAAAAGAGCCCGGAGAACACGGTTTTAGGTACACGCAAGGTCTTGAATCAAAGTTCCTCAGCAGTAGTTGAGCCCACAATCAAACAAATCCAATAAAATTAAAATCTGTATAATCTCACTTACACTACAGTTTTCAAAAATGCCAGTTGGCATGACTTATATCAATCACGATGCATCCTCACGGAAATGCAGATGAATCTGATTTTTCGTGGGGCTAAATATATTACACTCTGTTATCTGTGTGTTCATAAAGAAAATAATTTCATTACGATCAGTGCTAATGTCCAGTTTCTGTAACCACGGAAAGTCTTTTACTTCACTTATTTATCTTAGCTCAGCCAAAACTGGCACACAAGTTAATTAGTTGAATTTGTTTTCAATTATTTGTAAACAATAACATAGCAGTAAAGAACTTTTCTAAATGAATATATAGCAGAGTAACAGGACAAAGTCATGCTGCATGCCTGTTTTGTGCGTCTCTGTATTGTGGTTTTGGAAACTGGGTGGAGAATGAATGAGAGGTTTTCATGTCGAGGCCCTCCTGTTAAACAAGGCACTGCCCACACCTGAGCTTACACACTTCGGTACGCAAGAATCACGTGGAAGTGTTTCAGGTGAATTTACTCCACTGAGAAAACGATGAGATTGAAATGAATCAATCCCAGTCTGCCGGACGACATTCGTGCAACCGTGGTTAAAATCTGAGTGAGTTATCAGTAAACATGGCGACGCCAGCGTTTTTTAAGGACAGTCTTTATACTCACCGACTGTGGAGAAGCCACGCAATTACTGCTGCCAAGATATTTATCCAATGATTCGGATTAAACAGCAAAGGTTCTTTTTCCTACAAGTTTCATTTAAAAATGTGGTGAGAGTGCAAACTCTCAGGTACAGAGCTCCTGCTGAAGGGTCACTGCATTGCTGAGTAATGAGCTTTTGGTTTGGGACTCAGAGCTTTTTTTTATTTTATTTTTTTTTAAACAACTGGGTGCTTTTGTATGTTGCACGTGCGTGACTGATCAGAAATTTGGGCATGCTTTTCTGCTGAATGAGCAGTTTCAGAGATTTCGGTAGCTGCAACGGGCAATCTGGGTTTAGTCAAGTTTAATATGCTGCTCACACAATCAACGATGAATTACTATAACAAAAAAAAAAACAAAACAACAACAACAACAACAACAACCAAAAACTCCAGTTTCAACAAAACAGCCCTGCTGCGATCCATCCACTGCTGCAGGTCTGTGGCAGCTGAATGAAATCGGCCATTTTAGGCTCCTCCTACCAAAATGAGGCGAGGCTGTTTGTTTCTTATTTTAGGGGATAAAGTCCACGTAGACGTCTACAGGTGCCATCGTCTGCATTCACTAAATAATACAATTCTGACCAGTCCTGACTTTTCTTCCATATATTTTTTAATTAAATGAGCAGTAACACTGCTGCATGGCTTCTTTCTTTTTTTTTTTTGTGGCAGAGCTGCCCGACATATCTTAAAAGTCCACACACAGTTGAAAACGACTTCCCTCAGTGTGTCTCCACAACATCTATTCGCGGCTTCCTCACTTCTTCACAGCGCATATTTGTAAGGTAGGATCCTGGCCAAGATTGGATCTGTCATCTGAGGATATTAAAATGAGTCAACAAGGGAATAAACCTGCGAGTTATAATCTGCATTGATAACATGTATATTCCTTTTTACAGGCCAGCCGGCGTGTCACACATACTGAATTATCCGGACGCGAGTTCACAGGCAGTGTGAAGGCTCAGCTTTCGAGACAAATAGGCTAAATTCAGTCAATGTGTGTGTCCTTACTTCACGTCATGCCAAAACTAGCCTAGCCCAGAGGGGACACAGTCAGACACTGCTGGTGACACATGCAGTATATTAATGAGTCTTATTAAAGCAAGAGAACAGTAGCAAATGTTGTTTCTCTGACCCACTCGGCCCTGACGGCCTGACAGAACCACCTGGCCCAAGTCACTAGTGGACAAGCACATACAGCGGACAAGGTCACCTCTCAAACTGGCTGTTTTCAAACTTGTTTTGGCTCCACAGCTTTTCACGCTGACATTTTTCACAACCACAACACTGATTTCCCAAACGATTTTCTCTTCTTCATTTCCTTTCCCTCAACATTTCTACCTCGATCTCTGCTGCTTCCTGCGTCCACCCCCACTCCTTCTGTATATACTTCCCGCTGCCAGTGTGTATTGAGCAGGCTGATATAGCTGTCAGTGTTTCCCACTGCTGGTGAGATTGATCCGAGCTGGACAGGGAAATGGAGAGAGATTAAATCAGGCAAGGTAATCGATACCAGCACGTCAGCCGAGTCCCCAAACACTGAGACTGTCAGACTCTCAGCACCTGATGGTCTCACCAGGTAAAGCACTCCAATGGAGTGGAAGGAAAGATGCTGTTTAAATATTTATTCATTCATTCATTCATTCATTGACAATAGAGAGCAGATCTAGCAGATTTAGATATTTTTTTTCACAGAGCCACAGTTCTGTTTGAAGAAATCTGCTTTCGCGGAATTTACTTGGTAGCTTCAAGGTCACGACTTTTAGCTTGTCCTTCTTTTTAATGAGGGAAGTGTCTTTTCAAGCTAAATCTGCTGGTGGCTAATTCAGTCTCACCGGACAGATATGACAAAGCAACCACCACACAGGTAGCGTCCTAACCCCCCCCCCCCCCCCCTTCCCTCAGAGACATATATGTTTCCAGCACAATCCACATTTTCAACAATCAGGGCGCACACTCACAAAGATGCGCCCACACACATATACCACACTTCATGCTAAGGCAAGCGTGCAAAGGGGGAGTACCAACTACGTATAAAATACCTGCTGAGTTTTCCCGATGCTGTCAGATTGCAAGTAATTAATTTTACATTTGAGAGGTTCCCCATTACTGATGCCCGTGCACCACCGATCACAACAGATCAGCAGGGAAGAGGCAAGAAACCAAACTGTTACAGCATTTTCATGGGAAACACAATCCAAGCAATATATGGCTGACTCTGTCATTTTATTATATTAGCACAGTGTTTACCATTTTGCATCGACAACATTGTCAACGATTCATTCAAATTGTTCACTTGTTTATGTGCAACAATTACATAACAGCACCTCAGTCTCGTTCCAAGTCATGCCAGCAACGACGCCTGACACCGAACTGACTGTAGTTGGATAAATAAAGATGACAAAGCTTCATGCGTCAGCTGTACTGTTATAGCTCTGGATTCAGAGATCAAAATCGGGTGATGTCAGTAATTCATTTTAGATGACATCATTTATCATCGATGGATGGATGGATAGATAAATATATACAGACAGATAGATAGAGCACCAGGCAACTGGTGTGCAGCTTTCCCTCACAGTCCTGTGGGAGTGCTGGGGAAAAGACTAATTTATATGTTGCAAGGGGACAGGAAGGTCAGTGTGTGTGTTTGTGTGTTTATTCTGTATCCTGTGTGCGTATATTTCATGTGTGCATTCAGAGGCTGATTCATTTGGTACACTCTTATAGATTGCAGTTATTTATGGATTTCAGATGAGATGACTGAGCCCGAGTAAACCACAAAGTGATTTTGAGCTCAAGTTGCAGCAAAAAAATAAACAACAACAAAAAACTGTATCTTGACTGCCCGGGTAAGAAAGACTAATGAGATATATAAACTAGACATTCAAATAGATGTTTGTGACCAGAGATAAATGAACTTTATTCTTTCTTAACCTGATATCTTTTGTTAGAGGTGAGTGACAGGACTGAGTGAGCAGTTACGCAGCATACAGCATAATGGGTGCATTGAAAAATGTAAATAGTGGATTATTCTGAGATGGTCAGTAAATCAGATTTTTATTTTTTTTTTCACAAATGAAATATACTTGAATCCCACTGTCTTGGGAAGCTGGGAAATATTTTAAACCCTTGAAGCTAAACTATGCAACCTGTCAAGCCCACACGAAGTGAAAACTGCATGTGTGGTCCACTGTGGTTGTTAGCCAGAGGTAACAGAGGTAGACAGAGACGTCTGCACCGTGGACTCACTGCTTTGTGCAGTCTCTGGTTTTTCATGTTTGTGAATATTAACCACTGCGCTACATCTGTTCTCCACCTTTTTCTTATTTGAGGGCTGAGTGTGAGGATAGGGCGAGTATTTTCAAAGTGACAGAAGTTAAAGAAAAGCAAAAGCTGGCAAACACGGGAGAGTGACAACATAGATGACCTGGATGGGAAGGTGTAAACACGGACACGTGCACACCCGGTGTAGTTCTTCTATTTGAGGACATCTTTGGGTCAAATAATCTCCAGGGGATTTGTACCCCTCAGCCAAAACGTCACATCTAGCCGACGCACAAAACGAATCACAAAAGCTGGCTTCTCCTCACTGACTATTTCACTCTCTAAAATTTCCAGCAGCTATTTCCAAAATGGGCGGCAGAGGGTATGAACCCTTGCCCCCTACCCTCCTCCTCCCTCCACCCCACCGCTCACTATAGATTTAAATGAACCATCTGCTGTTGGTACCTAACCCCAGACTTCTTACACATTTGGCCCGACCATATCAGCAACATATGTTTCTGTCTCTGCGTCTGGCAACCACATTACCATCACTGAGTTGGGAGGCGACATCACTCCATTGCTCAGGTGTGCATTTGTAGGAGGTGGGAGGCGGGCTCTTCTGAGTCAGTCGGGCCACGTGAAGCTTTATCTTTTGCCTTTTTCCTCCTCATGCTCTAAATGAGACATCTTTATTATATTTTTTCTTTTGCACATCGGCTTCAGTATACTGTATCTTCAGCCTCTCAGCAGGTATTTTTGCTGTGGCTTCACTCTGAGTGTCACTTAACTTACCCTGAACTGTACTTAGCTGCGGGCTACTTTTTACTCCATACTCTGTGAGTGTAGTCAGATTTGTAAGTGCAGGGTTTCTTGGGTGAGAGTTCATTACCTTCGTACTTTTTGTTTTGTAGCTTACAGGACATCGGATGTTACGCTATTTAAAGACACTGAATCACTCCTGTGATTGGCCCAGTAACCTTCTGTGAACATTAAATTGCCATTTTAAACCATCAACTCAAGCTACACGTGAGGCCGGGACCTCTAAATCTCATTCTTTGTTTCTTTGTTCTCCCTCATCAAAGTTACACACTGGTAGCAGCCTACACAAATAAAAGGGGTAATGCACCAAAAGAACCCTTCAACCTAAAAAAAAAAAAAAAAAGTGAGCAAACAAACAAAAGCAGCTTGATGACTCGGGGGAGAGTGGGCGGCCATGAAAGTGCTGAACACAAGCCCATGCCACCTTGGTCCTCCCAGCGTTTTTCCTAGACAGGAAGATGGATGGGCCCAACGCTATTAATAACTACACTCCACTTACCATGGCGCCAAAACTGCTAACACTGCAACTGCCCCCTGATGCTAGCTAGAACAACCACCTCCCACAATGTCGCCCACATCTCTCCTGATAGGAACACAGTGTAAGGCAACGAGACAGTAAGCGGGTGCTGGAAATCACCACCTATCTTCAACTTCACCATGAACCTGATGGCTCCCGAGAGCTTACAGCATGAAGGTGTCTCCAGTAGCTTTGGCCAGCACGGCAATATATAAATATATATTCACGGTGAAGATCAGAATTTAGCTGAGCAACAGTGAAGAGCGACACTCAGTGTGAGAGAGAGAAACCGACGGCAAAAGATAGACGAGATAGTGAGCGAAGAAAAAACAAAGATTTAGGAAATCGAGGGAAAACAGGGAGTAGAAAAGGAGACAGAATAATCAGGAGAGATACAGGAATACGAAGAAAGGTGGTGGAAGAGAGAGAACAAAGAGAGGAGCGTCTAAATGTGCAGAAGCATCAATGAAGGAGCTCCATTGTTCCTAATGAGGTGTGACAGCGCAGTATAAACTGGAATACGAAGTGAACCATGATTACAGAGGATTAGATAACAACCAGTACGTAGCGCAGTGAGAAAGCTTGTCAGGCCTGGCCTTGTTTCGCCTCTCTCTCCTTCCTCTAAATGTACAAATATTCCATGTGCCGTGTATTTGTTCATTGCATGTGTGCGTGTGTGTGTGAGAGAGAGGGAGCAATTGTCTGTGACTACTTTGCCGCCATGTGAAGTGAGGGCAGCGCGCTGTATAAGAGATAGCAGTAAGGTCAGCTCCACCTTCACAATGCTACGGGCTATGATATGCAAACATGGCTGACAGTAGGTGCTTCATCACACGGTGGCAGCTTGACACAGGAGCCTTTTCTCTTGATTAATCCCCTCTCGCTTCCCTCGATGAAACACGCGCAGCCTTGTCGTACAGGCAAACCACGATAGCAAAGCTCTGTTTGTTAAATGCCTTTACAACCTTTTGAGTCATCTCCAACTCGCATCGTGTAAATGTGCATTTCTTTTTCGCGCGCCGTTTTTCTTGGTCCATTTCAGTCATTTGTCAATAGACAGATTATTATTGCATCTGCTGTTTCCTCTTACTGCAGCAACTTCAACGTATGCTTCAAGCAGGTACATTAAATTTGATGTTAGCTTTCAAAGACATTACAGCAGAAAGTTTGCATATTTTTTCATGCACACTCGCTAGATGAGAAAAGTTTTGCTGACATCAAGACATTCCCAAACTACCCAGTGAAAATAATATTCCAGCCCCCACCCAATGAGCTGTCAGCGTGTTGATGAAACGCTTCTTCCGTGGTTGTGACATTCTTAGTTTCCGGCGCACACACGCCCATCCTGCCAAACATCACTACAGAGCATGCCTAAACACTCTCCGACGCACGGCTTTCTTCATGACGCTCTTTCACTATCTGAGAAAACCAATGAGCCAGCTAATGCAGACTGGTGGGTGGAGGGGGTTGGAGGGGCGGATGGATGGAGGGGGGTGATGCACTCTCACAGGTCGAGTCAGCGGAGCAGCCAACAGATTCCTCTCCCACATACATTTTCATTTTGATGGTTGTGGATTGCTGCCCCGCCGCTGCGTCTTGCCTCCTCTCAACTTCATTTCATCATTCCACACCCTAATAAAAAAAAAAAAAAAAAAAAAGGGTTCATTTCCTCAGCCTCATTTCCCTAAAGGTGAGTTTTGCAATCTGTCTCTCTACTAGATGCACTCCAGCTTTTCCTCCTGACAGTCAGGAAAGGAGGCTGTTGGTGCTCACACGCTGTTATGACCCAACAAAGTCGACTCATCTGCAAACTAATCTAAAAACTCCCTCAATTTAAGCAACTTGCCCCGCTGCTGCATAAAACTGAGGTAAAACGTGATGATGGTGCACGGGTGTGGCATCCGTGAATGTCATCTAAGGAGGCTAATGGCTGCTGTCCGTTTGAGAGGTAGATCGATACTGTAATGAGGAGAAGGGGGGCACCGTCGTAATCAACAGAAGCCCAGCAAGTGCTGAAATCCACAGAATGGGAACCTGGAAGGAAGCTGACCAACTGACACATTCATCGCACTGATTCTAAAGGCAGGGCCTTAATGCCAGAGGTCACTCTTATATTCTCTGTTTTTCTTTTCCACTGCTGATCCTCGCTACTTGAAAATGTTACACATTCTTCCTAAAAAGCTGGAAACAACAGGGGGTCTTGATATTTCACATCCATTATCACAAACCGAGAGGCAGAGGAAGATCCACATGAAAGCTCCTAATACCAGGCCAGACACATGGCCTGGTAATTGAGATTAATGTGAAAGATTAGTGGTAGCATTTAAGGTATACTGGAGATGTAACACATGCGTTATTGGAGCTCAAGCCTGGTGGATTTAAATGGAATTTCATTAAAGATAAAAGAAAGAATGATGACTTTTACAACTCCCACTGGCAGCATTTTTACAGCCAGACATTTTGCACTAATGACTTGAATATGAAATAGTGACCCCATCGCACTAAGCACAGTTTGAGTAAATTGTGCTCACTGGTAAAATAACCCTCACCACAGTGAGCGGTAAATCTGTTGTTAGGGCTTCTTGCAGCTCTCTCGGTTTCTCAGCATCGAAGACCTGAAGGAGAAATTTTAGCCTCTTGCCCTCGGACCCAAACTCATTCCAGCATATTGGTAGTCTTGTTTTTTTAATTAGTCAACAACAGCAGGCCCGTGACCCAGTTATGGTATAAATCATAGCTTCAGAAGGTTTACAGGTATTTCACAAGTGGAGCTGCAGTCGAAAAGTGTTTCCCGACAACACCAAGCGGAGACAGTGAGTGAACGACAGCTCAAAATCGCATTTAATTGCATCAATCCGCTCTGCTTGCAGGGATGGAAACACACTGCCTCACTGACCCTGATGTACGACAGGACGCATGAGGGGTGCGCTGATTGTGATAAAGTGTGAGCGTCAGCATCACCCACTGTTGACAGTGCGTCTGCGGCATCCATCTGTTTCTGGCCGTGACTGGCTAACTGAAGGGAGCCAATGGAGTGAGGCCTGATTTGGTGTCAAACGGAGGACTTGGAAGAGCTCCTGTGCACGGTTATGGTGAGCGTGCGTGCGTGTTGGACCCTGTACTACAGCTTATGGTGTTTATGTGCATCCTGGTGAGAGCTTGTGCTCGGAGCCAGGTTTGAGTCACAGTTGCTGGATAGAATGAAGAGACTGGATAGGGAGAAGGTTTTGCATGGTGGAAAAAAAAAATCTGTTAATATCGTGACTAATCAAAAGGACAGCTGTAGGGTGACCTCATGTCCATATGCCACACCGGCATCTCACACAGTCATGTTAAAGGGAAAAAAAAATCAACGGCCATGAAGTTTAACATGACTTGGACCATGGACCTAATTGTTTAAGCCCTAAGTCCCATACTGCACAGGGTGCAGTAGCAGATAAAGTAAATCGTCCTCATCGTGAGCTAATATTCCCAGTGAGATCAAGAAAAAAAAAAAAAAAAAACTGTAAAAAGACGATGATGCCTGGTCACATCATAATGATTTAAATAAAAAAACTCACTAATCAGTCGACAGTTCTTCAACCATTTTTAGATTTTATACGACTTCAAACAGCACAATATAAATGGTATTATAGGACTTTTTTTTTTTTTTTTTTTTACAGCAGCCCATTTCTGATCAAACATATGAGACCAAATACAGTAACTACATGTGACATTGTGTTTAGTCGGACAAAAGACTTACAAAGAATTAAGTGTGTGATATTATCAGCGCCTGGTAAAATGTCACTTAGAATAAGGGCTCCTGTTCTCAGCAGGCAGCAGGAGGAGGTGGGCATACAGACCGAAGTGATGAATTGATCTCGGTTAACTTATGGATGCTGGACAACCCGGAGGTTGTCACTTGATGATAAATTGGCGTAATGCCGAGCAACGGGGACAGCCAGTCAAGGACTTATGGAGGGAGACTTAACACATGATGGATGATAATCATGCATGGTATGTGGTGTTTATGCAATTGTGATGGGGCATGTTTACGGTGTGTTTTTGTTTGTGTGTCTGTGTGTGTGTGAGAGAGAGAGAGAGACAGACTGAGGTTGACCAAAAAAAAAACAAAAAAAAAACAGTAAGCCATTATAGTTAACAGGGAAAATGCTGATGTCAAGAACAAGCTGACCTCCCACTAAGTACGTGCTGTTGGCATGCGCAGAATTACACATTGCATCTAACATTTGCAACATCATATGACAAGAATTACATCTTGAATATAAAGTCAACTAACCGGTAACAAATATGAAAACCAAAAGGATTTGTAGAACAATTTACCTGCAATCAGAGCAAAATCTCAATGAAAAAAATAAAAATAAAAATCACATTCAGTTAAAAAGGGCAGACCATACTGCAAATGACAAAATGACCAAGTACGAGCCCACGAACACTGAATCCAAATGTTTCCAACAATACAACCTCAGTTTGTATTTTTAAGATAGATGATATTTTCCCCAAAAAATCTTTTTCTTATTGGATTTTCTTTAGCCTTAAAAAAAAACAAAAAACGAAGGCAGCCCAGTGTAGAGCAAATGAATACAATAAAAGGTACAACGTGTGCGGTGGGTGCGTTCAGAGGACTGATAATAGCACTCAAAGGAACAGATGAAGTGAAATCCCTCCTGGAAATCGCAGCTCTCCCACGCTTCCTAATTGCTCATGACTGCACAGTGACGGCTCTGTGCTGAAAATGTTACATAAATCATCTGTGGTCACTAAGATCCTTGCTGCAGCGTTTTCAGTACAAACAATTGTTCAGGAAGACTCTTGCTCCGTTCCTATTTTCTATTCTCCTCAGTTTAATCATGTATTCCCATCGTAGCTCCCAGTAGCTGTCATGCACGGTATGATGCATGAGGCAGAGACCGATACGTCTGCTGCCTCTGAGCTTCTTCTGAACTCTGTTACGGCTGACAGAGAAGATCTCTTAACAGACAGTTCGGTCCTCAACAATCCAGAAGGAGCATTTGAAAGGTGGACACCTTTACTGCTGTCAGTGACTTTTAAGTGTGATGCTTTGGTCAATGTAATCACCTCAAGGAAAAAGGACGAGCTCCAAATACTAACTGAATTCTCCGAGCAGATATTCAGCTAAGCACACGCTGTAAAACGGCGATCCTTAATATTCTCATCTTTACACCCGACATGGACAGAAGAAAGCGTGCCAGGTTTCAGGGGATTCACACCCCAACGCAGAGGCAGCACTGACATCACAGGACTTACAGATTTGAATTGCCTTTATTTTTCGTAAGCGAATATCATCACCATCATCAAGTGACTATAATATGCGTAACAAGGAAAAAGGAAAACCTTACAGCCAAATAAGAGCTCTTCATAAACCAAATTAGGAATCAAAGCAGCGAAATGAAGCCTTTAGCAGACAAGCAGGCAACACTGGTGTGTTAAATGTGACGGATGATATGAACAGGTTGACTGAGAAACACGTGTCCCTTCACAATATTTGTTTTAATCACGTCATTCATTAAAGAGTCTCCGACCTTCACACACACACACACACACACACACACACACACAAAAACACTTTATAGTGTTAACCAAAGAACTAGTTGGAGTAGTTCTAATGTGGCATCAGGAAGAATTTGGACCGTTAGACTGAATGGCCAAATATCTGGCCAGCTTTTCTCACAAGCATGCACATGATTCGAATGTTATTCTCAAGGCAGGAAAAATGATAACAACTCACCGTCATTCAAAACACATGCAAAGCTTACTGTGGGGAGAAGAGAGTGAGGGAAGGGGCCTTTCAAAACAATGATATCTTAAGTTTTTTTTTTTTGGAGTTCCTTAAAAAGACTGAACGAACTGTTGGCTCAACACTGACTGTGAGTGTGTTTGTTCCATATTTGTGCCACAAACACACTTTAAGAATAGTCACCAACAAAAAATTAGCCCCAAAGTTTCATTTGCTCCTCTCTGTGGCACAAATTGGCATTTAAATTCAGCAATAACAACATTTCGGGAACCAATACACAATAACGAGGAGTGTTACTCGCACTTGAGACAAAGATGAAGCACTTTGAAATCGAACTAAACAAATGAATCTATCACACAGAAGAACTCACCCTTCTCTGTTTTCGTCTTCATCTGCATTGGAAAGGAGCTGCGAGCCGGCCAGCGAGAGGTCCAGAGCTGCGAGGGGCAGATCTCTGTAGCCAAAACTCACTAGCTGGACCGGAGGAGCGAAGCACTGGTTCTCATCCTCCACCGGCTGGGAGATGATCTCCAAGTCTGACAGACCTGACTGCTCCACTTTCCTAGTTACATGCCAACGGCAGCAGCAGCGAGACAGACGCACAAACACAAACACACAGGAGAAACAGGACAAGAGAAAGGTAAAGATTACAAATGGAAACGACCACAGTGGCATCACTACATAAAATAATTAGGCGATACTATCACAGAAATAATCCATTAATAGACCTGAGAAAAAATAATGCACAAAAAGAAAAATGGCGGTCATTTGAGCCCCGTAGGCCAGAGGTGAACTGTGTAACTGCAGGAAATTAAGCTCTAGTGCAGTTTTAAAGTTTGAAAACTGATTCTCTTAGTGCCTTAAGTTAAGTTCGGTTTATTATAAGTTTTAATTGGAGTTTTTAAATCATATTCTGTAGCAGATTCCTGAAAAAAACTGAACTCACACAGGAAATATTGACCTAAACATGTTTCCAACCCCACCCCCACCGCCTCCGTCTGCATCTTCTTTAAACTGTAATATCTAGATACATCAGTGCTGCTCAGTTGTGGGCCAGCAGTATGTAACCCCAGCGTGCCCAGAAGCCCCAGTTGTGTTAAAAGCTGGGCCATCTCAGTAGAGCGTGGAGGTGGAAACAAATGCTGAGTGCAGCTGCGGACCGACTGTGTGTGCCCTGTGGTGTGTATTTTTAGACCAGAGCAGATGCTGGTGTATCACGTCTGCTGTGACGTCATCGCCTCTCCCTTTGTCAGCCAAGTGGATCCCCGCTCTCCTCCAAACGTCAAAGGAAGTCCGACAAAAAGGTGGATGAAGACGGGGGATGGATATCAGGTATTATACAAGAGGAACAGGGCGAGAAAGACAAAAGAAGCTAAGAACAATAAAAGAGGAGACAGACAAGAGATACGAGGGAGAAAGCAGGATGAGTGACAGCGTCAAAAAAAGGACTGGAAGTCAGATGTGGTGGCAATTTGCAAAAGTAAGACAAGGAGGGTGGAAAAAAAAAAAAAAAAAAAAGGTGGGAGAGAGATGGTGCCTCGGTTTTTACCAAACCAATAAAGATTTTCTCCACCTTGTCAGAAAGTCACATGTCCGTCACCTAAATAAAGACTAGTTACAAAAATCAAATTCTTCATTTCCAACTAAGCCATATGATTTTGTTTAAAGGTTGTAGAATATGAGATTTCCATGTCTTTCTTCGTCACAAAGCCGGGCTAGGTGCTTTATAAATACTGTAAAAGTACCAAAATTCATGGACAGGCTCAGAGCCTGATGGCTGATAACCTTGTTGTTGTTAGAGCTCTTCAGAAAAGGTTGCGAGAGGATGTAAAACTAGTTACTGGTACTTCAAACCACATTTATCTCCTTAGGAACAGTGAAACTGAAAATAAAACATGAGGAGGTATGGGATTTTCATGCTTTTGTGCAGCTTTCGTTTTCCTGTGACATAGCAGGTTGTTTGCTGTATTGCCGGTCATTCAGTGCGCGGACGACCCCGAGACGATAAGGGCTACATGGAATAAGAACATCAAGAAGCAGCCATTTGCTGTCATGTCCCTAACCATCATGACAGACAACAACGAGTGACTTAAAGCACTCAGAGTGAGCAGATACACACACCCCGATAAGACATTACCTTTAGGAAAGGGCAGACATACCGGCTGATAAACCCAAACACACACGCCCATCCCCCCACACAGATTGCTATACCCTCCAACAGCCAAGGTCATGCTAGATTGCATCTAAGGTCTTTTAGTGATGATATTATCGCTGTATACTTTAATAAGTGTGGAAATGGGACCATAATGTACAGTATGTGTGTGTGTGTGTGTGTGTGTGTGTGTGTGTGTGTGTGTGTGTGTGTGTGTGGTTAAAGTTGATCAGATCAAAACTCGCTGCAGTGCAGCCTTACCTCCAGAGGTGAAGCAGGAACTGGTCAAAAAAAAAAAACAACTCCCAGTTAAATACAATGGCTGCCTCTATAGCGAACCATCAGTGGTCTACCACGGCTGGAGAAGTCACCCAGTTCATATACTGTTGGCCATTTTGACTCTGTTCCAATCATTACAGAAACAAGCGTCCACGAAGGAGGCCAACAGCTGAAGTGTGATGGTGAATGGAACCTGAAGTGTCGGGTCTTAGGAGGTTAAAAGGACCAAATTGAAACAGATCAAGTCCAGTGAGCGACCTTTCAAGATTTAGAGGGAAGCAATAAATTAAAAAAAAACTTCCTCAAAATTTCATAGAAAATTTGCCTTTTTGTGGATTCATAAATTGGTTAGCTTCCCCACAGTAATGGAAATAAATGAAAACATATACTTCATGCAAACAGAGAACGCGCCCCAACTTTGGTCTCAGTCTGTGCAAAGGCAGCGTTGGGCCAAACTGTGTCGCTGCACCCTCAGCTGCGTTACCAGGACAACAGGAGGACGGACTGCATGTTGTTTTCAGAACGGTGAGAAAAAGACACGTGACACAAGGAAAAGGCCAAGATAATGACCTGAAACGTTCAAGAAAATGGCCTCACATGATGAAATAGCAGCACAGCTAACAGACGCGGACCCCAGAGAGCCGGCTTTGGATGGACTGAGACGTCGGTGAAAGCAAAGCTCAACACATTTTCCCTCAGAGCTGGGATGAACTTCAGCTACTGAATAATTACAAGTAAATTTAGGATTTAACTTCTCATGTATTTTCTAATCTTTACATTTGTTCTATCCTTTGATTCTTCAGTAGTTTTTATTTTTATCTTTTATTATTCAAAGCTTTTTTAACCAGTAGTATCACACATCTGATCCAAGTGGCTTG
The DNA here is from genome assembly GCF_900963305.1 of Echeneis naucrates. NCBI lineage: Eukaryota > Metazoa > Chordata > Actinopteri > Carangiformes > Echeneidae > Echeneis > Echeneis naucrates. The sequence continues at coordinate 22,598,777 of NC_042513.1, read as the reverse complement.
CTCGTGTCTACCAGAATGGTGTGGAGACCTCTGTGGTGTCGTTATCAAGGCCGCTCATGCATTTTGTTTTGTGTTAGCTTTATGTAACAACAGTCATTAGAGTCAAAGTCACTTAAATGAATCTACTTTAACCACAGATGTTAAATGCCTCCCCACCTGTCAGATAGAAGAAACCATCTATCCTAAATGTCTGTCATGCAGCTAGCCTGGAAAATTAGTTCTTCCCTGAGTACAAATTAGAAAAGGATGTGTATCTATTCAGCTCTACAACCAGTAAACCATCTCTGAGCAGGAGAATCAACTTGTTTAGTCAGATCATCGAAGACATTTTAACCTAAGCTTTGATTATTATTATTATTATTATTATTATTACGTAGTGGTGCAACAGTTCAGTTCCAACAGTTCATAAACAAAGTCATCACTGTATATATAAAAAGGATACAACAACAGCAGTTTTTGTTTTTCATTATTAAAATCTTTCTGCTTTCAGGAAGAAAAAAAAAAAAAAGTGTTATTGCAAGATTGTCTCGAGAGCTGCTGCCGTCATCCAAATTTGATTTGATGGGATAATTTCCCTCGACAAGAAGTCCTAACATTTCTGTGAAAACACGTACACTATATGGCCAAAGATATCAGTCACCAGAGGCTGTTTCATGCACAGTGAAATACGTTCTATATGAGCATTAAAAAGGACAATAAAACCAAAAACTAGCCCATTGCGTCTGAGATTCTGGAGGCTCCAGACCTTTGTTTGTCCAGCTGTTCTCTGATTCCACTTTTGTTAAATTAAATGAAACGATATTATACGAAACAAAAATAAAATAAAATAAAATGCAATCATTTCATATGATTGTAATTATGTCCCCCTCTGATGTTTACCAGATGGTGTCTTCCAGTACAGCGGAAATCTGCGTCAGGATGGACTCGTGCGTTGTTGTACCGTGAAAGTTTGATGACAAATTCCTGCACGCTTGTTTAACTTGGCAGAGAATCTATTCCTGCTCTGAGACTGTGGATGTTCACTATCCTGCCACGGCGGGATGGCCTGATAGATGCTGTTTTCCTGCATGCTTCTCCTACACACGTCGTCTCATCCACAGCGCAGCAGCAGCTTTGGCTTTCTTCCCAAACAATCAGGACTGAACACATAACTACTCGTGACAGACACAAGCTGTCCAGAGCCCGCTGGCTCACAGCTTATAGAGAGGGACTCCTCTTGGCCTTTCCAGATATAAAGAAAAAGTGCTGACCCAACCCAAGCATGGTGTTCGTTGTGAATTTCTAGATATTTCAGCAAAAGCCTCATTTGCTACTCTGTTCCACACATTAAAGGACAAACGTGACAGCGTGACGTAAAAGACGGTACGACATCCGACAAACTGGACTTTCATCATCGCTCCTCACATTCAAATTCACAATATCAGTAAACACGAAATTCAGCGGTGCTGTTCTGCAGCCAAGTGTTGTAATTCCTCAACACTATAATGACTCTAATACATTACAAGCCAAGCAATGACAAAATCCTAAAGACTAACTGGCCTGTTTTTCTGTACAAGTACAAATATAAATACATTTTTCCTGCCTTAAATACAAATACTGACCTTTCCGAGTACCCCAGATGTTCTTATCTAACGGAAAGTGGCAATTGTGAAATTCTCAGAAACGTTATTTCATGGAAAGACTAACAAGACCGCATCTGCAGAGAAGCACCCACAGGAAAGAAGTGATATTCAGGGGAGCAGGATTCCCCGGGGGGTGGCAGATAAAATTAAATAGTGGACTGTAGAGTTGAGAGCTAGGTAGGAAAGGTCATTGTGTGGCAAAAGTTGCTCAAGGGATTTCAGTGACCAAAGCAGAAGGTCACATAAGTAACTTTGGGCCAGCGGCGCTGAAGAATATTCCTCCTCCAACACTCGCCAGTGACCCTCATGGCCCCTCATGAACAAGACAGACCTACAAGAAGCTTTGAACAAAAGGAAGAATTTGACTTTGTTTGTTAATTAACGTTAAATGAAACTAAAATGCAGTAAATATGAAAAAAAGCATCAGCATGAAAGCATTCCTCTGTGAGCATAATATCGTGTTTTATTATAACCTACATGGCTGAAGACTCACACTTTTGTTTATGTATTACTGTCTATCCTATAAGCTGGCTAATGAAAGTATAATATGCCCGGAAATATTTCAAACACAATCTATGAAAGTCCAACTGCAGAAGGAAGGATATGTAGCCCTGAAAGGCAGTGAATTCCACTTTAGTTCTTTTATCAGGACTTTTTTTTCCTTCACAGGAAGCCATGAAAGAGATGTTATTTTTTCCCATTTGTATTAATTTCATTTCATTTATTTTGTTTGGGGCTTTTTTTTTGTAAATTAAAAAAGGCCAAAATGTTGTTTTTGTTTTTTTTTTTCACTCCTCTGTTTTCACAGATATCACAAATGAAAAATTAATTACCCAGGCCAAAATTAAATAAGAAGATAAATATATGTTTGCCTTACAAGCCTCCATTGAGGAAGCCAGTCTCTTGACGGAAATTAAAATTTGAAATTCCACCTTAATCTGACAGTAAGATCAACTGAGTTCTGAATAAGATGTCAGTACATGTACTTTTATGTTTGTATTGTGTTTAGTCTGGTCTAGTCAAAAGTGGCACTATGACAATTATCCAAACATTACATTCAAATCTGAACTGATTTCATGAATTGACACTTTGTGCAAACATGCTAATCTCTTAAGGAAATAAACGTTGTTGGTGCCCTTCATGCACCCTTAAAAAAGCCCAGTGGCAGATTTGATTTGATTTGAAAATAGACATTTGTGCACGGGGGTAGAGAAAATTTTTGTTTAGTCCTTGCACGCTTGATCCTGAACCAGCCTCCTCTTTGTCCAAAGCCTAAGTGGACTATAAGATCAACACAGGTTGTCTGAGCATCACGTCTGAGGATCTGCAACAAGCTCAAACACAGCCAGAGCGCCGAGCACAAAGCAGATGTTCGATGCTCCCACCAGCTGCTGCGGAGAACTTTGGAGAAGCTGGACATCGTTGTGTGTTAGTGTTAGGGACTCACTGTGTGTGATTATGTGCACTGTTGGTGAAAATTGTACAACTTCTCACCAACAGTGAGACACAACGCCCTGACTCGGATGACGAACTGTAGCAGACGTGTGTCGGTGATGGTGATTCACACAGATGCTTCTTGCTTCCCTTCGCACAGTCCCGGTTTTGTGTTTGTTGAGGCACCATAAGCTAAATAATTTGACTTTTTCTGCTGTTATGACAGTCAAGAGAGTGAGTAATGTTTGTCTTTGCTGCTGACTCACATATAACGTAATATGGATTTCACATCCAAAGATGAAGATGAGGCAAAAGAAAGTCTGTCGGTTTTTACCTCGGGGATGTTTTCAGCATCCAGATCAAATAAGGCAAATACAATGAGACCAGCAGAAAAAAGCAGAAATGATTCCATCCAGCCTTTCTTTCTTCCTCGATTTGGCCTGCACTCAGTTGATTCCACTATTTTTAAGGCACTTTGGAATCAAAACTTTTTGTCTTCTTTTCCAAAATGGCTCTAATGAAGGACTAAACATCTCTAACTCCTACAGAATTTACAAATTGCTTCAGGTGATTTCTTAGAACACCCATTTCAACTTTCTGAGAAACTTTCATAATTTCACGCCTGTGGATATTAATGAAGTCTGCCAGGCACATTAGCTCATTAATAATATTACAGATTAAACTATGATGAATTGGTGGACTACACAATGGACTGTTCTGGCCCTGGTGTGACCAGTCTCTTATCTGACCTTTGCAGTTACAAGCTGTTGAAGACACAGGAGACGCGCAGCCCCTCGTGGGGCAGGGCTAAGACAGCAGATGTACAGAAGCCGTCGTCATAATGGAGAGGTCCACGAGCCCTTTTACACTGTGTCACTATCCAATAATAGATTATCTTAATTTCTACAGACACTTAAGGGAATGTGGGTCTTGGAAGACTTAATGACTGAAAAAAAAAAAAAAAAAAAGAAAAAATGATTTTTGTAGACTTGTTAAATGGACTTCGCCGACCGGCTTGTCTCTCCTGCACTGTAATTTTCCATTAAGGGCAAACATAGGAGACACACAGTATATTCTGTGGTAAGTATGTATAAAAGCATTGTGTAAAAAATTAAAAATAAAAAAGGTTATGGTTATGCACACATGATTTATGAGTGTGACACAATGACTGAAAGATTGTTTTCTTCTGGAGTTGAAAACACCTGATCAAGTAAAATGTTTTAAAATGCAGTGCAAGCCGGATTTTGTTGTCATGCATAGATAATAACCTGTAAATGTATTATCAATTTATATATCTTTTATTTGAGCACTTTTGCTTCTGATGCCTGAAGTACGTTTTCCAAATGATAATAAGTACTTTTGTTAAATAAAGACTTTCAGTGAGACATTTGTTTTTGTTCATATTGTTGTGGTGGCAATTTTACTTCAGTAAATCAGAAATCTGTCTCTCCGCTATTGAAAAGAAAATGTTTCACAGGAAACAGATTCAGTATTTGCATGACATTTTTTGTCAATTTGTTTAACTAAAAGTAGATGATACAGAATAATTTGGGATATTTTGCATAATAGAAAATATTTATTTAAATTAGACATTATTCAGTGTCATTTCACTGCCAAAGCCACAAGTGCTGAAAAAAATGTTGCACAAGTAGATGAATACTAAAAAAGAGATATTAAAACTAAAGCTTTCTGTCTGCATTTTTTTGTTTTTTTTAAACTTTGTATTAATGACATGATCATCAGCCTGAAGCTTCTTTTTCAGGTGGTCTGTCTAAAGCAAACATGACAGGATGAAATTCCACCTTAAACGCAGCATGATGTGACGGTCTGCTGAGACCTGTATGTCTGTACCCTGTATCTGTATGCGACCAAAAGCAGAACTGGTTTTCTCATAAAAGAACAAATGGAGCAATGATTTGGGGCTATTCATCTAGGTCAAGAGAATAAATGCAAGTAAGTTAAGTTGAAACAAATTAGAGAGTCATGCTACGCCAGCAGAATCATGACTTGACAGCGAATAACGATTTTCGCTGGTTTCCCTTAGCTCTTTCTTTGTCTTCACACATACACACACGTACACACAGCATGTTCCTTCAGTAATACATCAGCTGTTCTCGGTACACACACTGAGGGTGCAGATTAAAAATGGAAAGCTGGGAAAAAACTGGAGGTGGAAAGGGAAAAGGTGTTAAGTTGTAAGAGTCCTGTATAAAAATAATCAATACATTGTATTCCACAGAGTTAACATAGCAGTCTGTGTTAACTGGCTGCAGAATGGATGCTCTTATAGTCAGCACTGTGCAGGTGTGTTTGCATGAATCTGCATCTCAGTGTGTCTCTGTTTAGCATTCAGAGTGACGAGGGTCAGAGACACCTCAAGTGAATCAGAGCCTGAGTGAATAAAGGTCATTATTGTAGAAATGGAGGCACAGAAACCTGGAAAGTGGTGAAAGAAAAGGTGGCAGAAAAACAGAGATCAGAAGATCAGAACAGTAAACGAATGATGATGGGAAAATAGGCACAATCTGTCATAATACCGATTATGTTCCACAGACATTGTGTTGTTCTTTATGGGTGGAAGAACAGGAGGAAGTGACTGTACTTACTCAGCATTAGCCATGATGCTGCCTGAGGAGCGATGCAGCCGTTATCAGAAAGTTTCCACTCGGTTCTGCCTGATTTCACGCTGAAGTTCTCCCTTTCAGTGAGGTTTTCATGTTGAACCTGCAGCAGCAGCAAACACACCCATTAACGCCGGTGGGGAACTTTATACAGTGCAACAAATATGGCCATTTAGCAATTATTGGGAGGAAGGAAAGTGGTGATTTAACTTGGACTCAGTTAGAGGCTGCTGGACTTAATGTGCTGATGAAGGCAGACTGAAAAAGTTTTACTCACTGTTTCTGAAGTGTTTTTAAATACAACAAGAGTTCATGCATCCCAATTTCAGCCTGAATGAAATTCTCGGGGGAGTTCATTTGTTTTTATGCACACACTGTGCAGTAAATAGACACAAAACTATTTTCAGTATATTGTTCGTGTTCACAGATTAAGTTTCTGCTCAAGTGGCAACGAGGTCGATCAAACTTGAAGGTTCCTCAAGCTTACAGCTACAAAAGGTGTTGAAAAGTTGAAAACATCTGTGCTATCAAGGTACAGAAAAAAAAACAACGTGACAAAGAGCCCATGCTCCAAGCAGCCACCAAATGACTGGAACTCCAACCTAACTTTTTCCTCTCCTAAAGCATTCATCCACACACAGATGGGTAAATGTCAGACTCTCCATGCTCCTGGACATCTATCTGAGCCATAACAGCACCTTTGATTTAAAATAAATAAATAAATAAATAAATAAAACTGCACATATTTTTCTTTTCTGGCTGGCGTCAGACTCCAGAGAGGACAGAACTACCCAGATCCCATCGCTGCTGCACATAAATGAATCGTTGACCTGATGCAAAGGAGCCTACCTGTGTGAGATTTACATTGTTGGCGGGTGAGTGTGCCTCCCGCTGCCCCCTGGCTGATAGTAATGTCTCCCTCGGCGGTGATGGGAGTGAGTGAAGCAGCAGCAGGCTGTGTGCAGGCTGCAGCTATCCTTCGCCGCTTCGCTTTCAGCTCAGCTGCAGGAGGGAGAAGCATCGTCACCCGGCAGGATCATCATTAGCTTTCCAAGCTTTCGGAGCCAGATCAAATACCGTCTCCCCCCCCCTCCTCCTTCTCCTCCTCCTCCTCCTTCTTCTTCTCCTCCTCCTCCTGGCTGCTGCGTGTGCCCGCTGCTCCAGATCCAGATCCAGACCCGGATCCAGATCCAGATCCAGATCCGGGTTCCGGCTCCTCGGTGGAGGGTTTCCCCGGCGAGCGCAGCGGGGAACCCTGCGGACGGAAAGGAGCTGTCCAGGTGCTGAAGCCGAAGCCGAAGCCCCCCCGCCACCACCACCGATGAAGCCTGGGCTCTTTACCCGCCCCCTCCTTCCACGGCAGCCGAGCAGCACCGGGCCGTCTTCATCCAAACGCCGTCAAAACGCGGCGGGTTCGATGCCGGAGACGGACAGAAGCCGGCGGGTCGGGTGACATTCGCATCGCTCCGGTCACGACATAGCGGTCTGACAATGTTAACCAAAGGGGTGGACGCGCGCAAGTGCGTGTGTCAGTGTGTAAAACAGAGAGAGAGAGAGAGAGAGAGAGAGATAATGCCTGTGAATAGATTTTCCCAGTTCCCGATCAAGGCCAATCTGAAAGCGGATGATTTTATTATCTTTACGCCCGGCAGGTGGTCCCTGTCCGCGTCCTGAGCGGTTTCCCAAAATAAAGACAGTGTGGGAATGTAAATTGCCTTCACAGCAATTGGTTTAACCGTTTGTCATTCACCGGGATCAGCCAGTTAAAGCGCACAATCCATCAATCTCCGGCGGCTCTTCCTTCGGTCTGAACACGCCTGGACGTGGGCTGCTGGAGATGTCACAGGCTGAGGCTCGCATTTCAGCAAATAAGGAAAAGGATGTGGCGATCTGAAAAAGCTGTAGTGGGCCTGCAGTTACAACCGAGGAAGGATGAACCCAGAGGAGCCAAAGGAAGCCATTGAAGGGGGGTTAAAGACATAAAAAGAAATGCCTGTATATTGAACTTTTGGAATTTATTGAGGAAAATGAGCAGGACAGATATGATTTGGCACATTTAGAAAAGTGCAAAACAATTTTGTTTGTTGATTCATTAATACTAACTTAAAGATTTTTTACTTCCTCTTCAAAAGACTATAAAGGGCAGACGTGTAACATTACAATACAAAAGGAGTAAGATATTCTTTTCTGTTTTAATAGCAACTACCTGACTGGAAAAAACAAAAGCAAGAGAAAAAAAAAAGTAGGAATTGCACCTTTTTGTCATCAGTATTTTCTTCTTAGTGATGAAATAGCAAGACAATCAACGTCCAGGCCACCAGAAAGAAATCTAGGCATGAAATGCGCAGCATTCAGTGGACTTTTACAGAGGCCAGTATTTTACTGCATCTGTAAAATTTTTCACAGCTGCTTCAAACATGCAGCTGGATATTTAGTCCCTCACTTTATCTATCAAGATTTAGAAAAAATTAAATCCTATATTTTACATCAGCAAAGAAAACCTAATACTCTCATTATTTAATCGAAGGACGCAAAAACATTTCACATTATTTATAGTTAAATTTCCATCTGCATACAACTCTCCTTAAGTCAGAAATTATAGAACAGCTGAGACTAAATCACGATGAATTTCAGAGTTTCTGTCAGTCAGTGTCACTTACACAGTCAACGGGGCAGCTGTTCTGTCCTGCTGGATTATTCTTTTAAATTTATCAGTAAGCTCCATTAACAGCTGAAAGCAGAAAGTCAGAGATACGATCTGACAGGTGGACAACAACAGAGGCACCGCAAGATTCTGCTTGAATTCCCGATGCCCAGCTGAACGGCCGTGGACAGATATCTTGAGTTAGGAGTATTCATTTGCAGACTAACATGGCTGCAGTTGACGACTGGTAAGAAAACCTTAATGAGGAGGGAGGACGTTTTAATCAAAAGTAAGTAGATTTTATGAAAGGACCACACTCTTCATATTTACATGGATTCTAAAAAGTGCCTTTGCTGAATCAACAACTGTAACAATAGCTTGGGACACTCAAGTGTGCATAATTTACTCACCTACAGAGCAAACAAACCACGAGGTTCATGTCAGACAGTAAGAAATATATGCCATCGACGTATGAGAAATCTGGGAAAATTATTTACACATATTTTACAAGGCTGCTTTATCTCATCTGAATGTTAACATAGACGGTGCGTTTGTTTTCAAGGGGCCTAATTGTTTTAATATCATGCTGTGTCATCTCACAGCTTTTCTCTCCAAGGGACACGACTTCACCAAATTCTACAAGAGTACTGATGGCTAAAGGAATAGTTTCCTGTTGTTTCCGACTGCCATAGCACGCAGGTCCATAATGGATCCACTCTTTTCCTGTTTGTCCACTGTTACGGCAGGTCAGTCAGTCAGCCTAGATGGACCAGGGTCATGACTGTCGTGTACTCATGCTGCAGACTGTCCGTGTCAGTGTCGCACAGTGTGTAGTCATCTTTAATGATTCGGTCACATCCAATTTCACCGTTGCCGAACAAGCCGAAGAGGGGGGTGTTGGGGAAGACCTTGTGAAAGGCATCGGCCTCTACATTGGTCTGGTTGTTGTAGTAGTTCTGGCCTCTGCCCACACAGGCAAACATGAACCCTAATGTGTTCCTCTCAGGAATTTTGGCCGCCTTTAACCGGCGGATTGTGGCTTCAGCTGCCTTTGGATTGCTGATGTCTTGGTCCAGGAGCACAGATGCCCCCTGCAGCTTAGGGCCACTCAGGGCCAGGCCCACAACCCCGTATGCACCTTGGCTACAGCTACAGAGTGAGAGATGAAGGGAGGGGTAAAGAATGAACATTTTAAAAAGTAACTCGCAAAAAAGTTCAATTCAAGTAGGCCCAAAAATCAGAAAGACAAAGGGTGTGAATATCTAAAGTTCAACTTTCATCAGTCCAATTACAGTTAAATATTAGTGCATAAAACAAACTCACCATTGTCGGGGAGGAGAGAAGACACTTTCTACAAGTCCTCCAGCAATGAGAGCTTTGCTCTTGGCCAGCGGTTCCAGCAGCTGATTGAGGAAGCGACCGCCCCCTGACTTGTACGCCTCATAGACAAACATCAGTACCACACGCAGATCTGGGTTGTCAACTAGTCCTGGAGAGAAAGTGCCACAAAGACAAATGAAAACCTTTCCAGGCTTTGCATTTCTACCCTTAGATGGCTGAATTACCTACACATACCTGCTTCTTTCAGTGCAGCTGGGGAGATGGACTTCTTGCAAAAGTGAAAGGGCTTGATGTGGACACCTTCGATGGTCGGGAACATGATCGCAAAGCCTGCTTCCCCCTCTTGGTACTCCTGAGGAGGGTTGGAGCAAGAGCCACTGGGAGTTACTGCAGAGACAATGAGACAGATCAATTTTCCAATTTAAAGTCATTGACTCACACTGTGTGTCAGAGAGACAAAAACTGCAAGCTTGTGGAACATGTTGACATGCGATGAACCTGCTCATAAACAATCACATTATTCAAAATGTCCTTATGGTTTTAGTTTTCATGGGTTATCTGATAGTTAACTGAATGAGTATGAAAGAATGTATGGGTGTTGAGATGCTGTTAGAGGATTAGAAAACCTTAGCATTTGAGCAGTGATTATTCTGTTCTTGCAATTATTTAAAAAAACAAAAAAAATAAAAACAAAAACATAATCCAAGCAAGCATTTCAGTATTTGTCATAAAAATCTGTAAAATAACGGATATAACAACTTGAATAACAGTTTTAGTTCCTGAAAGGAAGTTTTGATCCAGAATTCAATTCCCAACAGAGCTGGCACAACAGTCTCAAAGGTAGTGAAAACACAAATTCTCAGCAGAAAGCATCTATTGGCTATTCAAAGATCTGCAGCTCAAGAAACAGTGGCACCACATTCACAGGACAAGTGTGGATTTGGAAATGTTACTTAAAGAGGCACGGCACAGAACTCAGGCTCACTTAGGGCCAGTGAGAGATGTATAAAAATCAGGGAAATGAACACACAAGCTGCTGTACAATTTCAATTGCCATGATCAACAGCACAGTTAGGAAGATGGATGAGCCCGCACACAAATGAAAAGACATCAGGTTGTAATGCCATAAATGTAAAGGATCATAAAACTGACAGCCTCATTCACCACTCGCACACTTTTCAGTTAGAAGGGTTCAGAAGGGAATGCAAATGAATTTGTACATCACATAAAACCTTTCAATGCATTCAAAATGAGAAAATACTGCACAATAGCCTGTATTATTTATCCACACCCCTCATCATTTTGCATGTTATGGAATTCACAAAGGATTATCCAGAACCGCCACATCTTGGTTTATTGAAAGTCATCTTTTTAATTCTGCGCAGCTCCACTCCCAACATGCATAAATGATTAGACACTATTACAAAAAATCTATACCTACCTTATCCAATCAAAGATTTAATCCAACTGAATTAGATGTGCGTGGTGACCCTGTGCTGACTCGCAGCAGCAATATCGCCAAATGAGTGTTATCACAAACAGCCAAGGCTGCCATTAAACCTGATAGACGATGGGAGCCTGATAAGCCATCATCTTGAGGAACGACAACACTGCTGATGGAGAGCGGCTTCTCCGGAGGGTTGTGATTATATGGAGAAATGGGGAGCACAGCACCGAGCAGACTAGGCAATCTATCAGCGCACAAAGCAGAAAGGTGCCAGCCACCAATGGTGCTTTCCAACGAGACAGCAGCTTTGGGGATTAATGCATAGTGCTCGCTGCTGAAAGGCTAACTATTCCTCTTAGATAAGCTTGAGATACCTGTTTAACTTTCATTTTCTCTGGAGCATCTTGAACATGATTAGGCCACAAACACTTACCATCATAGCTTTGAAACGTTTTTACGCTAATATCAGGTTAAAGAACTCTCTAAATATAGTTTCATCGGGAACGAGGAGAGAGCAATATTTTCAATTCTACGAATAAGGAAAAAAGAGAGAAGAGAGGAAAACTTACAGACTATGCCTGGTGTAGCAATGCCCATGATGTCACAGCCTTTGGGGAAGAGCAGGTTCAGTTCTTCAACTGTGTCTGGACTGTGGCGACTCTTTTTTGCTTTAGCGTATTTGAGGGGAAAAAAATGGTAATGAGAAAGGTCACTGTTGATATTCATATCATATGAGAAAGGAGTAGACTTTAAAATATTAAAAATCAGTGGGCAGCCAATTTAGATCAGAGAAGTTTACATCAGCCAAGTAATGTTAGAACAGAATCTGCTTTTTCAGTTCTGGAAAACTCTGGTTACCACTAAATGCCCTCATAAAACTCAACTCATTAAACTAATCATTTGGATCTATATGAAACCAATTTTTCAAATTAATAAAGAAGCTAGTGATCATTATCTATTAAACTGCAAGTACATGGTACTTACTAATATGTTAACTACCTCCAGCTGAAACTAAATTCCCAAATAATTATACTCATGACAAGGGTTAAATGTGAACTTCAACAAATACCACCTTGTTTATTTAGTTGAGTTAATGGTTATGATGTAAACGGTATTATAGTCTCATAATTCCTCATAATGGCCAACTACACTAAATTATAATTCTAAATAAAATATTTGACATGTCAACAACAAGACAAGATGAAACTGCAGTCACAAAGAAAAAGGAACCTAGGTCACAAGTTGAAACTGACTAACAGGGAACACGTTTACACACCCGAATAAAAACAGCTTTCATCTGACAAGCTTTATAACGAGACCCAACTATGAAGCAGAGTTTACTACTTCAGTGTTCACTGACTTAAATTCCTGCAGCTATGCAGTTCTTTTTAATTGCTTACTGGTTAGTTTTTCAAGGCCATGTACTTTGTATTATGCAAACTTAGCCCAGGAGTGCATTTTCATGTGTGGAGTCTATATACTTTTATACACTGTTTCGCATTGGTGCCACAGAGAGGGAGTGGCTAAACTCTGATAAAAACTTGGTTACAGCAATCTCTTCTAGGTAAAAAATAGCTTTTCCAAATATAATTTGTCTTGGAATCTAAGATATGAAGGGATGTGATTGTTTAAAAGCTCTCTATTGATGTTATGAGTTTTCCATCCTGTCACACATGTGTACAGGATACAAAATACTGAGTTCTTCTTGCTTTTTTTTTTACAGAAAAACTTTTTAATTCTTGATTATGTCTGAATTACAATTTATTATGGTACTATGTTAAACTACATTAGATTAAAAGACAGAATTTGGCTCCAAAAATGTTTTATAGTTTGTATTTTTCAACACGATAATTCAGACAACAGGCTTAATCGTACAGTTATCTGAGGCATACATCAATTATTTCGACAATTCAACCTACTAAACAACAATTTAGAAGAGAAACCCTTATTTCTTTTTTGTGTTACATTAACTTCCAAAGCAATTCAAACCATTATGTGTGATACTATATGAAAAATTAAGTATGGAGTGTATTACTAGTATTTAATACCAACCTTTATTCTGTCTGTAGGAATAAGCCTGTCCGGTGAAGGCCTCACAGTCTACCATTGCCAGGACTGTATGAGGCAGGAGAAATACTTTCTGTAAAAGAGACAGATGAAACCAATGTGTATGAAATCAACTACTGGCTGTGTAATTTAACATCAAATTAACATCACTGTGTGGAAAGCTTGTGACTTAAAACCTGTTTCGATAAAACCATACAAATATTGGGTTTTCTGCCAAGGACTAAAGAAATAGCAGTGCTTCATAATGCTAAATGTTGTGAGCTCAGGCAGCAGTGAACTAAATGTGTTTTCCTCCACAGTCTCAAGGTGACTTTACTGGTACTCGTAGGTAGATTTGTTTGCAGCAACAGGAGAGGCCATCTCAACATACACACAGATTAAAAGGACAACAGACAATTATGACAGCACAAAACAAACTGGCTCACTGGATTAAAGACCACTAAGATGCCAATATATAAAAAAAAAAAAAAAAAAAAAAAAAAACATGTTAACAGCATGATTCTGGGACAGCAATCAGATAAGTAAATTTAAAAACAACGTCTGCTGTGTTGTGGTGTCCCTCTTTAGGTCATTGTCGAAACCACACAAGCATTAATATCAATACAGAGAGAGTGTGTAAGAGTGTGCTGGTTCACCTCCACCTCCTCGGCCAAGATGCTGCAGAGGGCATGGACCTCCGTGTTGGACGGTCCGCAGGCGGACACCCAGCTGAGCTGCTGCTGAGTCCGCAGGACTCTGCGGGCACAGTTTCTCCAGAGCCGGCACACACTGAGGGAGAAAACCAACACACCAACAGAAATCAGCTACAGCCGCATAGCCGAGCAGAGACATGGCCAGTTCAAGTTTCTGTCAAAAGCAAAAAATTAATTCATTGAAACAAAGCAGCTAAATCCAACTTAAACACCAGCTTCGGTGACTTTCTAGCTGCTCGGCGTGTCAGAAAATAAAAACATTTTCACTTCCTTTAGCCGTTAGCTCGTTAGCTTCAGTTCCCCAGTTAGCGACATAGACCTTTATTTTTGTTTTTTTTGTTGTTACCTCGCGATACGGAGCAGAGATTTGGTCGGGACAAACGTCAGGATCCGTTCAACCACCTCGGCCACATTGCTGAGCACGTAAGCGGCCTTGCTGTCTTGTAAAGAAGCGGAGAAATCTTGATTTTCACTCATATTTTCTGGCTCCTGTCTCCGGATTCCCAGCACGGCCGCCCAGCGACGACCTTTGACCTCCGGTTAACGGCGGCGTCCCGAGCGGCCGCAGCGCCGCCTGGAGGAGAGGAGGAGCGGCACCAACCGACCAACCACACTAATGACAGTTCTGCACCTTTTTAGACAAAAACATGACTACAGTTGTCCTCTTAAAAAAATAAATCTGAGTATTATAAGAATAATGTGCAGGTGTAATGAAAGTCTACATAAGATAGCAGCATTGTACAGGCAGGAAAGACTTCCTGCTGCCATCAGCCTTTTACTGAAGGTCTGTGTCACTGAGGCCATAACCTGCACTGAAAGGACAGGACATGTTACTAAGTGTTAGCCTGCAGTATGTTTCAGCTCACAACACAACATAGTTATCCATTTATCCAGGGACAAGTTCTTATTTAAAATCTAGCCCCCCCCCCAGTCAACATCATCTTCAGGGTAACTTTAAAAAAAAATATATATAAATAAATAAAAATAAAAAAAAGATGCCAGACCTGGGGGAGAATGTTTTTCTTCAAGCATTTATTCATGATCTTTACATTTCCAAGATAAAATGGGAGACAAGAATTTAAACTTCTCAAAATGAACAGGAATGTGAGCACAGTACACAGACATGTCTTACTTAGCTGCAACAAAAACAGTACATTAAAGCAACAGTGCTAAGAAATCCTTCCCTACTCAACAGGAGGTGTGCAACGTCACTAACACTGAATCAATGTTTACATTACAGAAGAAACAAAGACACACAAGCAACTTTACACACACAAAAAAAAAGTATAATAAAAGTCTCTTACGTAACCTTGGCTTAATTTATGGCTTTGTTCATGATGGTAATGTGCAGTAACCCCCCTCCTCCCCTCCAAAAAAGTGCAAATACTCCAAACATACATATAAACCTATTAAAGATAAACAGTGAATTTTAACTGACCTTTACAGTGTGTAACAGAAACCATGTAGTTTTGACTGTAGCTCAAAGCCATTTGTGCTACCTTGTTTCTTCGGCATGACAAGGTCAGGAGACAGCTCCTCACATTACTTGTGGTAGCCATATAGAGGAGCCAACCGTTTTCAGAGCAGATGTGGCAATGTGGGGAAAGGAACAGAGCTGGGTCAAATGTTAACCATCTCCATTAGAGTCTGATCCAGCATCTGTTTTATGCTCAGGCCCTCTTCTTTAGCACGTGTGAGTTTATCTGTTAATATAGCATTGCATCAGTTAAAAAAAATAAATAAATAAAAAACAAAGCAGACATGCACAGAATACAACCAGCCAAAGATCTGGTCCAGGTTAATAAACTGTTAGACATCAAATGGATATTGTTGAAAACAAGACACATTTGAGCTGCCCCCCCCATATCAGAAATTTGTTTTCTGTTGGTAAATACATATTTTCAACTCCAATATTCAGAGCCAACTCCACAACCCCAACTTGTATTTTGATATGTATTGATAAGAGTATATTGTAAATGTCACAGACAAGCTATAGACAGGGCTGTAGTCACAATTGTACGGCCGTGTTTAGGACTAAAGAACGGCCCAGATAAAGTTTTGTGTTTGCCTTATCCAGGTCTGTGCTTTGGCAATGGTTTAGGTTTTCATTACTCCATGTTATTTCAGGAAATCACAACAGACCAATAACTTGGGGTCAGATTAGAGGGCACATTTTTAGCGTCCAGTGGAAAAACAGTTCTGTCATGAGATCACAACTTACCTACAGCAGCTAGTCAGCCCACAGAAGAGAAATGTATCTCTACATGCACCAATTCACCATTGCTGATATATACAAAATAGTTTTCCTTCCACCTTGGTTGAATTTGGTTCATTTAAGAGTGACACAATATAAATTAAGTTTCTGGAAATAAGTAGTAGCCAAAAGGCAAATATTGTAATTTTTGACCCAGTTAGTGTTAGTATTTAGACTGAAATGAATTCAGGAAGTTGGTTCATTTGAGGTGTTTGAAATCTCTGAAATGTCAAGCTGGCTTGAGGACGTCAGTTCTCTGGAGCATGGCAGGGTTCACAGCCATCTTAAAATTAAATGTTAATTCAAAATCCAGTGAAAACCCTGCCCTGTGTCATACTTAAAAATGCTACTTTATAGACATAGTAACTCACTCTAAATAGAGCGAGCCAAATTTACAATAAAAAAATAAATATTGGGTACTTAGATTGGTTTTGCGAAAAGTAGACTACATCGTGATTTTTGGTTGATACTTGATTATTTCTGTTGAAGACTGAGCTTAACCTTCTTTTTGGAGATTGATTCAGAGATGCAGAAGGATTTCCAGACTTCTTGCAGCATTTTAAGCCCCAGCTTTGGGACTCAAGAATTGTCATCAACTATCACCCCAAGAACAGCATCGTACAGACTTCCAACTTGATTCCTGTCCTACAGCCCTGACAATAACCGAAAAAACAAATCCCAATTTGTAGCTGTTCAGAACCTGATGTTATCTGACCTCTGAAACAGCTGTTGGGGCATGCATTATGTTAAAATCTTCCATTTGTATTTCCATTTTCTCAAAAGCTAAGTTGCCATGGACACAGTTGCCAATGCTCCTTTTATATAACAGCAAAAGACAATATGCCTGGACATTTCAGAAAACTTAAAGCATACAATAGGCGATTCCAGTTTACGCCTCATTTAAGGCTACTCTCAGTTCATTGGTGAGAAGGCGATTTTTCTCAAGTTGTTTGTATAGATGGTCTTGACAGTCAGAAAGCAGGTAAGAGAAAAGGGAAAGACACAGAAGGCAGGTTAGTACAGACGAAGTTAGTTTGGTTTTGAAGCTCATCACAAAGCAAGTGTCAACATAGAAACTGCCAACGTCATGAACAAGTCAAGCTAATCAGTAGCTCACTGAAAATGTTATGCTCATTTCCAATTGGTCTCAATCTATGGCTTCAAGGTTACCCAGACATTGCCACAAATTTTATTTAAAATTTTGTTTTCTGTAGTTTTTACTAATAGCTTTCTTTTACACCAAGTAACAATACAGAGTAAGTCTAAGTCGCTGGTCAATGAGTGTCCCACATTCAGATAAGTTATCTCCAGGGAGTCAAGCTATACTCATCATTCTAGAGACAAATTCCCTTTCTACAAACATCTAAACTAACAGTCTGTTGAAACGGTGATGTGGTAATAGTATTAAGCCACATTTGCTGTATTAACAGATATCACTGCATCAACTCTGAAATGTTAAGGACACACACACCAAAAAAAAAAAAAAAAAAAAAAAAAAAAAAAAACCCCCACACACCTCATTCTTTAGGTGTTAAGCTCATCAAATCATTAATAGTGATTACTTTACAACAGTCCTCCAAATTATAGAAAGCCTTAAAAAGAAAGCCATTGTATTTCACGGGATCCCTAGTTTGCAAATTGAGTTAAAATCCCAGTACAACCATCATACTAAATAAGTCCTCTCGAAGAGAAAAAGGAACAGTGAATGGGAGAGGAGCTTCAGAGTTTATTCAAAAGCTACTCAACAAAATAAATTAAACATATAGAAGACAAAAATCAAAGAAAAAGATGGGACAAATGGAAATGACAAAACAAAAGGAGGAAAGGGGAAGGGCTGACAGATGTAAGAATGTTTATTTTACAGAAAGCAATACGGCTCAAATGTCTGTATGAGACATGGACAAACAGATGATGGCAGCAGCAGCCCACTGTGCGATCGTGGAAAGGTAGTAAAGAAATACAGAAACAAAGGAGACAGAAAGTTGAGCTGTGCTGCACGGAGGAGAGATGACACTCAACCAGCTTCTGGAGTGAAGGGTGTAAAAATTTAGCTGTGGAACAAAAAACAGAAGAAGGGAGAACAAAAGAGTTGGAGGGAGAAACAAGAGAAGGATTGACAGATAATTGACATGCAGCATCAGAAAACAAAAAAGGGATGCAGACATTAGCTTGAAAAAAAAAAAAAAAAAAGAGTGGATGTAATGCAGAAAAGTAGCTATAATAGTATTGACGAGACAGTCTAGCTTAAGAAACTAATTGTTAATAGCTACAAACACCTTTAGTCGACAGGTAAAACAATGTTTTATGAGTAAGGAAGGGGAGCTTTTTAAAAGTCCATTCCACCTATAGTTAAGCAAAAAGGAAAAAAGTGCACTCAAACATGCCACTAGAGGGAGCTATTGTATATTGGTTAGTCATTAGGAGTGTTTATGCACTATGCTGACACAAGCTGGGGGTGAATTACATGGATGTCATGTCGTTGAGGGCGTGGTCCAGCTCCTCGCTGATGGCCTTGTACTTCAGTTTCTGGGCATAGAGCTCATCTATTGTGTGGTGATTTTTATGAAGGGGTAATGAAGGATTGGCAACAAAACAAGAACACAAACAACAAAAACAGTCAGAACACAAGTCAAAAGGAAAACTAGAAAGAAAAAAGCAGGACAGAAATAGGGGTGCTTGGAACAGCTGCTGATATTGTGTCAGATTCTTGAGGAGTCACTGAGAAACTGCCTCACATGTTACATGACCCTGTGAGGACTGCTCACATCTAGCTGGTCTTAAACAGTCACTACACCAGAATGCCAAACGTCATTGCGGTGAGAAATGCTATCGCGAACGTGAATATTATCACGATGGTCTCTGTAGATCACTGCTTTGTTATTGCCACCTGCCACAGCAAAATTACTGTGTTGATATTCAGCCTGAGGACTATTTCACAACTTGCTGACCAATTAAGCTTTTACTGCGTCAGCATTCATACAAAAAATAAAAATAAAATAAATCTGTTCATGAGCAACCACTTGTAAAATTTGAGAAGGTGTGTGCTTATTTTATGTTTAAATAAGACAACCACCTTACATGGTTTGTATGTGTTGACTGAAGTAGGAGTGGTTACAGTAACAAATGTAACTTGAAATTCTGAAAAATAAAAACACTCCAAGTGCCTAAAAATCAAGTAGAAAAGATTCATACCCTCAAGGTCGTCAATGGTCTTCTCAAGCTTGGCGACTGATCTCTCAGCAAACTCAGCACGGGTCTCAGCCTGAGTGGAGGAATAACAGCAAACATTAGCCAGGCACGTTATAGGGTTAATGTTTCTACCCACAGCCTTACAGCACACTTTAAGTGCTTAAGGGCTGTAAATGCAAACTAAGTATTTTATCTAATACAAATGTTTAGTCAGCAATCTCAATTCAATTTGTTGATGAGTCATCATCCAATCACCAAGGTCTTAAAAAGAAAAACCATTAATAAAGAGTGCAGGGTGGACAGTTCAAGTTAACCCACCTCCTTCAGCTTGTCTGTGAGAACCTTGATCTCTTCCTCATACTTGTCCTCCTTCTGTGAGTACTGTGGTTACAAACGAAGGGCAGTGTTACTCAAACATCAGCAGGAAGTTGATTTATGAAGTTCATACTACAGATCTTTTGTCGGCCATCTTACCTTCTCTGCCTGAGCCTCCAGGGACTTCAGGTTGTTCTGGACAGTTTTCAGCTCCTCCTCAAGCTCAGAGCATTTGCTGTTTATCCACAGTGCGATTGAAAAAGCAGAGAAACACAGAGATTTTGTGAGAATCCATCCAAAAAGGTAACGTTGTGAGGTGGACGAATCCATGGAGGGGGAAGGGAAGAGTGTTACCTCTCAGACAGCTCAGCACGCTCTTCTGTACGTTCCAAATCACTCTCAATAATCACCAGCTTACGGGCCACCTGAAGTCACAACATACAACTTTAAGTCCCACACAAATTAGATATGTCAGTAAACAGACAAATAAACTACTCGCTGCAATTTCTTCAATTGTTGTCACTAAGACTAGCTATAATATACATCTGACAATGTATCGCCATTGACGCCAGCTGTTGGAACAGAGAATGTAGAAAACGCCAAACTCAAAGCACAGTGAATGGCTGAGAAACTCACCTCCTCATATTTGCGGTCAGCCTCCTCAGCAATGTGTTTGGCTTCCTTCAGCTGGATCTCCTGCAGCTCCATCTTCTCCTCGTCCTTCATTGCCCTGTTCTCAATTACCTTCATGCCTCTGTGGGGCAGAGAGAGGAGGGGAGGGGGGAAAAAAAAAAAAAAAAAAAAAAAAAAAAAAAAAAAAAAAGTACAGCAGATAAGCACCAACAACAGGCCAGTGTGTTTAGCACAGACTGAGGAAAGTTCCCTACATACAACTGAAAAAAGACCAGATGTTTGTCTCCAGCAATGTATTTTCTTAAGGAATTTAAGAAGATTGAAGAAGTGACAGTTTGAAATAACCAGGCAGCCAAAAAGGCTTCTACTTTTAATATGAAAGCCACATTTTCATTTTATACGCGCCAAGAAGAAAATAATGCATTCCTGGCAATGATTTTGACTTAGGTGTCCCTTAAAATTCCACATTTATTAAAATTGCACTTCAACATCCAGCCACTCAGGCTGGCCTGAAAAATGTTATAGAAATACTTACAGGATACAACATTTACAATTCCTCACTTCTGATGTGCTGGACTTCAACAGAATTTAGCTGTTTTATTAACTCTGGAGAAATTCAGTGCAAGCATGAACACTGAGGTCTGTAAAGTCTGCACCAGCTTCTGGCCCAAGAGTGATTCAGTACTGGGTTTTCTTTACTCTTTTCATAGAAGAGCAGTTTTGACTACAATACTCACATAGACAGTTTACCTACATTTGTCTTTGGAATATCACAGACTAGAAGGACGGCATGAGCAGAGTGTGGCTTGTTGTTTCCAGCTGAAAGAAACCCACCTCTCGCTCTCATCAGCAGCCTTCTCGGCCTCCTCCAGCTTGGTCAGGGCTGTGGCCAGACGCTCCTGAGCACGGTCCAACTCCTCCTCAACCAGCTGGATACGTCTGTTCAGTGAAGCTACATCACCCTCAGCCTACGAGACAGAAAAGAAAAAAAAAACAAAAAACAAAACAGAAATCACATAAGTTTACCTGCACATGTTACCATTAGCTTCGATGGCTGAACTCTCCATGGGGAGCATGGGCTGGGTCAGAGCCGCCCCAAAGACAGGCATGCAGTCTCATATCCCCTTTTTACATCCAGACTGGTGGCTCTTTTTCTAATACAAATTACAATGCTCGCCCTTATTAGCAGTGAATTTAAAAAATCAAACCATAAGCTAATTTATTCAAATTTTTTCCCTTCAATCTTACTGATCCCCCCCCCCCTTCATGTCGCATTAATCAAATTAGCTCCAAAACATGGCTCCACTTTGGCATTTGGGAGGCAGCTCCTGAAGCTGCAGGAGGAGCAGGTTTGATATCCGGACACCTGTGGTGCAGCATGAAGCGTTAGCCTGCTCGTTATGAGCCGGTTCGTTCATTCATGGATGCACCGGGTGGTGTCCTGTCCCGTCCTGTGGTCCACCACATCCATCCTCCAGCCTCCATGTCCTCTCTTTTATTTAAATAAACACGCCAGAGTCGCACGGCCGACGTCTGGGCCTAGCAGCCACGCTTTTTGACCAGATTTACGGCTAATGCCGCAGGCAGCCTGAGGACTAATTGCCTTAAATCATTAGCGGCGGCTTACTGCCTCCCTGGCGCTCCGCTCCTGGTTCAGTTCCCGCTGGAGCAGCGCCGCCCGTTCCTCCGCCACGTCGGCCTGCTCCTGCAGCGACTTGATTTTCTTCTTCACGGCTTCCAGGGAGCTTCCACCGGCCATTTTAAACGCCGCTCTTTAAAAACGTCCCGTGTGTTTTTCTGCGTGTGAAAGCGCTGTTCTGTCTCAGAGAAGCTGGAGGTTTTCTTCGCAGCCCCTGGGATGATCCGACGCAGACGCGCGCGCGCACACACGCATACACGCGCACTCGGAGATGCGGCGCCTTTGATCCCTGCCCCCACCGCCTTTAATCAAGCGCTGATGAGGATTGGGACGTGCCACCGGGCCCGGAAGTACCTGATTTTACAGGCAAATAAATTGACTAACCAAATGGATTCAAAGGACTCTGTGCTTCGTGCTATTGTCGCCTCTCATTTAAAAAGCATATAATGTTATTTCTATCAAATTTTGCCGATGATACAATTACCTAACGCCTGGTGGGGTTCTTTGAATGCTTCCCCTGCTGGTAAATTGAGCTCACCCTATCAAGGCCACAGACCCAGACATAACTAATTGATTCAGTCATCGGCAACACTAACAAAGTTACAACTGTGTATGCATAATTGGAGGTTTAATAAATCGACAAACCTTTAATGACGATGATAATTGATATTGTTATTGTTATTATTATTATCATCATCATTAAATAATAATAATAATAATTAGTATTCTCTACATGATGATTCACATAAGTAGATTTTTTTTATTTATGCATTGCACCTTGTCCACTGTTACTGCAGTTTAATGTGATTATTGTATTTCTACTTCCTGCTGAGTTCCAATACCCATTCATGACGCATATTGTGTGTGCCATTGTGTGTAGGAGATAATGGAGGCTCTCATCTGTGCCATCCATCTGCATTTACCTCAAGCTTTTTAGTCTCCCTGTCAAACACAACGTGGATCAAGCAAATCCATGTTAAGAATTAGTGAAGTGCATTAATGAATATTTAATCATCGTATTATTTTGATGTCTTACTTATTGTCATTGACTTGGATGTTTATGGTTATGATGTAATCGATTTGACGTAACTGGTACGTAACATGAAGCAGAGACAGTATACAGAGAGACAACTGAGAGCAGAAAGACCACAAATCTATCAGTGATTGCACAGGTCAAAAATATTCTTGTAAAATGTCCCAGTGAAACCCTACACTGGCCCTCAGATTCATCCAAATGGCTGTGGAATGTATTGGTAAGCTGCTGAGCTGTGACCTTACCATATACAGCACAAGAGCTAAATTTAACTACCTATACATTCATCCTATACACCCACAGGCCTCTTATATTTGATTATTGCATCATTTAATTGTTAGAGTAAATCTGCATGATCTTAGTTTCCTGGGAAGACCCACTGGGGTTGTTCAATGTCAAACCAACTAGTCAGTGATTGCCCAAATGGGTCTTCACCACCAGATCCAAACTCACATCTGTGGCTTTCTTCTCAGCAAGCTCCAGTTTCTCCTGGGCATCCTTCAGGGCCTCAGAGTACTTGTCCAACTCATCCTCAGTTGCCTTCAGTTTCTTTTGCAGTGCTACCAGGTCATCCTCAAGCTGGCACATAGAGGAATAAGAGATTCACTTTCACAAAGAAGCCAGACATCATCACATTTCTCATATTGTCTGTAATGTATATGAATAATAAATTATAACGCCCACATCAATCATATACAAAGATAACAATTCTCGATTATTAGTATAGACATTTAGCAGATTTTAATGCAAATATAGGAGTTTAACTTCATGCCGTCCAAATGTGAAGTACAGACAAAATAAATGAATGATATTGCTGTTATTCTTGAAAAGCCTTTAATAGAAGGTATCCTATCATGACAAACATAATAATCCTCTGTGACAGGAGACTGTGGCATGTGGGTCTAAGGCGCACAGTGCCATTGGCACCCGTGCGTAAATGCGCAAGAACGGGCTTCACAGCGGATGCCGACCTGTTTGCTCCTGTCCTCAGCTGCCTTCTTGTCTGACTCGGCCTGCTCAGCTCTGTCCAAGGCATTCTCCTTGTCGAGCTTGAGCATCTGCATCTTCTTCTTGATGGCATCCATGGCTGCTTAGTGTCGGCGGGTGTCCACGCAAACCGAAAACAAAAGAAGCTGAATAAAAGCGTCGGAGCGTCTGAACCACACTGAACGCCAAGCTGGAGTGCGAGCTGGCTCTGGCTGTAGTGAGTCAAATAGGTATTTGGCTGGGCAGTTACTGGACACCCAATACTTTTTTGGAAACAAACGCAGCTGCTTGCCAACGCGGGACCTGTCTTTTTGCTGAGACCTATCACCGATTCGCTCCCCCAAGACATTTGACCACTTCTGTGACTATACATGGGACAGGGACGTCAGGAGGTCACTCCCCCCTCACACCAAGACGTCCACTCCTATTTGTAACACTCTTCAAGTGACAGGCAGGAAGTAGAGTGTCAAGACTCAAAGAGGTTGTCAGTCCCCTGAGGGGGAGGTTATTTGGTAGAATAGATAATAATGACCTAATTATCAAGCAAGAAAATAACCCAGAATCTACTTGTGCAAACATAACTGATGCACAATTAAATACATTTTACTTAAGTTTATTTTAAACATGTTTCACCATGTTGTCCACTCACATCCAATTACAACATTTCATGAGACTGGCAGAGGGAATTGTTATAGCAGCTCATGCACGAGAGCTATTCATACAAAACAAATATATCTTATTGGATAAGCTGCTGTGAAAGTTTTTCTCCTCTGTGGGGTGTCATATTAGCCAGTACAGCTTGTTTGTCTTCCAGGGATCATTTCAGCAGCTCCCTCATTGCATAGTTCAACATCCTGAGCAGCAATCAGATAGGCTTTGCTCTCTGTAGAGGTATATCAACAGGCTTGTCCAACTCCTCTCTCAGCTAATACATGCCTGAGAGTTACTTCTTAAATGGGCCACAGTGGATTTAGTGGTGTGTGCAGGATGCAGAAGCTTTGGCATTTCAACAGCCCCCTCACTGCGCCTCTGTGATAGTTCACAGTGCCAATGGCACGGCCGCAGCTGTCACACACAACCTTTGGTCAGGACTGACACTTTAATGTCCACGTCCGCCATTCATTTTTGTACCCTTTCGACTAATTGGACCTCTAGAAGAAAAATTAAACACAAGTTGATGTGGTAATATAAGATCTAGTGTAAAACTAGATTAGATACTTGAGACAAACGTGCACCACTGTTATGTAATGCTATGAAATGCCCCATTTTCTTGTCCATAAGTTGTAACAACAGTATTTTGTCATTCACTGAAATGCCTTTAGTTTTGAGTATCTTTGCCTTTCTTCTGTAGTGCATACTGTTATGCTTGTGTTTTACTGAATACGTATTTTGGGGCTCATAATACTCAGAAAAACATCTGCTGGACTCCATTCCCCCCGTCGGCACGCTCACCTTCACCTGGTCTGAATATTCGAGAAGGGGCGTAGTTTTCCTTCACATCCAATCAATCACACCTTTGTTTCCTTTGTCAAAATAATTCAGAGGAGTAAATGAACAGCCCAAATAATCAGTCATACATACTATAAAGACCAAAACCATTCTATAAAAAAAAAAAAAAACCCTGATTAATTTTTCACAGAGATTGATAAATATTGCCATAACATTGAAAGTGGAAATGTTTCTTGGTTTCTTTTAACAACCAAAGAAGGATCATTCTTTTAATTAACTGCTTTCACAGTCTGACTTAGGGTAAGTGAATTCCACTTTTTATACTGAAATAAAATTCAATTGTTCTGTTTTGCTGCACTTTACTCTCGTGTATTTTGTCTCAGTGGTGGTCCAGTCTGATATCCCTCCTGCGGTGCTTTTTTTAAAGCAGTCAGCTGTCACTGTGTTGTCATCCCGCCATGTGTTTTGTGGACTGTTTAACAGCCAGCCAGGCATTCCACTCATATACAGAGATCAGAGAGGCTCACGGTGCAATCCATGTCAACCTAGCACCCAGGATAGATAGAGACGAATATCACCACGCTCTACTAGTCCAACAATTAATGATTTACTGCGATTGCACTTGATTGTGGGCGCAATGGAATTACAAATGCAATTAAAATGGGAATTTTTCCATGATGCATAGTAAAGTTTGTCTGCAGTAGAGATCAGTGTTTCCATTATTCTCTGCAGCTTCACCCTTACATTGAATCATTTACACAAATGCTATATATAAATGTACTTTCCTTTACTAATTCATGTAACTGTGTTGAAATGAATTACTCAATGCTCATATTTTTGTTGTTAAATCAAATATTAAATCTCCCATTGTTTTGTGTCCACTCTATTGAGCATTTCATAGAGAAAATCTGTATTTTTGCATCTTTGTATATTATTATGTGTTCATCAGAAATTTGTGCTATTAAATGACAGCTAACAGATTAACTTAACACCTTTCTTAAAGCAATCCCGCTGACAGAAAAGGTATCACAAAGAATGCAGTTGAAGCCATGTGACAGACAGGTGTGATAACTGAAACAAGTATCAGTAATCCAAGAATTCCCATCATGCAGCAAAGTATATGGCCCTGTAACAATGATGTTGTCTGTTAACTTTGAAGTCCTTTGAGATTTGATTTCAATAATTGAACAATGTCTGTTGATAGCCTTGTGTGCATTATTGATTTACTGCTGTAAGTCATAAATGTACAGTCTTTCTCGTGGTCCTTGTTTCTGCAGTGGATCACAGCTCAGCCCAGTTTGTGATTCTCCCCATGCTTGAGTGACTGCTTCAGTTTACACTGCTTTACAGTAGTCAAAGTGTACACTGGATTAAAACTAGTGCTGTTTGAACAGCAGTGAGTGAGCAGACCAAAATGACGTTGCAGTTATGATTTCAACTGGAATTTCTCACTTCATCCCCATTAATTAAAAAGAGAAGAAGATAAAGAATAAATAAAGTTGATGTTCCACTCAGTCCTTTTGAGTCAAACTTTATCTCTTCTCTCATTGATTCAGCAGTTTAGAGGTGCAGAACTGTTGTGTGAGCTCATCTAAAAAGATTGTGATGAGCGTCTTCACCCCCTCTGCTTGCTACGATTTGTCACCGATGTATTATTTTCTGTTGGTGGAGTAACATGGGAACAACGACCTGATGTGACGCCAGACATTTTATTTTGCAGAAATTGTGCAGGTTGGGCAGTGACTGGAGGAAGAAGTAGATGAGGAGGAAGAATTTGTGTCTGGACAGTAAATCTCGTAATCAGTTGTGATCAGAGGTTTAAACACAGTCATCATGGGCGTGACTATCATATTAATCAAAGCTTGTTGATGGCAACAAAAACAGTCTGGTTGAGGCAAAACTTGCTAAGGGACATACACCCAAATATTATTTGGGCTTTATGTGTAATTTTGACCCTGTGGGGATTGGAGACAATCCAAAATAAATTCAAACCTGTGCACCCAATTCTTTTTAAAAATCATTGAAGACGTACCTTGTGTGATCATTCCACCCTGGAAAAAGAACAGCTCAAATAAATAATTAAAAGCCCCAAATGAATATGACATTCATTCCTGTGATGAGTATGTAAACCTCTGACCACAACTTTAAGTGTATTCAGAGAATGGAGCCTCTAATCTTGCTGCGTGCCACGCTGCAGTCATCAGTAACTGTACCCGCTTTCTGACTTTTATTATAATTAGATTTAGGACATAAAAATAATGGATGAGCTGTCTTCTATCAGCTGCTTGTCCACATTAAATTCAATGCCCTCGTCCTCTTAGGAAGGGTTTTCTGGTGTCCCCCTCACCAATGTAACAGGGGCCTCTTGTTACCAGCCAGATACAATAGTAACAGGAAAACATTATACAGTTATCAAGATTTGAATACCTGGGACTTGGTTAAGCTTATTTTGTGATAACAATAAAATCCATCTTAATGTGAAAATGCCAGAAAATTGATTCCAGGTTTAAAAGCAGTGCTGGCAGCAGCTGTGCCACTGTAATTGACATTGCCTCCTCAAATTTTAGTGCCAGACAAATTTAGCACGGGTCTCAGTTCATTGCTGGAACTCAATATAGCTTCAAGTTTACTGCTGACTCAGACATGCCATCTCGTCCTGACACTAAACTGACACAGACGCTTAAGGAGACCTTGTGCGTTTGGAAGAACTCACCTCTTTGTTATTCACTTGGACCAGAGAACTTGTAGTGGTCCTGCACACCCTGTCAGTCCGTCAGCACTGCTACTGAGACACAAAGGAAGGGGTGGGACATGAACCTGATGATTCAAATTTGAGCTATTCAGCAAAGTATTAAATGAGTTTTTTTGTAAATTTCATCTCCCAGCATATCCCTCCAAAGATTGGTAGATGAGCAACCTCCATCTGTATTTTTCATTTACATCCCAGGTGAAATATTATATTTATTTATTTATTGTAAATATTATATTTATCTTGAGGGAAACTCACTTACATGCATCATTCACCAAGGGTGTAACATTGAGTTGGGAAGAGTGAGATTTCCACCTGTGAAGTAGGTCTGAGGATACTGAGGCCCTTGTCAGATGCACTGCCCCTTTATACTGTTTTGTGTTCATGTTTTGTTTTTGTTTTTTTTAAGTCTGGAAGGATTGAATATGTGATCAACTGTAAACTATACTAATACTATTACTATTTAAGGATCCAGTTCTTTACAGTGCTATATACTATTTTGTGGAATAAAAGAAAATGTACCTAACCCTAAGCCAAATTAGGAATATAAACTTCATTTATTTAAGAGGTTTTTCATAAAACTACACTTTTTATTTTTTGACATTTTCCCAACGGAAAAGTTGATATAAGAACGAAACAGCAGTGTTTTTAACAGTTGTTGTTGTCGCCCTAACTCAGACACACAAACACACACACAGTTGTAACCATAAAATACCATATTAGACAACTTTTACAGTTTGTAGTTTGTTCTACCTGGAGGTGCTGTGGATGCACACCCACAGTGACCCGTTATTACCGGACTGAAAGACTGACTAATGACATCACCTTCCATCATCATTATAAATCAGGGTACTTAATGTTTATATCCAACATGTAACTGTTTACTAAATTTGACTCTGTGTTTAATGTTTATATCTGACATCTAACTGTTTACTAAATCTGACTCTGTGTTTAATGATTACATCCGACATGTAACTGTTTACTAAATCTGACTCTGTGTTTATTGTTTATATCCGACATGTAACTGTTTACTAAATCTGACTGTGTTTAATATTTATGTCCGACATGTAACTGTTTACTAAATCTGACTCTGTGTTGCCCCCCAGTTTTCACCGTCTGCTGTAACCATGGCGACAAAGTCGCCTGTTAACCTGGTAGCGAATCTTGCTAACTGGCTGGCTAGCATCAAAGCTAAGACACAACAAAGCAGAAAGTGGAACCAACTTTGGTTCAGTTGACTGAATATTTGCCTTGTATGTGGTAATAGCATAATGTCGGGTAATGTCCCGGTCCTTGTGCGTGTTGTTGTGTCTGAAGCGGTTGAGTAATTCTTCTAAATTTGTGGTCAATATCTTTGTGCTGAAATAAGCCAACAACAATGCCCAATCACGTTCTCTGTTACCTGTCTGCAGCTGGAGCCCTCTCCTCTCTGACGGCGCTACCAAACTCAGCTGTTTCTGTCAAAGATAACGTTTTGTGTTGGGCTTTAATACAAGCTAGGCTAAAGGACGTTAGCATTAGAGCTGGTCAGTTAGCTTACATTACAAGCTAACTGCTCTGTTTCTTACCTTGCTCTATGTTTCTCATCCCAACTTCACCGTCACCACCTTGTTTTAAATATTTGTTTAGAAAATTTCTTAACCCTTTAATTTCTTATTCTCTTTTCTTTTCCTTTCTGATCACCAGACTGATGCTGACCGGTGTGTCAAGCGATTCGGTTCCCCCAAAGTTCCTGTTCCCCTTTACGCTGATTTACTGCTGAGTCGTGCGTAGTTGCTAAGTTACCGTGCGTAGTTAAAGAAGAAACACAAATAGAAAAACAGCAGGGTGTACGGAAAGCGAAATGGAAAAAGCCAACGTGTAGGTTACTGGTATGTTATTTATTATATAAAAAATAAATTGAGAATGCATTTGTTCGGCCATTCATTGTCAATCTTTGTGTAAATGGATGCCAGCTAGCGTAGCTGTGCGAGAGTAGCCTACGTTAAGAAAACCTCACTGCCGGCCGGATCACTTACAATAGTTAGTCGCTTCGAAATGGACTGCTAGCTAACTGGTTAGCATGCTCGGCTGACGAACTGATGACATATAACGTTCCTATTGCTTACCGTTCATTTGGAAACGATGGTGTCCGTATGTTTCATAATTCACGAACTCGTTGAACACAAGTTTACCATTTTAAGAACATACACTCACGACACTCACGACATGCCCATAAAATAGGCTATAGGCTATCTACATAATTATCATTGATCAATCAACCAGTTAAATTGTAGCATATACACAAGAAAAAATCAGCAACAAAGCATAGTATTTATTTACTCATAAAAATTATAAACAAGTCAACAGGCGCGGACTCGGAGCTAAGAAGAAGAGGTCACGTTGGATGCTGGAGCCAATCGCAGCCCACTCTGGGTTTCACGTCATCACGGTCAGGTCATGTGACGTAAATGTGAAATGTTGAAGTAGCGCAAATCGAGCTGCAAGTCGAGCAGCGCTGTGGCGCAGCGGAAATGCTGCCGCCCCGCACCTAGATGGGAGGGGTTCGATTCCCGGCTAGGGTAGGATGTGAATGGATAATGTAATGTAACCCCGGGGTTAGTGATGATAATGTATGTAATGTATATATGATGTAATGTGATTGTATGACTTACTGTAAGCCTAAATGTATGTAATGTTAATATGTATGTATGTAATATGTAATGTGTATGTATGTAAAGGGCCATTCCCGGTGTGGGCACCTGAACGTGTCTACGGAGTTAATTGGTTGCGAGTATTGGACTGGGCTAATGCAGATATGGCGCCCCCCCAGGACCTAAGCCGAACCAGACCAGACGGGCGACGGCACCCCTCCAGGAACGGACCGAGACAGGAGACAGGACGCGTCCACAGACTAGACCAGTAAAGCAAACTGAGATGAACTATTTTAGTGAAAGATTATGTAATATTTCAGTATATATTGTTTTGTAACCCCCCACAAATGGTTTGGTCCATCGCTAAGCCCCGCCCCCATTGGTTACTGTTGCTATGCTAGCATGTTGTCTGAAGTTCGGTAGGAAAATGTCCAGTCAGCATCACTCCAGTGATCAGAAAGGAAAAGAAAGAAGAATAAGAAAAAGGGTTGAGAAATTTTCTATACAAATGTTTTTGACAGTGAATTTGGGACGAGAAACGTAGAGCAAGGTAAGAAACAGGGTCGTTAGCTTGTAACGTAAGCTAACTGGACAGCTCTAATGCTAACAGAAACAGCTGAGTTTGGGAGCTCCATCAGAAAGGAAGAGACAGAGAGGGCTGTAGCTGCAGTCAAGTAACAGAGAAAGTGACATGGGGGTGCAGAGGAATTTATTTAACATGTTGGCTTTATTTCTGCACAAAGATATTGACCGCAAATTTAGAAGAAGTACTCCACCGCTTCAGACACAACAACACACACAAGGACCGGGACATTACTCGTTAATGTTTTGTGTGTGTGTGCAGACCTGTATTCTGTGATGAGGAGTTGGACCGTGTTGTTGTAAGTGATGTCCACAGAAGACATCCAAACTCTGGCTACAAGCTAATGCGTGTTCCAGGTAATAATACGGCCACGATGTATGATGTAGAATGACCCGATTGTTATGAAGAGAAATAATCCAGGTAGGATGAGGATTATACATCATGGCCATGTCTGTAGGTGTTCCAGTTAAGAATATGGCCACGATGTATAAATCCTCATCCTTGTGTGTGTTGTTGTGTCTGAAGCGGTGGAGTACTTCTAAATTTGCGGTCAGTTGCAGCATACATTTGCGCTACTTCACCATTTCACTGCGATTGGCTCCAGCATCCCACGTGACCCCTTCTTCTTTGCTCCGAGTCCACGCCTGTTGACTTGTTTATAATTTTTATGAGTAAATAAATACTTTGCTTTGTTGCTGAATTTTTCTTGCGTATGTGCTACAATTTAACTGGCTGATTGATCAATGATAATTATGTAGACCTATAGCCTATTTTATGGGCATGTCGTGCAAGAGATAACAGATAATGTGTAGGCTTTCAGGGAAAAAATATTTGAAGTGTTCAGTGAATGGATCATTGACTTTCCTATAAATCATGCCCTTACTTGGAACTAACCCAGGGCATAAAGTAATTCCCAACCCAGTTTCCCAAAGTGCGGCCAGGATGAGCGTTTGTCATGTGAGTGTATGTTCTTTATGGTAAATGGACAAACTTGTGTTCAACGAGTTCGTGAATTCTGAAACATACGGACACTATCCGGTGAGTATTTCCAAGGAGCAGAAATATGTTATTGTTATATGTTAATGTATGCTGATACTTGTGGCACATGAGCCATTTTAGGGGCTCCGACTCTGGGTCTTCCGTCCTGACTCTCTCGTTCACTTATGCCATGGCCGCGGTGCAGTGTGACCGGCCTGAGCGTTCCCCTTTAAGCAGGTGGCCTTCTGGGTAATGTGTGACGTAGTCAGCACGTAGCCATGTTGTGTTGTGGGTACGCTTGCAGAGAAGCGTTTGTCCCCCTCTTCGGTGAACGGAGAAGTAACGCCACTGTAAACTTTACAGTCAGTGTGATGAATCTCCTAAAAGTACTGTGTTGTGATGTTTAAGGAAGAAAAGAGCTGAATAAAGCTGGCCCATGTGTTCAACTACTCCACCTCTCCTCTTGTGTTTCTACGAAGCCTGGACTGCTAGCTACCATGGTTACCAGCGTCAACAAGCCAAGCTAAGGTGAAACGAGACTTAGCTTTATAGCTAGCTATACTACCATAAGCTGAGCTAGCTAAAGTGCAGAGCCGCTTCCATTTCTGCCGTCATCTTGAACCTATGAGAAGTACGATCATAAAAGGAGGCAGAGGAGGAACTAGACATGGAGCACACAGCAACACGAGGTAACACACAGCACAACCAGAGACCGGACCCCCAGACCCACCAGAGTTTGAGACTGTGTTCATATAAAAAAAAGTTTTGTACAGACAAGAGAATAGACTAAGTTTGTATACAGCATACTTGCGGTAGTATAAATGATGAATAGTCCATTCTAACTATACTCTTCAGTTCCAAAATATTAAGCGATGAAATCTCTAGACATTCTTTTGTTTGTCTGAAACAAGAAAAAAAAAAAATGGGGATAGTGCCTTAAATGTGGATCATCAAGAAGGAATCCAACGCTAAAATCCATTGAAATGCTTTATTTTCGGTGAATACAAAAAATAGCTTTATTGAGGCCAGATAAATATCTTTTATAATGTACCTTATGACTTCTCTTTACTGTAGTAACTTCATAATTTTATTTGTTAAGGGAGAAAATAAAAAACAAACATACAGAGCACTTCAAATACTCCACATCATTGAAATGCATGACAACATCTTAATGGTGACAGAGCGAAATGTTCTTACCACATTTATCATTCACAGAGGCTTAAAAGCAAAGAAGACCAAAAAAAAAAAAAAAAAAAAAAAGGCCCACCCATAAAATTTTTGACTTCACAACATACAATAAAGCATTTGACAGATTTGACAGTCTGTCCCACTTTAGAAGCACTGTGGTACATGCCTGTGGAATGCAGTACAAAAATGTGTTCAAATATATAATATACATATTGATGGTACATTTTGGTACAGCAACACATTTTTTGACTGGCAGATAGTCCCCCGCCCCCCCTTATAAAGGCCTTACATGTTGCAGGGAGAGAAGGACAAAGATAAAGGGGGGATGCAGCTGGTTAAGCACTTTAGACGAAAAGTACATTAACAAGCGGGAGAAGAAAATGTTAAACCCCCCCCCACCCCGATGGATCCTACATTCCCAAAGAAATCGCTTGTCCAGTAACTTCTACTGACTGATGAGGTGAAGCTGCCAATCAAGCAGACCAGACACTGTATGGGCTACGGACTAAGGCACTAATAAACACTACAGACTTGACTGATGAGCAGTGGACCCCCCCGTCTCTCTCTCTCA
The DNA here is from genome assembly GCF_900963305.1 of Echeneis naucrates. Classification (NCBI taxonomy): domain Eukaryota; kingdom Metazoa; phylum Chordata; class Actinopteri; order Carangiformes; family Echeneidae; genus Echeneis; species Echeneis naucrates. Next base: position 22,564,708 of record NC_042513.1, on the reverse strand, counting down.
ATCCCCATTCACACACCAAATACAATACCAGACAACGCGTCTGAATCCAGTCTGTGCTCAGCTGTTCACTACGGTATACAGTCTGTGTGCGGAGGTCAAAATCTCATTGCATCCTCAAAAGTTTGACTCCGTCGCCATATGAACAAGAGATGCAAGTGAAGCGCAAAGCCATGCATTTTCACAGCAGGACCTAATCTTACAATATAGTGTCCTTTTAATAATCAAACACAGCCGGTATGGTATAATAAGACAAGGGAACCAAACACACTACACTCAGTAAACAAAAAGGATTTTTTTTCCTATTGCAGCAAGTATAAGTAGTATATTCAGGAAGGTCACACAGAGCACCCTGAAAGAGGTCAGAGTCTGATGGACAGACGAGAAAGGAGAGAGACCGATCACTGTGTAGTCACTTTTTAACCGAAATTCTTACAAGATTTGATTTGCTAGAATTAGCTTATTCCCATCTTGATTGTTCTGAACTGAATGTGAAATGACTCAAATCATTCCCTGGTGGGGATCGAGTGTTGCCGGCATAATTGTAGAACTCAAATCACTTTCTAAATAAATAATCGAAAGGGCCAAAGTGTTTATTTGTGGGGAGCAGTCCCTTCAAATAAAGCACACAGCGCATAGAAGTGGCACCGGACAGCATTCAGCTGATTCAACAGATCTGAGGTATTTACAGGTTCTCCTAATTTGCATGATGTTGTGGCCAATTACTCTAAACATATAGTTAAAAGTAAAGCACTCATTAACAAAATATCATCCCTATTATTACTTTATGTTTCCAAGGTGTAAAAGATAGCTATACTGCCCCCTTAAGCACCATCCATGTTATTGCATCATGATCAAATTGTTCCTATGTGATTGGAGGCCTCAGTGCCTGACATGATAAGGAATTTAAAAAAAATAAAATAAAATAAAATAAAACTGTTTACGGGGTTAGGGAAAACACATAACATCACTAGTCTGCCCAACACTACCTTCCACGCTTGTGATGTCTTGTATGGAAAAGCATTCACACAGCAACATAACTCTACTTATGTCCAAGCAGCTGCACACGATGAGATGAAGAGAAAATGTGAAGAATGAATTGGAACAACAACAAAAAAAAAAGCCCGCATAAAAAATGACAGCACAGAGAGATATGATGCTCAAATCACTGTCTACATCAGGAGGAAGATTCCCAACAACAACGTTTCATTATTAAAATTTACAGTCATGGTCGGAAAAAAAAAAAAAAAAAAAAAAATCATCAGTATGGAAAATCCTACCTTCCTTCATATTAATGGCCAATGAAGTCATGGCACACCATGGTCACGTGGTTTACATGGTTTAGACAGGTATTATGGTGCCAAATTAGAAAATAATGGCCACCATTCATACAATATTGGAGTACCAAGCTGAAAAAGTTTCGCGCTCTGAGTGAAGTTGCAGTTAAAAGGCCGTTTTATGTCATCAACTGTGATACAATCAATTCTTCATCCTAAAACTCAACGAACTAGAGCTGAAAACTGTAAAACTACGGTAGCTTATGGACGAACATGAGCGTGTATGAGCCGTGCTGTTTGTCCTCAGCATGTCACATTCTGTTTTGGGTTACATCAGTCAAAGTAGTTATGCTATACACGAGGACAAAAAGCAGTTCTTCAGGCAAAAAAAACGAAAAAAACCCACAATCTTTAAGTTGGTTTCAGAAAGTAGTCAGTTCCACACAGTAGTATTTAAAATCTTGCTAGTAGCTGACTGTAAGATCCTCCCATGTGTGTTGTGTTCACTGCAGACTTGGGCTTTACTGGTTTGTTAAAATCAGTCACAACATATCTGACGTTGCTGTAGGCCAAATACCTGTCCATTAAAAAGTACAAGAATCTGCGCACAAACCTATATGTGCTCTTCACGCTGCTGCGAGAGTTTGCAGCAGCGACAGTGAGTTTGATTGATCAGTTGTTGTCTTCTCGTAGTTCACTGGGCAGGAACTTGTACTGCTGCTGTCTGATCTGAGCCAGTTTCTTTCTGGCTTCTTCCAGCTCCCTTTCCTTCCTCAGCATCTCTTCCTGGGCTGCAATAATCTGGATAGAGAAACAATCGACACAGTCATTTCAATTAGTGAATGAAGACCGATAATCCAAATCCCAGTTGGTCCACTTTCTAATGCCACACAAGCTAAGTGAAAATATTACCATATTAACAATATCCATTCATCGTATCTTAACGCTTCCGATGAATGCACAGTAGTGTGTGTGTGACAAGAAAATAAAGATAATTCAAGAATGTATTAAGCAAGGACAAAGTATTTCTTGGTCTTAAGGCTCCGGATGTTTCATTGAATCATAGCTCTTTTAAATTAAAATGTTCACTCGTAAAAATTTCATTTCCAAGTCCCAGTTTTCTATTCCGGTTAGAGAAGCAAAAACATAATCATAACAGTCAACAGGGGAGGAATGCACAAGCATTCAAGCAAGCCTGAGTGAAACGACTGAAATTGACTGGTAGATCCACAATTTCACAGCCGATGAAACACCAGCACTAATTTGCAAGAGAAAACATAAGAATTGTCATGTTTAGTCCTGCATGACTTGACATTTTTACCTGCGCTATTCCACCTACAAACTTTGTTTTGACCACCACATTGTCTTCATCTGCTTTGTCAAATGCTGCCTTCTGGGCTGCCCGCACCAAGTTGTCTGATGCCTTCTTCACAGCGTTTCCAGCAATCTACCGGGGCGGAAAGAGACGCATTGACAATGTCAAACGGCATCATGGATAACCAAAGACGACTTTAGATGATGATTATTACAGGATTATTAGTGCAGCCATGTGATAAGCTGTCATAAAAGCTATTAAATATGAGCACAGCTATATAAAGGCTGATCCAGTTTGCTTATTTTAAATGTATCTATACTCTACCTGAAGTCTCCTCATGGCCTCTGAGTCCTGGTCTGCCTTCACCTTACAGGCCACCAGCAGCTGGGCAGTGGAGGCCGCCACTTGTTTGGCTGAAGAGATGAGTTTCTCCTCGCTGGCGTGGCCCTGAACCGAGGCGTTTGCTGCCTCGCACAGGTTACTGGTCGCTGCTGCTACCATGCGGGCCTGGTGGGGAAAAATTATATGCCAAATTAGATGCATTTTGGTTGCAAAATTGTGGCTCAGACTGTGACCTCCATGAAACGGTCCTTTATACTTACTGCAGAGATGAGTCCCTGGGACCACTGTCCGTCATCCACAGCGTTAGCAGGGATGGAGCCCACTTTGCCCTGAGCCACCAGCTCTCTTTGGGCAGCTGACGCCGATTTGACCAATGCGCTGGTGGCTGCAGCGATTGACTTGGCTGCCTCCAAGATCTGTTCCTCGAAGTTCAGTGTCTCATCGGCTTGCTGGGAGGGGGGGGAGAAGACCAATCAGTAAGATAGAGGCTAAAGTTTGTCAATGCTACTGGCTTTTAAATTCAAACACAGTTAACTATGTAGTTGATCATAGTGAGCCTGGTCGACTTAACACAATACATGACCGCAGCTCAATAACATCTCAGTTAGAAATTAACTTCAATGTTATATTTATGCTTTGAAAGGAAAGGGATGATTCACATCTTCTTATCGCCAATTTTTCCATTTATCACATTTTAAATGTTTATTTTGGGTGGAAATATGCAACCGATTTGTCGCTGTCCCAAAAGTACAGACAAAAAGCTAAAAAATAATTCCCAAAAATCTCACACGGCCAGAAAGAAAGCATCTCATTAAATTGCAACAGCTGATACAGCGCTGCATGCAACCGAAGAAGAAACAACACTTTGCACAATAATTATCTGGCAAAATTACTCCTTCAACCATACTCAAGTATGCCGCTTTAAACAGCCACACACACCCACCCACCCACGCACGCACATACACATTCACACCACAAGTCTGTAGACAGAGCGGGACACTGTAGCAATATGTTTGATATATAGTTGGGACTGAATAACAACCTAATATATCAAACATATCAGACAGAGCCCTGCAGAGAAGGCCTCCGGTGGTGGGGGCAGGCAGGGAGGGAGGAGAGGGGGGGTAAACTGGAGCCAGAGGAGATATACTAGGACAGGTTTTTAGCTAAAACTGGCACAGATGGGTAGATGACGAGGAGAGGAGGAGGAGGAGGAGGAGGAGGAGGAAACATGGCGAATGTGTGATATAGAAAACGTGGAAATGGTTGAAGATAATACAAAGTTGAGGAGTTTTCACCTCAGCGATCAGCTACAGTGACAAAAATCCAAAGGCCAAACTTTAACTGGGTCAAATGTGAGTTCAAATTAAGGGACTCTGGTCAAGTGGTGAGCTTTAACCAAGGACAAAGAATGATTGGCGTGAATATGTAAACAGAGAGGAGACAGCACAAGACACACATATTCACATCTTTCTGTGAATGTCAACCTAGTTCAACAAAATGTGTCATTTTGTTACAATGAAATGGCATCAACAGGTAGATGTTTACACACAGACAGAGGGCAGCAATGCAGGTGGAAAAAGGCTGAGCTGCTGTATAGAGGGCACTGTCTAAAATACACGGCTGAGTTTACTGTACAGACATCTGAGCAAAAAAGTCCAAACAGCTGTTTGCTCTAATGAACTAATACTGTTGCTTTTGTTGTTGTGATTGTTTTTAAGAACACCAGTATTAAATGATACGTGATGCTCAGATTCACCCCCTCAGATGTTTTTTGTAATATATAACAGAATTGCTTCAATGATGCCTCTGAACTTTTGCCAAAGTAAACTTTTGAACAGAAGACAAATTGTTTAATTATTGTCATGGTAGTTTTACAGTCGGAAAAAGTGCTTACAACCAAACTTGCAAGTGCTTCTTCATAATAACTTTCATATAAAACCTTCTAGGAGACCATTTTACAAAATTGAGATTCCTGTTTTTCAAATGCATGTTTTATGATATAATTATTTTATTATGAATTGCAGCCATTCCAACCGCCTTCACTGGTGTGAAATTTTGTATGCAGGCCTTTTACTTTGAATAAAATATTTCTAGAGTTTGATGTTACTGCCTTTACAAAAGTGCATCTGATTACTTTTTCCACCACTGCTTTCTGCCTATCTACAAGTTTATACTTTGAAAATGTGGCACAATGGACATGTTCTTCTTCAGTTCCAGCAAAAGAAACAGTGTCAAGCCTTTGTAGAATCAAAGTATTACATTTTCCAAATTCCACTGCAGCTCTTGTTGGAACAAGTCTGGTGACATAATTATCTGACTCCATACAGTGACAAAGTCCCTGAGTGAGTTATTAGTCATGTTGCCACCCACCTTGGGCTTGGCTCGGGGTTTGAGCTGCTCCAGCTTCTTAGCCGCTGCTTCAATGGAAGCCGCCGCTCCGAGCAGCTCGGTTTCTGCAATCACCGTTGGGTCCTCGGGGTCCACCCACTCTGAACCTGAGGCGCGGGCCGACAAGGGAAATTAGGATTAAAACTCAAATGAGGAGATGTGATTAAAAAAAAAAAAAAAACGCAAAAACAATACATCACATAGCAGGGTGTCGACACAACATGCCTCACAACATAACGTGACCACAAAGAAAGAAAGAAAGAAAAAAAAAAAAAGTGCTACATATCACCAAATCCCATGCATAGCTGATGGAGGACACAAACTGCCACTCGCTGCAGTAAAGATGGAATGTTTTATTGCAAAAGACATGGCATGTAAAACAAAGCATGATGGATGGAGCCCACTCCACGTAGTCATAAAGCCTGAGAACAGCTGGATTTCACAATGAAATTACACGTGTGAGTGTTAGCTCTGCGGAAAGAAGGTGTTGAACGGCTCACAACTGTCGAAAATCAGTCACAGTACAGAGAGCAATGCTAACTTACCTCCATCTGTGGCAAGAGAAGGGGGACAGGATTATTACCCAACGTTTGTTTAGAGGAATGTTTCTCTGTTATTTGGGAAATTTAAAATATGTTCCTGTACAGATAGAGTAGTTTTTTTTTTTTAATTGGGGATTAAGAATGATGACAGATTTTTTTTTTTTTTTTGGCAACTCCATATTAGTAAATGAACCAGAGTTAACACTTACTGATTTAGATTTGCGTTACACACGTTTAATACTGTGAAAGGAGTGAGTGCGTCTGTACCTTTCATGGCCTCAGCAGTTTGGATGAGCTCTGTGACGGCTCCTGCCACACGTTTAGAGCAAACCGCCAGCTGCTGTTTCTGCTCTGCAGTGGGCTTCTGCAGAACCTACACAAACACAAACGCACACATTAAAAGGGCACTATTGTATCTGAAAACTTCTGCACAACTCTTTGGGTTTTTCTACAGAAACTATGAAAAATATGTTGATTATGGCATTATAAATACAATTTTAATAAATAATAATGTTGGCACATCCAAATAAAATACATATTCCCCAAACTTAACTTGGTGTAGACCTGCTCTATATGTACAGTGTCTTGATGTAACCTTGTTATGATTTGGCGCAATACAAATTAATCTGATTTGATTTGAATTGACGGAAGGAATCATTCATCAAACCAAACTTTGTTTCCTAAAAAAAATTCTCAAGTTGAAAGACATGTAAATTTTACTTATTGCTCACCCACCAAAAAGATCACATTGGCGCATAACTGATGCATCACAAACATTCTTGAGCTCCCGTGTAATTTGTAGTGAGACCAAAAAAAAAAAAAAAAATCTCAAACATACACTGGAACAGAGTTCAACCTACCAAGAGTACTTGTTCCAGCAGATCGATGTATCCGGTTGTGCACTCTGATCCGTACATTAGCGCTCTGTTTTTCACCTCCTCATTGACCTCAGGATGGTAGGCCGCTTGCTGAGAGACAGAGGCATAAACTCCAGCTTTAGCAGAAGCACGTGAGCTGTTGTGCCTTATTTACAAACAGTTCATTGCACATATGTTATAGCGTTAGGAGGTTAAAACGCAACCTTGCAGGTGGTGAGCATGTCTGAAATGGCTTTGCGACTGAGGTTGGCCGTATGGATGATGTCCTCCTGCCGGCCAGAGTTCCCGGCAGACACTGCTTTAGCTGTTGCCATGGTGATGCCCTTAGTCATGCGAATGAACTCCTCAGGTGTGGTCGTCTTGTTGGGAGCATCCTTGGATTGAAACAGCTGTGGATGACAAAGGTGGTGTGTGCCAGTGAAAAGGCAATATCTGATTGGTTGAGGGACAAAAGCGGCATCTCATCAGTTAACGGAAACTAAAGAGCAGCCCCTTCAGCGTTTCATTTATTTCCAAAACATCAGTCATTTTGTCACAGACATCATGTGATCTGTGTGACACTGATGGTGCATTAGTGTTGCCTAACATCCATCCATTCATGCAAGTTCTTATCCCGTTGTCCGTCCTCACCCCCATCTCCTGTTTGATACACTCGATTGTGGCCTCCAGGGCTCTGGTTCCCCGAGTGGCCTCGTCCTCCACAGCCTTGACCGTTTTCAGCAGGGACGTCACGTTGGTCACCATCACCTGGCAGAAAAAGGTGCAGGATATACAACGTTAAAGAACAACAACAACAACAACAACAAAAAACTACTGTGATCATTCACACCTGCAATTTCAAACAGCCGCAATGGGAGCAACCAAAACCTGATTTTACATCATTACAACCTGATTCAAAAGTTTAAATGACTAGATCCTAATTCATGCTGGAGCCTAAATGGCCAGAGAAGACTGTTGAAGTTGTGACCAGTTTCTATGATTTGCTACCATGTCAGCCATCCCATATGAAAGTTCTCTCTCTGTGACAGGTCTTATTTCAGGGCGTATTATATCAATCTGAACGATAGGGGGCACAAAGCAACCATGCAGAGAGGCCCACAGCCTTCAAGAACTTGAGAACAAAATGTTACAGGATTTGCTTCACTTCGCGGCCTAAATCTACACGTGAAGCACGTCGTTATTTTCTCAGTGCGTGACGCTGCAGACTGTGAGAATGATTTTCTTCTTCTTAACTTCGCAGCTTGAGGTGATAATAAGCAGTCAACAGTGTCATGTTCGAATTACAAACTGTGGTGTTAAAATTTTACATTGCGTGTGTGTTGAAGCAAAGCATTCAGCTGATTTATCCGAGTTAGAAATATCCCATTTTCCTGTTACCCTGAACATCCACTTAATGACTATTTACATTACCGAGACCGAGTCCTTGCTTTAATTCATGTGAACAGAGCTTCATAACGACAGGAGAACCGCTGCAGCTGATTAATGACCCTGCCTGAGAAAGAGCGGGCCGTGGATACATACAGTGGGCAAACATTGATTTTCATTAACTTACATTCTGGAGCTTTTCATAAACCTTATTTAAAATCAGTCGCAACACAAAAACATAGAACTTTTCATGAATATCTGAAAAGTTATATGTTTTTTCTGACATAGTTTTATCTGAATAGACAAATGACTTGAATTCTCCCAAGGATATGTAGAAATCCAAACATTCTTAATTCAACAGAAAAAAAAAAAAAATAAATAAATAATGCGCACCACATTTAACTGTATTCAAGTCAATGAAGGCCTTTAAATTAGATTACAATGAATGTGAATTGCAGACTCCCCGATGCGCTCACCTTGGCAGCGCTCTTGAGTTGGTACATAGATGGATCGTCTGCTGCTTTGCCAACGGCACACTTGGTGGCACTAATGAGCTCAGCTAGCGCCTTGGCCACATCTTTGACAGCGTTTATCAGAACTACCTAGAGAAAGGACAGACAAACACACAATGATTCACTGCACACTCTGGCCAAGAAACAAAACTCGGAGAGGTTGCCTCCGTTCACAGCTCGTTCTTTCACCATTTCTCCTGATTGATAAGCGCAGCGGATAAAGGACGTGTGAAAGCGAAAAGTGAAAAGTGACACCGACTAACCTGCGTCTCGGGGTCATCGGAGCCAATGCTGGCAGCCCCCAGTTTCACCACATCTGTGAGCTGAGTAATGGTTTTGGCAGAGGACTGGGCGGCTTGTGCCAACTTGTCCTGGCTGGATGCTGCCCCGGACACCAGCATCTTTGTGTCCTCAACCAGAGCTTTGGCTGTCTTCAAAATGTTTTCCCTGAGAGAGAAAACAAAGGGGGCAAAAAAGAGGAAGATAAAAGTTTGACAGTTTCTTCTCTAACTGAAGTTCTGCTCTGCTGCGTGTGCGATACTGCAGCAGAAACTGGAATCAGGGCCTGGATTTTGCTTTCCTGAGTTGCAGGGAAGAGTCACATCTGCCCTTCTGTTCTGAGCTACAGCAATCAATAATGGCTGGAAGACATCTGGGTGAAACTGTGCCAATCTTTCAGTTACAGCCAAAGAAGTGTGCTGCGAGCTCATGGTGAACTTTAACCGCCAAGTCCAAATGAACGTCTGACGGATGAATAGGGCTCAAAAAGATGAAAGACATCTTTGGCCACAGCGGCTGTCGCTGCGGAGACATAATAAAATGCGAATTAAAAGGCTCTTAAAATGATGTAGACTGGCACGCATCTCCTTTCATATCAAAGGCATTTGTACATCAAAGCTTGTGCAAACACGAGGAGGATAAGTAAGGTTCTGTAACGAGCTGCAGGTTCATTTCTTTCTAAAACTGACAAGAAAAAAAAAAATTGTAGGAAGGTCCTGCAAATTTAGATTTGTGTGGCTGCTGAATGACATTAATAGAGATGAAAAATGATTCTGTTCCCTTTCATCCTGCCCCGACAGAGCTTCTTTACATGTGCGTTTTCATTATTCTTCAGTCAGGTACAATTTATTATTTCACTAACGGTTAAGTGCAAAGGATCCATGTTAACGATTTCTGGTCACAGTAGCATGTAATGTGCCAAGTCTCACGTTGGATTCTTAAATGTGTATTTCTTTGAATTCAATTCACTCAAAAATAACTAGTTTCAACCAATTTAGACATTAAACTTTGAAGTTCCCCATTGTTGTGCAAATGCTGAATATCAAAGTTCACAAAATATAACCAGATATTCTCAAATTTTTTTCTTTTTTTTTTTTAAATCATGTCTGAGTGGAGTGTTAAGTCTCGGAGCAAAGAAACTAAAATGTGACACATCCTCCGTCTTTCCAATGCTCAGGGTAATTTTGGTTAGTACCTCCAGAGATTTCCTTCCTCTAATGTCATTCTGTCTGTTTTGGGGAAAAAAAGAAAATACCTGGCGGGCAGATTTGAGACTCCAGTCAGCTCTTGTGCTTGTAGACTGAGTCACGTCTTGCACAGTCACACACAGACACATATAATCCAGCCGTTCTCACCTGTGGTCGGCGAAGGACTCGTCATTCTCTGCGTTCAGTGTGCCGGCAGAGGCAAACATGATGGTGGTGTCCAGATCGGCGATGATGCCAGACACTGCGCTGGCTGCTGTGATGCAAGCTTGCGTGCCCTTGTTTCCTGCCTGAAGGGCAGAAAGCACCAAGGACACCTGGGGACACAAACAAACCCCAGATCCCATGAACACACAGGTGAGGATGGGCTTTACTGGCCAAAACAAAGCAGGAGCAAAAACAACAGATTTGGACAAACACTTTGCTTATGATATGTATGTCCATGGAAAATAATTAACAGTGCTTTCCAATCAGAAGCCCTGCACACTAGTCTACATGGAACTCAAAAATTTGCTATGATGGCAAAACACCATGTCGGTGCAGAGCAACGCACATCATCACTCACTCAGCGGAATGAGCACATGTCAAACTGGCTTCCACTTCATTTGTTTTCCTTGCGGATGCCAGAGAGGCAGCAGAAATTGATAAAGTGGTGTGTCTGGACTCTCGCGGCAACAAAAAAAAACGGACTTGATGATCAAAACACAGCAAGCATGAAAAGTTAAATAGAGAAAATCTGCTCACTAGTTGTCATACAGATGTTCAGAAAGACCAATTCAGATAAAACCTCAACTACTGCCTCAAAAGAGATGCGTTTGCATGCACAGGCTCGAGTTGTACGATGCTGCCTGTCTGAGTGAATATTATCTGTGCAGTACTTAAGCATGAATTATTGAACTAGACTGTAGGCTAATGCATTTTGCCTTTGAAGCATAAACAGCCTCATAGCAAAGAATTTACAAATGCTTTCATAAATAGAGCTATAATTCTATATATATATATATATATATATATATATATATATATATATATATATATATAGTTGATACCATGGTGATACCGTTGGTGTAAAGGATACAGCTAGAAAATGAGTCTTTTTCTGTTCTTCCAGTGAACACATGATTTCCATGAAGTAACCAATGACTAATAATCCAAATTTCCAAGGCAGATTTTTTTCTGAAGGGGTAATACCTTCTCTGTGACTGCACGGGCACATTCAATGAGCTCTCGCTTGGTGAAGCTGTCAGAGGGGGTGATTTGCAGAGCTCCAGCCTTCTGGACCAGGAAGATGCAACCATGTCCAAGCTCCTGCACACGAGTCTTGATCTGGAAACCGATCTGGAGAATACAGAACATACCCATAAGAAGTTTACATAGAAAATGTGTATCTTAATCCTTTGTTGTTTTTTTTTTCTTTTTGCATGTCGCACTTTAAAGAAAACACAGTTTGAAAGATAGATCTGTCAGACTGCCGTAGTAGAGCCGAATAAATAACAGGTCAGACGATCGATATGCAAGTGAGACCCAGGTACTCCTCACCTCCTCTGGCTCAGCTGTGTGAGCAGCAAGTCGACCCTGAATAGCCAGCTGGCTGTAGTCCACTGTCACCTGAGAAGCCAGCCCTCCCAGGTCATCTGGACATGTCACCGATTTGGTCATCTGAGGGATTAAAAAAAAAAAAACAAACAAACACAAAAACCCAACACGGCCGTCATTCCCCTCAGTCCCAACCAAAACACAACAGAGCTGCACTGTATTTCATTGTCTGCAAACTTCAGAGCATTTGGTTAAACACCTTATAGTCACATTTGTAACAGTGTAAACAATTTAAAAAAAAAAATAATAATAATAATTAAAAAAAAAAAAAAAAAATCAAGATTTACCATTTCCTGAGCAGTGACAGCAATACCCTTAGAGTATTTCACCATACTGGTTTGGTAATCCACAAATGAGCCCTCAGGTTCAGGCGGTGTCCCTTCATCCAGCTAAAGAAAGAATGACACACACACACACACACACACACACACACATAATTCAGCGCCACAAATTTAATAATCAGTCACGACTAGTTTGTCCTTCACGAAAAGTCTAAACATCCTCCAACATGGAGACAATCAGTCATTCACTTCTTTAGCTGCAATGACATGTTAAATCTAATCTCCCCTTCAATTACAGTTTATCTGCCAGGTGTGCAGGCATCAGTTCAACCAACATTAATGCAATTTTATATTCAAATAAACACTCAGTGTGAATACTAAACACCTATTATAAATTATCCACCAAATCCACTCTGTAATTACAGCTTCAACTACAAAAATGTCTGATCACCAGCTTGCAGTGCATGCATTATCTATATATCATTTTCCATTAAATTAGACTGTGCTCCACACATCCGAGTGTCACAGCAAAGCCGAGAAGATGAAAGTGTTGACACTGAGAGAATCCTCAATCTCCCAGGTACACAACGTTCGTTTGCTGGGAGAAAAGATACCCACGAATCTGCGGCGCTGACAGTTTGGCAGAAAGGCCTTTAAATCGCTTCCGCTCAAACCACAGTGGCCATTATGTCGATAACTTGAAGAGGATTATCGCATTTGCATCAGCTGTGCGCACAGAGTGGTAAGTGCACAAAGACGCACACCTATGCGCACATCACAGAGTCGCACAGTGATCCGCTTTCATGAATTATTCATGACCTCTCCCACTGATGACCCACACCTGAGGCACTTTTTCACCTCTGCGATAAATCTCACAAAGAAAGGCAATGAGGGACGTAGTTACCGCTATTCTGTGTCTGTTCCTGAGATAAAAGGCTTATTCCCGCTCCACGCCTTATGAGTTTTCCGATAGTCTGACTGTTAATTGGAAAGACGCTGGCTGAGACAGGCTGGGATGATGGTCAGTTTTTCCTCTGCTTCAGTGGCTTGGATTTGTATTAATATGTAAATCACTGACTTTTTTTTAATGGCGCGTAAGAGACACTGAGTTTGTAATCAAGATGCTACACATTGCAGCGGAAAATTATGGCTCCAAAAGAAGAAAAGTGGAACTCTTGATGAGAATATTTTATTTCTGCTTGTATAAATCCTGGAACATCCTGGATAAAGATGATAAATGTTTGACTCCCTGCCAGTTTTTCCTCTTTGTTTATCAAACTTTCAACCAATCCTACGGTTCCTTTTTTGCCACTACGGGATTTCATTGGAGGTATGACGTGTTCAGGGTAAATATCTGGAAAGGGGTTTACACAATCCTTAACAGTTGCTGACAGCGATCGCTAAAGGGGGAGTGAAGGGGTAATTATCATGAACACTTGACTCTGTGGGGGGATCATGATCACATTAAGATGTGTGACCTTTGACAGAAAGAGAAGAGCTGTCAATCAATAAATCGATAAACCAATTTGGTGCCAACTGGCTCAAGATAATATGGCAGCGGAAGAGTGGTCAAGAAGCCTTACAGCGGATCATGGAACAGGTTCAGAGTTCACTGGGCGCCACAAGAAAATCTTTATAACATGGAAAAGATTGCAGGATTACCTTGTTTAGCTACTACTGCTGGAGAAAAAGAGTTAGTGGCATCTTAATCTTAGAGGAGACTACTCAGGCTAACTTACTTTGACCTATCACAGCATGGGAGGATTAAAATTTTGGAGACACGGTGTTCTCATCACTACTATACACACCCCACACCCAAACATCAAACATCCTGCGAGTCACCTTGGCCATGGCCTCTGCAATGGACTCCACCATTCCTCCCACCATTCCCACTTCACTGGCAGCCTCATTCAGCGTCATCATGATGTCATCAACCGCCTCCTTCATGAGCTGAGCGGCCTCGGCTATGGCATCGTGGGTATGGGACGCCTGTGAAGTGTGGCACAACTCACCTCAAGGACATATCATGTATTTTCAAATGCGTGGCATCAATTCATATATTCATACAATTACTCCCTGCACATGTGCAGGTAATCATCTTCAGTGGGGCATTATGCTCTAATAATAAGTGACTGTGCTGACTGTGTGGAGCAGCTGTAAACAAGAAGAAAAAAAAAAAAAATCGTAACGTGGTCAAACCTTTGGGTTTCCTCCACCCTCCTTGGCAGCATAGAGCATCTGCAGGGCAGACTCAGCCAGGGTCTTAGTTTGATCCAGGAAAGTCATCTGCTGCTGGTGGTCATTCAGCTTGGATGTCACACCCACAGAGGCCTTTATAAGTGGTTCAAAGTAACCAGCCAGTTGGATCACCTGAGGGACAGAGTGAAAGTTATAACATCTTAAGAAATAATACGTAAGAAATAGGTAAGAAAAAAAGGAACACAAACTAAAGACTGGTGGACACAGGTCATTCTAAGAGAGTGTAGAACATGTATATTACTGCTCAGAGTATCAGCATGTGGCTCCACAGCTACAGCTTTAAAATGAAGTAATTAACTCTCTGCCCTATATACCTTGTGTCCTAGTTGGGAAGCTTCGCCTCTGGCAGCAGTGGAAATGGGGTCAATTAGGTGGCCAATTTCCTGCACGGTGGATGTTAGCTGCTCTTGTAATGCCTAAAGAGAGAAAATAAAAAGAAATTAGTTTATGTGTTAAATTTTATTAGCGAGGGAGAGAGAGGTGTTTTCAAATAAGTCAAAAGAAACCTTAAACTTTCTATAATGCTTCTATCTGAGAAAAGGGTATAAGGTTAGTCAATAACAAACCCATAATGTCAAAGGGAGACACAAGGCTGTGCATGTCTGGCCTGCCTGTGGTTCAAAACCTTTTAATAACAGACATCTTCATGATGTATTTGCATTAAGTGGAGTGTCAGCTGGTTTTAGCTCTGTACATGTCGGCTCTCTCTCGCTCTGTTGTTTTCTGCTGCTTGATAGCTGCTCAAGTTTAAAATATGGTATATGTGAGAACAGAGAGCAGCAGACAGGCCTGACTGATGCACCAGTTGCTTACAACAGTTTTCCAATTATTCTCTCTTTATCTAACTGTTAATGATTCCCCAACAGATCCCGATGCAGTTTCAAAGAGCACTGATTGACGGACTAAGCCACATGGCTCAGCTATCATCACTCAGGAAGTCATTCAGTCTCTCAGACACTCATGATGATAGGTCTGGCCCTTCTGCTGCGTTCAGCCGAAGCGTTACAGATAAATGATCACAAGGACGAGCAGAAAGAGACAAAACGCAAAACAGAGAAAATTAAAGGTAGCAGAATAAGATGAGTAATTTTCTGATGGTTGCTTACTTCCAATGAGATGTCATCTCTGCTGGGCAAGTTCTGGCTGACTGCTGCCAGAGAGGCCTGCTCAATGTCCCTAATACATTTGTTGATGCTATCAATTGACGAATCACACTCCCGCTGGCCTGGGGCCTTGTCCCTGAGAATAGAATAGGAGCGGGGACGGAGGGGACAGACAGGAAGCGGTACAATGGTTGGAAACAAAAATGAGAGTAAAGGTGGAGGGTGATGTATGGAGGGGGAAGAACGACACAGAGGGGACGATGAAGAATAATGAGGGTACACACAGGAAGAGAGCGAAGAAGTGCGAATGTTAACAAAACTAACACTTATTAAAACATAGACAGGTTCCAGGATGTCTTTTCAACATCTTCCCCATGTCTCATTGTCGTTCAAGTCACGTCTGCTGAAATGTGTCCTGTAGGCTGTCTCATTACACACGCAAGGACGTCAAGCCGAGCAGCCAAATTAGCTTTGGAGGCTCCGAGTGCTCTTGGCCAGTGGCCTCATGGGCAGAATAGGTTTAATTAAACATCCATATCCATGCATGGTGGCGCTCTTAAAGTAAAACTAAAATAAAATGAAGTTATGAACTTTTGCAGGAATTTGTCCATTCCTATTTGTGCTCAATTGCACCACAGTGTATCACTTAATACTATTAAGGGCCTGGGCCAAACTCCCAGCATTCAATTTTTGCAGTCTTAAAAGGAAGGCCGTGATAAGGGCATCATAGCTGGAAGAGATGCTCAGCCGGCTGTGTGTGAATGCTAATGTGCAGATGTTCCGAGCCAAACGGCGACCTTAAAATTCAGTGCGTCTGACTCTGGGAATTAGCTCCGCGTATGTATCAGTTTTGTTCTGATCAAGGTCAGATGCAAAAGGTGTGACAAAGGAGATTAAAAATGTTAACCGGGGAGAAGTGAGAGCAAGCATCAGCCACGCCATAGTACTGAGCTTGGCATCGTTTCTCAAGGACACTGCATTAGTCTCACAGCAAGCAAAAGTTCTCCGCATTTTCAACTTCGGTGTAAACATTCGCCACCATCAATGCGTCTATCGGCATTCAGAAACTACATGAAATTATTATGAAGTGGTGGCAACAACAACACAAGGGTCATAAAGGGGCATGGACTGGGGCTGGCGTTCCAGTCTGAATGCTAAACTAAAATAACTTACTGCTAGCTGTGTGGTGCAATGGTTAGCAGTGCCTGTGTATGTGGGTTTCCTCCGGACACCCCAGCTTCCCCCCACAGTCCAAAGACAAGCACCTTTAGGGTTAGTTAGTCAATGTCACTGTCAGTTGGGTTAGGGTTAGATTGTCCTCAGTCCTCCTACAGCCCCGATGCACAAGTGGTATAATTAATGGATGATGGAGGGTTTTTGTTATCTGTAGTTCATCAGCTTTTGGTTCTGCGTCATTTATTTTATCTAAAGAAAAGCTTGCTCACTAACCGGATGGCTGTGATGAGGCTCTTGATGGAGTCGGAGACGGTGCGGGAGTGACCAGCAAGCACAGACCAGGTGGGCGGGTCTTTGGGGTTGATAACTAACGAGCGAGCAGTCTTGAGCAGGTGGGTGGAGCTGTCCAGCATGGAGCGTGCCGACCGGAGGATGGGCTCCTGCGCCGCAGAGCCCTACAGAAAAACAGAGAAAGTTATGTGAATGCAAAACGTGTGCTTTCAGTGCAACATCCTTTTTCTGCAGCATATCCCACCATCTTCTTTATGACATGTCGTAGTTGTGCACGAATATGACCCGCCCTTTGAATCACATGGCCATACCTCGCTGCTGATTTGAGCAGGGATGCTGGCAAACTCGGGGTTGGAAGCGAATGTTGTCAGGTTTTCCACAGCCTCAATTAGCGGCGCCGTGGCGACTCGACACCTGTTCCTGTTCTCGTCCGAGAAATCCCCATCCAAGGCCTGGAGAGGGAGAGAGCTTAGAAAACTTAATAAGTGCTCATGTATATAAAAAGTGTAGTGGGCATCACTGGGCAAGAATGAAACATTTCTTTGGCAAAAGTTTGAGAGAAATTAGCTTTTGCAAACATAATTGACCTGATGTGCGCTCTTCAATTATCAATTACATTGCTATCAAAGTTAGCAGTGTGCCAGTGAGGGCTTGGAGCCAATCACAGAAATCCTACCTTGATGGTTTTGACCAAGTTGGCGGTGCTGTTTGCCACCTCTTTGGCAGACTGTACAAAGTGCCTCTTGGCAACTGGGTTGGTCGTCTTGGAGGAAGCCAGACGGCAGGCGTTGCACAGCGCCGAGGTGTGCTTAGCCACAATGGTGGCTGCAGAGAGCACCTGTCACGTTGGAAACAAGGCTTTAAATTAGAACGTGAGATCTTATCTCAGAGTTAAAACTGATTACGACACAGCAATTACACACCAAAAGTGTGTGTCTGAACGAATTTTTGACAGGGAAAAATATAATGATAGTGCAATAATGAGGTAAATATTAGATTTTCCCACCAAGGGGGAAAAAAAAAAAAAAAGCATCAGGCGGGACACATTTGTATCAGGCACGTGTAGAAATACAAATTTTATTGAGACAGAATGATGAAATGCTTCAAGATTGATTGTTATGAGGCTGATTGGTTTTACTTTTTCTTTCTGAATGACTCGATACTAGATACAAAAAAAGAGGCTTCACAAAACTACTTAAGGTTCAAGACTCCTCTGCAAAAAGAGCTGAGATATGGTGATGTTGCAAAACCCTAAACCTACATTTTCTGCCCACGCAACTGAGGATATAACAGGGGCATGTACCTGCGACGGACTGCTATCTGGGTCCACAAGATTCTGGCAGGCCATCTGGATCGCCTGATTGGCTTTGGCAAACTGGATGGGATCCACCAACCCCTGGTGTCCAGCCTGGCTGTTGGGATCAGACACACCCACCAGGTATGAGGCCTGGGGAGGAAAAAAAACAAACAAACAAACAGGGACATCAGTACACACTGGCATCACAATGTGAACCGCTCAGTAGCTGCTTTTCTCCACAAATTCTTCTCTGTACCTGTCCTGCAGCTTCAGTGAGGCCACAGAGAGCCTTGGAAGCTGAACCCACACAGTCTCCAAACGCAGGCACATCTCCAGTCTTGCAGTTCTGAGAAATACCTGCCATGGATTCTCCGAGAACCTGGACAGAGAGCCAGCAGAACAAAGAGAGGAGAGAGGGGGAACCACTTTAAGACGTGTGTGTCTGTGTGTAAAGTGTTTCGATCTCCTCATGTTTAATCTGAGGGCCTACCTTGGAGTTCTCCATCACACTCTCAATGCAGTCAAAGTAGGAGAGATCGCTGACTGGCTCATTGGGGTTGTCCAGCATTCCTCGGACGGCCTGGGACGCAAGTGTGCATTAAACGTTCGAGATGAGAATTGTTCTAATAAAATCCTTTGTGGTTAGTTCCAGGCATTATTAGTGCAACACTGAGCAAATCAACCAAAATGAGCAATTTAACTCGTCACTTTGTTCACATGGTTGTTGAGCGACTGCTGTGGTGACGTTGCTGTTTACCTCCAACTCTCTGAGGGCATTGTCACACTCCTTCTGGCCAGGAGCCTGCTGTGTACACAGCGTGATCAGCTGATTAATGCTGTCAGTCACTGCCCTGTTTAAAAAAAAAAAAAAAAAAAATCAAAACAAAAACATAACAGATTAAATATTTGTGCGATCACATTCACTGAAAGGTTTTTTGTGTGCTGATAACAAAGCCTGCGCTTGCACCCCGTGTTCATGCACAAGCTCATGCAGTTCATCACCGGTGGATATTGGGAAATTCTTATTTTATTGTTTTTATTTGTAATTACTTTTGAGTCTGGCAGCCGGCACCGTTTGAAGCCTTTTATGAGCAAGTTATGTCTTTCATGGTGGGCAGATGTCTGAAATGCATTTTGCTAATAACTTGGCGATCATAACACAACGCACTTGACTTGATGGATGATATTACCATGGTTCAATGCGCTGCATGAGACACTTACTGCTTAGTGATTTAAAAACAACGGTTTCAAACGCAGTGGGGGATTTTTACACCAACGGACAGTTGGATCGTCCATATGCCTGATATATGATGCTGTCTCTGCCTGATATTTTCAATTTAAAAGGCAAATACCTTGCACTTCCAAGAAAATATTAGCTACACTGCAACATATATTCAGTTGGCAGTTTATTAGATAGAGTTGGCAAAAACTAAGGCAATAAAACAGTCCAGCTATGATTCCAACCTTCATCAAGGTTATAATGTTTAGCTTGTGCGAAACCATCGTTTGATGGCTGGAGGCCGTAGTTCCTCGTTCTGTTGAATTGTATTGCGTCATGCAAAGACGTATTACTATAATTTAGCCTGACCTCATTAAGAAAATTTTTGTTAAATTGAAGCATGTGTCAACATGATACAACACATCTAAGGAACACCGCAAACAAAAGCCTTTAAAGGGTCAACACATTTGAAACAACATCTCTAAAACAGGACTGTTGTAAGTAGTAGTTTCTGATAAACAATGCTTATAGGAACACACTGTACAGGTCTGTGCAGTGGTGAGGTGTGATACCTCGCAGCAGCAGCTAGCAGATTCTTGGCATTTGCCGCTGCGGGGTCGACAGAGAGACTCTTAGCAGCCAGCAGCAGCTTGCTAGAAGCCATGGAGATGTTCTTCAGGTTTCCAATCACCTGCACCTGGTCATCCTTTTTCTACAATAACGCAAAATCCTTACATTGCATCATCATCAAACACACATCAAGGTGGGGTGAAAACGATGATGATGATGATGCAACGAGACAAACCTGAGTGTGCCCAGCCATCTCAATGCCAGCATCCAGGAACTCATCAAAGTCTTGACTGAACTTCCCCGAGGCCACTGCCAGTTGGCTGCTGCTGCCCCTGGAGGCATGGACCACCTCTCCCGCTGACTGGTTCAGATCCGCTGCCGTTTGATTCAGCTCACTCTGGGCCTCTTGAAATGACTTAGACGCTGGAGGGATCTGCAGAGATTTTGGAGAGAAACAGTCGATGCAAAACGATTGAAAAACAGAGCGGTCACGTATTGTAACAACTATCATCAGGGATATTTTTCGAACCTAAATCCAATCCCAATATCCAAACTCACTGTTTCAATCAGCAGTTTCTTACTGGCCTCCCCGATGCTCTTGAGAGCCATGTCCACATCCTTCTGTCCAGGCAGACAGTTGACGCAGTTATTCAGGGAATGAGACACGGCCTTGGCCACCTGTAACGGCACAGTTTCCCAGGAGAGTTAAAGGGTGTCATATATTCATAACATTTAGAGGAAACTGTACTCAGCTACAGATAAAATTGTTTTTGACACAGAGATACAATCAAAACTAGGTCCTTAATTCAATGTTGTGAGCCAATTTCAAATTAATAAGCAGTATTACATTATACTCCATTTTAAGATGAAGCTTATTTTGTGATCCCCCTGATTAATTTCTCTACGTTTCTACCAAGAAACCTATAATGAAATCATCTGGTGGAGCGAAAATGAGGGCAAGGCATAAATAAATAAAGTACTTGGCCTAAAAATATGCCACCAAGGTGATTATAGGAGTCCCTTTCTAAATTTGACAGGTGTTCACGTTCAAGTTTTACTAAGCAGGATTAGACATTCATCAAGATCGGACTTTGTCCGTATGCAGAAATTTAGGAAAAACATAGCAAGCAGAGCAAGAAATGCTGTTGGACAGAAGAGCTGACTGCACAGTCACATGACATCCATACAAAACAGACAATTCACACGCCAATTAAAACTGAATCAGTGATTGTAAACAACAGCCGGTGTGTATTTTTGATTTGAGAAACTTCAGGGTTCTTTAAAATTGTCTCAGTGGTGACATTTGGTGGTGTTAGCTTGTTGGCGGAGGTGATGCAGTCTGACAGAAGGATGAGAGCTGGACTGAACCATCCAGCCTGCAGCATCAAGAGTCGCACACACACGCACGCACGCACGCACGTGCACACACACACACACACACACACACACACACTCTTAAAGAGGACAGGCGAGCAGAGTAGACTGCAGGCCCCGGAGCAGTCCCGAACCAGCTCACCTGTGCCAGCCTCTGCTGGCTCTCAGCGTCTCCGGGGGAAATCAGCGCCTGCTTGGCCTCGTGAATGAGAAGCGCCGAGCCCTCCATAACATCCCGAGCCGAGTCCAGCATGGCAGCTGCAGCCTTGGGGTCTGTGGTGGAAGCAGCAACGCCACGGGCCGCCTGGGCCAGAGTTTTCAGGGCCTGAGCTGTCTCCCTGGCTGCTATTCCTACACAGGTGAGATTACAGGTGGGACAGAAGCCAACTACAGTCAGAAACGGATCCCAAACCAATCACGCATCATCATCATTAACGTACATCAAATAATTAACTGCGAGGGAGATTTCATACGCAAAAGTGATCACTGCTTTGACAAATGTGTTGTGACATGAGCAAAATTATTTGGCCCAGTGTTTGGCTCATTTGCAGAAGCTAACACAAACAGTACAACTCATTACAAACATAATGAAATCAATTACAACTCATCTCATTTGAAGTGCATCAGCTGAATGGAATAACACCAACAGAGTGGGGCCATATTATGTTGCAGATGACAAGATTACTTAAGGAAAGTAAATCATGTTTTGGTCAGGTTGCCTGCTATAATCCAAGTAAGAGTGCTATTTAAAAAAAATAAAAAAAAACCCAACCCATTTTAAGACCAAAAACAGGAAATGAGGCTTGACGTTAAAAAGCATTTTGAACTGATCCATTTACCTCAAAGCAGTCGTTTCAAACAAAGTATCCAAGATGAGAGCAAAATATTAACTGACTTGATGCAACATGTTGGCTAATCGGATTGGAGTATTCAATCAAACCTCAGTTAAATACTGAAGAAAGTCATGTGGAAAAAGAGAACGAGGCTTTGTGTGTGAAGTGGGCTGTGCAAAGCTAAATAAAACGCTGGCAACTACAAGTGAACTCCATTGGCATTAATGGGATCATTTATGCTCACAAGAAAAGAGTTAAGTTCATAACTGAGGAGTTCAGAGAAATCACCAGTCTTACAGAAGTGTTTAAGACTACGAAAGACCACTTCACAGAATGTTTTTGGAGCACGACGGCCGCACCGACCTGTGTAGTGTTCATTGCCTTGTGCAGCACAGGTGAGGAGCTGAGCCATGGAGGAGCCCACTGACTTGGAGGTGCTGCCCAGATCCTGAGCACACTTCTCCAGCTGTAGCAGGAGAGAAAAGGGAACAAGTGAAACACTGGGTTTGTGAGAACGCAAAAGAAAGCACCCCGATGGGTGTAAATTCTCTTACTGATTCTCCAGGTAGTGGCTTCAGCTGGGTGTTGACAGCGGCCAACTTGGCGTCCTGCAGCTCACTTCTCAGGGTCTGGATGGCAGTGAGCGCCGAGTCTATCTCCATGGGACCGCAGGCTTCATGAGCCTGGAAAATAAAAAGTGTGTCTCACTGCTGCTCACATTTCACATTAAGTATAACGCTTGTGGCTGATTATTTGTTGTGGACGTGAATGCTGAGATCCTTGAACAGAAATATAAACGTCATGACTGACAGCGTATTAACTATTGCCATGCAGGGAAACATACATTTGCTGCAAATCTCGTACTTGAGGAAAATGCAATAAACTATTGTCTCAAGTCAGTTGACGTGACTTGATTCAGAGGCCTGCTATGCAATTTTAAACCCTCTAACACAGCAGTTTACACTTCACTGCATTTAATGTGGACTAAGCAGTAAAACAAAAACTCAACAGCAGTCTGTCACACTGTGTAGCATACTGAATAGATGGCTCAATTTTTTTGCCCGTATTGTGATTTTAAGCATTATGCTTGTTAGGCACGACCCGTAGAGGCACTGAACCTCTCTGTGAGGATTTAAGTGTGTTTGCATGCATTTTCCATATTTGCATACAAAGTTTCTCCTTTGTGCCTGTGCTGTACCTTCTGCGCAGATGTCCTTAACTCAGCCAGGCAGGTAGCCAGGTTCTTGGCACACTGACCCAGTTGCATGGCTGCAGCCTGATCGGTCACCGTGGGAACAGAAGACTTGGCCGAGGTGACCATCTTACTACCAGGCTGCAGGGAGAAAAAGAAAGAACAGGCAATGATATATGCCCACAGAAAAGAAAAAGTTTATTGAACGTTTGTCAGTAAAAAATG
Organism: Echeneis naucrates; assembly: GCF_900963305.1. Taxonomy (NCBI): domain Eukaryota; kingdom Metazoa; phylum Chordata; class Actinopteri; order Carangiformes; family Echeneidae; genus Echeneis; species Echeneis naucrates. Next base: position 22,541,189 of record NC_042513.1, on the reverse strand, counting down.
TTTGTTAAAAATACATTTTCGCCTCCAGGTATTAACGAAATGTTTCTCTGGGCAACAAAAAGGCATTATTGCGAAATCATGTGCTGGATATTTCACCCATGATGTATTTCAGGAACACTGAGCGTACCCCCCAGTGCTTTTTAAACTGCCTGCTTCAACTGAAAGGAGGTTACAGGCCTATTTTTAAAGGCTCCCCACTTGACAGAAACACTATTTATACTTAGTTCAGCCTAGTTTCCAATGTAGACTTGACGTTGCTCAGTTTGACTACGGGCACATAAAGTTTTAACAACCCATCCTCCAGCTGAAGTGGTGCGGCCACAGTGCGAGTGGGTGTGTTCTGCACCTGTAGGAAGTTCTGACTGGCAATGATGAGGGCCAGTTGTGCACTTAGGTCCTCTGGTTTGGCCTGACTGCCCCGCACTCCCTGGACAAGCTGTGGGATATGATCCGCCACTGCCTACGCACAAACAAACACACACAAAGGTTCCCTTTATGCACCGACACTTCACAGATTAACTTAACGACGCTATAAAATCTCTCAATAAAGCCGTTTATTCATAAAACAAACAGCCGAGATGCACAAGATGTATAAAATATCGAACTGAAAGAGAGCTCAGTAAAAAGGTATGAAAGGAAAAAAGTAAGACGCAGACAGTTAAATAATAACAAACAATGTAGAAACGGCAGCCCGCTTTCATTCAGCCTTGAGCCTCACCTTACAGCTCTGCACCAGCTGCTGGTGAGCAGCCGTGTTTTTGTTGGATGCAGCAGCGTTCTGAGCAGCAGCGATGGTCTGAGTGGCTGCAGCCGCGGCCTGCTTAGCTGCATTCTGAGGAACAAGAGAGACAAGCAAACACACACATGTAAAATCTGGTGAGGCTGCAAAAGAGATGAGTTTGTGGTCTATTAGAGAACACATTATTTAACAATAGTTTTTATTCCTGCTTTCGAGTGCAAATGAAGGAAAACACTTTCAGGTTCAACTGACGGTGTAATTTCTCTAAAGGGAGACAAATAATGCATCCCTTGACCCTTGACCCTTGACCTTACACTTGGGTTACACAAATGAAATTAATTACTCTGGATATTTTAAAATCTTATGACTGCAATAAACACATAAGTGAGTATTTTGCAGAGGTCATGAGTGAAGTAATCCTGCCACAAAAAGGCCTCCCTGATCTTTCATGTATAGATGTAGTAACCCAGATGGGACACTTTTAAGCCCAGTCTTGGTGTTTATGTAATAAAATCCTGTAAAGGTGTATTTTATTTTTGGCTCTTGGTGGATGAGCAGTGTCACGTTGTGAAAAATGTGTGTTTTCCAGCACCACTGACCTCCAGCCTATTTATCAGTTTCTTCTTAATGGCGTTCTGAGCGGCAGCATTGGTGGCAACACGTAGACCCTCCGCAGCCTCCCTCAGTCTCTGCTGCTGGTCCTCGTTCTCTGGGTACGCTGCGGCCCCCTGGGAACACACACAGGTTTGTACAAACACAATCAACAACACATATTTACTGTACATAAGACGGCTGAAGCCACGACTTTCAGCAGTCTTTGCACTGAGCATTAAGAGTGGTTCACGAAGATGTTTGCACTCTTCACAAAAAAAAAAAAAAGCAGGAGACATACCCGCAGAGCAGCCGTTGATAAATACAAGTTATCGATGAATATTTAATCTGCTTTTACAGATCTTTGAAAATGATGCAGGTTTAATCACTGAAACCCAACTCGACTGAAGCTCCTCCTCACTGCAACAATTACTTTGAGGTTTTTATTTTTTATTTTGTATTTTTTTTTTGGGGTATCCAACATCACAACTTAACCAAGTTGTGTGGAGACCAATGTCACTTCGCGTCTCCATGTCTCCTACTTTTGGAGAGACAGTTGAACCTGCCGGCATTCCGTGAATTAACTGCGCAAAGACGTGGGCTGCTTTGCCGCTACAAATTCATATCATTAAGTTGACGTTCAACCCCACAGCGGCTGTGAGCTGAAGAAATGAAACATAGATATCAATGTCAATGAGGCTCGCACATGCAGACACAAATGTACAAACAGACAGAAATATAGAAATGTCTTTTATCAAAAGGTTTTTTTCTTTCAAGACATTGTCCAACATTTGACAAACTAGCATTTATCATGGTGCTCAGTAGAGTTGTCAGCTGTCACCTGCTTCCTGCCAAATGTTGACACCATTGAAATAGAACAGCCATTTACATAATTATTAAAAGGAGCTGATTTCCAGAGGCTGAAAGAAGATATCACAAGCAATAATTCATCAAAGGAACTAGTCTCCAAAAACTGAGGTCTGGTTCACGGTGATAACGTATATCAGGGGTCTCGCTATCTCTCGCTCCATTTTTCAGTTATTTAAGCTACTCATCTTAAGTGTTATTAGCCACATTTATTCAGTTATCTAACTGAGCCGAGCTGAATTACCTAAATTATTGTTTAACTAACTGGTCATCAAACATCAATGACCTAAAGCCATTGTCTCTTTGGGTGTCAAATATTGGACTTAAGCCTCACATACTTTTAAATCCCTTCTCACTTACACTTTCTAGGAATGCAACTAATGTAATCTGCAAATTAACATTTATAAATATTTTGGGGAATCAGCTCATTGTGACTCCAGGTGTTGCTGTTTTTTTTTTTTTTTTGGCCAAACATCTAATGGTGCATAGCAGTCATGGAAAAATAGCAGTTCATTTGCCATGTTTGATTTTTCGTTTGTTGCTTGTATGTTTGTATTACGTATAATAATCTCTGAATATGTGAATAAGATACTGACCTCCTGTACTATATCTACAGTAAATCATTACCTGAGTACGGGCAAAAACAAAAACAACGACAAAAATGTTAGTTATTAAATCCACTGTCTATAAACTAAACCACAGATTCTTAATAAATTACTGAGGCAACAGCTGGCTGAGGTCAAATAAATATAATTCAGCTGCGACAGCGGTGAGCCTGGCATCAAACTTGACTACCCAGCTGGAGAGCACCATTTTATTAACCGAAGCGGATACATAGTTCGGATAAAAGACGGCGGGATGATGAGCAGTAAACCTAAAGTCCGTCTCTCTGCAGTCTGGGAGGAAGAAGTTTAATGTCTTCTAACGCTTCATCATGTCAAGCTGTTTGGCGCTACATTAACATTTTATACTCCTATAACTGCTCTTAGAGACACATCTTTAATAAAATGAAGGATGAGGACAAACCTTGAATTACTCAGCGTGATAAATAGAACCGCAGAACTCAGTAAATGAAAACTGATCGCTACCGTGCTTCCACTGTGTCTTCAGTTTGTCAGATGATGTCAGCACAGCAGCAACTGTTTTGCTTCGTCATCGTGAAAAATGTATCAATTTACAAATTCAATCTTTGTTCATGTTTACTGGAGATCAAACTTCACTAAAGCAACTTCAGAAGTACATCTTCAGATTAAGGACTCATAAATATCCCAAAATCTCTGGTGAAGTAACTTTAAACACCATCTGCTGTTAATGATTTAACACCTCACCAATGGAATCATTTCACATCTTTGGCCCTTTTCTTCCTTTTTATTGTACTCGTATACACACACAGCTCTCTTGGGATGTCTGGCTTCTTTCTCTCCCGCTTGTCACCTTGTTTGTACTGGAGAAGCAAATTCTGCAAATCTTTCCCTGGTCATAAAACCAAAAAGATTTACAGAACAAAAATGATAGGCTAAAGCTCCTTTTATAGTTACACCTGTCTTTTGATGAGAAAAGTTCAGATGAAAGTCTAAAATGATAAGAAAGCAAGCACAGCAACTATTATATGTTTAACGTCTCGCGCGCTGCTTACCTTTGCCGCCTCTACCATCCTCGCTGTGGCGTCTGCAAGCAGTTTAGCAGCCGCCAGCAGCTTCTTCGAGTTGTCAACATCCACCTCGGCCTCAGCATCAGACCTCATGGCGTTCACCAGGTCTGAGGTGGCCTGAGCCAAGACCCGAGCCTGCCGGACCATCTCCCCTGTGGATGAGAGAGACCAGAGGAAAACTACATATTCATACTGATGTTTAAACTTGATAAATTGAATACAGAAAAAAAAAAAAATTACAAAATCCACTTTGATATCTTCGACCTTGCCGCACAACAAGACAACTATGCTTGAATACTGTTTTCTTGTGTAAAATTTGAGAATAAAGATGCAGGAAATGCAATGCTGGCAAACTCTATGGGCAATTATTTTTAATTTCACTCCGATGTTGGATAGACTGTTGACTGCTGTGTCTAAGACCATTAACAATATTATCAGGTTTGAATGTCCAAAAAAAAAAAAAAACGAGGGAACCTGGAGGGAGAAAACAAGATGAATCGTCCACTGAGTTTAGTGTGGTGGAACGTGGCTGGATGTAATTATTTCTGAATCCCTCTGAAAATATTCTTCAGAGTCAGACTAATGAGGGAAGACAAGAGTGAGAAAAAAGGGACTGGTGTCTGTGTCCTTTCCATCAAAGAAGAACAAAAGCTATCTGGCAGGAAGCCTCTATAATTCATGACTGTATCAGCTGATCGTCCAGCAGTCCTGCAGATGGACCGACTCTATTTTCCCCCTCTTCACGTTTCATTTTCTGAATGGTGCGGCATGGCTTGACATATCTGACACCAGGTCACAGGCTGTACTCTCCCTATGGTTTCGCGTATGCAGGCCTCACCAGAAATAAATAAATAAATATAAAAAAACAGCATCATGCCATTCAATCCATCCGAGTCGACCGCTGGGACGTTCTCCGAGCATCTCTTTCTATCTGTGTGTCTTCCTGTGCTGTCAGACTTGTTAACATGGCTGACAGCTCGGCTGACAGCAGTCCATTCAAACCCACCATCGCACCAGTCTCTCTGAGAAGTCTCCCTTACCAGCCGGAGCTTTGGCAGGTCAGTTATGATGAAGAGATTTAGCATAAATGATTTTTCCCACTTGGCTAACACAGGTGTAACTAAGTACCTTTTGTAATAGATTACAGCCCACCAACAATATGCACGGGTCTCAGTGCAAAGCAACTACCATGTACATATAGCGCAAACTGCCTTTATCTTTTTTTGCTCAGATTATCAATATTTGTATCATTTGCAGGCAGTAAGTGCATCATCAACAAGAGACTACAGCTCTTTAAATTTCTCCATGAGACTGTACTCAGAGCTAAATACTGATGACAGGATGCTTACAGGCTTGCATGCTGATAAAGTTTATAATATTCACCATGCATGCTAATATGTAATAAGTACCAAACCTGCAGCTCTGGTGAATTACAATTTATTCTTAAAGGTGCATGAACACACGAGTTAACGTATGAGCCAAATCTCATGTCAAGATGTTTCACTGTAAAGTAAAAATGCCAACAGGACTAATCCTCTGGACAAAGTTTCATTTCAGTCTATGCAACGATTGCTAAGAGCTGTGATTCAGACTTGATTGGTGCACTAGCTGACTCATCTCTAGACTCACACTGTTTGTGTGGCTAATCAAAACTAAAACCTCAATTGAAGCTGTGCTTTCCAGCTAATGAAGGCTTAAAACCACAAGTGCTTTGGCAATCAAAAGCAATTCTCACTTTAATGACAATTAATTAACCTCTTGCTTAACCTAAATACAGCACGTCCCTGAAGTTTGAACTTCTTTTTTTATGGACTCCACGATATGGAAAGCGTCCACAGAGTTTCTCCATCAGCCGTTAACCACTTTTGGACTAACCTGCGTCTCCCATTGAGCTGAATATGCTCTCGGTGACCGTCATGATGGTGTCTGTGGCCTGGTCGTAGCGTCCGATGGGCTCTCCTCTTGAGGTATACTGACGGACATGTTGCAGGAGGTCTCCCAGAGCCTGACTCACCACGCTGGCTGCTGCACTCACCTTCAGCACAGGAGATGCACATCGACAATGTCAGTGATGAGCTTTTTCAACTGCATTTCTCTCCTACTTCTTATTCCACACAACTGGAGATAAGCACCACAGGCTCATTATCTCTGTTGTTTCCTAAGACGGTTGTTAGCACACAAACTGAATCTGAATAAAGAGACGGCTGCTGTGGTTAACATGACAAAGAGTTGGACTATTCTAGGAAACAAACACCGACTCGTTTGTTCCAGTGTTGGTCCGCACAGTAATGAGGCTGACCTGTTTAAGGAGCTCGCCGTCTTCTGTGGCTGAGAGACAAGCCTGGACGCAGCTTTCCACTGACCGATCCACCAGCTTCCCCGCTTCGATTAACTGCTCCTGGCAAACTGGGGAACTGATGGTGGGACTCACCACCTACACCGAACACGAAGGGAAGAGGGATGAGGAAAGTGAGGAAAGTAAAACTGATCCAGTGAAGTGAAACTCTAAAAATAAATTATGCCCAAAAGTAACTCGTAGTCAGATGTGACGAGAACATAAACAGTAAAAATAATTTATTTGGGTATAAACACACCGCTAGACATGTTCTCTTCATCATTAAACCACACGTCACATTTCACAGGGAACAGAAGAAGTAGAGATGAAAGAGAAAAAGAAGAAGTAGATAAGAGATTCGGCAGATGTTTCTCATTGTACTGCCACGCAGAGAGGTGAGGGTTTGTTTGGAAAATGCACCTCTTCAGATAGGGAAGCATGAGAGCAATTAAACTAATTAGAGACATGTGCGTTATACAATTAAAGGTTTGCAAATATGATGAGGGCGCAGGGTATTTAACAGTGCCTTGGTGCATCCTCATATCTGTTCTCCAGAACGAATGTTTCCAGCGGCAGATAAACTCCAGGTTATTCCAAATTATTTGAGGAAATAAATGTCTGTTTACTAAACCACGCTGTGCAGACAAACTGAACGAAGCAGCGAATGAGAAATTATCGTCAAGCCCTCAACCAAATAGCTTTGACAGCAGTTTCCCAAGTGGCATCCTTAGAGCAGTGCAAGGATATTCGAATCAGAGATATCAGATCCCGTGTAATAAATGGAAAAGCCATTACACCACTCCTGCGTCATTTTCAGGTATACGCATAGTAACCACTTTTAGGGAAATGAGTATATAATATACAAATACTGACATTCTGTGAGCCGTTAAGCATCACAGTCAGTGTTTTTTTTTTTTCCCCCCTCCAGGCAGGTTTATTTAGACGGTTTTCTTAAAATAAATAAATAAATAAATAAATAAAAACCGCCCCACAGCCATTCTGCTGTACCTTGGCACATGCCACCAGCTGGGAGGTGGACAGGGCGCACTGGGTGGCGGCAGCAATGACCCGGTTCTGGAGCACCGTGTCCTCTGCAACTTGGGCCACGTTCTTGGCCTTCAACACCAACATGGCTGCAGCATTGGCAACTGCTTTGGCCAGATTCATCAGGACGTCCTGGGCAACAGGTGGCAACAGAGCAAAACACAATCAATCATCAGCCAAAAGTCTCTCCTTTAACATTTTTCTAGCAGATTTGCAAAATAACTATGGCATTAGCATCTGGCAGATAAAGGGAAAAATTAGCATCCAATACGGCTCTGAGCCATCGGACTACACTTTGAAATTGTGTGTAATTGAGCTGAAAGAAAGCAGATGTGGAACATAAGTTAATTTTGCAGAAATATGACATCAAACTCCAATCTTACTTAATTTGTCCAGGAAGAGCAATCGTGTTTGATTATTTGCACAGTACACACATAAATATAAAATATAAATCTAATCAAAGGGAAACATGATAACAGTCTGTTCTTATTTAAAACTCATCCCTCCACTGCACACCTGTACAGCTCATTTTCTTTAAATTACTCACTCCAGATTGAGTAATTAGGTGTGGGGAGGAAACGTGATGTACCTCGACCAACAACAGTGGAGAAGCAATCGCGATTCAGCAAAGTACGAGTTATCTCGTACGATTAGCTGAATATATGATTCAATAAAAGGATAGCTATGGAAAGGAAATATGATACTGCTGGTTGTGATGTTTTTCATTAACGGGAGTTTTCTCAGATGATGATGAGTGGCGGAGGAGTAGCTTTACCTGGAACCTCTCATCTGTCTCGTTCTCGCCAATCTGGCGCAGGAGGTCTCCACTGGCCTGGCCGATGCTGCCTGCCGCTGTCAGTACAGTCTGTCTGGGCTGAGAAAGGGAGGGAGAGGGAGAGAGAGAGAGGGAGAGAGAGAGAGAGAGAGAGAGAGAGCGAGCATCAGTAAGATACACTGCATTTAGTTTGGCTGGACCAAAGCTGCCGTATCTTTGGAGTTTACATGCACTTTGAGTATCTTGAAATTAAGGAGGATATTTTTTGGTTCATTATTTCAACACAAAGTGGCTTATGAAATAGCTACTCCAGGACATGCTCCACTTTAAAACAGGCTCCACCCTCTCTAGCTCACCTACAGGCCTGGTGCCATCTTTCCAATAATTCAAAACGGTATAATGATCAGCTTGATACGCCTTTGCTTTATGCAGACTACCAGCAAAACACACTACACTACATTAATTTCTCAATAACTCCTCCACGACGTGACAAAAACAAACTTCTAATAGACATCGCTGTGAACATCACAGTCCTGTAACCCCTGTAGATACACAGCACATTAACATGAGAGTGGCCGGATCACCAAGTGTCCTCTAAAGGATTATGAAGCAGCATTACAAGTCTGCCAATCAGCTCGGCCTCAGCCGGAGGTCTTTACTCAGGGTGATTAGCTGTTAGCTGACGGCAGCCTGCAGGACAGGAGGCTGATATTATTAGGTGTGACTTTGAGCACCAGCAGAGATGATGATGATGAAGTGTTTCTCCTCAGTAAGAAATTGTATTAACTTCTTAGGCAAAATATTGCGTAGACGGCACACAATTTGGCATTTCAAGTAACACCACAATAACAATGCAGTCTCCCATTTCATCTGTCATACTTAATTGGCTGTGTTGAGCTTCACAATGTCACATTTACAGTAGACAGACAGAGAGGGAAGGGAATAATAATCTGAATTGCAATGTTCAGGAGCAGCGTTAAAATAAACTGACAGTATTGTTCCACAAAACTTGACGTTTGGCGTCAGTTTGCTCACCTCTCCGGAGGCCGGCTCCACGGCCTTCAGCAGGTCAGACACGGCCCCCGCCAACGTCCTGGCAGCCTTCATCAGGTCGTTACCTCCTCCCACGTCATCCTCCATCAGCGCGGCCAGCAGCTTCACACCCTTTGACATTTCGGTCAGGTTGGAAGAGATGGTGGTGATGGCACAGCCCACTGCTGTGTAGTCGGTGTCAGTGGGATCGCCTGAGAGTGGGAGCAAAATGAGAGAAGCCATAAGAAAAACAGAGCCACAGAGAATAAATCCTTAAAAGTAACTCTTTAAAACCAGGTGGGGGGGAATAGGGTCAAATTACCATCAGTCCAAAGCAACTGTGACTGTCTGAGTTTAACTTATACGGTTCACAATAGCACCGAGCCAGTGGATACCCCAAATCAAACAGCTATTAGACGCCACACAGGTTCTACAGTGACGGTGATGAACACCGGACAGATGGAAGGGCTCAGCTTTAAGGTCACAAGTTCTTCAATTCACAGAATAACACAAGCAGAATTCATAAAATACTTCATCAAAAATTGGAATAATTTCACTTTGCTCTATTATAAATACTTATTTTGCTGATTCATGCCACAAGAAGAGAATACATCCTGCTTAGTCATGCCGGGGCTACTGACCAGCAGTGAGGTTGACCACGGAGGCTGTTCCTGCAGTGATGGCATCAACCTGTGAGTGGATCTCATGCTTTGATTCGTCCATCTTGTTCTGGATCCACACTTTGGATGCCTGAGTACATGAAGAGAGGAAGATCACAGCTGAAGTTAAGGTCGTTCATTTTTCGGACCGTTGTCATGAATGAACCTGTGAATTTCACCACGGAAGGTGCGAGTGTGTGACTGTACATGTGCAAGTACCATGTCCTGTCCCAACGGCGGCAGATCGTCCACCTCCCCCAGGTCAATCTGAGCTTTCTGCACAGCCTGCATACTGGTGTTGATGGTTCCCATCAGAGCCTGCTGTGCTGAGCTCTGAGCACACAAAAATAAACAGGAACTTTTTCAATGGAATTCATCTGTTCATCTAATATACACATACACATGCGGTCACGCTGGTCTTACCAGTGGTGGCATGTGCCCACGGTGCATCTGACCCATTGTGATCTGTTGCTGAGCAGATGGCATGGTGCCCATGCTGAGCGACTCGGTGCCAATGGAGCCAGAGCGGATCACACCTGGCAGCGCTACTGAGCCGTGCTCCACCCGGCCCACACGGTTAAACTGCTGCTGGAGGATGGTGGACCTGCAGGCAACACAACAATCCTACGATCAACACTGCACGAATGTCTAGAAATAGTCAGTAAGTACAACTGCAAAGCAGCATTTTACGTCCACCTGAGCCAGGTGGACGTAAAATGGTGCAAACAGTAGTTCTGACCTGTTCTAGTTCGACTACAGTACACACATGAACACGGATGTGCGCACACAATAACGCATCAACCAAATGGCGTCAAATGGCTTATTGATGGAGCAGAAGCCAAATATCATTGCAACAGCAGCTGTGTTGTAATCAGATATTTTAAAAAACAAGGAGATGATAGAAAACAGCTACGAAGAAAAAGGGCAAAAATGTGTGTGTTTCTGGTTTATCGCTGTGTGTAAGAGTGTATTTAACACCAAGCAGTGGAGTCGTGTGCATTTGTGACAGTGGGCCGCTAACACAAAGCAGACTGACACTGCTGAGTCTTCCCACTGTGTACTTCTGGAATACAAAGCTTTGTTTTGTTTTGTTTTTTTTTCCTCAGATAAGGCTTTCCAGAGTTTGGCTTGCTATATTTTTGCAGTATTAAAGACTTTTGCCTTCAGCACAAGCACATAAAAGTGAAACGGGGGACAGCATACAATAACAATTGCAGCAAATACTCTCCCAGTTGAAAGCATGAAAGTAATATCAATTGTGAGGCTGAACAGGAAAAATGGCTTGAGTTACACGTTGAGAGTCCACTGGGGATAAATGAGCTAATACACAGGAAATGTTCTGATAGAGCCTTCGCTTGTCTGATGCAGCCAAATCTCCTCACATAATGATTATCTCTCAGGATAGGGTCCAGCTAAGGAAGTGCTTGTGTGATGAAACGAGGTCGTGAGGATGGATGTGCGAGCGGCGGTGGAGGGCAGCGGTGGAGGAGGAAATTGAGAAAAAGACTCAGCCTGATATTGTGTTTTGTTAGATTAATATGCAATAACTTTGTTCTGCTGCTACAGTGCTGACGGTGGAGGCGGCATCATACCGCAGTTCACACCAGACCAGAGCGGTAAAGTTCAGTTTGGATGGCAGCGCGTCACGGATTAATCCACAGGAAAGCAAGTTTGCTGTCAAATCTGTACTTACGTGTGGAAAGATCTGAAAAATCGTTTGACATTTTTTAAAGTTGCTGGAAAAGCACAGTGCTTATATTTGTTTGCATTTACGTACTTTTTAGGGGATACAGACTCCTCAAGCATGGTTGACTCTTCATCACCCTCTAATCCAAAACGGTCCTTGCTTTGTTTCTGCAGGAGAAGAAAAAGGAGAATAAAGAAGCTGAATCTTGATGTGGTATCAAACTCAGACAAAAAGAAAAAGTAGGAAAACGGGGCACAGTCATGTTTTTTGGTCCCATTTCTGAGCAGATACCAGATGAAAGTTACTGAGTCTCAAATGTCAACACAAATATCATCTAAACCAGCAGAGAGCAGAGTGGCCTGTGGGGGATCACTTTCGTCAAAGCTGCCTTGCTCATCGGCAAAACTGTCACGTTTTCAGGTGTCCAGGTAAAATGCTCTTTAGGTTGAAGGTTCTTTAGCAGGAAATACAGAAACGAGACTGTATTGTCCCCAAAGTGTTCAAAACCTCTCGGACACCTGACAATTCATCTGTCTCCAAAATTACAGGTCTCACCTTTTTGAGGATGATATCGATGTAACCGGCAATGAGCTGAGAGATCTGCTCCCCTTCGGTGGTCTGCACCGAGTAGTAGCTCTCCTGGTACTCCCCAAAGTCCTGCACGCACGCACACGCACACACACACACACACACACACACACACACACACACACACACGCACACACGCACACACGCGCACACGCGCACACACGCGCACACACGCACACACAGTCCGGTGTTAAACATGCATTTCATATTGTAAGGAAAGTAACCACTGCAGTGCTTGGGCTGTGCACAGGCTGGGGATTTACTGTGAGGATTAATGTGAAGCCCCGGAGCCAGCTAGTTTCTGTACTACACATTGTGCTGCATGACGTCGGACTGCTGCAACAGACAGACAGCCAGATTAACATAGGAGCGTCTCAGAAACTGGCTTTTTCCGCACAACTTTGCAGGGCCGTCCAGTCTTACAGACAAAGAGAGTGAAGGAGAGGTCTGTGATCGTCACGTTGGCACAACGAGACAATCAGTCACAGCTGTCACCTTCCAGTTCATCAAAAACTGCCCCAGAGCAAAATATAAATAAAACCTGAAATCCTGTGAAACAGTGGCGGCGCTAATTCACGGGGGACAGTGAGTCTACCAGGTCTGCAAGATTAAATCCTTGTCACCTATTGACTCGGTGCTGACACAAAGGTGAATTTATTGACATGACAGACAAAAAGAGTCTCTTCAATCATCGAAGTGCACGACGGAATGAAAAGGACAGGCAGCCTGAGAGCTAAAAAGCAATTGTTTCACGGCCGCTGCAGGAATAGTTGAGTTTACTGCCAGCCTGTCGCACTTATTTTCGACTGACAATATTGGGCTCAGCGTGGACTGAAGGAATGCAAGAAAAAAAAAAGAGTGCAAAAGGTAAGCTGGCTATGACTAAATAATAACAAAAATATTAAAGACCTGGTGTTATGACGGTTCAGTCAGATGTGGCAGGTTTTCTTGGCGAATGCACAGCAGTGTGTGTGTCTTACCAGGGTGAAGCTCTTGGGGGACGCTGCCCACCTCTTCACAGTAGTTAGTGGCCACTCCTGAACCACATCTTTGGTCTTCTCGTCCACTCTCATCACAGACTCTTTGGTAATGCCCAGCAGCCGCGGCACCAGCTTGTTCTTACTCTTCATCTTTTCCTGAAAAAAAAAAAAAAAAAAAAAAAAAATCACAGGTTGCCCCAAATGTCAGTCATCGGTTGGCGAACATTGCTTTTGTCTAATATGATCCGTTGTGTGTTTTGATATTCCTCAACATGCAGCATCTCTCTGCTTTCCCTCCCTTGTATGTACATGATGCACGATTAAGTTCTTCTAATTAAACCAAGCTCAATGTGTAAAGGCAGAAAAATAAAATAAAAATGATCATCTTTTCAGTAAACAATTCTACCCATATCGACTCGCTTCATTTTTACCATCCTCCGTCTGCTGAGTTTTATTGGAATCAAAGCATAAAATAAAAATAAAGAAAAATATAGAATAATCAAATTTACAGAACTCACAGCATGAAACTCTAATTTCTAACGAGTGATGCACGCACGCACACAAAAAAAGCAACCCTTTAAAAACATAAAAAAAAACATTAACATGTCTGCTGATGCCTTTATCGACCTGTCAACCACCCCCTGTATTCGGGAAAGCTCTCTACACTCTGAGCTGACAAATGTCTGACTTCCTTTTCCTTTTCCCAAGCAGGATGAGAGCAAACAGTCGAGAGAGCAGATGGACAGAATGTGATGTCTGTGACGTGAGGGCAAAGAGGTCAGCTGTGTAAAACGTCCGGGAAGGCCTGTAAACTCTCTGGAGCCTCCAGGGGTTTATGGGTTAGACACCAGAGGCTGCTTTTTTTTTTTCCCCCCCGGGGTTATTTTTAAAAGACGTTTCTGCTACACTGGGTTTTCACCCAAGGATGACGGAACCAAGTATGGGGAGCAGATAAGATGTCAAACTGAGGGGGAACACGAGGGCTAAGAAGTGGTGCGAGTTGTGTTTCATGCTTTATAGGACAGAAAAGTGGACCCGAAAAATTAGGAAGTTTGCTAACTAGCTCAGCTCCCATTTATGAAAGTTTTTGTGTTTTATTCTTTGCTTGGTCTCATCCTCTGGTGCTGGAAGCTACTTAAGCCCAGACTTCTCTGTCAGAGATTCGAAAACAACGGCATTGGTGACTTTCGTTTTTTTTTTTTTTTTTTGGGAAGCAATTACCAGAAATGAACTGAAAAGGTGGGAAGCGAAACGTAATCTACCGATGCAGATGAGGGAGGTTTCCCATGACTTTATAAAGCATTTCTTCTTGGAAACAATATGAGGGAAAAAAATAAAAAAATCGAATACAGTCTGTCACTTTTGTCAGCGCAGCTCTAAAAAGGTACGAAAACTGGCTATCAACAAATTCCCACATCAGGCTGCATCTGCTGGCAGTTTGGACTTTGAGAGATACATGAGATGCCTCCCAGTCTCCCTCATTTAATCCACTTCCTCGCAGCTCGCTCTGAAATAATCTTAGTGCCACACTCGGCTGCACAAACAACGTTTGGTTTCCATCCAGAAGCTGAATTCCCTGCTGACGAGCTGCTGCAGTTGCGTGCTTGTTCGTCAGTAAGCGAGAGTAAGAGATGTCAGATGTATGAAGGAAAATATACGCCGTACAAATCCCTAAGGGTCCCGCTTCCTTTTAAATGTTTCTACATTTACAGACAGATATTATTTATTTGATGTATCAAAACTGCTTTCTAAAAGGCTGGATTTGAGTTTGAGTTTTTCACTCCTGTGCTTTCCTGCTGACGACACTCGAGTTGTTCCCATATTCATCTCGTAACCTGAGAATATAAATCAATTTACACAAAGGAGGTGAAGATTTTAAAAACGTTAGGTAAGGGAATCAAAGGATTGTTTGCAAGTTATCAGGTGTGTATTTTATTTTTCCTAAACTGACACCTGTAACGTTTGGATCTTGCCCAAGGGGCAGAGCCTTCAACCTTTTGATCCATTTAGTATCGAGTCCACAGAACAGATTTCTCACTCGGGAGATAAAAGGTTGTAGAATTTTATTTATTTATTTATTTTTTACAATGTAAAAAAAAAAAAAAAGTCTTCAGGGTAGATTTGTCACTTTCTAAGTGATGATTTATTTTTGTGAAATAACAGAGATGAATGTATCATTTTTAAACTTACCTTCACCAGGAAGAAGGAGACACCATACGTCCGCAACGACCGAGCCAGTTTGACGTACTTCACTTTCGCTTCAATCTCTGTCATTTCGCCACAGTTGTTGTGTTCCTGCAGGTTAGGTTAAATGTAATTTCTCTGAGATCTCAACAATTGGTGATCAGATAAGATGAAATTGGAATAATCATGGTTCAATCAAGAAAACAGTGAGGCCATACATGGAATATTTTCTTCTCAGCTCCTCTCTGCTTTATGTATTCTTTGGGTAGAAACTCCTTCAGACTGGGAGAGAAATGAAACGCTGTTGAATGAATGAAAGCTCCCCCCCCCCCCACTACAGCCTTAAACCTCAAAAGAATCATCAAATAAATTCTGAATTTACAAACAGAAGTACAAATGTGTCCACTGGTACTTTGAATAAAAGGCTGTTCTTTCATTTAGTCAACCAACTCATTCCAATAAAGGACTCGTATACCAAACATGGAGGAATTTTTAACTACTGTTGAATGTCCTCGTGGGAAAGACACTTACTCTAAGAATCCAGCTTTGTGTTTATGCTCTGCATGAGGTCCAAACTGGATCTGGGCCTGAATGCCTCCAAACTCACAGGCCTTGTCAAATGATACGGGGTGAGAACCGTTCAGGATATCATCCCGAGCCTGAAAGACAAAAACGGGCTTTATTTAACAGAGTAGAAGTAAAACGAACCAAACCAGAAAAGAATCAGGACCTCAGTTCTATATACGTTCAAACTGTTTGGAGAAATGAGGCGCCGTCAACCCTGCTGAACATTTCTGATTCAGCTTGAGGCACAAAAAGCGCATCCGTGTTCCTCAGCGCAATAAACAGAGGGAGACATAAAAATGGCAGTCAGGGTCGGACCTGTACATAAAGCAGGTTGAGCTGGACCGGGTCTCGAGAATCCACATTCTGGTCTGAGTAGAAGAACTTGCGTCTGAGCAGCAGCGTTTCGTTTTCGTCCACTCCCTGCTCTCTGAATGTTCTGCTGTGGTCCAGCCAGTTCACTGCAAATACAGCACACAGAGTCACAGCAGGCCTTTTCTGTATATACACATCCTACATCTTCATTTTACTTCCAGGCTTTTCTTCCAATACGCGCAGTTACAGCAAAAACCAATTAGAAAAGTAGAGACAAGTAATGGAAATGATTACAGCGTTGGAGCTGACTATTCCTAAACATAACTGTATGTTATTAGTGTAACTAATTATTTTTTGGACACATATCGAACTTTAATGTTACCTTTCAGCCATTTCAGCCCTTAAGGATGAAAAGTCTGTCATCACTCTACCATAATGCCTGATGGGAGTGAAACCTAGTTTCTCTTTCTTAATGGCTTTTTCTGAACTGAATGCTGAAACTCTGTTTAAGGCACTAAATGTAAACGTCTTGCTGCCTCAAACAGTTCCCTTCCAGAGTCTGGCAGCGAAGGTGATAATGGTTACATGTTTCAGCCAAGAGGTTATAACACACTCTCTGACCAGTGACTCGGTATCGGAATTAGTCCGGACTTGCGGACTGGACTGAATCTAGCTGGTTGGCATTTATTTCAGTGGAAGAAAATAAACAATTGAAAAAGGAACTAAACAGGATGTTGAGTCCATGTTTACAAAGATTAGGGTGAATGGAATCTAAGCTCTAAAATAATTCTGTCTCAAAGGCTTGGCCTCCATCGTCAAATTTGAAGAGTTATGCGGTCAGGTATCTGTCCAAATTACGTCCAATGAATTGAAACTGTCGGCCTGAGCTACAGTCTGGAGGCTGATCAAAGGAAACCGTGTCTGACAACCTTTGCTGCCAAAAATGTTCCCAATATCGGCACCAGACCGATTAGATGAGCCAAAGTTTCCAGAGACGGATATCACGCTGCAACGCGAAATATTTCCCTGCACATTTTTAAAGCTTCAATAGTGAACAGATAAACCACCGTCAGTCCCAATTCTACTCGACTCACAGTCATCATCTGTGTGTAATTTGGCTTTCAGCTTCTCCATCTTCCTCTCGTCTCGCAGCAGTGTCCTGTCCTTCTTCAGCGTGCCCATCCCATCCTCCTTCTTCTCCTCCACCGTCTCCTGGATCAGAGAGTATTCCTCGTAGTTGGTGATGCCTGAAATAGAAGACAACACATCACCTGGTTACTCTTACTTTCAAAATGTTTTTCCAAAAAGTACATCATATTTGGTGAAATGGAGGATGAAGGAAATTCAGTATAGTTTCAATTAGCTGTAAAGATTTTTTTTTTACAGAGATGGAGATGAGGGCTGGTAAATGAAACGAGGTACCTATTCTACTGCATATGGTCACAAGCAGCTCTCCCACTGTTTTGGAATCGTCCACCATGATAGTTTTAATAGCCCCATCCAACATTTTGATTTTCTGAGGCCTCTGCTTCTTCTTATATTCAAGGATATCCTGCTCAAAGAAAACAAGAGAACAGGGGGGGGGAAAAAAAAGTCAATAAAAAAGGAATGCACTTATTAAATGTATAACAGCAAACGTGACCGGGAGACTGATACAGAGTGGGGAAGAGAGAGAGAGAGAGAGAGAGAGAGAGGCTGGAGGTACCCACTGAGGAAATGATCAAATAAATCCAGGTTTTTGTGGAGCGAAGGCAGAATATAGGCCAGAAAACCTTATTTAACGGCTGCCTATCACAGCCTGCTGCTCCCTTCCAATCACAACAATGAGGAGAGATTTGGTTCAGAATAATTGGTCACAGTCATGCCTTCTACCTGGGTTGCCTTTGGTAGATTTGAAGAGGCGAAACCATTTAGAGCTGCAAACCCCCCCCCCCCCCCAAAAAAAAAGAGGGGGGGGGGGGGGGGGGGGTACAGCGAGAGCCACAGCCGACTGGGCCTTTGGCAGCAGGGATCACAGACTAAAAAACAAGCTGGCTGCGGATCTACAGCTGGCTGGGGCGCTTCTTTAAACTCACTTTCGAAAGCTCCCTTTGATGTTTCCCATTTTCTTGATATCCAATTTTATCCTGCACTTTTATTTTATTCACTCGTTCTCCTTAACAACTTTTTTTTTTTTCCCCCCCACTCTCGTATGGGAGTACTCTGAATTATGATTCATCATCTTTGTTCCCAGTTGTTTTTGAGGTATTTTGTCTCAGGTGTTTTTTTGGACTTTAGAAATGCCATTTTAATTAAAATAAGCCACATTTATTAATGATATAAGCTTTTTGTGAACTCTTCAAACAAAGATCACTGTACAGTATTATATCTTGGCAGTTTGCAATTAAAAGATCCGGATTCACAAATGAAGTTTAGAGGTTAATACAACAACTACACATATATCTGAAAATAAATCCAAATGTGCTCACAATGAGGAGAGTTTGCAGGGTGTGTGTTTGTGTGTTTTAAGGTAGCACACAAAAATCCAGTGTGTGTGAGCTATTGTTGAGTTTTTTTCTCTCTCTCTCTCTCTCTCTCTCTCTCTCTCTCTCTCTCTCTCTCTCTCTCTCTCTCTCTCTCTCTCTCTCTCTCTCTCTCTCTCTCTCTCTCTCTCTCTCTCTCTCTCTCTCTCTCTCTCTCTCTCTCTCTCTCTCCTCTCTCTCTCTCTCCTCTCTCTCTCTCTCTCTCTCTCTCTCTCTCTCTCTCTCTCTCTCTCTCTCCTCTCTCTCTCTCTCTCAAGGTAAGTCTGTGCGTGCATTTTTGTAAAACCCATTCACTTTCACCTTTGCCACGCATAATTCACAATAAAGAATCATTCCTTTCGCAGCCATTAGCAGTCTGTTTGAGGGTGTGTGTAGAAAGAGGCTGATGTATTTACCCCGTTGCGGAGCATGTAGTAGTCCAGTGTCCTTCCAGATTCCAGCCAGATGCCTTTTCTGGGGTCTTCGTCAGACAGAAACAGACCGTAGTCTGAGGCTGGAGGGTTGAGGAGGAATATCAGTTTATTTGAAATGTGAAAATGATTCTTTATGCCAGGATCAGATTGCAATGCATCAGCTCCTGTGCAGTGTGGAAGCACGCTGAAAACATCAGTGACCTCACACTATCCTGATGAAAATCTGATTTTTTTACCTTTTTTTTTTTTTTTTTTTAAACACAACAGGATTAGTGATGTTTGTTCACAGTAGGACTGAGCACTGTTCATGCATAACAACGTGAAAGAAAAGAGAATGATGGGAATGATGATGTTGGTGCAGTGATGTAAAAAAAAAAAAAATCTGGCCAAACCACCTGCCTGCAATCACCTACAATAAATTCATTACACTGGTCATCTGCAAAAACAAAGATACCGTGTGGTCCGGTCCTGGCTTTAGTTTGGTTTATCATGGGATACTACATGTGACATAAAGAGAAGAAACAAGGGCGGCTGTTATGACATGTAGCAAAAAGCACTTTAATAAGGGGAAGATTAAATTAAACTCAAGAGCCTGCACACAGATTTGATTCGACTTTGTAAAGTCGTTATGATGGTTTGTTATTGAATCCCATATAGTTGCTCTGGTTTATGAGCCCCCACCAATTCCCGAAATAGTCGGTGACTTATCACCGTGCAACTTCAAATAATGCTTTTTGCAAAGAAATGTTAACCACACAACTATGCGCATGCTGCTCCCAGATCAGAGCAGGATGTGCATAGTCCAGAGCCAACATCTCTATTTTTACTCTTTGGGCTTTCAACCTATCGCAGTGCCAATGAGCTGCTCCGGCCTAAAAACCAAAAGGCAGCTACAGTTAGATGCAGTCCTGCATAACGTCTTTGTATCCCTGCTTATTTTACAATTCACACTATATCCAGTGTCGTGTTACTGTGCAGAGATTTTAATCATTCTCACCCTGTCCGGTCTGAGCCTCTGGGACTCTGTCTCTGATGATCCGACAGGCATCGTAGACAGCCGTGGAGGGCTCAAACTGCATCGTTTTCACCACATTGCACTGGCGAACGCAGATTTTCAGCGACAGCGCGACCATTTTGGCAGGTTTTCCTGGGCAGGGGCGGCAGATACACCTGCAAGAAACAAGCACAGCAAGAGCAGGCTGAGTTGACTGTGAAGCCCAAGTCCAGGGGACCAGAAACTCAAGCACAGCGATAAAATTCAGACTGCGATAAATGAGCCAGGTGTTCTGGGAGGACACTGACTTTTCTGTCAGTAAAGAGGGCACACGCACTTTAAACTTAAAGCCTGATGCAAACATTTCTTTTGTATATTGTGTTGTAGATCTTGAATTATCTTGAACTTGGGCATTATGAAAGTTGTGAAAGCTGTGGCATCGCTGGTATACTTGATAAAACACACATCTTTTATTTTCCCCATTAGAAAAAACACAACCTAAAACCACTTTATCTTACGCACACACATGCTGCACTGTCATAAACAATGAAATTTTATGAACGTGAAGAACGTGCTAATTTGTGCAGAGCGAGGCCATTGTTGTGCTTCATTAAACAAAAGAGCCAACAACAAATGTATCACCAGTAGAGACCCATCTGGTCTCTACCGGACCAGACAAAGACTCAGAATATTTTGGACCCCCCCCCCCCCAAAAAAAAAAAAAGTCAAAGTCAAAAAGAGGAGAAACTGAGCTACAAGGAAATCCACTGGAACAATTGGAAGTTAGGAGGCAGTTCTTCACAATTTAAAATCTCCACATCCATCACGTGTTTCATCACCAGTGAGAAAATCGTCAACAAGAGCCTGAACAAACATTGTTATTCACATTCACAGGCAGGAAATTTATATTTGCTGTGATCCAAAAGCACACAAAGTGCTGACTTTAATAACAGCTCCATATTCCCCAGAAACATTGAGGGCAATTACAGGAAATCTTTTACTTGTCCATACGGCCATTTTTGCTCTTTTTGTTCACTCTCACTCCTGTTGTGTTTGTTTTGTTTTGTTTTTTTTTTGAGGGGTCGGGGGGGTTGTATCAGGCACCTGTTCTTGGTGAAGGAGCTTTTGAAAACCCGCCGTACCACAAACAGTTAGACACCAACTGGTGAACAAAATGGAGCATCTAGAAACTAAAGAGCCAGAGACTCAACAGAGCTAACACACAGCGAGCTGTTCACGTTAATCCACAACTGCTGGCCGGGAAATTCACGATCAGCTTCAAAAGTGGCGACGTGCAATTGTTGTGTTCCCAATCTCAAATTGTGGGATGTGTCGCAGATTTAAAGATGAAGAGAAATGTCCAGGAATACAAGGTTGTGCTTTAACGCTGCTCTGATTCACAGAGATTGAATACAAGAAAGGAAAGAAACAGAGAGCTGTGACCTGCCGAACAGAGCACCTCCTGTCTTGGTCCAATGGGAACACAGGCCTCCTCTGTGCCGGGGAGGTTGGGTCAAAGTTCAGAGTTCAACATGGGCCATGGATGAAGTGCACAGACGGCCCCTCATTGGCTCCGCTGTCTTCTGACCCTGACTCAGACGTTCAGAATCTGGTTCCTATGTGAGATGTGTTCACATGCAGGAGTGAAGGTGTTTTTTTTTTCTGGCGCGCCACCTTCACACTTGTCTGCATCACCCTGAAGTCAGAAACGGTGATAACAGAAGTAGACTTTTTTTTTTTTTTTTTAAAGGATATATGACAACAAGGCAATGCCTAACTTCTTTAAATGCGGTATCAACAAACCAAAACCAACAGGCAGCCATTCCAAAATGCAGCTAAAGTCGATCATTAAAATTTTTTCCAGTATATCAAAATCCATTTATGATCTTATTTTGGGCTTAATAACTGGCCTGCAAATTTCACAGTCACTGCTCCAGGCTCTGTCTCAATCAATCTGGCATGTCTAAAAGACCTCCTGTTGATAGACGGACCAAACGCTTTCCTCACAATTGGCTGATTCACACTGTTAGTGCTTCTCAGCTTAAGGCCCCCACCGGGGAAAAAAATAAATAAATAAAAAATAAAAAAACACAGCCATGTGCAGTCAGCCTACTGATCGTAAAGCTAAATTAAAACTAAAGACTAAATTTGTCAGAATAAGGCCTCCTCTCCCAAAAGGAGTTTAAAAAAAAAAAAAAAAGTCCCAAAGCTGATCCACTGATTGGAAAAAAACAAAGAGCACTTTGTCTAAACGTTTACACGCCTCGAGGTGATTTGTATATATATGAACACATTTTTGAAATTCTACAAATTCTGTCTGGAACGACTCCATGCAGCCCGGCCACCTCTGTTTTGTTCTGACCACAGCCTCGGTGGTCCGGTTTCTACCTTCAGGTGATAGTGGTTCACCACCACAAACAAACTGTACAAAACCGTGGAAATAGTCCTCTTTTTAGACTGTAATTGCTGCAGCATTGGCGTGCATTCCCTGAAGAATGGCCAGACAAACAGCAGGAAGAAGGAGCGAGATAAGGAAAAGCAACGAGGACAGAGAAAGATAAACTCATAATGTGATGAAGTGGTTATCAGTGGAACCACCAGCAGGCTCGGCCAGACGGCCGCACGTGACCGGTAGAGAGAGCCCAGTTTTGGTTGTGCAATTGGAAACACAGAAATCACTTTTAATTGATTTTTACATTGTGCTTCATGGTGGTTCAACATCGGTACCGTGACCAGCTTTGCTAGAATCCAACCCACCCTGAGCCTTCTGATTTCACTGCATTTGAAATGTGAAAGCAGCACGTGCACGGTGCGAATTTAATGAATTCTTGACGTTTTATTTGGCAACTATTTCCTTCCATCTTTTACTGGAAGAAGAAGATTGAAATCAGCAGGTGGCTGGTAGTGCAGCTTGCATTCGTTGTTTTTGGGTGCGTGTTTTGTTTTTTCTTTTTTAAATTGTGCTTTGCTCCAAGTGCACGAGACTTTAGCTGACTCGTTTTCACTGCCTTGGATTTGTTCGTCCGATGGGTGAATCCTGCAGAGCTGAGGTTTTTAAAACTGTGATGGTGGAGTCGATCTGGGGACGTGGAGGGAGATGTCACTGTCAGGTGTGGTTAAAGGTAACTACACGCTGCTCTGCTGTTGGCTCAGAGTTCAAACAGAGAAAGCAGCAAGTTTCTAAGTGTTTTTCAGCCTGGTGATAAACTGGTGATGCTCGTTAAATCTCTTCGGGCCGGATTGCTGCAGAAGGCAATGTGCTCGGATTCATAATCTGGACACAGAAATTTATTCCAGGGACTCTGGATATAATTATCTCCACTACTGCAAATTAACTGTGATAAAGAGAACATTTTTAGATAATAGCAACAAAATTCTGTTTTTAATTATTAATGCTAGGTGGTATTCACCAAATAATCAGTTTGACCACGAGGCCACCTACAAGCAAATTAACTCCCTTTATTCAAATGCACCAAATTAGTTTAAACTATTCAGCAGAATGATTTTTTCCAGTAGTGGTACTAAAAACAAATGAAGCATAAGCGCAATGATCCTAGAGAGAAATTAATGTGTAGACTGCAGGCCAGCATTTCAAGAAAAAAGAAAAACCATGTTTGTTATTGGTTTTTTCACAGAGCACGGTTCATTTATTCTTAAACCCTGTTGAGTCTTTATGAGATGTGAATCCTTCATTATGTCTGTCTTTCAGAGCACACAATAGTAAAAAATGAAAAAAAAAAACATGTTCAGCTTGTTTGACATCAAACTTCTCTTTAGGTAAATCTCTCCTCCATCAAATCAAAGCAAAATCTCTGTCGAAACTCATCCCATAATGCATCCTGCCAAACGTTTTCCCAATGAGAAAGTATTTGCTGAGAGCAGATCTGATTGAAAGGTTGTTAAACTCCAGAGCGCAACTGACCAATTAGACCAAAGTCAGTCTGGGAATGTGACGTCAGTGTCCCTGTTGTAGCACGAAATGTGTAAAAGATTAGCACAATTAGGGCTTAAAAAAATAATAATAATAAATTTCAGAGTTGTACAAATTTAGCAAAAATGCACCAACACTGTTGTGATTTAAACCAAGTTGGACAAGTTCAGGTGAAAAGTTCAAATCAGGGGGATTCAAGTCATGAGCACAATTAATGTGTCATGTAAAAATGCATCTTTTTCATCCTGCTGTAGTTGTTTAACAGCACAAAGTCTGCCTCCTACCCAATTTTTTAGTGTCAGTGAACTAAATTCAAAGTACACGGCCAGCGTTCAACCTTCCTTGTTTCTTTGCGTAACAAACTGCATCCAACAGTTGTTGACACATTTCACCTTAAAGAGGTAAATGTCACTTGAGGAGGCATTAAGAGGAAAATTCAGGGGATCATTGAAGTCATTAAGATTCACTATCTGGGAGCCATTATGGTGTGCTGGTATTCATCCATCCTACAGCTGAGATTTTAACCAGCTGAGCCAGCAGTGCCGTCCACAGAGGGGCCAAACTGAGGGGACAATGCTTATTAGAACAAAAGTCTGTCATTGTCAGGCAATATCCAAACCTGGATTTGAAATTTTATACTGCTATTCAGGTCAATTAAGACACAGGATAATAAAATTACTGATGCAGAGAGTTTGGAGTGCTTTTAAAACACAATTAGAATAAACTGGAAGGAAGAAATAAAGTAAGCTGTGAGCTGTGTTTTCACTGATGACTACAGCTGTACCGGCTCATCTACAGCAACCTCTCCCATCTGTCTGTTTACCTGCCCGCCTTCCTTATGCGATGTGACCATATAGCTCATCCACCTGCTGCACCCAGAGACCGTCAGTCTGCAGCTTTATCTGTCTGCCTTCCTTTCAGCTTTGCTCCTCGCTATTAACACGAACCCATGCCTCCGGAGAGGGAGAAGAGAAACCATCCACAACAAAATCCCTTTTGCATCCAACAGCTATAAGACATCAAAGCAGTTTCGACTGCAAGTTCTCAAAAATGAAACAAAACTAGACCCCTTAAGAGGAAAGCGAGTGCCCGGAATCACAAACTGAACCTAATGAAACACAAATTGATGGACAAACAACACACACACAGGCAGAAAACATACTAATCCATACTCATTAATACACTGTACTCTCCCACACTGTAGTACAGAAGCAGAAACCATCCCTCCCCCTCCTGACTTAATACCCAACTGCACCAGTTACACCCACACTCCTTTGATCTGCTGCAGGCTCACATAACAAAGAATATTCAACTCTGCTGTAAGCACACAGTCTTCAAGTGGTTTACACCATCAACAGCAGAGACTCATTTAGGGCCAATGTGCTCATGCTTTGTTAGTAATGTGTATAAATTCGGCCATCTGATGCTTGGGTCACACAATGACAAGTGGCCGAGCTGTTGAAAGGCGGTGGGAAAGCCACACCGATCACGGTCAGGCCATCGCTTCGATTGAGACTTTCATCATTCAACAACTTTGGGGCATTTTCATTCTTGCAGCCAGCAGCTATATATCGCCAAACTATAGATTCACAAGTTTACCGTCTTCAGAAGACAGACTGTAACAATATCGCCCCCAGATCTCCTTCGGTTCAAGAACAAAACACCCAGAAAACTTCGGTCACTCAGCCTCAGCCACGCTTTCTGCGCGTCGTGCCAGTTGGCAAAGGTCGGCAAGTTATCACACTAAACTAAGAAGGCGAACACTGTGCGCACTTTAATTCTGTTTTCACGTGCATCTGAGGTGGAAAACAACAAAGACTTCAAGAGCTTAACCTGGAGGGTTCGGTTTCAGCTTTGTATCATACTGACCTGGATAAAAAAAATAAAAAAAAAAGAGCACTAGCTGATTGTGTGTAGTGAGGCCGCTGTTGACACCACTATATGTGCTGCTCTTTTACAAGAGAAGCAGCCTGGAGCAGAAGTCAAGTCATCCCAGATGAGTCATTTTTTGATGAGGTTGGAGCCGCTGGAGGAAAACTGCCCCCAAATAAAACCACACGAAATGGCAACGCTGCGTCACTGAATGTATACATTTGATTTCCCGCCGCAGAGCGCCTTGATGAGAAGATACCTGCGTTTCACAAGCACACTTGATGCGTTAAGCATCGGCGTGTTTGACTCCGAAAAGAAACACAGGCTTTGACAGGGATGCAGTAAAGGCAGAGATCACACCGGAGAGAACAAGAGTAAGAGGAGTGTAGGTTACATTCAGCCACTGTGCGCGCGCACACGCACGCACACGAGAGTCGATTTCATTTAGAGAAGAAACTAAAAGCCCAGTAGTAACACAAAAGCTCGTGAGGTAAAAGGAAAATGAGAGCGGGCATTGGAACATGTAGTTATTGTTCAATAGATCAATGAGGCAGAGCAGTGCCTGCTGGGAATGCCAAGGCTCTATTACAGTAAAATGCCCCCTAATCCAATAACAGAACATCCCACAAGTCAAACAGACCAATCCAAGAGGGGCCCTGGACCAGGGAACAGATTCAATATTTGGCCAGAGCATGTCACTAGCCTAGTTTCTACACCAGGGCCAAACTGGGCTAACAAAGGAATGCTAATTAGCCCATCTGCTTTTCTCCATTTACCCCTGATTGCCATCTCCATGTTTAATTCAGCAGTTTGTTGCCTCAAGATAAGCACATTGTTTCCTGATTTTCACTTAGAAGGATTTTGTTCCTGCAAAAACAAATGAGCACATGTACGCAACCTTCTCATATTAGAGTGGGCGTAACTCTACTCCTGACGCCACACATGCCCCCCCCCCCCCACGTCAACACAGTGAAGATGAAAGCTGCCAGAAACTCAGTCATGCTGTGTTCAGAATCCATCTGTGTTTGATTTCATATGCTGTAGAGAAGAGACAAGAAGAAAAGTCTGATAGAGAAATATATATACACATATATATATATACACATACACACACCAACGCCAAACAGCCTTTTACCTTGGAGACACGGGCTGCCTAAATGCTATTCCTCACTAACAAATATCTGGTGGGAGACTAATTTGGTTCCTGGAGGATGTTGCATATTATAAGCCACCGTTTTATATGCACTGTCACTGAATAACAACAATAATTAGTTTGTGTAATGCACCACTTTGTCAGGCTTCATCATTACCATCCTGAGTGGGTCGAGCTGAGCTATTACGAGGCAGTTCATTTATACAGAACCATCACAGTCAGCGGATTTCATCAACCAGACTAAAAAAAGAGAGAGAAAAATTATGTTGAGTTCAAATGTGCTTAACAGTGAAATGTTACTGCAGCACTAGAAGTCTCTACAACACACAAATCCCAGCACGAATTCACAGAATTTGTTTTGTGTGCGTGTGTGTTGGTGGCGGGGGGGGGGGGGGGTGATGGAAGTCAGTTGTCTTGACTTGAAAAAAAAAAAAAAAAAAAAAACATTCCCATTACACTTGAAAGAAGAACTGGCTTCTCATTCCTAACTAAATTTGTGGACTGATATCAGCTCTGGGTAGCTAGCGTAAGCTGCTCTCTCTGCTCCAGCTGAATTTAGAATACTTTAATCAGCCCTCCAACCTGAATGGGCCACGTAAACCGGCTGTCCCTGATACAGAACATTTCCACCAAACAGCTGCACCGGACCTTGACCATCCAAGTTAATAATGAACGGCTGTAGAGCTGACATGGATTTTTTTTTTTTTTTTTTAGATTTTAGGCCTAAAACTCCAACAGTTTACAAAAGGTGACGTCATGGTGCATGTTTGAGGTGCAGACTGTTAATCCATCAGCCTCACACTTTCCTGCAATTAAAACCTGCTCATAATTAAAAACATTACTCAACAGTTTGAATGGCCACTACAGAAAATAAAACGTTTAACGTTACAGTTAACCTGAACTGCTGAAACAAGCACGTTTAATCCTTCTGACACTTTTGGTCCAGTGTTGATGTTTTTGTGAGAGCTTCAAAGAGATGACAACCTTCAAGACACGCTGAAAATCTCCCTCTTATTACAGCAGCGCTGATGGCCTGCATGGACTGCTGCTCTCTTGGCCTTTCAACTGTGTAGATTTATGCAGTCGGTGTTCTCTAAACTGCACAGTTCCCCCTCCTACGTCCACTTACCAGGGCTGGACGTTTGGATGTGATCAGTTTTCCAACTGTTTATCAATTAGATTTACATGCCAGAAAAAAAAAAAAAAGAAAAGAAAATATAAATAACCTCAGCTGTAGAGAAATCTCTGTCACGGAGCAGAAACAGCCTCCGTCTATTCATCAGGCAGAAATGGAGATGATCTGAAGCGTTCTGTCTTAGTCACACATGAGCGAGCCGGCACAGTTCAGATTGAGGTCGCCGCCATCATCATCCTCATAAACATCCAGCAGGCCGAGCGGAGGGTCGAGGAGGTTAAGAGAGCGTGTGTGTGACTCCAGGGGCCGCGAGGAAATCCAAGCCAGGTAAATATCAGTCATTCTTAATTGCATTCTAGTCAGGGAACGACACTCTCGCTTCTGCCAGTGATCCGTCTGCAAGTCCAAGCAGACTCATTGTTTTCTCCTCCTTTCTCTTTAAAAAGTGTGCAGGCAGGCAGATTGAATGTTCTGAGCGTTTCAGCGGCCACAGGAGCTGATCTGGAGGAACATGGATTAATGCATTAGCTTTAATGTGCCTCTGCTGTGATTTTCTAATATTAAAATGGTAATCTGGCTGTTCTGATCAGTGCTTACCAGGACAGTGTGCGACTGTTACTATTCAAAGAATAGTAGAAAATTTCCAGTACGTGATAACAGCACAAACTACTTTTTTTTTTTTTTTTTTTTTTGCAGTATTTCCACTTCAGTTAGTAGACGGTTTAAAAATATTGACACCTACAGCTAAAGTCTAGAAGTCACGAGCTGTGGCTTAGCAAATGTGTGCAAAAAAAATACACAGCCACGCAAGCTGAGAGACACACACCTCTTCCTGATAACAAGTGAGAATAAAGCCTGTTGTGATAATTATCCACCTGGTTGGTGGTGTGAGTGACAGAATCGCTTCTGCTGTCGGCCTGTGTGTTTTGGAGCGTGCACATTTGCAGGCATGTGTACATTGAGACAGAGGAAGCCTGGCAAATGATGGAGGCGGCCAGGTGATGCATCTCCTGTCAGTAGCGGCAACAACGCAGGTGTTGAGTTTCACGCAGAAAGAGGCGAGACAAACAGTTGTCCAACGAGCTCTTAGCCAACACAAGCGCGTGCTGGCAACGTCAAAGCCAATATGGTACACAGCCACGTCTCAGTTTGGTAATTTGTTGTTTTCATCCCATTGTGGTTTTGCAACATAATGGGGAATGAAGGGGGGGGGGGGGAGAAAAAAAAAAAAAAACCCTCAAGAGGATGGAAACCAGCAGAGAAATAGATCTGGGATCAATTCAACCTCTTTACCAGACGAAGGGATCAATTTGAAACCTGAAGTCAACGCATCGCCCTCACTCAACCTTTAAGCGCAACCCGTTGTGTGGTTATCAACCTTGATGGGAAACTGAAAACAACAATCAGCCACCACCGAAGTTAGCGAGGCGTAAAAATTCAGTTTCAGCTTTTATTTATTACTCAGAATATGGATTCATCCCCGAGCATTCATCCATAGGTGGGTTAGGGTTCAAATGTAGGTTGCCATGGCTACAAAAGGGGGTTGTGGCATTAGCTAATACCTAATCAGTTGCATAAAGAAATGAGAAAACTGTGGCGTTCGGTTAATCCCCGTGACCTGACAGATTTGTAGATTGAAGACCGTTTTCGGCCGTCGTGCTCCACTGTTATTCATAATGCTCACATTTATGCCTCTTTTTACTTTTTAAAGCAAAAGTCAAATCATTCTGTGTTTCCCCAACCAGATGTTCTTATTAAAGTTGCAAAGCCTCTGAAGTAACACTCAGATGGTGAGTAAAGGCCATTTCCACTAAAGCAGAGCTCAGCCGTCATGGTTGGGGTTTGTAGCTCTGAAAGCGCAGTGAAGCGTCTTTCATTGCCGACCGACACCTCAGCTGCAGCTCCTGCCAGCCCATAATACATTTTTTTCCCCCTCAGGGGATCAAAGAATAAATGAATCAGTCCTTTAGTAGACATTTGGGAAGGACCTGGGTACAGTGATAAGTAGAGCATTGATCAGCCTGTTACCAAAACAAACAATATCCTCTCAAGTGAGTTTGTGTTGCTCTCATTAAGCAGCGAAGTAGAAAGTGCATACCTGTAACAGTTTATACGGGGCAGCTGTGATTGCATTGCTTATTAATATTCTCTAAACGGACTGATACGCATTGCCTTTGGCTACGATGGAGGATCTAGACACCGTACCTCGGCTGTGCAAAGATATCAGTGCCATATTGCACAGCAGGTTTGTGTCACTCACAGACCTGCCATCAGCCACACAAAGCCCTGTGCTATTACAGCAACAACCAGTCAGTGAAGAAACATCTGGCCGACGTCCTCCTCGACCTGCAGCCAGGATATTGCTTTGGTGTATTAAATGCTTTACTCCTTTATTTCCTCTACAAAGCAGCAGTCTGCGTGCGGCTGCATCCCACAGAGCCGTGCATTACATGTTCCACTTAAGCGCTGATAATGTGGAATGTGTGTACTATCGGGCCAACATCTTGTTCATTCCGTCGCTGTGGTGCTGACAAAGGTGGAGCAGCTATAATGCACCACAGGTTTATCCAGTTAAAACAAGGGTTGGCTGAGGTTTGCGGCGGTTTTGTGTTGAAATAATGACAGAGGCAATACATACAGATCAGCTGTCTGGAAAGCACTTTCCCCCTTAATATCGATTCAGATCCCACATGACAGCACAGTTTCCCTCCGACTGCATTGATGCCTTATGAGCACATTTTTAGGACGCCGAGTGACACAGAAATGCAAGAGTAACCGAAGCAGACACAGACCACCCTGCCAGTTAGAGCTTATGGAAATGTGACTCACTGCACGTCTCTGATTCCCGGCACCGTAGGGTCTGTAAAGAAAACCAGTGCCAGAGCACTTCCTGAATCAAACATTACATTATGGGCTGAAACAGAGCAAGAATATTAAAAAAAAAAACAAAACAAAAAAAAAAGGTTGGTTTTTGAGACAGGCCTCGGGACAAGGTGATCTGCCAAGGGTCCCATCCCAGCCAAACAGATCTGAAACTGCCTTCTTCATAGACAGTCTATTTAACCCCTCAACCGCAGAAGCTGACAGGATTTATGTGGTGATGTACTCATTACCTCCAGAGGACGAAACAAAAAACATCTCTACATTAACGCTGCCATGCCTGCTGCGTGTTATGCACAGAGACTTCAGATCGACTTCATCAATTATTCAAATCTCCCGACACTCCGACGGGATCGATCAGCAACAATGTGACTCTAAATGTCCAAACAGATGCAGTTCTCCCTTGTGTTTTTGTTTACTTTTCATGGCACAATTTTTGCCAACTGGACATTTGAAAGGGCTGATAAAACGTGTGACCTCCAGGAGCATGATGGACTGAACCATTTCTGACCGGAGGGAGGGAAATTATTTTCAAACTCTGTGTTAAAGAAAATTTTAATTACTGTGCTGCTGGAGGGAACAAGATCAAACTAATTTGCCAAAATTTCAACCATCTTATTGAAAAAAGATACCAGGGGCTGTTTTAGTCGGGTAAAGCAGCCCCGTTTTATTAACACAGGGAAACGCACACAAAACATGGGCATCAAAAAATAAATAAATAAATAAATAAATAAAGTGGGGGAGGGGGAGCTGATAGCTGCCTTTATTTGAATGCCAATCGTTTTCTGGACACCACAGCCTGTTCTATTTGGCAGACGTGAAGTTGGGATTACACAACCGTCCCACTAGCACTGCTCGGAAAAACAGGTGATTCACTGAACCAACTAGCTGCTGTGGGGATGGCCTCAGTCACACCCCGAAATCCTTATCCACCCCCCCACCAGCAGCAAAATGTCTATCAATGGAAGGAATGCAGCCATGGCGTTGGGGTAAGATGTCGTTTTCCAACCCTGGTGAGAGCCGCTGTTCTCAGACCATTTGTCATAAAATAAATGGGCAGCAAGTTGACAGACTGAAGGATTAGTCACACCGCAGCTCCGAGGCTCAGATCTGCTGGCCCCGCTGAAGTCTCACTTCCTCTGCGCTTAATCATCGATTTGCTTGATGAAACAGAATTAAACATTTCTCCTGATTAAATGACATGCCGGTGAAGACAAAAAAAAAAATCTATTTCACTTAAAAGCTGTAAAACTTGGACATCTCACAAACAAAAGAGGCCAGAGTCCACTGAAATAGGTCAGATAAAAATGACAGAGCTGCAACATCTCACACCGAAATCTATACTTATTTTACCAGAGATTCACAGGTTGCTCCCTGGATACAGCGTAAAACAAACGAGGAAATTATAGCACAATGGTCATGTAGTGTTTACAAAGTGCAGGACACCAGAGCTTTTTTTAAAAAAAAAAAACTGGTCAAGCTAACAGAGTCCTGTAAATCCATTAACAGTCAGCATGATTCACTGCAGGTACAAACTCAGCAGTGCTGATAAATAATGGTGACTCTTTAGTTCCATAAAATGTGGTGAGCTTCTGATCTGGCCACAGCATGACTCAAGTGAAGCACAGCTGCAGAGGTATAGATACGGTTCATTATAACGTACAGAAAGGAAAATGGTAAAATATGGAGCACCAGTCAGCCAGTATCCTTTTAGGTGAAGTGGGCTTCAGCTTAGCCACAGATCAGCACAACGGAGAATATTTAAAGCCCATGTGACAACACTTACGATTGTATAAACAAAAAAAAAAAAAAAAAAAAAAAAAAATCCTCATAATGAAATAAATGTGAGACGATCTATTACGCTGATCACAGTACACTCGTAAATGGCTGAGACTGAATCTGGGCACAGTCCCAGTCCGAGGTATGACTTCAGTCCATGTTGAGTGGGGGCCGCTGGCCCTGGTCCAAAGGAATACACTTGCTGTCAGGAACGTCCAAACATGAGTCAGGTTGGACTGGAAATGGACCTCATCAGCTCAAACACACACTTCCCTCTTCCCCCCGAGGACATAAACCTACATTAGAAGCCTACATTAGAACAAAGCTATTATTTATATTAATTAACACAACCGGTTTTTTAGCTGCTCGATCAATGCCACAGTTCAGCTTCATTTGTTGATGTCAAAAAAAAAAACAAAACAAAACAAGAGGGGCTACAGCATGTCTGACAATTTAAAAATGGGACAATTAGACGTAGGAAGCTGATTTGGTGATAGTTCAGACACCTTCCTTTACTTTCTACTGACACCTAAATAAATAAAGTAAAGCAGCAAGATAAAGAAAAATAAATAAATGTGATTATTCTCAATCACACGGACTGTGAATAAAGATGTAGCCTCCATGATGTGGCACAAAAGTTTAATGGACAAACTGGTGTATTGAGCAGTGATTTCCCTGTCAGTTTGCAGCAGACACACTTAATGACCGCTCACTCACACTGGGAACGCCCTCCATTAGACCTAAAGTCTTAATTCAAATGTGTAAATCAGATAAACATTTCCCCCAGTACAGTTGTCATGGAGAGAGACCAAATTGTTTTCGTACCAGGTTGTAAACAGGTTCAATTCTGCTGTCAAGTTGGACATTTTAACTTGTGAGTCTACTGAGATTGACTCACTAAAAGAAAGCTGCAATTTTCATCACTGTTCGGCCGAATTGTTCACCCCTTGAAGTTATTCAGTAATAAAAACAATAAAATAGCTGCCAAATAGATCAAAGATGCCCAAAAACTCCAAATACTGAAAGTCTTTTTTAAGCTACATTCAAGTAGTCTAACTTAATTTAGACAACAAGAGCTGCTCTGTACTGTAAACTTCCAGTGTTTGGTCCTACTGCTGTTTCATAAGCGCAGTCCGCACTTGACTAACCAGCCTTGAGCAAACAGCTCCGATTTGTCAACAGACTGGACAGTGGACAGCCGGCCGAGCGTAACCAGAGATCCGGGACGGAGCAAAGCACTGTCAGGGCTTCAGCTGAGAGATAATGAACTACTCAGTGACTTAGTTTGCTGTTGTTCAGCAGAGAAGAACCTCACCCCCCACACCATGTGGCAACTTAATCTGCATCCAACCACAGAAAACTCAGAGCACAGCACCCCCACTTCTTAATCTGCAATCTTATATGTTAGTGTCAAACCCGATGAAATCTGGCTGTTCACTGAAGTGTGGCGTAAGACAAGTCGAAATTAGAGCTTATTAATCGTCGGAAAAGGAAAAGCCGTGGCAAACGTTGGCTCATTCGTGGAGTGGAGCACGGCCACAGCGAGTGGCTGGGCACCAGATGCTGCGAGTTAATTGCCCTGTGAAAGCAGCCCACTGGCCCAGCTGGAAAACGCACATTATTGTGTGATGCAGATGTGTGTGGAGGTAGAGAGCCACAACGCATTCATTTCACAAATTCTATTGACTTCCATTAATTACAGAACAGTAATAAGCAGCTTATTTATGGTAATGGACACAGAGCACCTAGCAGGAAGCTTTAATGCAGGTATGTCACACACACAGCCTCTCTGAGGAGATGCATTAGTTTCAACAGCTCCCAGGATCAAAAGTATATTTCATGAGGTGATGTGTGTATGGCCCACATATAGAACCAAAAAAAAAAAAAAAAAAAAAAGAAAGAAACCACACAGAGATGCTCAGTTTGCAGTTTTTCCTTCCAGATCGGCCAACACGCAGTGCTGCCGTGTTTAAACAGCTGCAGTGGTGCGATATGATTGTTGTCGTTGTCATCGTCGTGTGGCACAGCACAGGTTAGACCGTAGCTGCCATTTCCTATCTAATCTGTCAATCATATAAAAATCTATAAATGTACATTGGGCCCGGTTTTCTTTTGATATTGGGACCGTCCAGTGCAACATGTTGCTAAATTTCAGATTTTCCATTATCGGCCTCTGTTACACTATTTACCAGAAATCTTTTTATCTTCCTCACCATTGACTGCACAGAGCAAATTAGCCTGCAGGCGACTGTCTCACAGCTGCGAAGGAGAATCGATTTCTGGAAAACTAATGTTTCACGGTTGATCTGGCTGTGCCATAAACTAGAAAGTTTATGAATTAATTATGCGATATCAGATCAGTGAACACAGACCTGATACTGCACTCCTGAAAAGTTGTAGCTGCTGCTGACTCTACAATGAAGAGCAACGTAAAAAAAAATAAATAAAATAAAATAAAGCAGCAAAGAGTCTGCGGCATTAAAAAGGTGTGATATAGAAAGCTTCCAGCGTTTACCTCTGCTTCCACATGCCTCACTAGCAGCTGCAAAATGCAGCTTATCATGATCAAGTCCTGCCAAAACAAATATAAGGCAGCCATGACAGAGCGCACAATTACACCAGCACACCTCCGCTGACACTGATGTAAGCCAACACATCGAGCTTGAGCTTGGTACAGCATTACAGTATGCTACCCATCATACTTAATGCAATCCAACTGCCAAGAACACGTTCTGTGTGGCCCAACATGCCGACATTTTCACCGCCGCAGACCTCTGCATCGTGACCTTAAAAGTGCAGCGTTTCTTCTGCAATTATTCAATACAAAGTGTGATTTCGCATTTTCAGCTCTTTCGCTTTCATGGAAAAGTGGCGCAGACCATCTGCAGTGAGGAAAACACATACGTGAAATTGTTCCTGAGGGAGAGGCCACTCACATTTTACATTCTATCCAGTGCTAACGGGTAATTTAAGAGCCATTCTGTCAACATATGGATTCACGTCTCAGTTACCAGCATCTTACCTTATTGCTGAGGGGAATGCAGCCTTCGACGTCTGCTGGTCTTCACAGCTGAAACGACAAACGGTGGGTCAGCTATGAGACGCATGTACACATCATGTAATTACTAATTCAACGTAAACGTAAGAAATGAATCCACATCAGGAGGCTCAGACTGTAAAAGGCCGCGCCACATGTGGCGGGCAGCACATCGGGATGAGATGGACTCCAGGCAAAAGAAAATCAACGTATCCAAATAGTTAAAAGCTCAGCGTGAGGAAAAAAGAAACAATTAACAGCTTTTAATCGACGTATGCAAATCTTAAAATGCACTAATACAGCAAAGTTTGTTTACCCTGTGAAAGAAACATTAATGTATGACATGAAAGCTCTCCACTGAATATGCAAATAATGTTTTCCTGCACCGCATGGGAGACGTATAAATTATGAACTAGTAAGCATATTATATGATGATTGCATTATTGAATAATTCAACCGATAATACGTGTTCCATATCATAAAGTGGGCTGAAAAAGAACAAGCTGTCCACTTCAAAAAATAGGCAGCTTTTAAACTTGTTGTGGCGGTTGAACTTGGATCAGGGCCGACACATGAATATTAACCACGTGTGTAAAGGACGCTGGCGTTTTTTTTTTTTTTTGGTTTGTTTTTTTTTTGGTGTTGATAATCGTCTACATCTAATGCCAACAAATTGCAGAGCTCATTTTGCTACTCGCTGCATTCAAGCAGTACAGAAGCTTTAAAAAGAAATAAAGAAACAATGGGGTGCTCTAAAATGTTCAGACCTCCTCCATAAGCACAATGTTGTGACAACTGCAGCGCAGAACGGGGGGATAAAACAGCTGTGCCTCTTTGTAATAACCGCCTGGAATGGACAGCGTGAATCACATCCTATTGGGAGCAGAGCCTTTGGGGTCGGGAATCAGTTTTGAATATTTTGTGCCACACTTTGAAAGTGCTGCTTATTGAAAACGTGGTTGCTGTTGCAACCGCACATTACGGGTTTGAAGAGAGTCTAACTTTCTCCGTGGGGGGAGTCCACTGTGCAGCTGTTATTCAGAGAAATGTGAGGACTAAACTGAAGCGTGGGGTCGGCGATATCGGTGCGTTGAGACAACATCATCACCAGGATGAAACTTTATGGCTCACGAGGCTGCATGATGGCTGCAGCAGCAAATGATTTCTGCTGAGTCAGGGCGGCTTTATGGAGCATGGGCCTTGAACTGAGGGAACTTTTTAAAAAGTTGAATTTTAGAAGTCAAGAAGAAAAACACAAAAACTAAACAAAAACGTCGCACCAACAATGAGAAACTTCATTCACTGATATTTCAGTCATTGTCTTCATTATTGATATAAAGGGAAAATGAAAACCTTAAATCAAACGGCGACCTTCTTCTAATGAATGAATATTGGCAGAGCGTTTGTAAAAAGATAACCAATGCTTCAAACTCCGCAACTGTGACGCCCATCTCTGTCGACAAATTCAGTTCTGCCTAACATTAATAGGCTGATTTAGTTTTAAATGCAAAGCATTTTACATTTTGGGTTAAAAGTATTTTGGGTTTTAAAAAAAAAAAAGTTATTGCCATAGTCCACATGTAGCACAGTTAGGTTGGTGTATTTGGTATTTTTCTGCACGACAAGTCTGATTGTTCTGAGCCACAATAATCGATGCAAGACAATCGGGGGCCTTCCACAACAGGCTGGCTCTATCATACTTCCTTATTTATTTATGTATACATGTCTGGAGCTACTGGATACCTGACGTTCCCCGAGGGGCTGAATAAAGCACCCATCTATCTGCACAGCCTGAGTTAACGACATGTGCCGCAGCAGCTCCACTGACAGGCTGCAGACCGATGGGGAGCGAGTGAGAGACACTCAAGGCGGATCACTGGCTGGAGAAGCGACAGAGCCGAGTCCTCATTCCCCCAGGAAGCTTCTGGCCGCACGCACAAACTTTCCCAGTCACACCAACATGCTCGAGATGTGCAAACAAACGTGCAGGTGAAGTCTGTGCTTTCAAACACAATACAGGTGTGATAGGATTAAATATTTTTCCACAGGAAAAGAAGACAGCAGCATCTTAATCCAGACAGGACCAAAAAGGAATACAATCCTAGCAATGCAACCAGGATCAAAACACAAACAGCTGAATTCTGATGAGAGCAAACACCAGCCGGGGCTGCCAACCGTCCCGAGCGACCTCCAACCAGCTTCTGATTACCTGCTTACTCATCACACTCCCGCAGAGCTTGGCTGCAGCTCAGGCAGCGAATGGCGGCAACTTGTCCCCCGAGCGCCATTGAGTCGCTGACATTGGCGATGGAGCAAGAAAAGGATTTGGGTTTCTCACTGGGAGGTAAATGATTCACACAATGACTCAATTTGTAAATTGTTCTTGGGAGGTTAAAAAAAACAACAACAAATAATAATAAAAATGACAGGTTCCATTTAGACACGTCATTAAAAGAGCAATGACCGAAAGTTGAGGGAAGCGACACTGAGCGCAGTCGTGTAGGGTTTTGTCTGGTTCCCTGCTGTTTTGTTGTGTGTGTGTGTTTTTTTTTTTTTTTTTTTGTTACGCTCTTGGTCAGAGTTGTTTCTTCGTTTATATATAATTGGACCATGACCATTCATGGCCTCCATGGGTGTACAACAGGGTGGAAACGTAGGCTCGTTATGCTAATAGCAGCTGATGTCTACAACAAACTGAAACTCCAAACCCCAGATTTTTGGCCCCAGACACCAGCAACTCAGATGCTGTCACTTGAGGCTATTTACCAGACTTGGTGCAGCTGCCTCACGTGCCATCAAGTGGTCCTAAAGCTTAAATGCGGATGCTGTTTTCATTAAAGTCATAAATCTGGTCGTAAACCAACCAAACAAATTTTCATTAACTTGACTTGATACTGAAAACATTAGTAACTACCCCCAAGGCAGACATGTAAAAATAAGTAGAGCTCTCTTTTTAATTTGAAAGAAAATAGAAAAGCGACAGAATAGAAGGACAGATGTGATCCGAAGTTACGTCAAACGATGCTGTTAAACAACTATCACATCTTGCTGTTAAGGTGCTGCTTGGGTACTTCATTGTACTTTTGTTTGTATTGTTGTTGTTTACTTGTTCTTTTGTCCTGGATTCCCGTCACTGTAGTGTTGTTGTGATGTTTATTTGAGTGGACCCCAGAGGAATATTTGCAATCTCCGTCATAGCAAAGTGGGAGGTAGGTAAATAAAAAGAAAATACTGCCGCTAATTCATCCTCTGTAATTGCAGGTGCTAATTAAGATGTCAAATAACAGGATCTGAAATTATAATCAGACAAGTGATGAATGACATTTCAAAAAATATTTAGACTCATTACAATTGCAGCACGAGTCAGGGTTGCAGTGGGGAATGGTAATTTTGCATTTAACTTAAAAAGAAAACTATAAAAAGGGAAAGTTTGGTCAAACAAGCATGTTCCTTTGTGTCTGCAGAGTAATATATAGTCCAGGGCACCGGCGGCACCACAAGGCTTCATTTACTTCATGCTTTGATACAGTTTATCTTCATCCAAACTTCAGCTCTGCACTGGCAATGTAGATGGAGCAAATTCAATATTATTTCAATTAATTGTTCAGCCCCAACTTCAAATATAATGGTGAAACATTCTCAACAAGGAGAGGGAGTCCCTGGAAAGAGCCGAAGATAATCTAACAATGGAGAAGTTAGAAGCTTTTTGCCTCCAGAAAAACTAACCCCAATTTATAGCAAGCAGAATGGAAGAGACAGAGACCTTATCTGACACGAATGCATTTACATTCCTATAATTCTTCTTTTCGAGCCTGAGGGGGTTTGCTATAAGCACAGTTTACTTTAGAAAACACGGCCTACAGGTGTGAGAGAACTCGGACTCCAGTAACGGCTTTGTGCTTAAAAACAAAATGAACTCCCATCGTATTTTGTTAGATAACATGTCGGCATAGCAAAATAGACAGAAGATAAGGAAAAATGTAACGCATGAGGAAACTCCTCTGGTTCCCTGGGCTTTTCAGAGGTGGGGAGTCGGGGCACATCGCCACTGGCAATCTCTGGAAACACAATGTGCCACTGGAGACTTCATTGTTCCGTCCGTCCTGCAGTTTCATTAATCACACAATGCAAAAGGAGGACATAGTGGGGACAGCTCAGACAATTTGGTGCCTGGGAAACTCTGAACTCCAGCCCCAAAAATGAGGCTTTAATAAATCTGCCCACTATGGCGTCGCAAAATCTCACACCATCAACACAGCTGGATAACACAGAAGTCGAAGTGGCAAGTCACATTATATACCAAAAGGTGTGGCAGCCAGTGGACAAGGCGGTGTGTGGCGATAAAAGAAAATTCAGCATCTTGGCATATTCAACATGGAGACTTAATGGCAGAAACTTTTATTATAAGCTTATTTCTCTCACAAACACACACACAGTTGTTAGCACTGAGCAGCAAAAAACACAAACGAGAGCCTCAAAGATCAATGGCAGGTCTTCTTAGAGAGGAGAGAATTTAGACTTTGGCATAAAAATCTGTGTACAAACTTGCCCTTCTTAAAGAACAGTTTGAAATTTTGGGAAACTAGAGTTAGACAACAGTTAGCTTTAAAAAAAAAAAAAAAAAAAAAAAGATAGAGAGCTAAGAAGCATAGAAAAATAAGAGTTGTTTTTGCAGAATTGGACTCCAGTGTCCCTGGGTTTCAAGTCTGTAGCAAACTGAAACCATCATAAAACGTCTAATTACGGCTCTACATCAGACAAAATCCTGCGTCACATGAATATAGGCCAAAGAACTTTAAAATATATTCCCTCATCGTGTATAATGAAGGATATTATCTTCCAAAATCCATTCATATTTTGCATCACATCGAATCATCTCTTCATTTCAGCGCATGTTAGTCTGCCAGCTGGCTCAGTGCAGCCATTCTGCCGAGACATAAACGTCTCTGCAACCACATCCCTCGGGCATAAGGCTGCAGCATCAAGAACAATCCCATCATTTCACCCCCCCCCCCCAACATCAGCAGACCTCTCTTCCGTCAGACTCACAACAGCTGCATCAATGAAAACAAACACTGCCTCCCAAAAATCCTATTAAACGCTGTGACATCGCTAAATCACAGAAAAAGAAGAAAAAGAGAAATAGCTCCTGCAGCATTTTCAGGAGTTAACACCGAGGGGAAAACAAGCTCTGGGAGACGCTGCTGCTTTCTAGTTATCCGTAGTGGGGGATTAAAGGACCTAAATCATGACAAACATCGCAGCTCAGCCTTGGCAGCACAAACTGACCAAATCCCACCGACTATCAGTTATCTTCCGTCGCTCTCATGGAAGTAGCAGGCCCAGATATGCAATTAGCTAAATGGGTCCATGGGATCTGGGCTTAATTAATGCAGGTGGTGGGGGCTTTGTGTGCCCACTCTTGGAGCCACCTGTCTAGAACTGCAGTCATCGCAGAGACTAGATTGCCATCTAGAAATAAATAAAATAGTAGGAATGTTAAACTGGGCAACCATGAAACAGCACCAAATAACATCAACCAAGTAAAACAAAGATTTGGAATAAAAGTAAGCAAACTTTGTGATTTCCTTCCACCTGAGTGAGGCAGAAACTGTAACCTTTCATGACTATATCAGCCATTTCACCTGAGCTACAGACAGCGGAAGAGATTCAACAATTTAAAGTTAATGACAGTTTCCAGCAGTGCGCCGCACCCAATATCAATAAAGTCTTCATCTCCACAAACACAAACCGTCCGCTCTTGCTGTGTTTGTGTGAGTTAGCAATATATTTTCTGCAGCAGCACAGACTGCGAGGAAGTCTTATGACAACAAACCCCTCCTGTATCAAGAACCAGGGGATTCTATTCTCAAGAAAAACAGACGCGTCATTCAGTGATCGTGACCTTTTTTTTTATTTTATTTTTTGCTGTGTCACTGAGTACAGACTAAGCACAGTCAGGTGATACACTAGTACAAACCAAATCTTGTCTCCACATCTACGGAACTTCAAATCAAGCTAATATAAACTGATCAGTGACTGCGTTATTTTGGAATTATTTACCAAAGACAGAAATGTTTCTATGCAACTGACAGCGAATACACAAATATATTTACTACGTGCAACTTTCGCCTGTCACAGTAATTCAAATTTGTGCATGCGTCAAACACAATATAAAACAGGCAGCTTAGTAAAGAAATCCCATGAAGGACTACATTAAGGCTGCTCCCGTGAACGCTCTATTATTATTCATAAATAACTGCCTCATGTCGCATATAGACAAATCTATGTGTTCTTCCTCTTTGGGATAAGGAAGCTCTTGGGGAGGGGTGAGGACATCTGGAGAACAGCTGTTGCTTCGCATCGTGAGTGCACACACACACACACACACACACACACACAGTTGAGGGGTCAGAAACCCCGTTTCTAGTCATACCATCTAATCTGGACAAGGCATGGACAATCCCTGGAAATCAAACACCGCACAGCCCCCCCCCCCCCCCCCCACACACACTCAGTCTCGTCTCTCTTCTATACAAGGCAACTATTCGACCCTCCTCTTGGGAGGGCTGAAATACTCAATGATTGGACCAGTCCTTCCACAGAAGGGGGGGAGGAGTGGGGTGTTAACACAGCTATTTATTCAATCACACTGACCATGAATGGAATGAGACAGACAAGCAACAATGTGTTTACATTTGTGATTTACACGTGGTTTAGAGTGGGTTTTATTTGCAGGCCCCCCTTTCTGAACATGCATGCAATTCTGACTGTGTGTGACAAGCTGAAATGAGCATGTTTCCTTTTTTCTCTCCGACGAGCAAATGAAGGTGAAAAGCACTTTTTCTCCCGTGTTGGCTGGATGACTCCGCAGTCAATTGCTACCAGACCAGAACATCAGCGCAGGCGTTCTGTGTTAAAGGCATTTTCCTGGGCTTGAAAGCTGAAGTTAACTGGTTTAAAGAGGCAAGCCACAGCAATGCCTGAAGACACTGCGGAAGAGGAAACTAAATTGGAAAACGAGGGGGGGGGCGGGGTGGGGGGATTATCTGAGTTGTTCTCCACAGCCTTAAAACAAATTTACATACCATTTTAAGAGCTGTGTTCTGAAGCCTACAGTCTACACCATAGTCCAAGGAAAATGCATTTACGATGTTCCTTGCCTCTGTACCACAGAATAAAATGACAGCAGGTCTGGCCCACTCACCATCCATTGAGCAGCAACTGAGAGTGGCAAAAGCACGTGCCTGCTCAACATTTTGCTGGTAATTAGATTTTAACAATGAGCCAAGTACAATTTTGGAAAGAGATGAAATTTAATAGACATAAAAAAAAACCAGTCCATTAACTGTTAAAAAGGCTTTATACTGTTAGCTTGCACACCTTTTTCACGATACCTTGCAAGATTTTGAGGCAGTGAAGTTATTTCACCGACCATTACAACCAGACTTTCCAGCTGAAATGATTTACTTGGTGTGCATTTATCACCCATTTCCTGCAAGTTACTCATTAACCGGCACACATCCCTGGAAGTAATGCAGCCCTGCAGAACTCGCTTAAAATGTCTGGCCCAGGCGGGTCGTGTCCTCTGCCACTATCATAAGAGTTGAGCCGAGCAATCTTAACTTAAAACAGAGAGCCGGGGGAACAGAGGCTAAACCATAACAGTCATCAGGGGCAGACAGGGTTTAAATAACACTGATCACCACCACATGTAATACAATGGACAACCATTAAGCTCAGATTGGTTCAGGCCTTTTCTCCCTTTATGGTCGTTCAATTCAAATTTTTTGGTCATATCAAACTGCAATAATTGCTTGACAAATTGGAAAGAAGGTGACCTGCACACATGCAACGCCTACAGGGATATGAATCAACCCCCCCCCCCCCCCCCCAAAAAAAGACGCAAGAGTTATCAAACTTGGCCACATGAAGTCCAAAGCTGAAGGGTTGGGATCTCATCCAACGCTTCAATCAGGTCCTGCTGCTCATGGAGGTACCAGCTGCCAGGCTGTTGTGGCACAGCAGAGCAGCTTGAACCGAGTCCCACTTTCACACTCTCTGGTAGAATATGATAGATGCTGTGCTCTGGTTACACTTGCTTGCTCACATGAACCCTCTATACCACCACGACCTCAGG
Organism: Echeneis naucrates; assembly: GCF_900963305.1. NCBI lineage: Eukaryota > Metazoa > Chordata > Actinopteri > Carangiformes > Echeneidae > Echeneis > Echeneis naucrates. The sequence goes on along the minus strand of NC_042513.1, from coordinate 22,497,322 downwards.
TCTGATTTTTCTCTGTCAGGACCACAATAACGAGAACAGTTAAATTAAACCTACTGTATATTAGGAATTGGCTCCCTGTCTGGAAAAAATGGGCAGTTTCAACAGCTATAAAGCTTTGGCTATATCACCCAAAGTAGAAATATTATAGCTGAATGTACTCAAAAGAGACTGTTTCAGAAAGTCTTTTAGAAAAGTGCTACTAGTTACCAAGCACATATGGGCTGCCAGCAGAGTCACCCTTAAACTTATCCTGACAAATGAGCTGTTAAATAAAAGAAAAAAAAAAAAAACCTACAGGCAGCCTCAGAAGTGAGTGCATCATTTACAAGACCCAATAAATCATCAAAGCTCGACTTAAAAAAAAAAAAAAAAAAAAACTGTCTCAGATGGCAGACCTGCAGATTAAGAGGCTTGGCCCTCTTCATGAGCTACCAGACTAATCTTCTTTTGCATCTCAGCCGTGGAGATACGGGAGTCTTCTAATCCTCTCACTGGGTAGAAAGCTGCAAGCGGACGTTTGACTGTCTGCTACAGTAGCCGCAAACTCTTTGGCCTTCAAAACCCAATTTAGTCAACAGCTGTATGGATGGACGTATATTCTAATTAGGATACGCACCGCGACGCTGTTCCTTCTCTTTCCCATCAGCTGCCACTTTTGCAGTTTGGGGTTTCCGAAATGGATGAGTGGGGTCTTTTATTTATTTTTATTTTTTTTTAATGTGTGACACGATTCTGAAGCTCAGTGAAAGTCCACTGTAATTTCAGGGAGAGTTATTGTGATAACAGTACAGTCGAGGTGAGACAACCTGCTGGGCTGGGGGGTGTGGGGGGGGGGGGGGGGGGGGTCTGGCAGCGGTCTGGCAGCTGGGCAGAGGCTCGGGGACACACTGAAGGAGAAAAGAAGAAAAACATGACACAGGGGATAAACTGCCTCACGGGGCTGCGGCTGCCTATTGTGGGAGAACAATCCAGCTACTCCAAGCCAGGTTTTTCCATGCTGTCTGCAAAGTGAAAGCCTGGCCCCCTTTGCCTGTCAGCTCTATTGTTAGGCACAGGCAGGAGCCGCTCCCAATTCACCTCATACACATTAAATACTCCGCATTGTTAGCAGAGTCAGATGGCAATGGCGTGCACACACACACACACACACATACACACACACACAACTTGCCTTTAAGATCCCATCCACTGGGCACTGGGAGGGAACTTGTTATGGGTGCAGCTAATATAAAAGCTGGGAAATGACTGACTTTGCATCTCTTCTGGTTCCATTGCAGATGTGAAATGGATGTTTTCATGTTCATATTCAACAAATTCCCGCACAGAAGTCTAATTGATAGTGGTCTAATTTCTGTAGAGAATGCATATCCCCCACCTGGGACTGCTTGGCCCCCTCCTTTTTTAGTTTATGACCTAAAACATGAATGCAATCAGTCTGGTTTGAATCAAAACCGGTCCTCTCGCAGAATTTATCCTGGCATGATATAACATAACACACTTTCTATTTGTGGCAAATCCTTCCTGAAATCAGGGCTTGGTCAGCCATTTTAATATTCTAAAACATTAAAACAATTCTTTTTAAAAGTGCAACATCAACAGTCATTATCTGATTAGTTTACTAATTTAAGTGATACAGCCTTTGAAGCATTTACAGTCAGAATGAATTAAAATGAAAATCTTCTTGAGGGTGATTTTTATTCTAAGATAATTTGGTAAACAACCTTAACTGCATGTGAAACAGCTCAATTTAATTATTTCTTATAATCTGCCCATGCAGGGAGTAAACTCCAGCTAAATGAAGGTCAGGTGATCAATTTCCAGTCATAACATATCGCAAACATTTTTTTTTTTTTTTTATAGAGATACAAATGCTAATGAAGATATTCAAACTGTCATGGGTGAATACCATGTCCATCAAAACACCAAGCTTGAGGTATTTACCAGATGCGTGCTGCTGATTTACAGCCCGATAGAGACAACCTGTGTCATTTCATCCCCGTGACTGGATTGCAGCTGAGGTGTTGACATGCGTGCTATCTCCAGCTGGGTTGAAGAGCGAGTGGGAGAGGTGGTGACACAGAAAGAGTGTCAAGATAAAATACAATTTTCAGATTCAGGTGGCAGAAAAAGAAACAGTGAGTGGGGGCTACCGTTTCCTGCTGGATCAGCGGTCTGGGCCTGATTCCAGAGCAGCTTATCTTGCAGCAGGAATACCACAACAGGATGAAAGAGGGCGACCAGGGCTATGAATTCAATGAATGCTGAGATTAACAGTAATTTCTGCCCAATTACAGTAAATCGGAATTTTACAGTCTATAGCTCATTTCTCAAAATGTCAAAATAATACATTATAATAATAATATAATAAAATAATAAAGTATCGCTGGGTCAAGGAAAAGCGTGGAGTATTACGGCGGCCCACAGAGCTCAGAGATGCCATGTTGCTCATGGGCACTCGCCTGCTCCCGCAACTGCATCAAGTGAAACGACTGGCCACACAGCTAACAAAAGCTCCAAATCAGGCAACAAGCTGCACTTGACATCAGGGAAAAATAGATCAAAAGCAAATATATAAATAAATAAAACCCCATTTCCCATCTGCCACTTGTAACTGGCAGTTAAATCTTTCTAGTAGCACATGATGCCAATTCAAAGACAGCAGAGTTTCTGCACAAAGATTCCCTTTAGAGCAGCCAGCAATAAATTTCCCACCTGGTGTTCGCCTACCAGCCTCACTAATGCCAATCATCTCGGAGCTAATTGGGAGGGCATGTGACTAACAGTTTAACTAACAAATGGGAAATTCAGTCCTCAAAGGAGAGGCATCATTCCATCATGTTGTCGAGCAGGTGAAGGGAGGGCTGGGTGGGTATGCCACCCCCCCTCAAGTAATTTCCGTGGGGGTTGTACTGCACTGGGGAGATAAGTAACCCAGCAGAGGACAAGGCTGGCATTCTACCCCGAGTCCACAAGACAAAACGCCTGAGTCCATCTAAAGAGAGGAATCTGACAATACACTATTTGTGTCTTTGCCAGCTGGAGAACAAGCTTCCCATAGACATGTCAATATGAAACAGAATGTGCACCAACTTTAAACTCAGAGGATTACTATAGACAATCTTAAAGTGGCAAAGCAGAAAATACTAACATTGGATTATCTCAATTAAATTCAAACCAGGATCAGAAGTAATTATGCAACTGTTTGCAGACAGCGGCTTTGAAAAATAAGCACACAGTCCTTGTGAAGCATTAGATCCCATGCCTCTCATTAATCCGGCAAAAAAGTAATGCACAACATGTTATAAGTAAGGCCTTGTTCAACAGCATGCAGTTCATGCAGAGTGCATTAAGCGGAGGATCAAATTCAGGAGCCAACTGTGCAGCCATAGTGATTATACAAAGCTGACAACCAAATCTTCCAATTTATGACTTTGCACCACCTCCACTACTGGCTTGTACCACCATACTGACAACGGCACTCCCAATAAACCTAAACCTTTTTAAATGAGTAAATATAATGTGCTTTCCAAACACAGATGGTCGCATTTAAAAAGAAGAGACCTCGGACAGATTTGGGCCCATGGAAAACAAAACTCAAGACATGTTTCGGCCAACTTATAAATGATTACTGTGTATACAAATGCAAAGTATTTATTTTACCATAAGATGGAAAATTACACACAGCCACTTGAAAGCTGGCACCTGCAAAAGCCAACTCTAACAATGCACTCATACAAATCTGTCAAAGGGAGCGGCATGGTTACGATGTTCAACTGGCTAAGGTTACAGATTCATCTCAACCCTAAAATATTTCTTTAAAAACATTAGACCTTGTCTGGAAGTGAGCATCCACCAGCCAGGATGCATCTACTAGGCTGTGAGTGGAGATAGAAGAACCTCGTGCGGCAGGTGGATGGCACCTTCAGAACGACCTCCACCGACAATGTTAGGAGCACAAAGTCAGTGGGAGGCAGCCAATGTAGTCACAGTAACCTTGCGGCTAGCTGCATTAGCAAGCATCGGCCATAGCACAGCACACAAATACGCGGCTATTTTCAGCCGCTTGATTAGCACAGAGCTTTCCACATTTAATATAAACCAGCTGCTGCACTCATAACAATGGTTAAAAAAAAAAAAAAAGAGCAGTGTTTATAGCGCTACATAGCAGAGCACACTCTGTTTGAGTGGTCTTTCGTCTTCTTCTTTCTGTCCCCGTTTTGTACTCCAACAGGCCTGGCAGCACTCCCGTGTACTCTCCCTTAACTAATAAACAAAGAATGGTTTCCCTTATATAGCTCTATTCAAACTGCAACATCCACCAAGCAATATCAGGGGTTTGGAAAGAGGTTGGGAGGGGGGCTGCAAGCGAGTTCGCTCCAGACAGAAAGGTTTCAGCCAAGGGCAAGGAGCACTGACAGTGCGATTGTGTAACAGTCATACATTAACAGCCACTTAAACCGCTATTTCTGGTGACATCCATTTGCAGAACTTTGCAGTGTCAGGTTGGATATGTTCGAGAGGGCTGCAAAGTGAGGCAGTCAACATAAAACCATTTTGGAAAAGAGGTCACACACACACACACAATGAAAAAGGAAACTCATTTTCTTTTCATGGATTTAAAGGAAAAGGAAGATAATTACATTGTAGACTCCACATGGGATTACAGGTTGTTGTTTTTTTTTTAAAGACATGCCTCATCCTGCCTGTGAACATTTTTTTTTTACCTCCTTGTGGTGAAATGATAAAATGAGCAAAAGTTGCCATAGTTTGTCAAAATGCACCATCACACATTGCAGGATTTCAAAAAGAGAAAAAAAAGAAAAAAAAAAAAAAAAGAGTGAGAGATATATTCCAATAATTATGCAAAGAAAGCGTGACACACAAATGAAAAAGCATGCTAACGGCTATCATCTATCAGATCTGACATTCAGCTGCCTTCCCAGAGAACAATCCACTTCAAACTTCGATTTTTCAGCTGACCAGTCTCAAGTATCAGGCAAAATAATGACAAGCAAAGCAAATTTAGTTTCGGAGAGAGAGAGAAAAAAATCTCTTTTACATTTATAAGGGATGCCTGACTGAGGGTTAAGATCATCTTCAATGGCTGAAGCTACAGGCACAAGAACATACACAGGCATGTCATTAACTTTGTACATGAATGAGTCATAAGGAATACAAAATAACCCATAAAAAAAATGGCTGTAATAGCTTCCATTTTTACAGTCTGAGAAAATAATCACCATGATGTCATCAGCCTGCACTCAGTCACTACACATTTTTAAAATTGAAACCTGTTGGCTACAAATACAAAAGAGGGAAAAGTTAACAACGCAGGGACAATACAGTCACATAAATCCAAAAAGCATATTTGCCCCATTGAGGGGCCTGAACCGTCTGTAAACTGTTGCTCTTTTATAAAAACAGTCTTCAGTCCAGACACTCCGCCCCCTTCAAAAGGTCAACACTGTAAAGACTGCTTAAAAATCAGTGAACAGCACAAATCCGTGAGTCAAAGTTCATCAAAGCTGAACTCCACACAGAACATTTGAAAATTGGAATAATTTCACTGAAAAAAAATTCATAATTTAAACTGACCAGCCTAATCTTACTCCAAACTAATCCTTCACGATGTCATACTAGGAGTATGACAATTAGTTGTACAATCAGCCTCACACATATAACTGGGACCATTTCAGGCCACCTGCCATCAGGGTGGCCTTATACAGCCGTGTTAGTCCCAAAGTTAGCCACCAAACATTTCTAACAAGAATTTATCCTGATGGGAAAACCAAGAATAGCTGCCCCAGGCTGCAGGAGGGCTGTGTAGGAGTGAAGGGGTGGGACAGATTTCCAGCACTCCCAGAATGTTAACTCAGCCCCTCTCAACAAAGCTCCGGGCTGCTCCGGAGTCACTTCCTGGGGAATTCCAGCGCAGGATTATTTTCACCAACCACAACGTCACAGAGACAAAAATACTTTGATGAGTGACACAAATGTTGAAATTTGTCAACAAACAACACACATGTTGAGTAGTGAGAGCACCGCTTACTTATGACTTTGTAAATTGATGTGGTTAGTCACTAAATGTTGTGGGATCTTCAAAGCAGCAAGGGAAACGTAGATGCTTTCGTATTTAAAAATTAGGGCGGGGTTTACATTTTCATTGGCAAATTCATCAATTCTGTATCAGTATAGATGAATATTTTCACCGGCGGAACCTGATTTCACTCCTCTGATATTCTAATCGAGTGCAACGGGATCAAAAAGGCTTTAAACTACACTCCAGTTTACAGGTAGCACTTGAAAGCAAAAGTTTTATGCATACAAACACTTCACACGCTGAATTATATTCCAAAAATAATGACAGCTAGTTTGATTGTAGTGAGTCTCAGATGAAGAACTCTACTCAGGAGCACTCGTGGTGGAGAGGGTGTTACATGGTTGGCCCTCCATCTTTAAACTGACTCCATCTGAGGGAGCAAACAAGCAATCTCCAAGTTACAAATATGCCTCTGCAACCTTTAGGAAACTAATGCGTTTCCTCTGTCAAGACCAAATAGCCAACAAGTCAGAAGGAAGAAGGGGCTAGACGGAAAATGAAATTTACTCCCCGGAGCCATTTACGGTTTAATAAGTGTTCCAAGAGAAAGGCAAAAATTACAGGTTATCATGTCGTAACGTCGTTCACAGAAGCACTTTGACACACGTGGTTTTGTAGAAAACAGCCAGTCCACACTCACAGAGCGGTGCGCTTGTGTACTGGGACACCTGATTAGGTTACATTTCTGCCCCGGTGACTAAGAGGCATGAGCCTCGAGATGGCAACCATGGCAGCAGGGATTTCTGCCAGAGATGCAGTCCAGTAATAGCTGAAGAGCTCAGTTGCAACCTGAAACGTATTTCAGAGCAGATAGCCGAGTGGTGAGATAACGCTTCACTTTGGCCATACCCCCTGAAATTATAAGCATGGGTTTTAAAGAGAACAGGACTTGGCTCAGCAACTAGTGAGCAGCCTTACAGATGTTTGTGTAACTAATGAAAACTTCCTTTCTTGGCTGATATTTCTTTATAGTAATTGTAGCTTATACGGAAGTTTAACAGAAAAAGACGAGACAATTAGGTGTCGCCATTTGTGGTTATGAAAAGAAAACATGAACATAATATTCCAATAATCGGAAAGAAAAATGACATTGACAAAGTCTGTAAGTGACGTCACAACACACTGCTACACACCACAATCACATGTCAATGTCATGTGTTTATAAGTGTAAGTATTCAAAAATGAAACACACAATATTATACAAATATCAGTGAAAATTGAAACGTCCGTAAGACACTGCGTTTTGCATTGCATCCAACTGAAGCAACAGATGAGACTAACGACTTTGTTCAAAATGCTGATTAAATAGTAGGCAGCAGTTGAGGAGATTATGTGCCCCATTACTATGACAACCATACTGACTAATGCTGCTCCAGAACCGATCCAAAAATTTAGCATTTTTAAACCCAAAAAGGCTCCACTGACTCACATCATATGCAGTCTGCTGCACCAACAGCCTGCTCTTGCTGAAACACACAGTGCGTTTAATTATAGACTGAGAACAAAATATCCATCCTTGAGTCATATCGAGGATTTTGAACAAATCAATCAGAAAAGTCCACTAGCTCATCACGTTACTGGAAGGCAACCTCTCCATAGCCTTATATTTGTGACGCATTGTGCATTGGATGGTGGACTGTGTGGGTGGGAGGCAAACCAGAACTCAGTGGGAGGTGGGAAAAAACAGAAAGTAGATGGGATGAACCAAGAAGGCAGTCTCCGCTAAATCCATCCAACAATGACCGGCATGCAAAACTTACACATCACAACATTATTCTCCACTTCCACTTTATTCTGATGAGCTGGATGCCAACGAACAGCTGCAACGTGTTTAAGCTAATGCATCACTTTTATGAAATTGGTGTAACGGTAACAAAACTCTAAAAAGACAATATTATACCTTCCAATTCGTTTTAAGTCTGATCATTTCCAAAACCAAGCATGTGCTGTTCACACAGGAAAGGCCAGCAAGGTTGCTCCATTTCTCACAGGAAGCCCTGCGCGGAATCTTGCGATCTGACTCGTATGTTTAAGGTTACACATGCCTTGGCTTGGTCACAACGAAGTGTGAAATTCTGCGATATTGTTAACTTGAACTAGGCCAGACATTCCTCTGCCTCCAAATCAGACCCTTTTCATTCCCTTTACAACGCTGAGCTCCATGCATTCAGCACATCGCCGCCACACCACTATTCCTAAACACCCAAATGGGCTGCAGTTACAAACACCAAGAGGCTGCACAATTTTGGCATGAAATTTATAAACCGTATTTATTTTGTTTTGAAATTGTAAGATTTTCGGTCCAATTTAATCTGGTGGCCCGCTTGGTTAACACAGTAATATATGATTTCATGCTATGGCAGACCTGTTTATATATACACATACAGGGGGGAAAAAAAAACAAAACATCAGCCCTAAATGGTTGACATTGGATGATTTTGGTTCGATTTCAAATATGTAAGGACAAACAAACTATGAGCATCGAGTCTGACTGCCTTGACAGTGAGCTAAATCGTGTTTTAATTCTCCAGCGCTGAGAGTGACTTAAGAGCAAAAAGCAAAAGGACAGCACGCTAATATCAGAGAATAATTTGATGCTTCAATAAAAAAGATAATAAAAGAGGGACAGAGTCCAAAACCTGCCCCGATATAGAGTCACACATGCTTGGTCAGTGAGCCTTTGCTCATTCAGAGGACAAAAAGTTGGACTTACAGTTCAGGATGAGAACAGAGGAGGACGAATGCCCTAAAAATGCTTCTAAATATGAATACTGGCTGAACCTGCTTCTTACATTTTAACAATTTAAAAAAACAACAATCTAGAGCAGCAGCAATGTGACATGACAAATAAAATACAGACGTATAACATGAGGTCATCCTTCAGCCTTCTGAAATTTAATCTGTAATGCGTTCACCCGTGAAAGTCAGCAATCTACACGTTCCCATGATCATTCCTTGGATAATTATAGGGCCAATATCATTGTCCATTGTTTGGCAACTACACGCTGATGCCTAGTTACCGACACTTGTTTCAGACTCTGAAATCCTTAAACCACGAGTGTGTTCCAGGTGCCGAGGTGGGGATTGCGCTGGGAAACAAGCAGAGCGGACAGACCCTTTGCCAAGCTGTTGCTGCTTTAACAACAGATTCATCTTATTTCAAGAGCAACTAAAAACCAGCATCAGCAAATTATCTGTCAAAGTCTTGAGCGTATCAAATTTGAGCAATGACTTTGCTTCTTGTCCGTTGCATGGAAACAAATTACTGGCTCCCCCTCCACTTGTCCAGTAGGACAACATTGCACTTTGTGTGATTAAAGGTGTCACTATGGTTCTCTCATTACTTCCTCTGTTGTTCAGTAGTGACAAGAGAGGCTTATTTTCATGCAGAACAAAAAGGGACAGATCAATGAATTAGTCATTTGGTGCTGATGAGGAATCCCTGAACTACCGGATGGCACTGGCCTTGAAGCCAGATGCACAAGACCATCAAAAGTTTTCTTAGATCAAGCCAAGCAACATGACAGTCACAGTAAGCCAGTCGATTGTTCTGATATCTCTGTCAAATGTTTCCATAGAAATAGATGTGTGGGTGACAGCTTCTGCTTAAATGCTCTTTTATTTATAGCTTGATTCTTAATTACGTGGTCTCAACACTCATCGTGTAGAATCAAACATAATTTCCAAAGGAACTTCTGTGATTCATGCTGCTTCTCCTTTCTTGTCACTGATTTCAGCACTAAAAAAAAAAAAAAAAAAAAAAACCAACAGCTACACAATAAAGAGCGAATTTACTGATCGGCCTGCTCTCTCAAGATTGGTTTCAAACGGCTAATAGCACAGTGGATGAATAAACACGTTCTCCAAAAAGGTCAATGCAGTAGCTAATGTAATGAAAAGGCTTTTGATTGCAGCCTTAATGTCATGAAAGGCAGATAGAGTTTGGTCAGTTTAATAAATGATCGGTGCCATCACTAGTGACAGAGCTGCATACCAAGCAGCAGCGAGCAGCAGCAGCAGCTGATCGCAACAGTTAACGCTGAGCCTTGAGAAAATGGCATTTTCATAGATATGAAACAGAAGCATAACTGATCAGCGCAGAAGAACGGGCCTGGCTCATTAGACGAGAGCTGCCATTTTGAAAGGACAGATTTTAACAAAGGGCATTTTGAAGAAAATGCAGTGACATTCTCTCTGCTGCTGAAATTTTCTTCAGAGCTTTATTAACCATAGATTTTGGTTGGGTAAGGGGGGAGGGGGTTATATTTACTAAATGCCACCTTAACTCCCAGCCGGATCTCAGCATACAAGAGTGATGTTACACATAGCTAGAGGGACCTAACAAACACAACATTTGTTCCTGAGGCTTAAAACACACACACACACACACACACACACACACACAGGACCCTACAGCATATAAGGTCATGTGTCTGCCTTTGACAAGTCAAGGTCTTGGCAGGTGAGTGTGTGTGGTTTTTTTTGTTTTTTTTTTTGGGAGGGGGGGTGGAGAAAAGAGTGTGTGAGAAAGGCAGCGACAGAGAGAAGAAAGGCAGCATAGCTAGACAATCCACTTTTTGCCCATTAAATTACCAAAAAACAATTTAAATATTTCAATCATATAGACCATCCCTCGCTTCAGATGGATGGTCTCACGCGCACACGCTTTTTGATCCTAACATTACAATGCTATGGATCCTTGTGCACAAACTTGGCACGCGAACAAGTGATTGCTTAAGTAATTTCCTTGCCGAGCAGGAGGGCAGAGTGCAGGATACCGTGAGATTTCCAGCAGGGATACAGATAATATTCAAAATAATAATTATCAGAATAGTAATCGTAATAATAAATCGACAAAGCTTGTGGTTGTTATTAACTGTGCCGATGGCAGGATATCACAACCTCCTCGTCTTCCCATGAAGGGGTGTGGCAGCGGTGGCCATACACACTGCCATCCTCCAGCTCACAATACACATTATTTCATTATATATCATCCAACGTGTGGCGCTTTTCGGAGGAGGGGTTGTTGGTTTGTTTTGGGTTTTTTTGTGTGTGTGTTTTGTTTTTTTGCCCCCCAACACTGCTCTCATTATCACCTTGAGGGTTTGGCCAGAAAAAAAAAAAAAAAAAAAAAGGCAATCACATGCAGCCAGCCGTGGAGGACACGCTGGATAAAGCTGGAAATGACGCCCCCGGTTGAAGAAAACACAAGACTCCCTGCAGGCTGTGTGATGTCTGAAGCCACACTGAGCTTCTTTAATAATAAGGCGAGCACGTTTTACGCAGGTGACCGCTGTTGGATGCGTGTGCGTTTCAGATCTGGCAACATGGAAAATTAAGAGAGAGAGGAGAGGAGGAGGAGGAGGAGGAGGAGGAGGGGGGGGGGGGGGGGGGGGGGTTAAAAAAAAAAGTTGTAAAGAATTGCTTGTGGTTTCAGTGGCAGCTTGACAAGAGATGGTAACTTAACATGGCGGAGGCTGCCCCCCCCTCCTCCTCCTTTGGCCGGTGCGGTGGATAACTTACATTACCAGCCCCTCCGTGAACTCTCCGTGCCTCCCGGACTCCGTCGTCCACGCACTTAATCTTGCGGTGTCGGAATAAAAACAATAATAATAATAAAACAGAAAACACGCACAAATCTCCGTAGCAGGCGACCCCCTGCAGCGGCCCGGAGCTGTGGAAAGTCGCCCTGACAAAACCGATGCCACTAATGAAGAAGTCGACGATTAAAAGCTCCACAAGTTTGGTTCATTCAAACGAGCATCGCAGCCCGTGAAACGCAACTTATCCCGGCAATCCATTCAAATAATAATAATAATAAAAGAGAGAAAGCCTGAATAAAAAGAAAAAGACAAAACTGAAAATGTAGTGCAGTCACACACACACACACACACACAGGAGGGAGAGAGGCTCCTGTCCAGCAGGCTGATACACACACACACACACACAGCGTGCAGTTTTATTTATAAAGCTTGGTCGGAGAGAAGGTCAGGCAGATCTATCTGTGTGTGTGTGTCTGTGTGTGTCTGTGTTGCAGGAGAGATGGGCAGCAGGATAAGCTGATTACCGGGTCGTTAACCTACCTTCAGGTCCTCAACTGGGGCATTTCAAGCGAGGGAGCCCGAGAAGATGCACATTAGGCGACAGTCCGCTCCCCGGCTGGAAAATATCCTCCGTGTTCAGGGAAATTTCCGACAGTGTGTGAGCAGCAGCAGAGGCAGCAGCAGAGGCACCGTGTGTATGTGTGTGTGTGTGTGTGTGTGTGTGTGTGAATGGGGGGGGGCTTATCATACGGTGGGGGGGTGAAGAGGAAATACGTCATTATTAATGGCCCACAAGCTTTGTAGTCCAGTTACACAACCCCATGTCAATAGAGACTACAAACGGTTCTGGATGACACAACACTGCTTTATATATATTTACATATATGTATATGAAATTTGAAGAATGTATTTTCTGCTCGCATTGGTGCTGTGTTCTCTCTCCCTCTCTCTCCCTTCTGGTTCTGGCTCTTAAAGAAAGTTTTTCCTGCCACCTTTGCACTCGGACGGTCTCTTTAAATAATCCTTCAGAGTTTTGTCTGTATGTAAAGTACATCGAAGTAACTCTGGTTATGATTTGGAGGTACATAAATACATTTTATTTGATTTATTTTCATTTGGGGGAAGTTATTTGAGTGAATTCCATTAACCTAAAAAGACTTTCAGCAGATTTAGGGTTTGGGGGTTAGCAGCTTTTAGAAATATTTTTATGAATAAGCATCAGACCCATGTTAGGTGAAGCTGATCAGTAAATTTTTGTTAGGAAAAAAAAAAAAAAAAGACAAATCGAGGAGAATCCAATCCAAACATCACCACCTGATCAAATACTTGGAAGGAATTTCAGAAATCTTCAGTTTGTTTGACTGTAGGCAGGGCAGCGAGGAGCAGTGAACTCAAGCCAGCCATCTTCATATTTGCCCATTTATGTGTGCCAAAAATGAAAATAAAAAATGTTAAGCTTTCATTCATAGGGAATGTGTGAGAGGCAGATGTTTCCAACTTCACTAAAAAGTCTATTATTGTTCTATGTACATTGGAGACTGTGTTGGAAAACACTACTATAGTGTCTGAATCTTCAAAGGTACGAAAAAAAGGTTAACTGAGACCAAGACAAGAGTTTTAGTATCACTGTGAGTCAAGCTCCAGAGATTTGGGATGGTGGAAATTTGTAACAGGCTATTTTTGATATATTCCCCAACCCCACACTGATAACCCTGATGATATCACTGTTGAAAAATCTGGATTATTTTCTTGCATGTACATTAAAAAATGTCTAAAGACAGTGTAGTGTACTCATGGTGATGAGTAATCTTCTTGTGTGAAATTGGTGGAGTGACTCATTAAAGCAAAGCTTTATGGCTTTAGATCATCTGAACTTTCTGAGGCTTTCAGGAATCGGGGTCTTGTAACTAACTGGAAACGAGACATTTGATATGAAGATTTAATTATTTTACATTTGGTGGGGGTCAGTCAAGTTAAAGCAGGACAAAAATATAAGTGGAGGGATTGGAGGCAGTTGCCCGGCATGCTATAAGTGGACCCTGGATTCCTGTTGTCAGGGTACAGTTGGGTGAAATGTGACCCTGGGTGGGGTAGGGGGGCAAATCCTAAAGATGGTGACCCCAACTTGAGCCAGACAATCACAGCTAAATTCCAAACATTCTGATGGAAGCCATTTGTAGCTGTCAGAGCCATTAACCCCGTCCTTCCATCAGCCTCACACAGTCCTCCGCCCGCTCATATAAGTCAAACTGCACTTCCACAAGCACTACACAATAATTCAACAGGCATGTTGCAGATTTCAAAATACAGCACTTTCATTTCAAGGGAGAAAAAAAAAACACTGGAAACATTTCTTTTTGTAATTCAGGAAAAAACTTGGACCTAGTAAACAAGTTTCTAGAATATGAGCAACCAAGGCAATCTTTTAGCTTTGAAAAAAGATCCAGAAGATTTCACTGTAGAAAATGTTCATGTTGACATTTAAGTAGTTTATTTTCAACATGCAGCCACAGGCATAGACCAAAGGAGGGAAAAACATCCTTTCAAGTTTTCAGACCCACCACATACCCAGAACAGATCACAGGTTCAGCTTGATTAGTGCTTATCAGTATTAGTCTTTGGTGATTATTTTATTGTTTTTCCTGTTCTGGAAACAAAAGGGTCCACTAAACCTTTCAGAAATCAGCAGGGTAATTTGAATCTATAATGGACCATGTGCAAAGTTACCTGAACAACTGTGGAGAAACATCAGGAGAAATGCCACCACCCTGTGGCCAGATTCACACACTGCACATTAATGATTGAAATTGAACTAAAAATTGAATTACCAAGATTTCTAAAACCAAAGAAGCATTTACTCAGGCTCTGTCAGCAATATAATAATAAATATAAATAAAAGGGACAGTCAAGACAGATGTCTAATGGTATTTAGATAAAGTTGTCTTACCATAATGTGCAAAATTAACATTTTAGAATTTTAGAAGACCAACTTCAGCCTGGAAACTAAATTTTTACTATATATAAATTGCTAAGGTAACTAAACCAAAGATCATCACATATACATACTGCTATAGGCGCAAGTAAAAAAAAACAACAAAAAAACAAAAACAACTTTGTACAAACATTTTTAACATTACTACACTTTTGCAATGGTGACAAATTACATTGTGCCACACAGTTGAGCAATTACTGCACAACTTCCTTAACACTTCTTCTTCTTACCCATTTTGAACATTTCTAGTGCATCACCACAACTTTGTACATGTCCACATATGTACGCACCCTCTACTCCTGTACCTCCACTACTGGGGGTTTGGGCTCATGTATATCAGATTCCAACCCTGGCAAACTAGTCCTCCTCCGTGCAGTAATCTCAATTTTTTGCACCAGCTCTACATCCCAAGGATGAGTGACAAAGCAGAGCACCTCCCCGTCCTCCAGCCCTCCTGCTCTTCCCACTCTCCCTGCCCTGTGGATGTAATCCGTATGGGATTCTGGAAAGTCATAGTTAACAACTAAGCGCACACGGGATGTGTCCAGGCCCCGGGAGGCAATGTCCGTGCAAATCAGCACGTCCACCATGCCCTTCTGGAAGGAGTTGAAGATTCCTGCACGCACAGCAGCCGGCATCTCCCCTTGAAGACGTACATGCCGAACCCCCAGCTCCTCCAGCGAGTATCCCAGCCAATTGACGGTGGAAGATTTGTTGCAGAAAATCAGAGCAGCACCACCCCCTTTCTCTTGTTGGAGGAGCTTCAAGGCTTGTTGGAGCTCCAGAATTTTATCAGCACCCTTTACCTTCAGGAAGGTCTGTTTGACATGTGGCATGAGGAAGTGTAGCATCTTACTCTTGATTATTACTATGCTTCCCAGGTCTGTCATCTGGCCGAGCACTTCCCCAACACCACCAGGGAAGGTGGCCCCAACCACTAGCAACTGAGTTTTGGAATTCGGGCCTTGCGTTTCCTTGTGATTTCTAGCAATATTTGTGTGGAGCAGGATGAATTCTAGCATATTACAAAAGCTTGGGTCAAACATCGTGTCTGCCTCATCTACAACAAAGAAGTTTAGCTCACTCAGGTCCAGGCAGCGTCTCCGCAGAGCCTTGACTAGAGCACCTGGTGTGGCCACTAAAATATCTGGATGACTGCTTTTCAGAACCATCTTGATGTGTCCTACGCCTCGCCCACCACCGAGAGTCCTCGTGAGCATGCCAAATGGAGCACACAGAGTCCGGGAAACACCGGCCACTTGCTCAGCTAACTCTCTGGAAGGCACAAGCACCAAAGTCCGAATCGTCTTGTCGCTCCCAGCATGCAATTCCTTGTTAGCCTGCAATCTGTGAACAATGGGCAGGAGGTAACTCAAAGTTTTCCCACTGCCAGTCTCTGCAGCACAAAGAATATTGTGACCTTTCATGACCTTTGGGATGGTCCGCAGCTGTACAGTGGTGGGAGAAGTAATGTTCAGTCGGTCCAAAGTTTCCACCAGCTCCTCACAAATATGAAGCTTCCGAAAGGTCACTGATGCTTTCTGCTCAACGTCGTCCTCGTGGTTTTCAGTTACAAAGGGTGCAACAGTCTTAATGTTGTTTATGGTAAAATAGTCACCAAAAGATTTATCGTGTTTCCATCCTTTAGAGCAGAGATTGGCTGGCTCGAACTTTCCAAGCACATAGCCTGTAGACTGGTTCAGATTAGGATTCCTGCTCTGGATCAGGAGCTTGCCGGCTCTGATGGTGTTGATCTTGTTTTTGCCTCGAGTCTGTTTCACGTTTTCCAAACGCTTTTGTATGTAGCGTGGGACACGGATAACCGTGGTCTCCTCCGAGGTGGCCGCTGCGCGACGTTGGCTGACAAAACAACCGACCGGACGGCGAGCCGCCGAGTAAATCCCAGCTGGGCAGAGAGCTCCGGATGCGACCTTCACAAACTGCATTTTAATATTCAGCTGGTTCGCCCGCAGCTTAAAATCACCCGACGAGAGCAAAAAATTAGAAACTGGTGTTAGTCAAACCAATTTCGTGCGCTGAAGATGTTAAAAAGTCGTCCGTTGGTACCGTAAACGTGTTCACGTCGCATCCCCGCTGCCAGCTACGCCGCCATGCTTTCTGGACGAGTGTGGAAGACGTCACGCGGGCGCGGGGTGATGACGTGTCATGCAATACGTTGATTTGAAAGTGGCAACGGAATAATAAACAGAAAGAGAGAGCATACATTAGTTGGACAAATTAAATAGCCAAGAAGATACGGAACAGTCTGGAAGATATGACTAAAGGTTACATTGATTTCAGCAAACGTATTTATGTTTGGGTTTTTTTTTTTGGTTTTTTTTTTACTGTGCAACAATAAATGGAACATCTTAAAGATTTTCAAATGTTTGTACGAAAGTAAATTTAGACACATGAATTAAATTATTTATAATTATTTAATTTTTTACTATCAGAAAGCAGCACGTTTTCCAGATGAACCCTGGGGTAAGTTGTCTTTTACTGTTCATATATTTTTTACAGGAACTTTTTAAATGGTTAAGGACATTTCACCAGAAACCAAAGATGGAAGTATCAGGGACATTAATAAACTTTCTTGAACTAGCCTTTCATTGAACATTGCCCTTAACTGACAATTTTGTGTTAAATACTGCAAAGAATTAACATCAGGAAGAGCTTTAGGAAACTTTTCTTAACACACAAATGTATTCTTTCAGTACTGTTTCTGAAGAAAACCCGAGGAGAGAGTTTATGTTCAGGAAAACAAAATACACAAACATAATTTATTATTTACACTTGGTTGAAATAAATTAACTCTAATGCAACAGTCTTGTGATAAAGATAAATTATATATTCAAGGTTAACCAGTAGTGTTCAGCTCCTGCTGAAAAAGTTTTTATGGTCATTTTTTATAGGCCATTGTCAGATAAGTGTCCTTCTCTAACCTGGCCACTGTGTTCATTTTGAAGGCTTGTACATTGTATTTCTGTTCTAATGATAAATCAATCAGCTGATCTTTGACCTGGTGAATCATCACTGCCTGCAGTACAGTGATGCCTGAGATTGTAATAGATCAGAGGACGGCGAGAAAGAGCACTGTCACTGGCACAACAGCGACTGTCAATAACCACCCAAATGACACTGGGTCCTGGTCAACCCTCTTCAGTAACAGCCACACAAAAATACACCTATAAATATTGGGATTTCCAAATATAGCATTGTTAATTTTTTTATGATAATTACTAAAGGGCTCTTTGATCCATCCAAGTATGTCTGTGCTTACTAAATAACTAATTAAAGGCTAAACACGGGCATAATTTTTGTATGCCTGTCCTGGGGGTTTGGAGGGAGATAATCCAGCAATGCTGCTTTGTCACTGGAAAGTATAAACCAATAAAAAGGAGACTAATCTCACCAGGCATGCATCCAAGGAGGGTCCAAAGGGGGGCAGCAGTTTCTGCAGTTTATTCAGATTCTTTGGAGAAGGTTGAAGGGTATGTTATTATTTGATTACTTAGGTCCATACATTTTCAAAAAAAAATAAATAAATAAATAATCATCCCATTATTTTATTTCATATTTTATTTCAAGAACTATGCCTGGCAATTAAAAAAAATCAGTGCCTGCATCAGTGCTACTGTCAGATTTAGCATTGATTGCACATCAGTTACCCTTCCCCTGTACTGAATGAATCAATTCATTCATTGATTAATTATAGCTTCATCACACACTCTTCCAGTACCAGACTGTCTGTCACATGTCGGATAAACCAATGCTGTGGCAGCTGGAATCCCCAACACCTAGATCCCCAGATTCCTGTCGCCCAACAAAGATAGAATGGAAAGAACTGAGGTGGTTGTATATTGATTACATCTACATATATATAAACTAATTTGATACAATTTATCACTGCAAATTAAATATTAAACTTCAGTGGTCAGTGTAACAAAGATTTTTAAGTCCAGAACACGAACAGGTGTTTGCCAGGTGAGAGATGTGAAGTTTATAGTCAGTTACACAGACTGGACAAAAGAGGGCAGCATAAATCAACAAGGAAAAATTCAAGTCACCTGAAATCTTAATCAGAGCTGTGATGAATTTTCTGAATCTGTAATATTTTGTTCATGATCACATAAGACTCAGATAAATGTAATCTTTAAGCATTTTTTTTACTATATGAACTGTATTCAGCAAAATCTTCAATCTTTCAATTCATACTCTGCCTCAAAATGTATATTTGTACAGTCTATTAGTGAATAAACCAAATAATTACAATACTTCTACATTTTAATGTGGAGAATATTTATAAATATTTATTTTTCTGAACACCAGTCTAATTGCCTCAGGGAGCCTTTCATTCCTTATCAGCCGACATACAGATACAACGCTGCATGCAATTTGATATTCGTTGACATTTAGTGAACAGTGTATGTGTTGCCAAGATGCTGTGTTGCATTTCTGCACTGTGTGCAAACACCAATCCTTGAAAGAGTGACACCTCCCTAACAGGACTAGTGTGGGGGCAGATGCTGTTATTTTTTTTCTTCATAACTTTCTTTACAAGAACATAATATCACAAACCACATCTACTGCCTCCCACACAATTCGTATTCTTTATCTTCTCTCTTTAAAGGTCATATGCTAAGATAAGAGAAGCAGGTAACCTGAATTAGACTCGGGTGGGTCTGGAGACGCGACTGTTGTTCAGGAGAAGGTTCAGTCAAATCATATGATTGCCACATAATAATAGTATGAATGTTATCGATTTCATTTTACTATAAGAATATTATTTTGATAAAGCTAAATTTAAAGTTAGTGCATTGAGAATCATTTGGGTTAGTTACAAATAAAACCTGCCCCCTTTTAAGTAAAATAGTTATCCAAAGTGAAAAATCTACGTCTTTCATGTGTATATAATTCTTGATTCAGTAATTTTACCTCCATTTATTGTTTTTGCCTCATTATTGACTCAAATATATTGCAAAAGACTCAAATCATAACTCAGGAGGATGTTCCAATTCAATGTGTTTTTCCTTCTTTCTCAATAAGAAGTAAGTCTCATAGAAGACTTGGTTACAAAGATGAATATAATCACAGTATCAGTAAATACACACTGGAAACCTGGCCAGTACTTATATTCACTAACTTATTAAGCAATAATAATGTGACAAGACATGACACAAAGTTTTTATCATAGTGGTGCCAGCTACCCTTTTCTTTTGATTTTCAACCCAAATTATATTATGTTATTGTTATTCATCATTTATATAAAGCGCCTATGCACCAACTTGAGTTCAAACATTTTAATGCCGGTTCTGTGAGTTTTTGTTGAAAAAACTGAGTGCTATAAAAATGTTTAAAATAGGTGTTGTCAGTCAGCTCACTGCATGCCTGTTAAGAGGCTGAATTGGCAGGATAACATTAAATTGCATGACGTTCAGAAGAAAATTTGCAGCTTTGACATATTTTTGGAACTCAGATAGTTAAAATCATGCTGTTTTGAGAAAAACAAATATCAGATGGGCCTAAATCATCTGTTTCTTCAGAAGATTGCAAATAAGTCAAAAAGGTTTAAACATTGTGCTTTTGCATGGAAATAAAGACCACAGGAAATGTGATATTGATGCTTTCAGATGCATTTGTGAGCTGAACGCCTTTCTGTACTCCCACATGCATCTAGCATAGGTATATGTAGTGTGGCTGTGCCAGAGAAATGAGAGGGTGTTCTCTGCCGAAGAGCAATTTGTATTCAAGATGGACTGATTTACTTTAAAGTGTTCACCTGCAGAAGTTATTTTCAAGAGTATAATAAACGATTTTCTGTGGGTTTTTTTTTCTTGATATTATGCATTTTAAGCTTGAATAGAGAAGAAGATATAATGCCCATTTAGATTTTACATAAAAATATATACAATCATCTGTGTCTGTGATTTCAAGATGATCATAGAAGTCCAAATCATAGTTCTTCTCTTATTAATTTGTGATGGCCAGAATGAATAGTTGCAATGGCGCGCATAAAAAAACTTGAGTTATTTTAAGACTTTGCTTATCAGTATTGCAAAAACATTTGGTGAAACATGAAAACGTGTGTGTGTGTGTTCTTATGTTAATGAGTCTGTTTGTGTGGGAACACAGTGGTTAAAGGGAGTGGAACATCTCATACACATAAAGATTTGTTACTGCTTTATTGATAGCTGTTTGACTGCCCACATAAGTGACAAGTTCATCTTCACAACCATGGCTGAATCTTTGATAAACAAATAAATAATTAAATAAAAATAAAAAAAATCGTGTGGTGTCTTGGTATGAAACAGATATGGCATGAAACAAAACATGTCCTACCACCTCAAAGCACTTTGTAAGATCACAATTAAAAAAAATAAAAAAATAAAAAATTAGACAGCTCGCATTAAGGGAGAAAAATATGACTGCGTTTGGGAGGTGAGTAATAAATACTAACACAACTAACATTTTCTTTCCATTTTCTATGAGCTTGTTGTGCCATACAGAAGATATGATCGAGATTTCTGGATTCTTTCCTGCCCACAGCATCGCCCCATTGACAAACCCACAATTTGGTGATGAGAAATTAATGAACCTTTTGTGCTTTCAGACTCTTCGGCTCTAAAGGTAAAACATGCATTATGTCATTAAAGCTGAGCCACATCGGGAGGCAGGGATGACGCCGTGCATGGATGTTATCAAACGGAGGACCAAGTAAATACTAAACCATCTGACCCAGCTGTCAAAGGGATAGTTTGGTGAAAAAAAAAAAAAAGTCAGTCACACAGAAATAAGACCGATTTAAAAAAAGAAATCAAAAATTTTAAATGTTGGAAATCCAACACTTTCTTTAACACGCTTCAACAAACGGGAGAAGTGCGTGGCGTGCCCGTGTGCGCGTGCCTGGTGTTGTGTTGTGTCTGCTGACGTCACCGCTGGAACTGCCTTGTCACGCGGGGTTAGTAAAAGTTGGGATAGAGAGAGAGAGAGAGAGCGAGAGAGGCAGGCGGAGAACGGGACAACTGTAGGGACAATTTATGTGTGTGGTTTTTTTTTTTTTTTTTTTGTAATTTTTAAATATAAATCAACGAGCATTAAAACTCCAACACACAAATAAGAGCGCTTCTCTTGTTTGTTGTCGAGGGAAAACGAGCAAACAAGCAAAAACTAAATCGGTAGACGGGCAGAGAGGAGGAGAGGAGGAAAGGGCTGCCAGCGACTTTCTCCGAAGTTGAAGCCGCAATTTCGGTCGTTGTAACTGCCGGAGGAAGCGGAGCAGCCGCCGACCTGTATTTTGGATCCGTCAAACGAGTGTGTGTCTGTTTCTGTGTGTGTGTGTGTGTGTGTGTGTGTGTTTGGGGGGTGGGGAGGGAGGGGAGGTGGGGGGGGGTTGAGTAGTTGGGAAATCTTCGGCGGTTAAATGAATAAAAAGTTCAGACTCGCCGTCGTGGCACGTCGCTAAATGTTGATGGCATTTTAGGAGCGCGTAAATAAATTAGAGAAAAAGAGCTCCGGCGGTCGACGGTCGAGTGGCGGGGTAAAAAAAAATACCCCGAGCTGTCAAAACCCCCGATGACTGCTGCAAACTGCCCCGGGAATGAGGAGCTGGACTTCAGACTGATCTTCGGAGAGGACGGGCAGCAGCAGCCGCTAGGCCCCGCAGGTCAGTGGCTCCATTCTCCGTTTGTACTGGCACTCAAACTTAAACCTCAATGTGCTGTCATTACATTGTCACAGCTATTGTTGCCTTGTGCCCCCCCCCCCAACCCAACACCACCACCACCACCACCACCTCACCTTCCTCTCTTCTTTTTCCTCCTCCTTCAACTTTCAACTGTTTCTAAAAGAGGAACCTCTTTTTTACTTACTGGACCGTTGCTATTTTTGTTGTTGCTTTGTGGGAAATTGAAACAGTAACGTCCACAACAAACCAGCTGTCATTAGCTTGGCATGCTAGCGGGTTAGCACAAAGTGCTGTTTGTCTCGTGTGCGAAGTATCTCCCGCAATTTGTGCACAGATAACTTATCGTGCGTGTCGCTGTGGCGGGACTGAAGCAAATGTCAAGAGAGCCCGATGGTTGATAATGGTGTCAAGTCAAGTGAGGTTGAGAAAGGAAACACTTTTAATGTCACTAAATGCACGTCTCTGAAAAATACCACATGGTAAGTTTGTCGAAACAAAACAAGGGCAAAAAGAAATAAAATAAAATAGGACAGGTATGTTACATGCTGTTTATGTTCATTGATAAAAAGAATAATAATACTAGCCCTTGTTGACATATGCAGCCCACATGTTATAATGAAATTGAGTTACAGACATGCATAGCTTTAATGACAACAAATTGATTTATGCAGAGTCCATGCACAGTTGTCTTGTTTAGCTCAGTCATCTTACTTTAAAATAGTATCACAAGAGTTTGGACTGATTTTATTTTGAAGAGGAGTGTCACCATAATGTGTGCAGAAACTAACTGTACAAATAGACTTAATGAGGGGAGGTTATACATGAAGGTGAGGTGGCCTGCTGCATTGTATCGTGGAAAGTTTCGTCCCTTGATGTGCCTGCTGTGTTGGCGTGAAATGTTTAGAAATGTAAGAGCAAAATTAAGTTTAGGTTTTTCAGCTTTACAGCAAACTGGAACATGCAACGAGACCTGTTGTGAAGGTTAAAATTTGCAAAAAAATATTTTTTTTTTTGCAGTCTAAGGTTTATACCACAACTTTTTGTTGAGATGAGAATCTTTGCAGCATGACACGGCAACTGCGTCACACTGCAACCCAAGGATGAAAACCATCTAGAAGGTTGAACACCAAAACCACAGTAGAGAAGAAGTGAATTTTACAGATTATGCAATGCCAGGGTTTATTGATTATTGATTGGACATAGCCTAGCACTAGTGCATTCGAAGTTATGAAAAACATTGTAGATATTGTTTCGTTATCTTACATATTTTACAGGTTTGAAGATGGAAATTAAGATTTATCTTGATATGCTGATCGTGGATAAATCTGCAAGGTGTAAGCTTACATTTTTAAGTGTTTTCATTTTATCCAATCCAAGCCGTTTGAGTTCAAATGTAATGTCAAGCCAAATGCAAACTGGTAAAGCTGATGTGTAATATGACGTACTGGAGCAGATTTCATCCTTTTAATATCTACTTATTGTCGCTTGAGGTGACAGAATGAAAAAATAAATTTTCATGCTGTTGGCAAAAATTACAAAGACTAGTCTTTTTTACTTTGGAGTAGAGTAAATTTATACTTATTTATTACATTACTAGAAGAGGTGAAATGTTATCTAAAAAATCATGACAGATACTTAAAGTCTGTAATTCCAATTGCAGACAATCAGGTCAACTTCCATGGTGCAAACTAGGCTCAGGTGACTGTTGTAACTGTTGCGTGAAAAAAATTGAAAGTGACCGATGAGGCTCTGGAAATTATAAATCATCTCATATTGTTACTGTTTTTCACACCTGTCAAAAACAGAAGCTGGTGTATTTTTTTGTTTTTTTTTATTCAGTAAAAATTGGGAAAATACCTTTCAACACTTTATATAATACAAAGGCTGAGTGTGTACAGATTTAAAAAGGCCACGAAGTGAGTTTCAACCCACAAAATAAAGCATGTGTGGTATTATCCTTGGTCCGTTTAAGCATGTTAAATTCAGCTTTTTTATTTGACTTTGGACTGAAATCACTGGTACCAGTGAATTCTCTGGCTGTCCTTTTCGTGTAACCCTGGGAAAGGAATGACTCCATGAAGGTTTGGCTTGCACAATCTTAAATCAATTTTTCCTTCAATTTAAAAAAAGAAGTTTGATTTGGAGATGGGGGAGGAAAAACTGCATTTGGAATAAGCGTAGGAATAAAAGCACCACTGTGCAAGTGGTTTTAATCTGGTCTGGACTGTGTGACTTGGCCCAAAATGGGGGTGCTTGTCCAAATTAATAACTTGAGTGTAATACAGAATCACATAACCAGAGTAACAAGGAGTTTCACACTCCCTCATAGGTTTCCTTCTCTGAAGGCAATGCTCAAGTCAGGACTTGTTTTTGTACAAACCTGTAGAAAATCCTCTCTAAACATCTGACAGGATTCTCCTCAGTTGGTCTTCTTAATTTTGCATGTTGTTTGAACTGGGCCGCTATTGTTTTAATTTCAATACCTATGCAGTCTGTTGTTTGGATGTTAGTAGTCTAAGTAAGTATTAATACAAGATAGTGTCTCCCAAAATAAAAATGAAACCACAGTTCCACATTTTCTGTCATTCAGCACCTGTACCTAAGGTTACAAAACTTAACTTTCAAAAACTTTTTTTCCCCTTTTCTCAGGTGAGCTGGTTTTTGAATAATCTCTCTACATCCTTGTTTTACTATCATCTTTTTCTGTAACGGATCTGACTGTTGCTCATTGGTTTCCTTTACACATTTACTTTGTGTGCTGTGTTTACAGTGGCTTTCTACTTACATATTTGACTGTGGTAGAAAGTCTTTGTCATGGAGTGGCACAAAAAAAAAAACAACAAAAAAAAAACAAAACAAAACAGAACAACACCCTATCTCTTTGTCCGTCCTTTTTGTTAATTTTTTATAGGTTTGTCTCTGTGTCACCTCTCTTCTCTCTCTGAGCATTTTCATATCCTAAAACGGTCACCTCTTTGAGGTAAGCTATTCCACTGTTTCATTCATACGTGATCAGCAACCAGCTAAAGGGTTTTCCCCTGATTATTTACGGTGTTCATTGAATAGAAGGTTGAACTCTATGTATCGCCAGAACAGGCATCATCAGTGTTTATTTGTGTTAATGATGATTATCAAAAGTCTCTTCTTGAAATATATTTTTAAGGGAAATTCTCTAATAATGCATTCATTTGGTTTTAGTCTTTAGTCACATTTTAAAAGATAAATAGTTGTTTGCATTTGATTTCTGCATTCTCGATGTGACGGCCTAGCCTACATATCGTAGTCTGATACAAGCACCAGCAACAATCATTCAATCAACTCATCATTTCGATCACAAGTTTTCTCTTTTCACTGAAGAAAAAGAATCTTTCCAATGAGAATTGTGACTCATAAAATAGTTGCTATAAAACAGCTCATTTGGCTAAATTTGGCAAGACTGATACCAAATATTTGGCAGACAAGTTTGGTGAAGTCATTTAAAATTGAATACAGAAGTACTTGGTTTGTAACTGTGGATGTGGCAGCTATTGAAGTGCTAAAGTAAAATACTACTGACGTTTATTCGACAGGTGGCAAGAGTCTAAGAACAATTCAGTGATTTTTGGTGTGTCCACTACAGCTGCATCAACAAATTGGTAAAAGGATATTTTGGGCCAGTTTCAGGTTAGGGATTTGGTTTAATCTCATGTTGGCCAATAAATTGCAAGAACAATCAATTCAAAATATAAATACAATTTTGGCAGTTTTATTTTAATTTTTGAAATATAAAATGTCAGCTCAGCACATACTATATCTTCTCTCTACCGTTTGATAATTGAGTTGACAGACGTTAAATCTTTTTGAATGTTTTCCGCTAAGGAGCTGGAATTATTCAAAAGATATTCTTTTCATCTAGTAATAAATTTGAGACATAAGCCATTTACTTTAACAACTGAAACCTGTCATGTACCATACCAACATCAAAATTGAATAAGGCAGTGGTAGAAAAACGTTCGAATCAGAAAATGTGAGGTGAACTATATGGTATGGGCTTTGTTTAGTCGCCAAGACATGTTAGACACTAGTTTAGACAATAGTTTGTTTGGTTTATCTTTTTGTAAGGTCAAACTAGCTTTGGTTGATTCTATACATTATATCGCTGTAAGTTAGCTGGATGAGCCATTTTTTTTTAGTTCTAAAATGCAGTATATTTAGTTGTAAGACTATCTTCTCTCTTATCTTGGTTTGCATGGCAAGTGGCAACTATCACCCACAAATCTCCCATTCATCAACACAGATGGTTGTTTAGTGAGATTGGTTATTCCTGTTCCCATCTTATCTTTCTGTTTGTGATAAAGCCACCTATATATATTTTATTGCTTTAACATTCATTGTGCTATGTCTCCTAAATGTCTTAAAACATGCACACACAAAAAAAACCCCACTAAAGTGGGAAACCATTAAGGAGATGGTTCACATCAGGAAGTAGAAAGGTCCATTGAGCCTACAAGTCCTACAATCTTCATATGCTTGTTCTCTGTTTTTACAATGTCAGTAATGAACATGATGTTCTTGGAGAACAGGATATGCTTATTAACCACTATGTTATTAGTTGAACCTCACAAAAAAAATAAAAAAAAAAAAAATAAACAACAACTTTACTTTCAGTAGAAAATAGGTAAGTGCATTTCATTCTGAACATCGGTCTGTTATTCATCCAGAAAAGATGAGACTTTTTTTTTTGTTGCTGATGCAACTAATTGCCATTTTGCATCATGTAATTTTATGTTCTAGAAATGATGATGTTCAATAAATGATACCATATAGAAAAACATTTATAATTGAAAGCAATGGTAAGTTGCTGCCATTGTATGTCTTTATTGTACTCAGATGGGGCCAAAATCTGCAGTAGCTATTGTAAAATTTAGATAGTCAGAAATTTTCAGCATGACAAAAACTGTAATCATCATTTATTTAAAGAAACGAAGATCGATAAAAGTGAAAACTTTTATTTATATATATATATAATAAATGATTTAATAATAATAATTTATGATTTAATAAAAATGATTTATTATATATATATAATTTTTATATAATTACATGGGCAGGGATGTGCTGAGAGGTATGCTGTGTTTTGAGTAACTTCATACACAACTGCCATCATTCTCGGACCTTTCATTTTGTAGCTTACAGCCAACTCATTGCGAAACAAAGCACTGAAAGTGGCAGAATTAGAGATCTGGCTGATGCGTTCCTTTGTTACAGTTTCCTCACATTTGCTTTCGTCTGTTGCATCAAAGCTGTTTTGTATATCCATATATCCATACTGTGTATTTTAATCTAGTTTCACACATGAAAATAGCACAGTCCCTCCTGCAGTGTGTCACAATATGTACTTTTGTTATCCCTTAAAGTGCCACTTGCTCCTTTTAGACAGTGTCTGTTGTCATTGTTTAAGTGGTAGATATATGTCTTGGTGGGTATTTGGTTATGCAGGTCACAGGCACTGGCCTCATTGGGTGAGGTGGTACAAAGCAGGGGGGCAGAAGTGCCCTTTATGAGTAGTAGATCCATAGCAGAGGTTACTGGCTCTATGCCCAGACATGCCATGTGGGGTTCAGATGGCAGGAGGGGGAATGAAAGGAAAGGGGGGCACACTGCTCTCTAGCTGCTGGTGAGGGGAACATGAACAGCATTTCCACTCACCTTGTCAAGATCTTTAGGCTTCTTTTTTCTTTTTGTTCCATACACAATGATGTTCTTTCGTCATCTCTGAAAAAGAGTTTTTTTGTGGTTTGCTCGTTGCTACTTTACAGCACAGATGCACAGAGCACTGTAGACACGCCAACAGGGGGCTAGGCTTCTTTGCGCTCTCTGCTTTCTCAGGATATGAAAGAGACCACCAGTGACATCAGAAAGGCTGATCTAGGCTAATGAAAACTCCAGATGCCATCAGTCACCGCAGCCATTTAGACACTAGACAGGTTTGATTTTGTTCTGTTACTGTGCTGTGGCATTGCAGATATGCCAAGTGACATTTTTTTTGACATAATGAAGAATCAAATAGAGAGCAGCTAGTGGAGAAAGCTATTTTGCCCTTGTCTGTCTTGTTGTCATTGCTCTGCTTCCCTGAACCAAGAGCACGATCCTCTCAGTCCTTGTCGTGGGAAAGACTGAAAGACTGAAATTACATCGCTCTCATGGTGGACTATTTTGAGCTCCCTAAGAGAGTGGCAGAGGGCAGACGGCAGGTTCTAGTGACTAGTTCGTACTTAGAGTAGGAGAACCCCTCTCGCCCCAGCACGTCTGCAGCCTTGAACTTTTTTTTTTTACTGCTGAAACACTTTGTGATCGTCTTGAGGAGAGGAGAGGAAGAATGCTGTGTGCCACATCGCCAGGTGAGTGTGTTGGCACTCCCAGACTCAAGTCAGGTGTGTTTTGTGTGCATGTGTGTATGTGTATATGTGTATCTATATATATGTGTGTGTGTGTGCGCGCGTGTTTGGCTAGACCTTTAGGTTAAGGGGTGGGAGTAACCACTCAGACAAACAGCTGTCATTTGAGTACAGGTTGTTCTAAAGTCTGTCAGGAAATATGTTAAACATTCCCTAAAACAGAAGACTTTTAATCTGTCACTGAAACAAAAACACATAAAGCCAATTTAATGAAAGGTTAAACCATTCCAAGGTTTCTATTGTAATTGGTAGAAATTAGACAAATTGGACATGTTGATAGCTGTATGTTAGCTGTTGTTATAACAAAACAAACAAGCAAATCTTTGGTCATCTTTAAGAAGGGTGAGGACTAAGCAAGTGTTTTCAGGAGAGCCATTTTTTATAGACTTAGTTAAACTTCAGATTGTTTTTTGCATAAAAAAATCTTTATATTAGAAAAAAGGAAAGTTAATTTACCTGCAACATCTGATATTTCTATGAAAAGGTAAAAGTCAAGGGAGGTCAAAAGTCAAACAGTCATGCATGAGGTCCACATGTGGGCCGAGATCACCATGTGGGTGCCCTCTAACCTCACTGAAGTGAAGGGGTCCCAGCACCCACCGTGATGAATGAGACGTTTGTTTCCCGGGGCGAGGCATGAGTAACTATGTGTGGCATCTGTCTAGTTTAAATTTAGTGTAACTAAAGCTACCGCTGGCTGTGCTGTATCAACATGTCAGAGGCTGCATTACACCAGAGAGAAAGCTGTTGAACTCCTGCATCCAGTTCTACTTTTTTCTTTCTCTCTGTGGTCCACTTTTACTATGAGGTGTGGCTTGCTACACGGAGATTAGGCTGGTTGGATTCCCATTTTATTTTCAGCAGCCCCTTAAAGCTATACTATAGTCAGGGGTAATACTTGTTATTGGCACGTCTGTCTGTACAGATTTTTCGACCTTACTCCTGCTATACGTCACATATATTCTGCAGAGAGTTATAAGGAAGCAGTGATTTGTGCAGTAGCCTTTGTTTGCTGTGAGCATTGATAGACAGTTTTAAATGGGACACAAGTAAAAAGTTGTCTTCCTGAGAGGTGATGGTATACATTCCCACTAGAGCCCACGTGGTTGAGTGGACCCTACTACGACTGGGTCACAATAGGAATGTGGACCATGTGGACTTGGAGCTTGGCAAAAAACAGAATTACACACCAGTTGTAGATAGAGAGTTATAAGTGCTCCTCTGTTTATACACGAGAGAGAAATGTTAAATGTGTCCCTGTGTTCCAGATTTTCTAGTCGTCTTGTACTTTAAGACATGTATAGACTAGTAGTTGTGGAAAAGACCTCAAGGAAGCATTTTCTTACTTAAGTCATGTCATGGTCTGTATGTATATTTCCTCCATTTGTTTATTTTTTCCTCGGGGAAATTGACGTCTTCCTGTTTTTTCCTTGATTATTTCCTGGTGGTTTTTGTGTTGTTTTGTTGTTGATCTGATTAAAAGCAAGATAAAGAGAAACATGACGCTAATGAGATTCTACCCCAAGCAGAATAGACGGACCTTTTACTTAAGCGCAACCTTTCTTTTTATCACCTCAGTGTATTCACGTCATCTGTTTCACTTCTGCAAGCACCAGAGAGGGCGATGATAACAATAATAGTGCTTGTAGAGTTGTGCAGTTAATTGTTAAAAGATGGGTCAACACTTGTGAATGTGTGTGTGTGTGTGTGTGTGTGTGTGTGTGTGTGTGTTGTTTGTTGTTGGTGCTTAGATATCATAATAATCTGCGTCTCATTATGAACTTGGTCTTAGCTGGTTCTTACCTTGGTTCTTACATGGTTCAACATTTTGGCAGCAGTGCATATTGGCTGTAAACTATAATGTGTAGTTTACTCCTCTGTCTCTCTTTGCCTGCTCTGTATTTCTTGATCACATACAATGCTTCCCTCAGTTTCTCACCTACTCTCACACATAAAGGAAGACAAAAGCTGTGTTTACCCCGTCTGTCCTTACCCATCTTACTTTCTATCTCTCTTTCTCTTTCCCTTCCAGCTGACTTTTTCAGGCACATGCACAGTCAGCCCTGACAGATTGTTTGAATGTCACCCCTGCTAGCAGTAGCCTCTGATGTTATCTGCTCTGGGTTATTGTATGCCATCAAGCTGCCTGTGTTCGCTTGGAGGCCTATCTTCTATTGTGCTGTAGCGCTCCGGCTTCACTGAAAACCAGTACACATATTTTTCACATTTTGGTGTGTGGCAGCCTTATGCTCCAAACAATTTTTTTTAATCACCAATCTACATTCAATACACCACAATGACAACATAGAAACAGATTTTTTTTTTTTTTTTAATGTATTAAGAATTGCTCAGTTTAACATTGGCCATAATGGGAGCCATTGGAAAATGGCCACTCATCTCTTCAATGAACCTTCAAAGCAGCTTGAATTTTTTGTGGGCTTACCCAGATATGTACCTTAACATGTTCTCTGAGCATTGCGGACAGTTCCTTCCTTCTCATGACCTGCTTTTTGCTTTTGCTTTTTAACCTGCATTGTTGGCTTCAGGACTTCATAAAAAGGCTTGTGTCTATCAGAGGTGGACTCCATTCAGTATGTATAAACATCTCAAAAATTTGCATCTTCTGAATTTATGTCAATGCATTCATTTTTATTTCTTAATGATTTCAAGCACATTTCTAAAATACTGCTTTAGCTTTAAAAGTTTTACTATAAGCCTGCAACATGCTGAAATGTGAAAAAGGAAAAAGTGAACATTGTGAAAGCAAATGATCAGATGCATTGGGTGCTTCCTTGCACATAAAAAAGAACATTTTAATTTTATTGCCAAGTCAATTGGGATTTAAATGTGTGGAAATAACTTGTCTGTGCCAGGTGTCTCCCTACTCTAAGCATACCAGATTTTTAAAAACAAGGTAAAATATGCGTACAACAGTACAGGATAATACTGCAGCTTAGACGATTTTTGCTGTAGAGTTAGTGTTTGTGTCTTTAATTTTGGAATTTTTTCATCTTGGGATTAGTTTTTCTCTTGTATCTGTTCTAATGAACTGCTATTTTGAAAACAACTGGCTCTAGTCTTTGTTGTGGATTTTATTCTGCATTTGCATGCATGAATAAAACCAATGACGCATATAAACTTTCTGTTTTCTAAGCAGAAAAATTAAAGAAGCTGAGTTTCTTCTCAGTACGACATTTGTGAATAAGGTTACAGTGTAAAGTTACCCAGTTTTCAAGCGTATAAAGCAAGGATTAGACCATTTACAGGGCCAGTAAATGTCACACACATCAGTGAGTACAAATTATACATGTACCTGAACAAGTCATTTGCACATACTGGTTTTGATCGTTGTTAAAATTAGCTGGAAGATGATCATTGTGAAAATCTTCGTTGCCATCACTTATGTGACTCTAGTTTTGCTCACACTCAGAGCAAAGTTTGCCATTTGTCAGGGCAAGAGGAGCATCCTCTTCACATAGCTCACTCTTTTGCGAGGTCCCCTAGAGGTTTGTCATCGGTCTATTTCAGTTTTTTAGTCATGCGTTCCTCGCTCACTACATAATTAGTAATTACATAGAATGAGCTGAATTTCTGTTGAAATTCATTGTTTATTTAGCTGAGAGTTGCCGGCACACAGAAGTCCGAAATGGCAAGACTGTGTCTGGACACATCTTACTTCAACATTGACAGAGGATTGAAACTGCTGTTGTTGCTTTCCCTACAGAGCCTGTGGAGACAGACTCTGTAGTTTAAGGTTGAGTGGTGCTTTGGTGTCGAAATCCCTCAGAAGTGGAACTCAAGGTCGCAGACATTCACAGCCACCGCCACTCTCTTTTAAATCTCTACGGAAATGTCATTCTCATTGTGAGGCAGTTTGAATTTTCCTTATTTGGTATTCATTTTCTGTTTTCTAACTTCTTTTAATAGTCTACCTATTCTGATGTTACTGTTGACAAGTTTCTAAGGCATTTCTGAAAGTACATGTATTTCTTTGACTGAAATATAAGTATTATCATTTTATTATATATTCTTAAACAACCAAATTAATAGATCGTACAGGCAATTAGTGGTGCATTTGAAAGGGATCTTAGTGCGTTGGTGGGTATTTAGTTCAGGTGGTTACTTGGCACTCTGTGTTTATCCCATAATATTATCTCGGCATGAGATTGTTAATTAAGAGCTTAATTTAGCTGCCGGCATATGTTAACATTGGCTTAGGCTGCCATTGTTAAGCCTCTGCTGGCTGGTGAGTCTGCTGTGACGGCACAGGAAGGCTTTTTGATGTAACATAACATTACAGGATAACACAATAGCAAAGCTCTGCAAAGAACAGGTTGAACTGAAATACATGAATACATAAATAATTCTACTGTATGTGGTGTGTATCAAAAGCGCCAGGATAAATCTAGTCTGCCCTATTCTCTTTCACGCTAGGATTGAGCTCCTTCTCAGTCCCCCTGAATATCGGTACACAGACCTAGATGTTTTCAAATACAGGGACTGGCACAAACCCAGTTAAGAGTTTAGAGACAGGTGTAGGCCAGCCCTTACAATACGTGTGAGCATGTGCGTCACGGGCTCTGTGTTTAGAAATGTAGGCAACCAGCCAGTTGTGGAGTTCTTGGAAATCCCAGGGCGAAGGATTTAAATTTGCCTACGTGAGCATTGTTGGGAATCAGTGCAAACATCTCCATGAACACAAATGCTGAAAATGGTAAATTTCACACGAAAAGGTTTTAAAGATTTTGTATATTGAATTTGACCAAAATTCAGAAAGATTATTGTAATTAATTGTATGCATTAATAAATGTGCATTCTTCATCAATGCCATGATATTTTTTATTTTTAAATATGAAAAGAGCATTACATATTTTTAGATTTTTCCACTTGCTGTACAGACCACAGAATTAAGAAATATCACATTTACTGTTTTTAAACGTGTTAGCTGATTATTTATCTTCATAGTTTTTTATTTACCATTGAGGCAAACAATACGGTTTATGTTGGCAGGTTTGCTGTGGTCTGTTGGTCAGCAGCCCCTCAGGAGAGGTGAAAGAGGAGACTTGATCGAATACAAAGCCTTGTGAAAAGGGGATGTAAGCAGAGCCTGCTCTAATCAACTTGCATGACCACCACAAAGGGAACCCTGGCTTAGGTTACCCTGTTCCAGCACCATGTGGTCTTGGAGTAAGTGGGTAACCTAAGGACATAATATGAATTAGGGTATGAGACACCTACATGTAAACATTCGCTCACATACAGGTACACTCACGTACACCTATGCAGTATGTGTGAAAAGGCACAGGAAGGCAGAAAGGCACAACCACAGGCACACAGGAACATTCAAACACCACCCACACTTTTTACCCATACACATGCACAAAAAGAGAGGCAGGCAGACAGATCATGTGCACACCAGAAAGAACCTGCAGCAGCAGTGAGCTTGTCATCCTCGCTCGGGGGAGAAAAATCCTTCCCTCCTTCAGTAGTAAACTGGGCTTTCTCAGAATGCGGGCCTGTGTGTCAGAGCTGGTCACAGGACCCTGACACACTTAGTGTGCAGTGAGAGTAGGAGGGGGAGGAACAAAGTCTCTACAGATTATCCCCCAAGCGAGAATCCCCAGGCTGTGTGACGGTCAGCCAGAGGCCTGTTGAGCTTTGTGTTGAGTAGCCAGAGTGCATGCCACTGTCACCAATGGGTCAGGCCATTTCCTGTAGTTGCCTTGAGAACACACTGGTGTTTGTGGTGTGTCACAGACATCCTACAATCCGCAGTTCACCGAAACGTCTCCCAGTGATGCAAAGCTATTATTAGCTTAGGTACAGCAAAGCCTCTTAGAGATCTTTATTTGACTGGATTGGCTGTCTGATGTATGGACACTTGAGGAGTGTGTGACGCACCGAGCTTTCAGGAACGGTCCCGGGACTTTTCAACCAAGGCCATTGATAAAACAGAACCACTATGTTTCTGTATCCTCTCTTCTATTCTCTCCTCTCCTTTCCTTTCCACTTCTCTCTTCTCTTCTCCTCTCCTGTCCTCCCTGACCTCCTTTCCTAAGGCAATTCTTTGGCTCTCACAGTGGGGTTTCCCACCAGCCACCCCATTCCTCACACTAGAGGGTTTTAGGTAGCATGCTAATCTTATCTCAGGGCAAAGAGATGGCTGTAGGCCAGGTGACATGGCCGTCCCCTGTCTGACCCTCCTCTGTGCAACACAGCAACTTAACTCTCTTTCCCCTTATTATGAAACATTCAACAGTATAAAAGCAGATTTTTAGACCGTATGACTTGGAAAATTCCCATCTTGTTTTAACTCTGTAAAGCACCCCGAACTGCTGAATGTATGAATGGTGCTATACTAATAAAGCTGCCTTGCCTTGCCTTGTCATCAAAAAAAAAAAAAAAAACATGTAAGAATTTCATAATTGAAATGACAAATATGAAAAAATATCAGCTGGAACTTTGATTCATGAAATTAACCTTACATAATTAATATTCTGGGACAACCCAGCTGAGGGATTTCTAATCTGTGATCTGAGGAGACCAAGAAACAGACATTGCTGGGACAAGTTACTGATCTTATTACTATCATCAGGCCAATGCCGACATCTAATACAAAGTCCAAGGCTCTCCTAGACCATAATATGTTTGGCTTTATTTTTATGTCAGACTACATGATGACTGGGCTGGTCACCTGTTGCCACTGGTACAATATAGCAGCAAAAGCTGTGTCTTCCTTGTAAAGCTTTTTAAAATTTGCTAAACAGGTTTTTACAGTATCTAGTGCCACGAAGTGCACCAGTTCAGGTAGAAACGTTGGCAAAGACTGGGATCAGGGTGTTCTGCTGAATCTGAAGATCTGCTGGAACAGATTTAAACCAAATAATTTAAGTTTGGGAAAATAAACTGTGGACTACTGTTTAAAGGCAATGCTTGAAGTTTATCAGACCCACGTAATAAACCAACTTACCTTCAAGCTTCACAACAAAACCACCCATCTTAAAAAGGAAAATAAAAATGCCGTGTCAGCTTTACCAACATAAAAGCCCAGAGAAAATATCACAGCGACTTCCATTCAATTTGCACTATGATTTTCTGTGACTAGCACTCAGTTTACAACTCATGACTCAGTAAGCACCAGAGTCTGCTGCCTTGCCCAGAGGTTATCTGTATGTACTGTTAATTTTGTGTGATTGTGTGAACAGAGCAAAAATGTTTTTTTTCGTTCTAGTTTTTTTTTTTTTTTTTTCCAACTAAGCAGAAAACCAGAAAACAGATCAATCAAAAATCTGTTTTATACACGTCTTGCATGTGGCATTTCATCATTTCATGTGAAATCCTACAAAGTGAATATGCATAAGAGATAAAGCCAAACATTATATAGCACATTTTAATTGAAATAGAGACTATAATGTACTACAAATTGTTTTCTCTCATCTGGTGTATGCTGTTTGATTTTGGCTTTGGTGGAGGTCTGTGCACTCTAACTATCCCTCTTGTCTACTGTTTAACCTGTAAACTCCTCATTAATCCCTGCAGGTTCTACCTGCCACATGCTGGTGTTGTTGGCTGTGGTGCATCCATCACATGCAGATGTTGACTTTGTGCTGTTTTGTGCTTCTCAAACATACCCCATCTCTCATGAAGCAGTCATTTACAGTGTGGTCCAAAAGTCTGTATGGTCTGATGAGTTTGTAGATTCTCCTCCTTGTGTATTTGATCATAATTTTTCAATCAAACATCTAAAGCTTTACCACTCTGGCTCCTCAGAAAAGATGACCAAAACTAATCCTAACCCTTATGCGATTTTACTCTTAAACCCTATTTTTCTTGGTGATATTGTACAAAGATAACCTGTCTGCTCCTCTTTATAATTATTGACTATTGATATCTGTCCTCCCCCCGAGGTTATATGGTGTTAATCAAGAACAACTCATCAGACAAATGAGTGAAAAGGAAGGCAGACAGTCTCGACTGCTCTCTTCTTCCAGTTCTGCCTCTCCCTTCCTCTCTCCATGCTAATTAAGTCAGATCCTGTGGCGGATTGATGGTCGCCAATCTCAGCCATTTAAAAAAAGCATCTCAATGAGGGCAAGATGTGCACGTTATCAACAATAGGCCAAATTTTTTTTGTGTGTGAATAAATCCAACAACACTATCCTTTGATGTTTTAATTGTGATTTATTTTAATTCTGAGCTTTTATTAATTAAAGAGGAAAAAAACGATTTGCTGTAAAATTACTATGGAAGTTTAACAGCATGCAGTTCCCCTTAATGATAATATATTTCGCATCAGTGAGAGAGAGGATGCATAGATTTCTGTAATGTTCCCAGCCTCTTTCGCTTCTCAACTCTGGTGTCCTTCTCTTGCTCCCTGTCAGTCAGATTTTGTCGTCAGAGGATCCACTGCTGGGTCTTGTGACAAGCAGACAGTGCCAATGCGAAGCTGAGCTGCTATAAATAAAGAGCTTTCCGCTATTGCTTCTGTTGTTGCTGTTGGATATGGAGAGGGAGGGAAGAAGCATATTGCAGCTACACACTCCATTCCCAGAACCCTTTCACTTTTTAGAAACTTAATGACTGCTCCTAATGTCTAATTTGACAAAGCTGAAGTATAGTTAGCCTTTGGTTGTCATTTAAAGGAAGGGAAGCAAGTTATGACCTATTTATCTGTGTTTCACAGTTCAGTGAAGACATAGTTTATTTATATACTTACAAAAAAAAATGTTCAATTATTAAATATAAATAATAATAAAAAATATGTTGTCCTTTTATAATTTAAGAAAATAGGTTGTGTTTGTAGGCAGGTTGATACAGCGGAGGAAAACTGATCCAAAACCTTTAGACTCCACTTTACATTTAAGGTATTTAAAGATGTGTTCTGTAATGATTTCACAACCTTATCTGGTTCAGGCTGCACTGTGGTTTTAGCTAAGCTAGATGGTTTTTTTGAGCTATGTTTTTGCTCCTGTCATTTTGCATTTTTCTATTTCTCAGACTTTAGATGGTCAAGCATAGCACATGACTGAAAGGATGGTGTTCCACTGCTTGTGTTGTATGATGATTTTAACATGTGCTTGGTTAGGTGTGTGGCACTCTAAAAAAGTAAAAGATGAATTCAAAATTGTGGTTTTATTCCTTAATCTTAATTGACAACACATTCTGTCTAGACACATTTGGAATATAAAAACAATACCTATTCCTACTGTTCTATTAAGAAAGTGGGTCTGCATGCGAAATAAACATTTCACATTAGAAACACTGGATGGGCTCAGCGATTATTCCCAATGAGAGCAGCAGAGCACATCCAGTGGAAGTTTATCAATAAACTCTAATAGAGTAGTGCCAATGCAGACAATGGGCTTTTGTCTGTTTGTTTGTGTGTGGGTGTGCGTGTTTCTGTGTGTACATGCTGCCTGTGCTGAATGACCTTTGGTATAAATAGCCTGCCGGCGCTAGCTGTGATGACAGCCGACAGCACGCACCGTTGTGTGAATTTGTTTCCTGAGTAGTGCTGTTCATCGGTTATCCCTCTTGGAACAATGCCTATATGACTGCCTGCTACCCAGCAACACCCTGCCCTCTGATTTCCTGAAACTAGAAACATTAGCAAGTGCAAATTCAGGGTGCAACTGCACTTGGGTTTGTGACCAAATGATTGTTCTGCCATCCAAAAGCTCAAGAGTAGTCCTGGTGTAGTACAGTGTTGGCTAAAAACAAGACAGAGTAGAATTAATACACTACTAGTAGAATGACTGTCGTGTCAGTTGGTGGATTTCATTATTGACCAATTACACATTTTCCATAAAAGTAGCAGACAGTATAACTGACCAGCAGGATTGTCCAGACCGCATCTTTACTGCTTTGGAACAGTCAACAAAAAAAAAAAAAAAAAAAAAAAGCCTTCGGGATCTTGGATGGTTTTAAATTGGGCAGCTCGCCTCAACATTATTGTGCTTGCCTGAAGAATCAAAAGATGAATATGATGTCATGCCTATCGGTATGTTCTTATCTGTTGCACTTGTCAAAGCATGAGTAAGTTGCAGTTAGTTAGTACTTCATTAATTCGGTGAACTTCAGCTAAGAAACATGAATGAATATATCAATAATACTAGAAAATATTTCTGTATCTAAATGTTAATTTCCTTTTGTTCTCCTAGAGCTGGAGCCTGATGACAACACATCATTCTACATCCTGAATGTGGGCCAGCCTCAGGCTATGGTCACTAACCACCAGTCTATTGGCCAGCCTCGTCATGGCATGCTGTCTCACTCCCAGGTCATCAACACTTCCCCACGCCTTCAGTCACAGAAACCAGGATCTGAACCTCCAAGCTATGAGGCACAAGACTCCAAGTATGGCACTTCCCCCCTGCTACCCTCTGCTCCCGTGGAGGCACCGAAGGCCTTTGAGTGCCCCAGTATTCAAATCACCTCTATATCCCCTAGCTGCCAGCAGGAGATGGATGCCAATGACGAGGACCTCAGGGCCAATGGCCCTGATGGGGACTACCATGTTGACAGGCCCCTGTCCAGAGACCACCTGTATTTGCGGCTAGACCACTCGTACCGGGACTCATCACTCAGTCCCAGCCCATGCAGTAGTCTCTCCTCTAGGAGCTGGTTCTCTGACGCCTCCTCCTGTGAGTCATTCTCACATGTCTATGATGATGTTGACTCCGAGCTAAATGAAGCAGCTGCCCGGTTTACCCTGGGCTCGCCCCTTACTTCCCCAAGCTGTGCCTCCCCTCAAACTGGTGGCGGAGTTCTGGAGGAGCAGCCCCATTGGCAGCACCACCACCCTGCATTTGTGCACCACTCCCAGTCCGTTAGCTTGTCACCACGACAGTCCCCTTGCCACTCGCCGCGCACCAGTGTCACTGATGAAAATTGGCTTAGCCCGAGGCCACCTTCCAGGCCTTCCTCACGTCCCACCTCACCCTGTGGGAAGAGGCGTCATTCTAGTGCTGACATCTGCTATCCTGGCTCATTGTCTCCACATCACTCACCCACACCAACGCCAGGACCTTCTCCTAGGGGCAGTGTGACGGAGGACACCTGGGTGGGCACTCCTTCTGTAGGCATGTCACCCTTTCAATGCTGCCCCTCCGAGGCAGATATCCCATCCAAGACAAGGAAGACCTCACAGGATAGAACAGCAGTGCAGTCTGGGAAAGGGGAGCTAGTGCTAGATGACCAAGGAAATATGTCTCCTAATCTAGACTCTCCCTCAGACGAGGCCATGCACAGCCTGAAGAAGGATGGGCCTGGGGAACAGTTCCTCTCAGTGCCCTCCCACTTTTCATGGAATAAACCCAAGCCCGGCCATACACCTATATTCAGGTAAATTAACTGATATTGAGGAGAATACAATGAAAAAGATGGAGTTCTGTGAATCCATCTTTACAGATGCAGTCTTTTAATCCTACCAAAGCAAATAAATCATTCAGATATAAGACTCAGTGGGAGATGAAGTACCTGGAAAATTCAAACACTTTAATCTTTTCAAATGTCAGTGAGGACTAATTTCTCAACTGGCTGGAAAAAAAATTCTGTAGCAGTAACTTTGTTCTATACTTTTTTACAATTTTTGTTTGAGAAAGACATTGTGACAGTTGTGACTGCAGTATTAATGAGGAATAGATGGATGTCGACCTGAAGTTTGAAGCTGTTTTTAACTTAAACCCAGAACCAGAAGGTGAAGTGACAATGTCTACATTATAAGTATTTCTATGAATTATTAATACAATCATAACTTGGCATTCAGCACACATCGGCAGTCTTAAAAGCAATTAGTAGGCCAAGGCTGAACAAGAGACCTCAATAGTAACTGATTTTATTGAATGTTTGAATAGCTGTCATAAAGATTGAACGCTCTTTTTGATCTAGGATAGAGGTGTAAACCCCATAGTGCAGTAAATTTGTATCAAATAGCTTTTAGATGAATAATAGATGTGATGATGGAGCTCTGCAGATCAGTGTTCAGCAAACGGGATCTTTGACCTTTGTATCAGCAGCATAAATCTAATAATAATACAAGTTTATTAGTGTTCCGAGGGAATCACAAGGCTGTACACCTGCACCAGCTCCTCCAACCACAAATACACGTTCAAACAAACAGACACACCCTCCACATTAAAGAGTGATGGATGCAATCAGAAACTATAATGGAGTTTTTTAGGAGAGGAGTCTGCTGTCGGCTCTCCAATGTGTGCAGCAGATGAAGACATGGCCTTGTTTGTGTGCACTGGCCCCTAGCGCTGTAAATCAGCACAGGGCACATATGGCAAGGGTGGAGAACACACACATGCACACACGTATAGACATAACAGAAATGCTTGTGCACGTGGACCGAGTGCTCTCCAGACAATAAGAGGGTCAGCTCTGATGAGTAACCATTCGCTCTTCATATTCTTGCTCCGTTAACTAAAATTTCCAAAGACACAACTAAAGGTCATGGAATAGTGTCCACATTAAGTTAAGTGCTATGTAACAACGAACACAACTGGGTATTCTTTTTTTAACAATGCTGTTCACTTAAATTGTTTCCTTCAAGTATTTCCTTCAAGTATTTCCTTATGGCCATCCCGTCTACAGCTACTAAGAGCCTAACCTGCCACCATTAGTCAGCCATAAGGGAAAAATATGGAGTTAAGTGGGTAACCTCCTCTCTGTTAAAAGATAAAAGACTGTTGAGTTGCCTGTGTGGATGCATATGTGTTTTGAACAGATGGTCCAGGTGGAAGGAGTAGGATCAAGTTAGAGTGGGTGGGATTAAAAATTGGTGGGTTACTCAAGCAGAGTCTTCTCCCGCCATAGCGTGGGCCATCTATACTAAAAGATTAAATGGTGCACTGTTAGAATTTGTCGGCAAAAAAAAAAAGAACTATTAAATGAGCTATTACTGCTCAGCCAATTTGCTGTCTGATTTTGCTTGGATGTTAAAAGCAGGTGAGAAATATTCCATTTGACAAAGCAGGGTTAACATCAGGCATGTGAAGCAGTAGGGGTGGTGTATTAACAGTTTGGGGTTGTATTTATGCTTACCATGAGGCAATTAGAAAAGACATTTAAAACTAGAAAATTCCTTGGCATAAATTTCAAGAGTGACTTGGGGGGGATGGGGACGTCGACTTGGCGCAATTCCAGAAGCGCGCGTGTGTGAGCGCGTGACCGAGATGTTAGGAATTGATGAAGCCCTAGGATAAGAGGCGAAAAGTCTTTGACCGGACCTAAGACCTGAGGTCAGTTGCTTTCAATTCAATTGTGTGAATGAGAACACAGACAGACGTATGTTTTTAGATATGCGTCTATTTATTTGACACATCTATTTCACACGAGACACTATTGTAAAAACTGGAAAGTGCTGTCTATCTGTTGTTAGTGTGTTTCTGTGTGTAAATTTGTTTGTCTGTGTGCGCGTGCATCTGTATATTCGTCTCTGTGTATGCCTGCATATGTCCGTGTGTGTCCTGCAGTCTAACACAAATGTCAGTAGTCACAGTTGATCAGCTGCTCTCATATCAGAGGAGTCTGATGACATCACTGACTGCAGCAGTGTGTCTGAGCTTGGATTGTATCGTCCTTCTCAGAAA
Source organism: Echeneis naucrates (assembly GCF_900963305.1). Taxonomy (NCBI): domain Eukaryota; kingdom Metazoa; phylum Chordata; class Actinopteri; order Carangiformes; family Echeneidae; genus Echeneis; species Echeneis naucrates. Next base: position 22,454,971 of record NC_042513.1, on the reverse strand, counting down.
GCCCATTAGAGAACAGGTTCATTTCTGTAGGCGAGCCTCTCACTCTGAGGCAATTGGTGAGAAAACGATCACTCCTGTCAGAAAACTGAGCAGAGCGCCACAACAAGTGTCAGAAGCTAATTGCATATTTTGGTGTTTTTAGGATGTAAAACGTGGACACGGGAGCGATTTAAAAACATGAAAATGCGAACTCCTCTCCTTCCTGCCAGAGAAAAATACATGGGGAGTAATGGGAGAGACGAGGAGTGAGCATGTCCTTTAGAGCAGCGGTCACCAACCTTTTTGGCGCCACGGACTGGCTTAATGTCTGACAATATTTCCACGGACCGGCCTTTAAGGTGTGGCGGATAAATGCAACAAAATAAAATGATACGATCGGCATAAAAACTGTGCTATTAGCAGCATTGTCTGACTGTTAAAGTAGACACATTTTTCAAGGGAGGACAAGAATCTGTACTACTTTGCAGAAAATGACATATGCACTTCAAACTATGTGCCTGTGAGGGGGCGATTTACAGATAATTTTTCCGATAATCATCAGCTCACTGACGCACTCTAACTGATGATTCCTCCACTCTAAGCCACCAACATTCCATGCAATACACACACATGGGAAACTAAAATTTTCATCAGAAATGACGAGAGACGAGCATCAGACTTGAACAATCGCTGATTGAAAAGTAATCGAAAAAAGATCGAATAGATATCAGAAAGATGAAAACATCACTTGGTAGAGAACATATATTCCTCCTAAATGGACAGTGTAGGTGTAAGTATGACAAAGTATCAGAGGTTTGAAAAAGCTGAAGACTCTGACTCTGTGTGGAGACTGAGTCACTAACTGTAAGAAAATAGTATACATTTTAAGTATATTAAATATTGAAGTAGTCAAGAAGTAATTTCTTTGTGATTCAAAATGTAACATCACTCTATAAAACACATGCTAGTGAAACAAAGGCAGGATTGTAGGAATGTGATTGGACTTAGAGCTCCTGTTCTATGACTTAGATATCTGAGAAAGGTTATGCTATGTCAGGACATAGGCTGCTGCTCCCATTGTGCTCCGTCGCAAAGCTCATATTTCCTCTGTCCTCGTCTACTACTGTTACCGTAGCAGCCATGCAAACCCACACTTCCCGGGTGGTTATGTCATCCCTGCTGGGAGGAAAACATAAGGGGGATGCCTCTATTACACTGTGATCTATGCAAGCTTAGATTGAGCTGCTGTCAGAGAAAACCATGTTTGACAGTGAAATGAAAAAAACTGAAAGCCACTCTTTGACTGTTTTGACATTGCAACAGAATACACACTTTGTGCATTCATGATGGCGAATGCACATTAACAAGCATATGGTACAGCAGAAGAAAAAGTGACAGGCTATATTCATGACAGCTGTTTGTGGTATATCTGCCTATAATCATATGTGATTTCCACAACATGGCATGTTAATGTTTTTCTAACAAATTATGATCTGAAGTGGTTTTAGATGACATTTCCATCTCATATGTGGTAGGACCATCTCCAGAATGTAACTCAGTTAGACTTCAAACCACAGAGCTTCATGGAACTGCACAAAACACCCACAGAAGAATCAGCCACATATCTTTTCATTCCAAAACGCAGTCTTTCCCTTGCATTTAAAGCCAGTCTGTAGGGAAGGAAAAGTGTTTAATGGCTCCTCTGAAAACCTGCCTCACATGTCTTCAATACAGTCTGATCTGATTGGCCTGCATGTAGCCAGCACTTGACAGGCGCTTGGAAAGGGTAGAATAAGGAGAGTCATCCGTACTGGCTTCAACTTTACAAACGTTCCCTTAAAATAATTTGTGCATTTGCATGCTCGGAGCATACCCTGCCTTGGGTAGACCCAAATAAAAGCTCGTGCCACCATGGGATAGAGTAGGGTACACAAAGACTTTACAGTAGTTAATGCTGAGGCAGGGATCTGCATGTGGAATATAATGTCTCTTAGCTCATGAGACATAGACAGACAGAGTCCGTTCTCTCAACACAGACTTACAGAAACGCATACATGGAAGAAGTGGGGGCATGCATGGATATATAAATGTCCTTAAACAGTTTAACAATAATTGATGATTGTGTATATGTCAGTGCTACAAAAAAACCCAAAAACAAAACAAAGGGAACTTGCACTGCAGCCAGACAAAACACCTGGGTGGTATACATATAGTTTATACTGCCCTACACTTGGCTTCTTGGATCATGAATAGTACACATTCAAGATATTTACATTGTGCTTTGCACTTGGTCATGAACTACTTTCTCCAATATATTTACTGTAATAGTTATGCACAACTATTTTAGTGCAGGAACAACAAAAAGACACTTGTGTATGGCAAAAAATAGTAAGTAAACAAGTGATTTAATGTAAGTAAACTAAGAGAGGAAGCCAACATAAACCTACATACTTGAGCCATTATTTTGAAAATTTCATTTGGAAAATGTTAAGCTATTACACACATGATGATTATGACGGTACTAAAACATGATTAAATAATAAGCATAACCAGTATTAGGAGAGCTCACAGTTTGGTTATGGCTTATGGCTAGTGTTCACAACATTTCTCAGGGTTGAACAAATCTAATGCAGGAAGATTGGAGGGTCCCAGTTTTTCTGTGGAGAAGAGCAGTGAGTGTTTTATTTTCAAGTGCAGCTGTTCAAATACGATTGTAGCTTGGCCAGAAAAAAAAAAAAAAAAAGTGGTGGGGAGGATAAACACACAATACCAGCCCCTGTGTTGCACTACACATACAATATATACTAGCACAGTACTCAGTCGCGCTTGCATGCACACATACATCCACACAGTAATTTACGCAGTGTCTGACACACACTCTCATCTTACTACCTGTTCACTGACCCACATAGAAGACTCACAAAGAAAAGTCCCCCTTCGAGTATGATTCATCATTTTAGCCCTAAAGTTGACCTATTACAAGTGTTGTGTTTAAGAACAAGAATAATATATGTGGGCATTCCAGTGATTCATTGTCTGGTGGGCCTAAGAAGATTATACATTATAAAGACAAATGCATTTAATGAGCTTCACAGGGAAATTCTTACTGTTAAATATCCTTTCTATATCACTAATAAAATACTACGCTGTCTTAGTCTCAAGCTTCAGGAGAGAGTGTTCATGTTTGCAGTCATCATTACCATAATCACATTTTTGTCTCAAATTAATTTCTAAATATGTCTGTCACAGAATACTGTATTTTATGATAGTAGGATGTAAATGTTGTAATGTATTCTTCCTCTTTGTGTGGGTTTGTATGGGTGTGTGTGCATCCTTGTGGTGTTTTCCCCCCAGGACCTCCTCGCTGCCTCCTCTAGATTGGCTACTGCCAAGCCAGTTTGGCCAATATGAATTGAAGATAGAGGTGCAACCCAAAGCCCACCACCGAGCGCATTATGAGACAGAAGGCAGCCGAGGAGCAGTCAAAGCAGCATCCGGTGGCCATCCAATTGTCAAGGTAACATATTTGGGCATTTAACTACACATTTCTGGCTAATGTACTTAGTACTCTTTTACAGAATATAAACTTTGTTTATTTTTCTCCACTAAAGAAAATGTGCCCACTGACTTCTCTATGTTACGGTTAAATCCTACTCTGAGTCTGGACTGCCATACTGTGCTGCTGACCTAGCATTAGTTAGACCCTGTGGACTTCACACTGAACTAAACTGATTCCCAGAGGCGTGCTGCAGCTATTTCAGCTTTCAAGTGTTGCCTCCTCCTGCTGAAATTAGTTTTATCCACGCCGTTCTTACATGTAAACGGCCATCACCTGAACCGGCAATGCCAGTATTTAAGAACGATGAAACATCTTCTCCGTGACACTGTTGAAAATTTTCTCACATGATATTGTCACAAAAACTATTCTGCACAATTGTACAGACTTGCAGCTGATACATCAGCTGGTTGCTGTGAATGAGGTTTAGATTGAGTGTTTCATCTTACATTTCATGTTTGGATTGTCATGTTGATCCTCTCGGACAGCAAGACTGCCAGTCAGCCTGTTGAAGCAGGAAGACAAGGCGGCAGGGAAGAGAACTGCCACTATAGACTAGTTGGCTGCTCTGCCATTTGATAGCACAAGAGACTAGATGAACCAACATACACCTATGGCTGCTTTTCCCTTTGAGAGTGTGTGACAGAGAGCGAGGGAGCGAGAGAGCAATAGCAGAAGATTTCAGTCTCATTAACATTTCAAGAGGCCGGTGACAAGCTTCCTTTGTCTGTATGATTAAGGCAGAGCACATTTTCATCTTTTCGACTAGCTTTGCAGTGGTGCCTACATTTTCCTTGTAAAATTCTACACTAGAACTGTTTAAAGACCAATTGCATAAATGTGATCTTAAGTTTGTTGCCATTGTTAAGTTTAGTCTTTTCTTTGCTGTAGATAGACACAGGAAAGTGAAAATAGACTTGAAGAAAGCGATGCAATAAAAATCTAAAGATATTACTCATGCTATATTCCATCAATCTTAAGGTGCAAAAAATTACAGCCGCATTTTTATGTAATTGTTATCAATTTTGTTATTTTTGGGTGCTGGCCACATTGTCATAGCTTGGAACTACAAACGGGATGGAGGATAGTCCCAGGGCTAAGTCAGACCCAGATCATTATGCACAATATACACAAGATAACAATTAAAAAAATAAAATGATGGAACATGAAATTTCCTGAAACAACAATGAAGCCCAAATTACTGCCATTTGTTGCTTTAGAAACCACCTATGTCCTCATGCATTCAGTCATGCAGGCTCCCTCCAGGGCAATCATTAACCATTTCAACCTCAGTTAGTCCAAAATGCTATCCTGCCATATGTGACGATGCATAATTTAGCTGTCAATTTTTTTCAACCAGGCGTTTGCCATGCTTGCCCTCATTCCTCACACCAAAGGGAAATGTTTCATTGTAGCATTTTCCTGCAAGAGCTAGCTACCAGCAAGTTTATATCTTGGGTAATACGAGGCAATTTCTCAGTTTAAATCCAGGTGAAATCTGGTCTACATGCTTAGCCTAGACCGTCAGTGGAGGTGGTTTGCAGTCCAAATACAGCAGACTTTGGCTTGTTTGATCAAACATATTTCACAATTGCAAAATCTTTTTTCAAATGTTTTTGTTTAATATTGTTTTGAATATTAGTTTTTCTGGGTTATTGCAGTAAGCTATATCGCCTATATATTTATTCAAAAAGGTAAAATAAGTCAGCGTTGTTTATTCTTTTTCTTTTTCATTTACAGTATACTGACACCCTGAAACGCTGAAAACGAACAGCAGGTAGAACGCTCTTAATCATATTGACAAGCAGCAGTACGTTGCGATGAGCAGTTGTTTGCAGAACTTTGTGATCATTCTTCTTTCAGCTACTTTACATAGAAATATGTACTAGACATGTCAGCGTGTTTTGATAATGTGGCTAAATTGAAGCCATAAATTGCTAAACCAGAAATAACTCCAGTTTTACTTTATGTTTAACACACAATAACTTACTTTTACTGTTTACAGAAAAGCTTATGCTTTGTCATCATTTTAGGACATTGTCGCACTGATTACACAATTAATTTTCTGTGGTTCGAACTTCCTGTGCAGACCCCTAAAAACACTGGCAGTCACCATAAAATTAACAGCTGAGGACAGATAGTATCAGCACTTGTCCAGCAGATCTAACAGTCAGTCTATGTTAACCAAATACCTAATGCACTATTGTTTTTTACCCTTTTTTTGACAAATTGTTCAAAAGAAGTACTATATTGAAAAGGTATTTGTTTACGCTGTTATTATCTTTTACAGACACACAAATGTGATAGTAAAAAAGTATAATGGGAAACCAGACCAACCAGACAAAGCCAGTGGCAGTCAATGTTTTGACCCAGTTTGCGAAAGATAAAAAGGGGTCAGCTCGTGCTTATTACATTTCCCAGGTGCACCGTAGGTGTGAAACAAGCTATAGTCTATAAATAATTGAAGTGGCAACATTAAGTCAGCGATTTATTTTCTTATTCATAGATTTGTCAACAAAGTTTTATATTTTTAAGTGTGGTAAGTCAATTACTGCAGCAACTGCCTTAAACATCTTTTGGGATCTGAGGAACCTGTTAATCTCCTTCAGTCTTGACTCTGGTGACATGAAGTCAACAGGTGACGCCATAGATGCCATCTGGACATGGTGATGACTTCCTTTTGTGGCCATGCTGTTGCCCAAGTCAGTGTGCCGCTTAGCTGCTGTGTCAACAGAAAAACTATGGAATGTAAGAGGAAGGAGAACTCAGTCTTCTGTCATTCTGTAAAAGATTTTAAATGTTGCTATTGTTCTGCGTGTAAATTAATAAATTGTCTCTTCCTGATGTTAGATTATGTTGGCCTTACATTTTTCATCAGACTTTATTAACTATTCTCACCACCTTGTCATTTTGGGTTAGGGCATTTTCTGTTGTTGGTTCTGGATAAGTTTGATTTCTTCATTTTCTTAACAATGTGAGCATGAGTGGTTGTTTGTCTCTGTCTTTGCGTGTTGGCCCTGTGATGGACTGGCAACCTGTCCAGGGTGTACCCCGCCCCTCGCCCGATGTGAGCCGGGATTGGCTACAGCAGGCCTGTGACCCAGAAACGGAAAAAGCGGTAGAAGATGGAAGGATTGATGTTTTCTTAAGTCCATTTAGTACGGCCAGGATAGTATTAGAAAAAGAAGTTGGAGCAGGTAGAGCCCCCAGCAACAGGGAGTCATGGCTGATAGCAGCAGTCAAATACAAGGTTATGTGTCCCCTCCTATGCAATGACGTTCATGCAAATGTTTCCATCACTACTTAAAAACAAAAAAATTAACTTTTTTAAAATTGCTGTAGTCTACTTGGGCTACAGTTTTGTTTCACTGCAACATAAACGTATTTGTAAATTTACTGTCAGCCGTCTGCAAAAAGCCAGAGCTTTTTCACAGACTGGACTACGTGTCTGTCCTGCCCTTTAGGTCTGTAATCCTGTGCTCGGCTAGCTGCGGATGCCCAGCAGATTGTTATCAGGAAAAGTGTGAGGCTATTGTTATGGATTTTTACAAAGCAAAATTTATGTTTAAAATGTTGGATTTTTAAACTTTAAAAAATAAAAATGAAGCATCTGAATTATTAATATCAAAACCAAACAAGATTCAGTAAGACAGGGACAACTCGACACTCACGATGTTTTCATTGTCATGATTTTCTCTCATTACCTACGTACACACAACCCCACAAACCTCTTTAAAATAAATAATGTATTAGAAAAATAGTTTAATTAAGATATTGATGTTAATTTTTTTTTTTTTGGTGGGGCGGGGGGGCGATAGAAGGTTATAGCAGCTTAATTTGCTGAAGGGCTTTAGGCAGAATGAATTGCTGTTGGTTTATGATGTGTTTCTTCTCCTAGGATCTAAAGGAAAGCGCATGCATAAGGCACCTCTCACCAAGTGACTCTCATCCAAATAGTTCTCAGGATGTTGTGTATGTTAACTACTTCCTCTGAGAGTATGGTTGTGTTAATTTTTTCAGCGTGTCTGTGTCGAATTTAATGGCTCATTTGAGACGCAATTTTAAGCCAGTGATTTCCAACCATGTGGTTTTGGGCCCCAGACACAGGATGCAGCAGCTGTACAGAAGCGCAGCCGCAAAATATATATGTTATACGTTTGAAATTTTATCTGACAGTAAATTGTGCTCTGGCAAATGTTTCTCACTTGTCTTGAATAAAACATGGGACTGCAATGTGTTGGGTATTTGACAGTAACTAATAAGAAAGACATGAAGGTGTTGACCAGCTGTTGATAAGTGATCTAAGGAGTGTGCCATATAGCATAGCCGGCAAGGGTCATAACACTCAGTTCCTTATCTGTCCATACGTGTAGTAGCCAGACAAATAAAGCCCACAAAGTGTGGCAGTGTTTACACTGAAATGTTTTGACAGACTCGATTCATAGCAGTTGGTTCTCTAAGGAATGCCATGTATTTCTAAGCAAAGACACATACACTAATGATATTGTTAACTTGCAACAGTGGAGCTTTGCAGAAGTCCATCAGTCCACAGCGGTTTGTTGACTTGGGAGTCAACATGTCAGTCCTCATGTTTTGTTATTCCTCAGAAGAACTGCAGATTTTTCGTGCATTAAGATCAACAAAATAGAAACTTAGAAAATGATTTATAAACTCTAAATACTTCTCTAAAATTAAATATGTTCATGAGTGAAGCATACTTTTGATATTATATACATTTTGTGTACTTGAGAGCATTGTGGTTTTGTGAATGATGTGCTAGCGTCAAGATTATTTTGGAGGTTACTTAAAAAGAAATTGCACTAGTCCAGTTGTTTCTCATTATGTTGCAATACTGTCGACTTCCTGAATTTTCAAAATCATTGTATGTTGCATGATGGCTACAATTGTGACTGGGTGACTGGCTGTTTTTGCCATTCCTCAGGGGCTAGCTGCAGACCATAATTGAACACCTGTTGCTAGGAGACATATAAGTCCAAAGCCTCTCTGGCTGGCTGAGGTATCCTTGTGCGTATTTAACCAGCTTAATTGAGTGCTGCTGCACTCACACAAATATAAGGAGCCCCTCTGGTATTACCTGCTAGGCCACATACATAGGCAGACAGGCACAACAGAAAAAGGCTAGCAGGGCGATCAATCACAGTCTCTCTCTCTCTCTCTATCTCTCTCACACACACACACACAAACACTACAATCCAGACAAAAACCCAGGATTGTGCTTTATAGCAACAAATCTGGAAAATAAATAGTTGGAAAAAATATTCTTATCCATCTTTAAACCTGTTGCCACAGTCTATAAATCTAAATGAAGCAGTGGTGTCTGGTGACAAAGATGTGAAAGGGAATATGACAGAAGCTTTCCAAGACAGCCTGATATTTCCACCACCTTGGATGCAGTAAGTGATTTTGATCCCAGTGCTTGAATGCTTGGCTGTGATCTAATTACTGTCTCTGTCTCGGTCATGCACTCACATTTTCAGTATCTTTAACCCCTTTTCTCTGTCCATCCTCTTGCTTCGTGATCTCTTAGTCAATTAGCTGCCACAACTCAGAGACACCCAGACAACAATACAGAGCTGTGCGGTTTGCAAGTGTGTGAACTGGCTGGAGCCAGTGTTGCGTTGCCCCAGGGCTGTATTTGATGTAAACATGTCGGAAGCTTGGCTCTCATTTGTTGTAATCAGGCTTAGAGAGAGAGAGCACCGTCACTGAGAGGGAGTAAAAGAGAGGTGAGTGTATGTGTGTGTATGTGTGCAAGAGAGAGAGAAAGGGAGGGAAGTGGGGGAGGACAGAAAGGGGAATAAGAGGAATTAAGCTTGGAGAAGTCTAGCAAGGCCATATACAGCCCTCATGCAGAATACAGTAAATGCTGCTGTGTGTGTGTGCATGTTGGTGTATGTGTGTTCATGTATTGACCTTGTTTAAACAAACAGTCAACCGGCCCCCTGGCTCTCTGTGCCCTCCCTAGTGTGCTGGGCAAACATCAAGCCTGTGTGAGCTGCACTGTGTTTTTGTGTTTGTGTGTGTGTTCATAGATCCCAGGTTGTGGTGACACAGTGCCACTGTAGGGAAACTAACGCCAGATAAAATGGACCCGCTTGTGACCTTGACCACCATTGCTCCTGTTTTTACATCTCTTGCACACTCCCCTCTCCTGCTCTCTTTGTACCTCTCTCTCACACACGTCACAGACCTTTCCAGGGGCCACAGTTTACACCAAAGTCAATGTGCATAAATCCACACGTTCTATCTAGCTCTGCGACACAAGCTTCAGGGCTGTAGTTTACACCAATGTGAGTGTACGTTGCTGCTCCCTCTCTCACACACACACACACACACACACTCCTGCATACACAGAGTGAATCTCACCATGGCAACAGCGGAGCAACACAGAGAAACAACTTGGCAGAGCGAGGCGATGGCTGTGAGAAAGTGTCGAGTTACGGTAGAGGGCTAGGGTTGAGGTAGGAGAGAGGCGAGGACAGGGACGAAGAGTAGAGACTGACAAAAGGAAAGAAAGATATAGGAAGAGTTCAACTAGGAAAATAAGTCAGGAGGACATGAGAGAATAGGAGAGGGGTTGAAGAGAGAAAAATAAAAATGGGAGGTTAAAATGAGAAGGCATAAAAAATTAATGACAGGAGTGGTACTTGCAGGTAGATGTTGAAATGTGATGTGAAAAGAATCAGGGAGCAGGTGATTTGCCTCCTCTCAACCATGCCCATGTAAATTTTTAATTATCAAAAAATCTTCTTGGTATTATTATGTTTTAAATAAAAGGCGTTGCTTTTTTTGTTTTTTGTTTTTTTTTTTTCCCCCCTCCCCCTTGCTTGTCTTATTACTGTATCAGTGGAACAGATGAAGGCCGAAAATAAGTAGGGACTTTATTTAGTGAGGGTTGGGTATGTAACTGTATCCAGAGGTTTTATTTTAAGGGAGAGAGTTCATCCTAAACTCGATCCACAGGCGGAGGCAGCAACAGCGTCTGTAAGGTAGTTACAGGCTTGAGCGAGCACAGGCCCGGGCACATGTGACTGGTTTTAATGTCATTGTGGTTTAATATAAGAACTGAGTTCTATCTGGCTTCGGTTACTTACTGACTTGATCAGCTTGATTCAGTGCAGTCTGGACAGGCAAAAAGGTGAGGAGTTAAAAGTGCAGAGACCACCCTCCTGTGGTATTTCACACTCAAGCATAGATTTAGGCGGTGGTGGAGGGGTGACTCAGGAATGTGAAACAAGTCAAGGGTGCAGGTCATGTGCATTTCACTTTGGAGAAGCCTCCTCCGCCAGGATCATGGTATTATCCATGTGTCCTTGTTTACGTCCTGCTGTTTGCAGGTGGTGCTTTACCGTTTTCTGAGCTGAAGGTGTAAATAGCCCCCCTGAAGTGTGCTTACTCTGGTCTTTTAGGACTTCATGACATCACTGTAGTCAGCATTTGTTAAACACATTGAATGCTTTGAGGGATATAAAACTGGAAACCACCTGCATAAATTTGGGCTTGATGACAATCAAGTACATTGTTGTAAGATTCGGGACGAATGAGAACGAACAGCTTGCCACCTGCTCCGATCTGTTTCTTTTCCTGTCCAGCTTCCATCCGTTATATTAATCAGTTCCGTGTGTCTGACCCTTGTTGCTAAGTAAACGTTTCTCTTGGAGCAAGTGCTGGGTTGTAAGGCTTTGTTTAGGGTTTTTCACGGGGATTTGTTTAGGTATCATTCAATCAAATATTCCTTACAGTTTCCATTTGGAGGCAGTTCTAACTTCCCCAGTTATCTCAATTGAATTGAGAAACAGAAAATAATTGTGTCTTTAGTAACAGTTGTGACTGTGGCACGGTGACTGAGTTAACTGGGCTATGCGGTATGTTTCTGTTTGGTCCGGGAGTGTTGATTCACTGCGACTGTTGAAGTGAGCCCTTTTCTTTCTGGCCCTCTAATCAGGTTTTCCTGGTGGATTATTTGATTTGGAAAGAACTCCCTGCCTCCTAAGTGTATGTTTGTCAACACTCTGGCTCCATACCAAATCCCTCATGTGCAGAGAAACAGAGAAAATACAAGAGGACACAGAGTGAGGAGATGTTGAAGAGGGTAAATGGAAGGAACGATATTTAAGGTCTTTCTTGTGTGGTGACAGTTTAGAGTTTTTGGCTAAAACTGAGAAACTGGATAAATAAATCTAACACAGCTTCAGCTTAATATAACGCAACTTTAAACACGTAAGAAAATACAGGTATCACACGTGTGCTGGTATTCCAAAAAACATTAATTTCTACCTTTTAAAGCATACAGCTGTAATTTTTTCCCCGTTTTTCATCATTACATCCGTGAAGCATTTCTTTTTTTTTCTTTTTCTTTTTTTTTTTACATTTAACACCTCTCACAGATGCATTCTTCCAGACACTGTGAACTCATTTTATGCTGTCTGGAACACACATGGTGCTGCGAATAAACATGCCCTGATTTATGGACAGACACAACCACACATACAATGTGCATTACAGGCATGCACGCAGACAGATGCACACACACTCACTTCCAGGGTGTGCAGACATGATCATAAAACAAGCAAAACAACCGAGAGGACCGTTGATTGCTATGACTACATGTTTTCTTTGAATCCAGAGCAGTGGTGTCATTTATGGCCAAGGATCCATTCAAGCAGCGGTGCATAATTACCTGTTAGTTTGTTACAAGTGGCATACTTTCATGTGGCTCTTAAGATCTTATGTGGTTTTCAAAGATGACCCTATTAATGGTTATTATAGGTGGCCCCCGTTCTGTTCCGTTCACGCAACTTCCCTCCGAAAAGGTTTCATGCCCAACAGTTGCGGGTTAATTCCAGCTTGACAGGGATAATTTTGGAAAATCCAAAGGATCGTTTCAAAGTTTAATTTCAGGAATAAATGTTGTCTGTGAGCATTTGTGTGAGATACAAGCTGCCTTATCTGATTATGGCCCCTCTGTGATCATTTCACGACTCCTGCTGCAATCTCTGACTGACACTGTTGTTACAACAGAACATCAAATAAAGATCTGCTCAGTCATTCACACCAAATCAGAAATTCATATATCATTGAGATATCAAACACATTTAGAGGTGGTGGTGGTGGTGGGGGGGGGTTGTTTCAAAACAGGGCCTCGGGAAGTAGGGAAGTCTGTATAGTCCAGTATGAAAGTAATCACTTTGGTTTCAGTGTTAAGGCAATAAAATAGCTCTTCTCTCACAACTATTAGCTTTCTTTTATTTCTCAATTGTAGACATTGCTTTTCTAAGAGACCAGATAACATCAAGTGCTATAGAGTGATTTCCAGTCTGAATCAGGCAGGTGCTTTCCAAGTTTACTTAGATGCTGTATTAGTTTAGCTGCATGTAGCTGAACCTCCCAGCTTTGTCTGTAGCATTTAGGTTCTCCACTCGTGATCGACCTGAGTGGGAGTGCCACAGTCGATGTGAAAGAAGAGTTCAGTGTAGGATTTGATCAGTTAGACTACTAACTGAGTCAGTTCCAAATCCTCTTTTTTTTCAGCCCAAAATTGATTTTCCCTTGTGATATTTTAATTTCTGCGCTCCTGATAATGAATGAGTCTCCACTGAGTTCAGCAGAGCAGCCCTGTCTACGTAGGTTTTATTTAGTTTTGAGTCAAGAGTCAAACATAATTAAGACTTAAGCTCCACTGGTCTGCCTACCCAGTATAAGCCTCTGTAAATATGCCCTAAAAAACAGCATATTTCAGTATTCCACACTTCACTAGAAACGAGCTAGTTCCATACGTTGACCTCTCTCACCACAGGATAGCATCACAGAAGTTGAGAGGAGGAGAAGAAGTTGTAGAACTTCGTTAAAGATCAGTAAATCCAATGACAATAGTTACCATGGAGACAGATTCCATCGCACTGGAAATATATGTTCTATAATCCTCCAGTAAACCACCATAGTTTTATAATTAACCTCAGATAAAGTCAATATTTGGAAACCAAGCAGAGGTTTCTTTGGTAGCTCGTGTCTGCTGTGTTTCTCAGGTACACGTGTTTCCAGGGCCTCATTGTGACCAATCCAAACCTCTTTATTTTAGCTGACTTTGGAACAGCAAATGACATCTCCAAAGCTACACCCACTGTCTCTCCTACCACTCTCCACACTTTTGTACCAAACATTGACATTGCGTGACGCAAACCTGGAGGGAGGAAAGGGTCAGTAGCCAGCTGTGGTGGGGTTGAGGCTTGGCAGTTCCTGGGGTGAAACAGCAATGAAAGGCCTTGTTCTTCTCCGTTACCCTCAATGGCTGCCCTCCATCCAAGCTCGAGGTGTGGGTTTATGAGGGCAGGGCGGTGGAAGTATGTATGTGTGTTTGTGTGTGTCGGGGGGGTGGGGGTTAGGGTGGGACATCCTGCTGTGACAGAGCCTGCCAAGTACAACATTACAACAGTAGTGGCATTGTGCGGCTTCTGTGTTTGTTCTTTCCCGTTGAAGAGGAAAGGGCCTGCTCTCTTTTCTATCTTCCTCTTGTCTTTGTTCGAGACGCAACGTTTTTGCTTCATTGAACATCTCACCTGTCTAAGTGGAAACAGGGGTGCCAACACTTCAATATAGGGTTTTAGTGAGAGCAACTGCTGCTAGGTGCCAACCAGGGTGGCGCACAAGACCCACTGAATTTTAAAAGGCTGTTGACATTTTTACTACCATTTTATTTTCTTTTAACCACAGTGTAATCAGTAAAAGTCTTTTAATTTGCAAAAACCTCACAGAAAGGTCATGGTTCATATGAACAATTTCTTAAATCTAATTTAGAGTTAATTTAATGTCAGATTGAGTAGATCACATTTCTGTGTTACTTTATGATACTATAGTTGGCAATTTTGTTGTGTGTTTCATAAAGTCGGATTAGTGTTCATACATCTCTTTTCAGTGGTAGCACGCAAATTTCACCGTACAGTGCAGCTGCAATTCACCTTATTTTTTATCGGAACAGTTGACTAGACATGATCCCAAAGTCTTCAGGTTTTTGTCCTGCAAAGAATCCTGTTATGGAATAGACTTGCAAGGGGAAAAAATTATAAGGGTATGAGTAGAAAACATCAGTGTCAAACTGGTTGGAGGCCAAAGCACCAGATGAATCTCCAGTGGCCCTGCCAAAAATATCGCAACACCCTCGACCTGACATTTAGATTGTCTCCAAAAAAAAGTGTCCTTCTCAAGGCAGTGGAAATGAGTAGAGTATTCCTTTGTTTACACCTCTCCCCTGGATCCTAAGAACCCACATCTGTTTTTATTCTGTTTTTCTATTTTTATCTGTCACGCCAGCTCATTGGCTACAATGAGAAGCCTGTCAACCTGCAGATGTTCATCGGAACAGCAGACGACCGTTATTTGAGGCCGCATGCCTTCTACCAGGTGCACAGGATCACCGGGAAAACTGTAGCCACAGCCAGCCAAGAAATTATGATCTCAAGCACCAAAGTTCTCGAAATTCCTCTCTCGCCTGAACACAACATGTCGGCCAGGTACGTGTCAGAAGCACTCCAGGGTTACATTACTCAGTTATGAGTTTACCACCATGAAGGAAGCCCTATCCAAAAAAAAAAAAAAAAAAAAAAAAGAAACCCAAAAAACCCCCACGTTTATAATTATACAGCATTGTAGCATCTTCCAAAAGAATTTTATAGATTTCCTTAATGTAAACTAACAGGAGAGCTGGGGTGCAGATGAAAAATGTCAAGGTTTCCCATGGAGCTGAGGGGGAATTTCTCATTTACAGTAGTAATAAATCATCTTCATAGGCATTTTTAATTTGTGATTCAACGCTTAATTTGCCTCTCATTGCCAGTCTCCTGATGGACTTGTGGTACATTTTATCACTCCCTAGCCCTCTCTGCTTAAATATGAATTAGATGATTGCTATATCCCAGTGATGCCGTATGGGGCCAACAATTTTCCCTCTACCTTGCAGTATCGACTGTGCTGGCATCCTCAAGCTGCGGAACTCAGACATTGAGCTGCGGAAGGGGGAGACGGATATAGGAAGGAAGAACACACGAGTCCGTGTGGTGTTCAGAGTGCACATCCCTCAACCCAACGGGAAGGTGCTTTCACTGCAGGCTGCCTCCATTCCTGTGGAGTGCTGTGAGTGTTAACTTCCTAGTCCGACTGTCACAATGGTACTCGCATACCCAAACACATTGATTAAAAAAAGAACTCGTACAAGGAAAATAAACACAAACAAGCTCACGTGCCAACTTTCCATACACTTATATGATTAGAAAGCTTGAACTCTAGGTTTAGGATGTTGATCTGTTAATCTGTTGAGTCCTCTCACTTAAAGTCATTTTAAACAAGAACATCTGATAACAGTTAAAAATGTAGATGCTGTACCACTCCAGCCTGGTAGTTATCTAATCTATCTATTCCATTTCCATATCTTGGCAAAATACTAAAGTTTTTGTCACATGATAGAGAGTTGTTGATATGACTCTGTAGTCATTTTTGAGGCCATATTTTCAACAGTTTTGTGCTAAACTACATGCTATAGTTGGAACTCCTATGAATGTGTGCATGTGTATTGTTAAATATCCATAGCTGACCAAAAAAAAATGACCGCAGTGTAAAGGAACACAACTCAGCAATTGATCATCCTCTTTTCTCTTTGACTCCTGCTGCGTCTCTCCCAGCCCAGCGTTCGGCTCAAGAACTGCCCCAGGTTGAGAAATCCAGCCTGACCAGCTGTCTGGTCAGCGGGGGAGAAGAGATGATGATCACTGGCTCCAACTTTTTCCCGGAGTCCAAGGTCATCTTCCTGGAAAAAGGTCCTGGTAAGTGTTGTATCCACACAGCAGTTTAGCCTTTAAAGCGTGTGCCAACCTTTCTACTCCTTTCTGACAGAGTCCATCATGTTATCATGATGTAGTTGGACAGTCAAAAAACAAATTTTGACTTGTTCTGAATTTACATTTACCCACCTAAATACGAAACATGGTCAAGGATAAGAATTTTATTGTCATCTTTTATAGTCAACTTTATTTTGCAAGAAGCAACCTAGTTAGATCCATTATGGTTTGTGTCCTTCATATTGACATGGGGATTTCTCCCTGCCATTTCTGTTATATGGATAGAGTTATCACAAAAGAAGAAAATATTTGAATCATAAATCTAATACAAACATCCCTAGTTGTGTGTGCGTGTGTTTGTTTGTTTGTGTTCTCAAATCACATATATCCTTATCTTAGCTTCAACAAGTCGTCTATTCCCACAAAGCATTTTGTTAAATGCCAAACAGATTTATTGTATGTCTGCTGGTAATGTTGTTTGTCAGTCAACATGATACAAACACTTAGATCATGAGGCTTAGCAATTAGCAATTAGCAATTACTTTTGATTGTAAATTATATAATTTATGCAAAATTGAACAAATTGTAATGTAACAAACACTATACTCAGCATGCTTTGTGTCACCATTATATTTTGTTGTGAATATCAACAATTGTTGGTCTCACACTTACTTACAAATGCAAACTGCTCAAAGAAGATCAGTGAGGTAGAGAGCTGCATTTAGTGGTGCATTGAGAATTTCTGTCACTGAACCCCAACTCCGGCTGGTTTCTTGTGCTAGCTGGGGGGAGAGGATGGGATCTTGGGGGGGTTAAGATGAAAAAAGGGTGAGCATTTTTTACTTTAAAAGTTGCTTCTATAGGCTTAACAAATGCTTCAACAGATTACTTTGTTGAATTCCCTGTGCTGTTCAGCCTGCTTTTATTTTTTAAGTGGCAGACCTTTTTTCAGCCTTATCTTTTTTTCTCTTTTGTGCACCACTTCATAATCAAAAGACATGTAATGGCCGTTCCCTGGGAAGGAAATTTTTAAATGGCTAACATTTGTTGAGCCAGTCTCTGCCTGCCCGAGGTACCTTTGTGATGTAGAGCAACAGAATCAAGTTCACACATGGCAGAAAGTTGAGGGGTGGTGTGTCTGTAAGTGAAAGCCATTTTGTTAAGACTTTCTAAAAAACAACACAGAGGAATGTCTTTAGCTCTTTGAGGTAGAGCAGGTGAAGCATGGCATAAAAAAGTATGGTTGAAACACCTCACCAATGGTCTTTATAACACTGCAGTGAGTGGAAACCTCAAGGAGGTGCAACTTGGATCGGGTACAAGGCAGGGGCCCATGGTGCACGAGGGCAGTGGACTGTGGAAGGAGACAGAACAAATATGAAAAGGAGGGGAAGATGATGTTGATTAGGTTGTGTAAATGATCCCGCACATCATGACTAATCCACCAGATTTAGTGCAGAAAGGCACTGATTGTAAGCACAGGAATGGAAGGAAAGAAAGAAAGGCAATGACAGATATTTTTCCACCGTCTCTCATAAGTGAAAGATGACAGTGGATTCATGAGGAACTGAAGGGACTGATGCAAGTACACAGAGATTATGAGATGGCATTATTAATGACTGCATAATTTACAGAAACGGATCCAAGCTGGGGTTTTTTTTTTTTTTTTTTTTTTTTTCACTTGCGACCATATTTGAAAGTGGATAAAAACAACTATAATAAAATTATTTAACTTCTCTGTATTTTGCAGTGCATGACTTTGCTGTGAGCTGTGTGGACACTACACAATACAAAGATGTGATTACAAATAAAGAGAAATTATATCTGTCCATTCCACAAGTATTAAAATAAGATATCAGCATTTTATTTATTCAATGGAAGGCTGTGTGTGCGTGCATCTGTAATAACAAAGTAATCCATAGTTCATATTTCACTTTTACAAGGATAAATGTTTATATAAAGGAGTAGACTTTGAAAGTTATATTACTGACTGCTGGTGACTAATACAGCATTTGTACACTGGCTTGTTGTTGTTTCTGTTGTAAAACATAAACAGCTGTAGACTTTTACAAAGATGGAAGAAAAGCCCACAGTTATAACATACACAGTAATTACCTTCTTTATTTTTGTTCAATCTTCTGGCACGCTGGGTCTACATTCTTTTCCCCTCTGACTGTGGTGCGTAGTGTGTCTGGATGATTCAAGTCATTGTCTTAGTGTGGTATGAGGGTCCTGTCAGTGCATGTTGTCTGACAGAGCATGTGGGGCCCTTGCTCCTGCTTGTTGAATGTCAACAAGCTCCACTGCAGTAATGCACTGCTGTCAGCTGGAAAGACATTCAAGGTCATTTGCTCGTAGGAAAAAAGTATGCAGTCATCTACAAGCTAAGCTCTTCCTTTACAATAGAGAGACTCTCTTTAGGGTTGTGACTGCCTAATGTTGATCACTATGACTGAGGTTAATGTGAGGCTGTAATCAGAAGAGATAAATCGCCTACTTAAAGCCACGGTAGAGTGGGGATTTTCGAAGAAAGCTGAATGTAGCATGGATTACAGCTGAGCACTTACTTTGTTCGAATGCTCACATAAGCCAGTCCTCCTTGCAGACATGTTGCAGATGCCTGACAGATGTATTAGGGGGAATCCTTTAGGTTTTGAGGAGAAGGTCATGCAGGTGCAGAATATACTTCTACTATATGAGCACTGTGAAACATCTAAATGAACTCGCCTCCAATGAGGGCTGAGTTTTTTGTATTCTTCGTGATGCTGTGATGACTATGATTCCTTCCAACCACACTGCAAGCCTGTCTGTGTTTTCACCCCAACTGCTTTTCTTCAACCAGCTGCCCTTAAGATGTCTGGCCAAATAATTAGATCCCTCATAGGAAAACTGGAAAGGATGTTTTCTAGCCAGCAACCTGGCAGTGTGTAAAGGCATTTTAAAATAAATACAATTATTCCACTCCTCTCTCTATAATTTTAACCAGGAGGGACAAACAGCAGGATATTTGGACATTTGATTACAATATAATAGCTGCTAAGAGTTTCTCCTCGGGGCTTCTGGGCCTTTAAGAATGACATCATTTTGATATCTTGTGCTACTCCAGAACAAATTGAAATCGTGTGCTTTTCTGAAGCCCCATGTGGCTCTTAAGTTCTGTCTGTTTGAGAAAGCATTGTAGACTGACATCAGCCCTCAGGAAAATAGAAAATAGGGTAAATAGCTTCTCCATATGGGGAGATCTACTTAGACATCAAAGAATGGTTTAAAAATTAAAATGCTTTAGTTGTGTTTTTAGGTTCTCTCTGCTCTTTTTTTATGTTAATTAACAATCATTTTCTCATCACTAAAAATATGTTGTTTTTTTTTATTATTTTTATTTAGAAGAAGTTTTGGAAGTTTTTATGTCAGTTTTAAAGGTTTATTTTTAAGCTACATGTCTACATGTAAAGCTCCTGGTTATTCAACATTCAAAATCAAGTATTATTCTCATGTGTCTATCCAGGCCAGCATTCAAGAACTGTTCAAGTCTTTTCTAAAATACCCCTCTGTTGACTGAAGCAATATTTTTCATTCTTTTGATGAAACAGACTTGAGAGGGACGGTAAAGATGAATGAGATTGATGAGTTTCCAGTATGTTTATTAAAATGCTCTCAAATATATGATAACTTATGTCTTGTGTGCTTTCTTTACAGTGCTGGAGTTTTTAATGGCTTATGTATTTAGTCATGTGCTGTCCTTTCTTACACACTCTTTCTAGATGGACGGCCTCAGTGGGAGGTGGAGGCGAAAATAATGCGTGAGAAAACTCAAGGAGTAAGTAGTCATTTATTTATGTGTACAGCAATTCTACAGCATTTTGTCTGTAATATTTGCAGTGAAATATACTTGTTTGACATTAAAATTTGCAGTGGTATATGCATTTCTGTGTATGGAAATTGCAAGGCGTTTTATTGGCATTATGTGTTTGTAAATGATGTGAAATGTTTTTTGTAGTCGTGTATCGTGGTGGAGGTTCCTCCCTACCACAGTAAGACTGTGGGCTCAGCTGTGCAGGTGCAGTTTTATGTCTGCAATGGCAAGCGGAAAAGGAGCCAATCGCAACGCTTCACTTACCTTTCAGGTGAGATGAGAGGTTCTCATAATTTTTAGAAACGAGGCCATCAAGAGGAAAAAGTTCAAATTAGCAGACAAAATTCTTGCAGAAGATATTCATGATGTTTTTAAATGTTTAAGTATAAGTAATAATTAAGTAGTAGTTCACATCCTCACAACAAATTATAAAGGCATTGACATAAAAACCTTTGCTTAAGATTGACTTTGCATTCCTTCGGGTGTATTACTTGCTCGAGTGAGTCTCCCAAGGTGAGGCAATGGCAAGAAATTTGACTGACAGCAGACACAGTTGTAGCATGCTGGTTGCGTTGCAGACTTCTCCACAGGGGTTTCACTAACCCATTTTTTTCTCTTTCTCTCTCCAAAGAAGCCATTGCTGTGGTCTAATAGGGCTCTTCCACTCACAATAACATGAACACCTGCCAACTGTTTATTTTGTAAAGCCTCCTCAAACTTGCAGCCAACAATTTTTTTTTTTTACTCACGTGCTGCATTTGCATGGGGTTTTATGATGCAAATCTTTTGCTATCCAGGAAACTTTTGTGATACATATCCCTTGACTTGTGGTTAAATACAATTATTTAAGTAGCAAAGAGACTCTGTGTTTAAAGTATATTTTGATGTTAAAGTTTCCTTCTCACTAAAATCAACGTCATGCCTTGCTATTTGATACTGTTATTGTATATTTTTTCTCATCTTGAAGCCAGTCAAACTGAAAACCGCCGGCGGAATATAATAGCATGTGAGCATTTTGTGCAACATATCCAAACCCAGTCTTTTACCGCAACAGTGTGTATGTTTGTGTGCGTGTTTACACGTGTAAGCGGACTTGTCCCACCACCCACCCAGCCTGTCAGTTTGCAAGCACGCCCACTCAGCAAAGGCAGTTCCTGTTTTCCCCGTTAACAGATTCGGGCAGCCAGTAAGAGCAGAGACAAGTAACCCTTCTCTGTCAGTCAGACTGAGTTGCTGACACCACGAGAGACACCGCCTGCTTTATTGTGGCATGAAAAAGAAAGTCTGTCATTCAGTTGCGTTTAATGTTTTATTGTGGGCTCAGGCTTTGAATTGATTGATTTATTGATTTAAAGATGAAATGGGACAAAAAAAGTAATAAATGAAAGTAATGAAAATTGGGGAACTAAACTAAATTTTTTTCCTGCTTTGTATTTTGAAATTACTGCATTGTCAGCCAGGTGTCATTATTTTTCAAACATAGAACAGTTAAACTACATGCACTTACTGTATGCTAGACTTAGACTGTAATAATGTCACGTTAAAAAATGTAAATGCCATCAATTCAATTACATGCAATCATATTTGAATATACAGTATATAACCCTCCTGTGCCCGGATATCCCATGGCTCTGTTTTCAGCCAGAATAAACCCTGTATGGCCTTTTTGTGCCTCTTGTCTCTCAGTCCCAGAGGCATGATGGGGTGAGCAGAGGGCACCATCAGTGAACTCGTTTGTTCTGTCGGTCTGATACGGGCTGGGGGGCACTCAGCTCCTCTTCCCACACAGCATTTCATATGATGGCACCCAGACTGACAACATATGCTCCCCCTCTGATTCAGAGCTGGATAAAAATAAATCTCACTGTCACAAGGCACCAGATTGTGAAATAGGTTACAGATTGGCATGGCAGTGCTGTGAGCTCTCACAGTAAAAGGGAATGGCCCCATTTATCATCAAAATCTGTGTTCAGGAGACTAATTTAATATCTATTTCAGTGACAATTTTTTGTTAGGTTGCTGTGGGTTAGTGTTTATTTAACTAACTGAACACGTCTCACCTTTAAAGCCAGAGTCTGACAAAATGAGTGGGAACTTGTGAATGTGGAAAAACTTGAAACAACTACTTTTTGAACAAGTTGAAGTCTCTGGGATAGTATAGCAGATGGAAATCCTAGAGCAACATCACAAATGTTGCAATGCAGTGACTTCACATATCTGTGTATTGAAAGTCTTTTTTTTTCTTTCTTTTTTTTTTTTTTTTTACTTCTTTTGTTGCAGCATTTAATTGATGGACATGACTGACAGTGTGGCATTTCTCTTTTCTCTTTTCTCTTCTGTCTTTCCTCTCTCTTCACATCTCTCTGTGTATACCACTCTCCCCTCAGTCTTGGTGAAACAAGAGCACAGAGACGAGTTGGATCTTCCTGCAGTACCCCCTATGTCCATGCCCCTGGCACATGCCACCAGTCTGGTGCGCTCCCAGCTGCCTTCTCCTGAGCAGGGCCACCCATCGGACAACCTTCTGTCCAGCTCCCCTCACGGTCTGGCCACGAGCTCTGGACCTGGCCTGCTACCTCTGCAGGCCACCTGCCCCTCCCTGGGCTCCCCATCTTTCCAGCACCTGCCTCACCTCCAGAGTCGCAGTTTGCACCACCCCCCTGCAGATTGCCACATGACGTTCCACCCAAGCTCTGCTCCTGCTCCTCCACGACCCTCTTACCAGCCCATGCAGCACAGCCACGGTCATGTTCATAGCCTGCCCTTCAATGGTCAGTCCAGCCTTCCTCCTCAAGGCTACGAGAGAATGCCCTTTCAGCAGAGCCCGACTGCAGCATCACACCCGTTGGGTATGGGGATGGTGTACCCCTCCTCCCCTTGCTCCTCACCATCAGCTCCCTCCTCCTCGAGCTCCAATCCCGTTCCTGGGTCTCCACAGAGCCAGCAACCGTTGCTCACTCCTTCATCCCCACACCTCCAAACACTGGGTGGGTATCACTGCACTCCAAATCCTACCCAGGTTCCCTCTTCGACTAGTCATCCCCTTGTAGGGCAGCACTCCTCCCAGCTGCAGAGGGCAATGGGCTACCACCCAGTAGGTCAAAGGTCAGCCTCCTGCCCCACTCCATCCAGCGCACCTGCAACACGAATGATCCCTTCTCCACACTCTGGGCCCTCCTCTCCTCAGCTCCACTCACTCCCCTACCAGTCTCCCATCTCTTCCTCCCCTACTTCAGGCGGCAGTCCTCTGGGGCCCCTTCAACAACAGCCTTCTCCCCAAGCGACAAGTCCAGTCATGGCCAGTCTCTCACCAGCAACAGCCGGCCCTCTGGTCCACCCTCTCAGCCCTCAGGGGACCTTTCCTTTGGATGGAGAGAGGTTGAACATCAAGCAGGAGCCAGAGGACAGAGAGCCCACTTTTCGCTCTATTGGCCTGCAGGACATCACGCTGGATGATGGTAAGACTATCACAAAAATGCTTTTTATTTTCAGCAAGCAGGAAATTATTGAAAGCCATTGAGAGCAACAAAATCGTCCGGAAGAACGACCTGTCTTTTCTATCTTGATTCTACACTGAGTGAAAAGCTGGGATGCCAATAAACACTATAATATTATTATTATTATCATTACTAGCTCATGGAAGCAGTCATAAAGTGGCAAAGGAAATCATAAAGAGTTAATCACTATTATAGGAGAAGCTGAACCTCAGACAAAGACCCTTCATGAACAACCACTGTCTTCCCATCTACTTCTCACTTTGCTTATTTTTATTTCTTTCCATATAGACTGTCTGTCTTGCTCTGCCACCATGCTTCAGATGTCTTTCAATCTAGTCTTTCTGCTCTCATTATCACTTTTTCCTCTCTGACCCCATCTTTCTAGATGAGATATTTAGAGCGCACCCATCTGTGATCAATCTCATTTACAGTCTAAAACAAGCGGCCGCTGAGGGATTACATTTACTCTACAATATGTGACTCGCAAGATAAATTTGTATCTGATAATGTAAAACAATACAGAGCACCAGTTGTTGTATTTTCAAAGGGCTGGAACCTTGATGCCTGATTACGGTGATAGTGTTTCATCTGTCATTGCAGCTCACCGTTTTATACACAGGTTCATTAGTGGGGGGTCCTGTGACTTAGTATTGGATAACATAGACACAATAGGACTGATAACTATAGTATCATATTAAAAGGCCTAATTGTGAGCTGCTAAGCTATTATGTCTCTGGCAGCAGTTTGGAGATTAATTACACTTTGTGTTTTTTTGACTTCTTGGAAGTGAGGAGACGGAGATGATTGCATTATTTTGTGTTACATATAAAGACACGGAGGCTACAGTTGTGTGCTGCTGCAGTAATTACATCCTGTGTGTGTGTTTACGCGTATGTGAGAGAGAGTGTGCATGTGTTAACAACTCTAATTAGGATGCTCAGGAGAACTTGTTGACTTAACAATTGACCATGGAGTCGGTGCATGCATTTAGCAGCTTTTTCCCTCATCCATGAACTCTCCTTCTTTACTGAAAATATGTTCCTTCAAGCTGTTTTAAATCATCCAGCTCCTTATCTACTGTTCAGAGCCTCATCTAGTGTTTGTAGTTAACGCCGGTGCCATGTTCAAATGAGGCCTGTAAAGGTTTAGGGTTAATAAATAGCCCAGTGAGGCTGTATGAAGTAGGTGTGATATTGTGTGCTAGCAAGGGTCACCCTAATTAACACAGGGCTATTGTCAATCAGTCACGTGTGAAAGACCAACAACCACAACCAATCATTCGTCAGTGCATCATACTTATGCACACACACACGTTTGAGCATGTAATCTGGATGACAAAGTGTTTTGTTTTTTTTTTTTAAAGCCTAATTTTTCACAGCTTCACGTATGACTGCATGTGGCTAATTATCAAATGTGTGTACTTTTAACTCAGATTTAGTCCGTCTCGCATTAACAGGCAGACCCACAGCCCCTGCGAAAGTAGCTGGCTGCACTCGCAAAAAGTGTGAGAAAAGTTTGTGAGTGACACAGTTCAACTGGGAATGTAAGCTCTCCCTTTGAGCCCGTGGCTAAAAATAGCTTTCTGTGCCAGCCCAGCTCTGTAGGCCATATTTTGAGGTAGCAACGTGGAGCTTCTGTGAGCTCTGAGTTTTAGCAGGTCGCAGCGCACTCTCTTAAGTAGACCACACTCACTCCAGTTTGACAGACAGACAGTTCACGATAGACAAACACATGTACCATAAGTGCAAATAATCATACGGAATGAACGGTGCACTTGTAATGAGCCTGTTTACACATTCAAACAATCCAGATTGACACGCTAAAGCAGTTATTTATAATAATATGTGAAGTCAGTGTATTTAACCACCAGTTCTGGCTGTGAGTCATTTTGATAAAATAGCAGGATGGGATATCAACCCTCAATGTATAATTACTGTGATTAAAACTGCCATCAGCACATCAACCTTATACCATGGGCTTTAGACATTTGAGGCTGAGCTCGCTTTACCTTTCCTCCATCACGTACACCGTTCTGTGGGTTTCAGAACATTTGCCCTTATCAGCTGTACAAACATAAAGCAGAGATGATATGATCATTTTGCATGTCATGATATGTTTAAACATGAAATAAACAGTCTTTGACTTGTGCAAGTGGCACAATAAGGGAATATGAAGGTGAATGTGTAGAAAACTACTCTGGTTAGCAAGCAGATGGCCCTCATGACGCACACCAGAGCATGGTTGCGACGTGTGTGTGTGTGTGTGTGCAGCAGAGAAATGGTATATTGTGTTTGTGTGTCTGTTTAATGTTGCTGGGGTTTGTGTTTGCGTGGGTGTGTCTGAGTGTCTGTGTGTGTAAAGCAGGAGACACAGGAGGTGAGGAGACAGACTGACAGACAGATGGACAGACAAGTTCAGGATCCAACCCCACTGCAGGGTCACTCAGCCGAGACATTCAATCTGAAATAAACTTGGCATTTGAAATGAAAGCGAACTATACACTGGATCATTTTAATCTTTACTGTTAATATTCTATATGTCAGTAATAAGTTAGGATGGCAGTTGCAGTGAATCTGGAATTGATCCAAATCTGCAGAGGTTATAAAAGTAAAGCCAGCAAGGATTCATTGTTATTTTTTTTTAATAATAATAATAATTAAAAAGAAAAAAAAAGAAAGCTGAAGGCAGTGAAGTGGAAAAGCAGAGGAGGAAATTTCCAACAAAGCAGCATGGGATACGTCTCCATGTCACCAATATGTGCAGATTGACGTCTGATTCAGAGCAAAGTTTGATTGGGTGCTGCCTTCGTGAAATATTATCAAAGACAGATTTTCTCATGGTCGCTGTTTGGCCAGTTGATGTTGAGAACAACAAAAATAATGATTTTGGATCTGCAGGTATGTTGTTATATATGATTATTTGTTACTTTCTATAGCCAGTGTGATTTGGAAACTTGTTTGTGTGCTCACTTCATACACTGAATAGTGTCATAAACACCAGGCCCTCTTGTGAGGATGATCACAACAGTCATGGTGACAGAATCTGAAGCCCCCATGCTGTCGGCCCGTGTGTTTTACTAATTAATCAGCATGTGAACATCCCTCTGTTTACAGAGTATGGGCAGGAACAGCAAGGGTGATTGTATGTTTCACGGTCATATGCACGCTGTGTGTCCTGCCCAAACGCACAGCTGCCTCTAACTGCGAGCACAGCGTTAGGGGTTAAGAATAGGCCAAGCCCCGTTGCCTGCATGCTTTGAGAGAGACACACATTATCCTGCACATGTAGTTAAATATACAAAGCTGTTGGTGCAGTAAACCCAACTTTAATTTATTTATTTATTTATTTTGTTCTGTTTTTCTGTCTTTACAAGGGCATAGACTTTTCAACAATCAGAAAAACTATTTCAAAGCTAATGTAGCCACCGTAGCTTAGCATCAAGGATGGAAAAGGAGCAAAGAGCTAACATGGCTCCATCTAAAGCTAATAGAAATCCGAACCAACACTACTAATCCTCCTATTATATTATATAATACGAGATCTCCTATATCTTCAGTCTTCGTACAAATATGACACATTGTGGTTCAGAGGTTAAGTCCCAGACTATTTCTTGTCAATCCAGTCTTCAGTGCATCTGCTCTCTGCTCACACTCTGAACGTTTGCTCCCTCAAAGTCGCAAAATGGCTGCAAGCCTTAAATGAGTAAAACAAGTGAGCGGTGAAGAGGCCAGATTCAAGCAATCCAAAAAAGATTCGGATATTTTACTTTCCCTGGATATTTTGCCTGACTTGGTCACGGGGAGCATGCCAAGGAACATTGGATGTACCTTTGACAGGCAGTGAGAAATACAACTCCAGGTGTATCCCAAACATTAACATTAAATTGAACTTGGAAAACACCCTTTTTTGTTGGCCTTTGTAGACGATCTTGGTTCATATCAGGCCATTTCAGTGACCAACAACATTTAACAGATGCTTAAATTTAAGTAATTTACAACAAAAGTATTGCATGGTTGACAGTGCTGGCTGAGCAGCCTTTTAATGAAACATTTGGATCACAGGTGAACTGAGACAAGCTAAAATTTATAAATCTGAATGTTTGCACAAGGAAGAAATTTAAATATGACTGGTTTATTTAAGTGTGGTTATTCGCCATAAGGTGATATAAATAATTAGCTTATTTTCATATTTTTTTGCATGTGTGTGTGTTTATGGGACAAATTTAGTCAGAGGTTTCATACTACAACTAACCAACCATAACAGAAATAACATGGAAAGAAAATCGGTTTCCATTGAATGCTGCCGCAACTCGTTAAAAACAATGGCAAATGTCTGCTGATGTTTTCCCCTGAAACAGAGGAAACTTGCTTTCTGTGTCATCTTTCCATGCAATTAATGTCTTAGAGTGTGTAAAGCAGAGGCTGGTGTGGAGCCTTTTTCATCAGACAGGAGTCGGAGAAGTCTGGATACCCATCTGTGGGGATGAAAGCACGCCGATTGACTCTTAGTTCGTGTTTCAAAATGTTCCCGTCACCAACATTTACACTGTTGATTTGTCGATGATTTGATTTGTCGTGTTGGCTGCTCTTGACACACTTCCTGAATGTCATTGTCGATTTGTGCCTGCCAGCCAAGAATTGAGAGACAAGTCATCACATTTCTCAAAGTGCACATGTGAGGACTTTACTGTGCAATATGGTGCTTTCGGTGAGTCACTGTAGTGTGCTGCTCTGAGGCTACCACCATATCTTGTTTGGCATCATTACTGCAGAAAACTGTGTGTTTCCGAACTTTAATTTAATCCTGTCTTTTTGAAAAGCAAATGGTTAATGACTCAACAAAAATAACTCAGACTCTCCTATGTTGTTTTTTTATTCTTGCGCTTTAAGAAAGAGAGAAATAAAGAATTTTCTGACACTAACAGACGAGCACGTCAGCTCTACTGTTGGAACCGGGAGCATGAACCAGCCCTTTTCTCTCTGCTGCTGGAAAAAAAACTAAAAAAAATTCTTGACCCTGCGCAATTAATTAAATGGCTGGAAGAGACAAAGTGTAATTATAGTTGAGGAACCAGGAACTCATCAACTTTGATGTTTGGTGCTGCTAAGTTTTACTTTTAATCACTGTGGCAGGCCTTTCTGTCGTCAACTGGAGTCATTTACGCTCCCTGCAGTTATCTGCTGAGTGGAGCCACCGCTTTGTGTCCTAAATCAAAGATGGAAGTCTTGTGAATCACTTACTGTCAGATCAAATAGGAAATCCAGCAATGATTCACGGAGATGAGTGACTTTGAGAAACTGACTTTTTTAACGAGCCTCTCCGGTGTGATCTGTGCTTTCACCCACTCATTTACTTACTCCAAAACTGAAATTAGGATAAAACAGATGAGGGTCACCGAGCAACAGCCCTAAAAGTGAACCAAGAGAAGGCTTTGCTGAGCAGATCTGGAAGATTTCAAATGATATTCCATCAAATGACCACCTATTTCCAATGTGTGCGATCGCTCAGCGGACTTTTACTTTATGTTTGCTCTCATACTCGAGGCTTTGCAAAGACGTATGCGTGTCGTTAGAGGGCCCTGCGAATGGAAAGTGTGTGCTTTGATATTCCCTCTTGTAGGCAGACCAAGTCTTGCCTCTGTCTGTTCCCTTTGCACAAATGTTTTCCATTGTGGCACGTTGTCTTCATTTGCTGGACCGAACAATCAGTCAATCTTCAAGTTATTTGCTTAAGCCGCTCTGCCAGAGTGATGTTTTTTATTCCTGGGTCAGGGAACTTTTTCAGCGTGTCATAGAGGGTCATCATAATTACCCGTTTTCCATTTCCATTCAATTGACATGTTTATCATTCTGAGTGTCCCTCTCCCAATTTCATTTCTGTTTCACATTATGGAGGCTTCTGGGAAATTGGATGACTTAAGATTGCCCTTATATAGCTTTATTTAACATAGACGATTTAACGATAAATTCATTTTGAGTTCGACAACTTCTTTAAAAAGCGCCAAAAGTCTCTGTGTGACACTTTGTCGGCACATTTTTAGTGGATGAGGTTTTCCTTGCCAGGATTTAGCGATTGTGTCTTTATCGTGCACAGTTTTATGGCATCGATCTGAACCCTCTTCCTTATTCCTGACTCTGGCTCATTAGTGCTGCCAGTCACTAGCGGCGCCTAACCCTGCAAACGACTGGAGCTGTCTAATTCACAGAGATTTAAGACTTCCTCTGTTTCCTCTGCACTGAACGGCAAAGGTTCCTTTGTATTCATTAATCTGCACAGCCAAAACAAGATTATTGTACATGAAGAGATGTGGTGCTGAGTCTTAGGATTAGTATCTTTATAATGAAATGAATGCTTCTGATGCCGACCGAGAAGGAGCAGTCTGATGTAAACCTCGTAGTAAGAGGCTACTGAGAGTAGAACCTGCAGTCGTAATAGTAGTTATCGGCTGTTAGTAGATGTATATTTATACAAGGGAGCCCCCCCTCCTCGTCATCTGTAGAGGATCTCCCTTCGGTGGAGCAACTCAGATCAACACTTACTACACGGGCTTTCTGTTGCACTGTCATGAACAATACCAGTAAATCTGAGAAAGCGCTATCAGCATGTGAAACTGGTTGCAGGCTGTGCTCGACTCAGACCTCCCTTTCACTTCTGGATCATTGAGGTGATGTGTGCTGGCTTAAATTGACTGAGTGTATCTGAATCATAGATTTCTCACTGATCTGCTCAATGTAAAATTCTTATAACTGCCCCATTTTTCCAGTCAAGTCAGTCAAATATTTTTTTCCATGGAGTTTTCCTTTTTACGTTTCAGCTTTAATCACGCATTGACTCCTTCCTCAGTGGTCTTTTGACATTTAGTCCGAAGGAACTATTATTTACCAACAACAAATATGAGACATAAATGTTCTGAGGTCTGCTACTTTTCATTTTGGAAAAAATTGTTGAAAGTCTTTCAACAATAAATACGGCTTTTTTTTTTTAAGCAACTCAACAAATCAGACAAATCCGATTTTGTACATCAAAATTTAGGCCATGATGTTTTCTGACGGATTGTGTACATGGAGATTTCCGCCAACACTTGTCTTATCATAAGATAACTGAGTGACACAAATTAGTCAAAGGTTTCTCTTGAGTCACAGGTTTTTAGGTTACTTAATGATAATTACTGACTTATCTGACTTATATTATCAGTTTGCCTCTGCAACAATCTAATCGCACAATGGAAAGTGGTGGGGGTTTTTTTTGTTTGTTTGTTTGTTAGTTTTTTTGCAGATGTTGCACTTGATGTAAACTTGTAACTCTTCCACGTTGCTCATATTCGTACGGTGCTCAAGCAAAGGTACTCCCTTGAATCCACTGCACTAAAGACTTCACCACATAAAAGCTCAGCTGTGCATGAAGCTTATGGCAGGCCTGTAAATATCGCTCTGTGATTGATCCAGCAAGTCGATACGTCTCGAAATTAGAGCTTTCTTACGGAGCATGATCAATATGGAAAGTTAACCGTGAACTCCTTTGAGGTCTTTCATGGATTTCTTTAACAGTTAGCAGAGTTTTTGGTGAAATATTTGACTTTTTTTTTTATCTAGATCTCCTTAACTCAGTGGGGAGCTTGAACAAAAAGAAGCACACTGAACAGCTTATTCTTGTTATCGATAGAGCTGCAATATTCCACCTGTGGTTTTTTTAATACAATGGTGTTGATTCGTCACGCAAAGGTCATGCCCTTTAAAGGAAATGTGTAGCCCTCCATCACACTTTATTTCACTAATGGAATCGTCTGACAAATCGATAAACCGGCCAACTTGTTGTATATTATACCTCAGCCTTTTATATACAGAAGGAAATGTTTGCTTTGATAGTCATGGTGCCGTCTCAAAAGTGTGTGGTGGTGCTCTTAGTGTGCCTGTGTGTGTGTGTGTGCGTGTGAATATGGTTGACATGGGAAAGGAAGAGCCTCCCACGCTGACAGGATGATGTGAGTGATGGTGGCCAGACACAAAGGCAAGAAGCAGAGAACACAAATAAAACAACAGAGTGTAGACCAAAGCTGAGCATTAAAGCTGCTGGTCGTGTAAAACAAATCTGCTGTTTCACGGACGAAATGTAACACACTGTAGTCTGAGGAAGAGCTGATGATTTCAGTAATATTTTACAATAATGTCACACTTTACCGGACGGATGAAGATTCTGGTCATGTGTTTTATTGAATGCATTATAGTTAAATGTTAAAGTCCTGCGTGTGTGTGTGTGTGTGTGTGTCATCAAATTTAAATACAGTTTCTTTTCTCTCATGAATCAGAGCCGGCAGGGTTCATTTCTTTGTCATCTTTCACTGAGTCACCTCCTGCCACATTTACATTTTTTTTAAAAACGACTGACTTACAGTAAAACATTTATTTATTATGGCCTGGGAAATCTGTGACACAGCCACAGTCGTGCCGATTAGACGTGCCGACGAACTCGCTCCGCTGCGGCCAATGTGTACAGACAGGTCTGTTTGTCGCCCCGTGTTCTGACTGGGCCAGAGGGCTGGCTGCACCTTCCCAAACCAGTTTGCCCAGCCTGATTTGTGTGCTCTGTGCCTCTGACCTGTTGTCATCACCTTTAAAACAGAGAAACACAACATGAAGTCCCAGGACTAAAACTTAAGCCCACGCTGTTAGAATAAAAATGACATTCAAATCATGCTCTCCGTAAATTCCAAACATAGAAAAGATCTCTCTGTCTTTGGGTATTAGAAACTGATTTACGTCGCGAC
Organism: Echeneis naucrates; assembly: GCF_900963305.1. Taxonomy (NCBI): domain Eukaryota; kingdom Metazoa; phylum Chordata; class Actinopteri; order Carangiformes; family Echeneidae; genus Echeneis; species Echeneis naucrates. The sequence continues at coordinate 22,422,474 of NC_042513.1, read as the reverse complement.
TGCATTTAGTTTCGTTTTTTATTTGTTTATTTATTTTTTAACCTGCTTTTTGCTGATCCCGGTATAAACACTGAATAAAGGCTGAAATCATAAAGCTGGCAACAGCACAGAAAATAGTATCTGCTCTTTATTTAAAATCAGACTGAATCGATTGTGTAACGAACCGGGCTCCACCTGAAAGCCTCTGTAGGTGTTTTGCTTTTACACACCACGCTGCTGCACTTGAACAGGCCTGAGGAAATTAAGTGAGCCCCCATTAAAGCTCTAATGAAGTAACAGGCAGCCCGGCTGGTTGGCCGTGTTTACAGCAGTCAGTGTGCTGCGGTTACTGCTAACGTTTCTTGGACGCCAACAAAGGTCAGACCTGGCACATTTAGTGAATGGAATAGCTTCTCTCATTTGTTCTGTCAGGACTCATTATGTCTCCCATCAGAGCTGTGACTTTGTGACCTTTGGGTTTGACAGTGTATCTTGTGTTTTTCCACTTATGAGCTTTGAGTCTGGAGAGAAACACGTTGTGCAACAACAGCGCCCTCTGCTGGCGAGAACTCTGTAGTGTCAGTCATTTCAAATGTGCTGCCACAATGCAGATGTGCTCATTTAATTTTGTTTTTATGTTTTCAGTGAATGAAATCATCGGCAGAGACATGTCCCAGTCCCCGAGCACCCACGGTCCTCCATCAACACACAACCAGTCATAGCCCCCCCCCCCCCCCCGGCGGCCGAATGAGGTCCTGGTCCTGTCTGACACCAGGAGACGAGATTACGGCCAAAAATATAGCACGCTTCAGGATTCTGTTGAAGCCAGGTGGAACTGCCAGACCACCAGCCTGACAAGAAGACGCTCTCAATTGTTTTTACTCAAAACAAACAGAAAAGTGAGCAGACGGATGTCCTCTGCTCTGAGCTGTCCGTCCTCCTTCATGTGGTGTGTGCCCGCACCCTTCGACCAATCAGCTCTCCTCCAGATCAGAGCGCTCGCCTCCCAAAAAAACCTTCTGTAACGGAGACAAGAGTCCATTTCGGCGTCCCTCCCACACCAGCATTGACCCTCACGACTGAAGGCGTCTCGAGTCGCATAAAAGCTGGGATTCAGACAGCTGCTGCAGCGGGTCAGAAGTTTCAGGGTCTTCCTGAGTGAAACGCAGAAAAGGTGAAGTAGACTCACACAACTTTATTTACCCCAAAAGGGCCATTCAGTACGTCTGACGTGGAAAACTGAATCCTGGAATCTGATCACAAAGCTCACAACAAACCAAACTGTCAGGCTAAAGAAGTACCACGTTGTTTTTTTGGTTGTTTGTTTGTTTTTTGGCTTATGGCTTTGACCCCCCCTGCCCCCCCCCCCCCCCCCCCCCCCTCCCTCTTTTTGAATAATAAAATCATTCAGATCTGGATTGCAGGGGCCTGGCAGAAAACGCTGGTCTGAGATCTGCAACCTGCAACATTCCACAACTTGTAGAAAAACCTTGCAGCCGTGTAGATATCTGTACATGACCCCACCCTTTTATTATTCCCACGTTTTTCTTTATCTTCAAGTTGAACAAATGCCTTATTAACATTTAGCAGCTTCGAATGGTAGTGACAGCTTTTTTTTGTTGTTTCTTTTGTTTTGCACAGCTGGCTTTCAGTTTGACTATAATATTATTTCTTAAGCAGATGTGGGATTTGGGTCCTGTGGATATGATTTCAGAAATCCTGATGAAGGATGAGTGGAGCTCAGGAGCCTCCTAATTGCGTTTTGAACTCGTCCACAGAGACAAACCTCTCCACCTCTGAAATTCCTTTTTTCATGCAATAACTCCCCACAACTCCCAGGGGGCCTCTGTGTGCCTTCTGTTTCCTGACGTACGTCAGCCGAGGTGACATAAAATGGGAAATAATTTGAGAAGTATTTTATACAGATGTCTATATATTGTATTTATGTGTTGACCCCTGCACCCTTTCACACAGTCTAGAGAACATCTGGATGTAACAGGGTCTTCCGCACTCCCCCGTTTGCAACAATCAATACTTGCTGTTCACAATCAAAGACTGAATCCGCATTTCCTGGTGTGAGGAGCGTGCGGAGCCCGTACAGCAGCAATAACAGTGTGAAAAAATACACACGTTCTGGTTTGAGGTTTTTTTTTTTTTTGGCTTTTCTTTTGCCTTAAGCTTGACAATGATGCTCCTGCATGTGAGAGCCGAGGAGTGTTGCTGACGATGGTTTGAAGTCAGTTTCCAGGTGAAAATGATTCTGCTATGCATTCAACTTCTGCCTGATGCCTTTAAAAATGAGGGGAAAAAGACAAAAAAGACCGTGATGCCTATAGAAGTAGGATGTAGACCTGTAGATGCTTGGATGACTCTGTTAGCGTTCTGGATTTGTCTCTCAGCCAATCTGCCTTGTCAACGACAGTGCGAGCACCTGAAAGGGTTCAGTTGTGTGTGTGTGTGTGTGTGTGTGTGTGTGTGTGTGGAGGGATGGATGGTATGTGTTTGTACCAAGTATCCTGTAGAGAAGCCAGGAATTTTAGAAGTCCTATTTTCAACAACAAAAGCACACACTTGTATTTAGGCTATGCAAACTGTAAGAAGCGAAGGAGACATGAGGTTAAAGGTGAGAAATTAGGTGATAAACTATCTGTCATTTTGCTTTTGAGATTCACAGAGCAGGAAAAATAAACATTCGGATAGTGAGAGTATCATGTCACTATGTCAGCTCTTAGGATGCCTTAAATCAGTTTGTCAGTGAGTCTGTATGTCGTTCTGGCTTGTTGGGGTTTGTTTTTTGTTTAGTTTTTTCCATGACTAAGACAGACGTCTGTAACTATTATTAATATTTTTTCTTTATTGGGGGGCACAGGGTGGACTTTGAGGGTTGGGTGGAAGGAGGGAGATGGCTTTTTATTTGCATATGAAGCTGGTTCTGCAGCTTGAAAGACTTGAGTCAAAAAGAAACGAAACAAAACCAGCATTGACAGTAAACTCTGGCTGCCGTCCTCTTCTGTCACAACCAAAGACCGAACAATGTGTTCCCATTTTACATAAAGGTAAAGCAGCAGAGACTGTGTAACTCTATTTTTGATACTTTGAAATGGATGTCATTCCTAAAAGGTTGGGGACGTGTATGAGTGTCGAATATATGTATATGTATAAATACGAATATACATATACATATATGAAATTGTTTTGTAAAATAAAAAGGGAAATACAGGTTTAGCTGATGTTTACCGAGCCTTGTATTGTCATTTCTTGTATATTTTGTATGTTAAAATTTTTTGTAATTTTTAAGACTGCAGTGCTTTTTGAAATTATTCAAAGGGAATACCTTGCATCATACTGTAGGCTATAAAGTAGTGTACATCAATAAAACAGAAAACTCAGCCATCGCTTTGTGTCTCCTTTTTCCACAGCTTGGATGCTTTTTCTTCACCAACTCAGCCCTGTTAAACACAAAGGCCGGGTTAACTCAGCTGCACAGACGATCGGGGTCCGTCAACAACTTTGAGAAAATATTCTAATAAAAACTGACGCAGCCAAAAAATAAATCATCTTTTCTTTTTGGCACATATAAATCTACATCTCCTCCAGAGCTGTTATATTTAAACAAAGTTTGACTCCCTCTGACGATGTGTGCGTATGTGGAAAGACACAGATCTATCGTACAGAAGCAGTGATGTCAGATGACACAGCCGGCCTTTGAGGTAGAAAAATATTTTGTTGCCTTCGTATTTAATTGCTGTAACATGACGACACAGGAGACATTTAGTTTCAGAGCGACTGACACCTGGTTCATCTGTCGGGTATTTCTCAGCAGACAGGAAACTTCATCTTCATCTCTGCTCGTCACCTGTATCATTATTGAACGTTAGTCTTTGCTGAGAATCACTGCACATTCAATCCTGCATGATACATCTGTTCAAGAAAAGAAGAAAATCTATTTTCTTTTTACAGGTGGAGAACATTTATTGTTGGTTTTATTGACGCTTTAAAACGTCCCTTTAAATAAGACAAAATGAAACACGGATCATTGTCAACATTTTTATCGTTTACATTCTTATCTAATTTACACAGAGCTAAGTTCATGCAGGTCTCAAACCCGCAAAAAAGAAATATCTCCTCTGCCACCAGAGGTTGACCAAGCCCTGTCTGAGCCAGTATTGCACTCTGGGTAATGTAGGCATAGTGAAGAGGAGGGAGAAAAAAAAAAAAAAAAAAAAAAGACAGCTGTCAGCAGGTCCGACACAGAAAACTCATGCAAATTTACACAGTACTTCGGTCTTAAGTAGGAATTAAAGATGCTACAGACTGATCGTTATAAATAGTCTGGAAACAAAAAACAGGAGAGACTGTACAGCAGCTAAAGTTGATCATTATAAAAGGCCTCAGGATACGTCTCTGTCCTGCTGGATTTAATAACTAAACATCCACTTTTGTAAAGAACTGGGAATAATAAAAAAAATAGAATTAAATCGTCTTGCTGCTCGGACAAGCAGCTCCTTGACTCTGATTGGAGCACAAACTAATCTGTAGTGCTTGGAAAATGTCTCGATGTGAAGACGTGTCGTACATAAATGGTTTAGACAGAAAAAATGAGCTTCTTTATAATTAAATTACTTGGTAGAGTGACACAACTGTGATCTGCTGTAGTTTTAATTGTCAAGCCCTGCAGCTCAAGGTTGAGAAGTCACTCCTCCTTTCAGTAGTATGGCTTCTTTCACTTTTTCCAATGGCACCACTGGAGACCATGAACTTAACAAACGTTGTGCATGCACAAGAGTTAACACAAAGGATCATAAGCTATGACAAACCAAAGTATAGTGGTCAAGAGTGAAAATTCAGAAATGTACAGAGAAGATCATGAGTAGAAGTGGTTTGTACAGCCTCAAGCATTCCAGGATGATTTCTACAGTTTTCTAACTAGACAGAGCGCCCAATTTGTCCACATCTCCCTCTTTCAACCAGCTTTTGCACGAGGTGCAAACACACAGTGATGTTATTCCGCCAAAAAGCATCAACTGAGGCTTCGATGACTTCAGCTGCTTCACCTGTGGATGTTCAGACTCCCACAGCTTCAGTCTCTGTAATGTAGCACTGGGATGGACTGGATCTGGTTCACCGTTGCGGAGACGCTGAGGAGCGAGGTTAGGTTGAGCTAGTGGTCAGTTACAGAGGACCAAGTGGACCTGCTGGCCGTAGAAGGGGTGGTTGGAGCGCTCGGCTACGGCCCGTCTGGCGATCTCCTCGCTGGGGAAGGTGATCAGGGCCTCGCCGCTGCACTGGCCACTGAAGTTGTACAAAATGAGAACGGAGTCTGGCTGCAGCTGCAGAAAATGGAGAGAGAGAGAGAGAGAGAGAGAAAAAAAAACAAGCATGAAGAAAGAAATGCGACTTGTGTTCATGTCCCCGCAGCATGAAAACACCACCAGGGGGAGCACACCAAGCTGAGGAGCAGAGATGCCTCTGGGACATTACGCTCATCAAACCGGTCCAGTTAGGTCAGAAGAACAAAGATGAACTGGTAGAGAAGTACATGCTGTTCTCAGATTGGTTAGTTCTGCATGCAGACAAGCGTGTCGCATTTGATGCAACAAGGGTTTCCTTCACATGGAGACATGAAACAACACACTGATCACAGAAAGATGACGAGATCTGCCGTCATTGTTAGAGAATCACAGGTTAGCGTGACAGAGAGAGAGAGAAAATGTATTTGCAGTCGAGGCAGGTCCTGATTCAGAAGCCTTTTTCATGCAGTGCTGGATCAGGGGCAGCTAGTTCCATCCTGAACTTCTGTCAGACACCGTCATGTTCAGTGAGAGTTTGGGGAAGTAAAGCATGGATGGATTTTACAGAAAACTGCTGTTGGGCTAACACGTACATTTTGTGTTTTAATTGTTGAAGGTTTGTTAAACAGCACTGTTTTCTGCAGAGGATGGTGATCCGTCTCTGCTGCAGAGCAAATGGAAACCTGCCTAAGAGCTCCTCTTCTTATTCAACATACAAAACGTTTGCATGTGTTGTCGCTGTGCCAAAGAGGCTTTAATGTAAAATATATATATATATATAAAAAAAAACTTGGCTAACTCTGCCTAACTCTGTGACTGCAGCTCTGACCTACAAAGTCACCTTCATATGTGTGATTGGTAACATTTCCTAAATTCTGTGCACCATGTCCAGCATAATAAAACTTCTCCAGAAACACATAAAGAACCCAGACTCAGGAAAGACTGGCGTTATGAAGCAGGTTTGTTGGGAAGCAGCAGAACGACATGCCGGGTCTGGAGCTCAGAACCTGGATGGCTAGATTGGGCATTCCTACAATTTTTCTGATGTGTGAAAGTGCATTGTGGGCAATGTTGCAGTGCTTTGATATTATAAGCAGGCAACATTTCTGTGCTTCAGAAGCAACACTGTTCAGTCCCACTCATTCTCCACGGTGGGCCCGTTAATTCTGGGAGGAGGACTTCAGCTCATTTTGGCCCACTCAGTTCAATCAATTTATCTCCAAATGCTGAGTATTCAGTTTAGACACTGCTGAGCTCTAGGAGATGCCCTTTCTGTCCACTCCGGTTCTCTGGTCTGGAGGCTCCTCTTACCTTGGGCCGAGTCCCTAAAGACAGAGCCATTCTTTGGGCTGAATCAGACTCCTGGCCTGTTCGTTCATCTGAACCACGCCGCTGTACTCGTCAGGGGCGTACTACAGATAGCATGATAGTGAACAGTCAGGGCGGGAAGGCTTCCACATTGATTCACACATGACAGCACACAGTTGTAGGCACAAAAAAAGATGCTATCTCAGAAACACAAAGACAGCAAACGAGAGACACAAGCACACTCAGTAGATTCTGGCTGAACAAGCTTCAGCCGCACCGCAACGACAGACTTGGTATGGGATTGTGTGGTAGAGTACATCAGCTGGTGTGGGAACATTTTTCTCACCATGTGAAAGAGAACAAAAAAAAAAAAAAACCCAAACAACACAACACACACTTCATTCACAATAGAGCTTCTGCAGTTCAGCCAGCAGTCAGGACACACAAACCAGCATTTATCCTTCAGCTAAATCTCCAGTGTTCAACACACAAAAAGGATGTGAATTAACCAACTAAAATAACCCCACCCACCCTCTGCTAAATGACATAAGCCAAGAAGACCAGACATAAATCCAAGATCTGAACCACAACACAGCCCCTCCACCTCTAGCCCCACCCTTCTCCCTCCCAGACTTGCTGAACTGTGTCGAGCCACACCTGTCAGGGTTCGTACCTGCTTTAGAGGACTCCACCTTATTTGGGCTGGCAGTGGGGGAAAAAAATGGGAAGGGAGGGGGGAGCACAAGTGCACACATGTCCCTTAACTGAAGAGTTCAGTGGTGTGATTTTGCAATAAAAACCAGTAACAGAAATGTGCTCAATGGTGTAACAGCTAGTGACTTCGTCATGTCTTCATGGTATCAGGCTCATCACCAACAAAATAACAACACACATTGATCATTGTTAACGCCTTTAAACAGCTATGACGATGATGGCGGTTTGAATCCCATGAATGGTTTCCGCAACTTACTGTCACATGGCACTGGGTAAATGATAAATAGAAATACAAAGTAAATGCAAATGTTGCATCACCATAAAAAAAAAAAAAAAAAAAACCCTGCCATGACACAAACCTCCATACAAGCACACAGCAAAGCACTTCATGAAGCCTGCGCCTTCACCTCAGCACCACACGCACTGACCTGGTATCCCTGGAAGAAGCTGAGGACGTCCTTCACTCCGGTGTTGTAGGGCAGACCCTGCATCCTGACCAGGGCGCCGGGTTGGGCCAGCACGGAAGAGGCGGCGGCTGCAGCAGGGTGGGACTGGGCTGCCACTGCGGCTGCCATTGCTCCTGGTGGAGCTGCAAAGTAGCTGACCGTGGAGGGGGAAACTGGGGGGCTGCAGAGAGAGCAGAAAAGTCAGAGCAAGGTTAATTAAAAGGCAGAGGAACAACTGAACAAACCCAAGGAGAGGAGCGGTGGTTGGAAATGACATATTTATATTTTATATTTAGCTGCTGATGTCGCACTAACCTGGGGTAGTAGGCTGTGTAGTTCATGTTCATATTCATGTACAGGTGAGGTTGAGGGGGGTAGTAGGCCAGAGTGTGAGCAGGGCTGTGTGCGGTGGCCTGATGAGGTCTAGGAGCAGCCAGCAGGGGGGGCTGATAGAGGGCTGCCTCAGAGAGAATGGCAGGTGGGGTGGGGAAGGCAGTGTAGGCCGTGGGGGGGGACAGACCTACAGGAAGAGACAGAGCGACTATATATATAAAAGATCACTTTGCGTTTTGTGTCATTTGAGCATGTTGCTCAGCATTCATGTACACATTGCTTTTTAGAAAAGAGAAGTGAATGAATAGCTTCAACTTGCCATGTGGGGATTTCAACATGTGTCTTGAGTTACTAAGGAAACAAGGAAATCTTGAGAAACAAACCAGTTTTGTTTTGACCAGGAAGTGTAAAGAAGAGAAAAGGGGCCGTCTTTGGGTTCTAGACTGTTGGTCACATAAAACCAAAACCTTAGACTGTAAAGTTTCATTATTTACATACAGAGTCAGATTGTGAACACAACGCCAAATGCAGCACACAACCCTTATTTTGAACTTACAATGATGCATTTCAAAATAATATTCTGCAAAAGAAGAAGATGATCGAATGTACGTTTAGCTGCATCAAGGTCACAGCAAGGAAGCTGCCAATTCGGACTGGCAGGAATGACAACCAAAGCACCAGCAATAAAAAAATTTGTTCTTTTAAACTAGGTAGACTTCAGAGGACGATTTCCAGTCTGACCTATTTACTTACAAACGACCTTATAAAGTAAACACACAAAGGTGGTCTGAATGTATTTATATGTAAACAGCCAGTGTCGGCAGGAAGCTGTGGGCAGCTGTGGTATCCCTCAGTGAGAACTGGAAAACATGGTGACACAAAACACTGCTGACCTTGTGCAGACTCAAGGGTTTCCAGGTCAGTGAGGTTGGAATGGAATAAGAAATGTCCTTAAATCTAAATTTTGAAGAATACAGGTGTAACTACAGGCAACCATTTAAATACATCTAAGATAAATATGTTATTCAGTAACAATTACAGAGAAACAAAAGGAATATTTGAATGTGATGTTGTGCGGCTGCCAATCCCAATCTATTCTCCCGCACTAAATCAGATATGAGCCTTGACTGAGCAAAGTGCAGTTAGAGTTATATTCGGTCCAGTTGTAACGGGCTTCAGAAGATAACAGACGTTATTACTAACGAAAGCAGCTGATATTCAGAAACAGGCAGGTATAACTGTGTAAACTCAAACACTTGAGGCTGATGGAAATGTGATTTGTTTAGTGGATATTTGATTAAAAAAGAAAAAAACACTTCTGGATAAGTGTGTCAAAGTGATAAAGCTGGATGACTGCGACATAAAAGGACGAACACAGCTCTGTACAAGTGCAGCTGAAAATTCTGTTCGATGTGGCTGAGTTCACTCACAGGGCAGTTTGCAGGGTGGGGGGGAGAGTCCGCTGCGGTTCAGGGTTCCTCCCATCAGTACGATGCTCATCTCCTCCGTGGAGCACTGGAACACCTCAACATATCTGTCCTTCATCGTCTTTTTATGGCACTTCTGGGCCACCAAAAATGCTTTTTCTGGTGACTTCATTTGGATGAAGGCATCACCAGAGGGCCGACCCTGCATGGAGGAGTTAGGAACAAAATAATAATTAAAAAAAAAAAAAAAAAAAAAAAAAAGGTCTGCATTGCAAATCTACCAACGGAAATCAAGAGGATGTGCAACAGTTAGGCCAAAGTAACTCACTAGATTTGAGTAATGTGGCTTAAGATTATCCCCACAATGAGATTTCAAATACATACAAACAAAAACATTAAATATAATAATTATGGACAAAAGAAAAGCATAATAGTCAGCTAGTCAGCGCCTTTCCACATTTTAATTTACAGTTTACTGTTTTTTTTTTTTTCTTCTTGTAATCGGATAATATCCTGATGAAATTCTTGACCGTGACAGTTCGACTGACAGCTTTAGATTTTCTGAGAGCCAGCCAGTCTGACCTGCTGGTTGAGGACCATGTGAACTCCATGGGGTTTAATGTCAACGGTGTGCTCGCCCATGAACTCCAGGATGTCTTCGATGCCAGCGGTGTATGGCAGACCGCGCAGGCGTACACAGTCTCGAGTGCTGCTGGTTGCTGGAAGGAAGGGAGGCGTTGAGAGGACCGGGACGGGCACGATGGGAGAGGGAGGCAGCGTAGGGATAAGAGGTGTGGACATATAGCGGTTCAGGACCTACAGAATACAAAAAAAAAAAAAAAAAAAAGGAAAGACAAACGTTGGTTGCATTCTTCTGCAAATTTCAAAAATATCCACCAATTACTAAACTTTTGAAATGAAGACAAACCAGACAAAAAAGTTGCACTTTCCGGATGGGCAAACTGCACCAAGAGCTGATTCATTGGATGTCACTTAATTTTTAAAAAACTTCTGCATGTTCTCATGACATCATTCTTTATAAACCTTTCTGACAGGGGAAGTAGATGTTAAAGACCTCAGACTATGTTGAGTCACAAATTCACACAGAAAAAAGGGAGATTTTCTTTGACTGTGTACTGATGACAAAACAGCTTTCTCATGAACTCCATATGCAAAAAGAGGAAATGTATGGATTTGCCAGTTTATGTATTACACAGTATTTTTATTCTTGCCAGGAAAAAACTGTAACACCGTGTTCATATTTTCTATTAAAAAAAGAAAGCCCTCCAGTTCCTCTCTTTGTGTTGCCAACAGAAACAGAAACAACTCAACACCACTGACCAGTGAATCGAAATCAAAATGTTTTGTTCAAAGGAAACACACGTCATGACATCTGTTTTGAATTCTGTGATGCAGTACATCGGTAGATTTCTCTCCCGCTCATACAGAAGGAGAATTTACCTGTTGCACTTCAGCTGCGGTGCTCCGAAACAGCTCAATGTACCGCTTCCCCAGGATCTGCTTGTGCTTCTTCAGGGCGTTCTGGGCGTATTCCTCACAGGAGAAGAGCACAAAGGCATCGCCGGTGGGACGGCCATCAGGATACTTGACAAAGAGTAGGCCTTCTCCACCATCTGTAACTGGACTCTCAGGACCAAGGAAGGACAGGACCTCCTGGGGTGTGGCGGTGAATGGCAGCCCCCGCATACGGATAATCACCTGGTTCTCTTTGGACAGGAACTGAGCCACCTCATTTGATGTACCTGGAGTCAGATGACGACAGCCACGATTGAACAACTTCAGCTACCAGGAAAAATAATAGCATCCCAGTTTCACGGTGTTCATTAACAGGAGAGGTTTGTATATGTATTTAATGTTGTTGTTCATGACTAAACTGCACCGCACCTGCTACCTGCAGCTGACACGGATCAAATCCTCCAGGATATCATTTTCATACTGCAGTCAATACACTAAATTTACTCAGCAGTGATGTGTGTAATTCTAGTCCTTATCCTATCTCAAAGTTAACATTGCACTACACGCTGGTGCCATTAAACCAGGACAACCATTATACAGCTTTCTTTGATAGCTTTGGAAGCATATAAAACCATTAAAGTTCAGGGGATTATATGTTACTGCACAGTTGGAGAACCATTTACCAACAAGTTAAACATAATTACGACAAACTATACAGTTTGTATTACCCATTGATTTTTACGTTTACTGTTTTTTGATTGATAAATGTAGCTCTGTTTTGTCTGCTTGAACTATTTGCTTAAAGTCCAATGTGCTGTCAATCTCTATTGATCTTAATTCATCTGAGTAAAGTCCAGAGTGAGACTGGCCGCCACTGTAAGTAATATCTGCGTTTCTTTGTCTGCTATCTCCACTCCGTGTTACTGCTGGATGCTGCTCTATAGTTCAGAGGCCTTCGTCTATGGTTTTGTCTCTTCACACCATCTTTGTATCAGCACTGAGCTGGTCCTTTCACTGGACGGCAGCTCTCTCTCCCTCAAGGGAGTAGAGTTTGAGGCTGAATGGCACAAGTGAGCTGCCGTTAGCCAAGAGTGAAATTTCTCTCCAACTGGCCTCTGAGGGGTTGGGCAGGGGATGAGGAGGGAACGAGGGTAAGCGAGGAAGGTTCCTCACAAAGCGCCTTTCATTAGTCTAAGATAAGCTGCTGGAGAGTCACTGGGAAGAGGCAGAAAACATAGGTATATGAGATCCCTTCTCTTACAGTCACCAAAGTGCTGCTCTTTTGCAGACATGGGAGGCTTTTGTTTTTCCTCAAAGATGCTGCAAAGCCATGAAACTGAAGGCTACGACACCAGAACAGAAAGCCTTTTAGAAAGAGTCTCCATAAAAACAAGCTCAGAAGAGAAGAAGGGGGAAAAAAAAAAAAAATCTGAAATCTGACCTCCGGCAATTTTCAGGAATTCTTCTCCCGTGGCTTTGTAAACCTGAGAAGACAGGAGGAGGAAAACCTCATCAAACCATTTAACTTACCAGCATTGAGAAAATGAGGTGATAGATGAGGTGAGGTGATAGAAACACACAGTTTAAAAGTTTTAAAGTTTTAAAATCAGGTTTAAAAGAGATACTGAGCTAAAGGTAGTTTCCCCCCCCCCCTCAGGTAAATTGCCACAGAAGGCGTTACATAAAACAAATAAAATAAAAACTAGAAAATCTTTCTATTTAGAAGTACAGCTGCGATACTTTTTTTTTTTTAAACACAAAAAGTAAAACTTCACTTTACAGCCATGTGAACTAAAAAGTAAATGCCGACTCTCACCTCAATGTAGCGGCTGCCCATGTGGTGCTTGTGGCGCTCCAGGGCCAGGTCCCTGTGCTCTGAGTTGATGAAACGAACTAAGGCCTCACCGTTCCTCCTGCCCTGGGCATTAAGACACAGGGCCACGCCGCCCCTGAAAGACCGACACACAAATACAGGAATAAATATGAACAGAGGTAATGATATGGAGCCACGGCCAGAGATGAACTCTCAGAAAGAGGTTGTTGATGGTGTTCTTGTTGACGTTGGGGTTTACAGTGATACCAAAGGTGTGGAAGAACATATCAATTAGTTGGAAATGCTAGCCAGTGTAATTTCAGAGCCAGGGAAGTCATGTCACCATGCTTCGAGTTTTTATCTCGTGCTTGACTGACTGCTGGCTCCATCTAGATATTTAATGTGCAAACATAAGGAGTGGTAGTTTATCTACCTCTTGGCTAATAAGCTAATTTTGTGATTTTAACAAAATAAATAAACATAATACAAACGCAATGGCTTCAAATTACCAGAGCTGCACCTGAGGGTATTTACACAGTATAGATCTGCAACTGAAAACTTACTAATAAACCTATAAGGCATCTCCTCTCATGGTGTGTCCGCTATTTTCTGTTTATCCATCCATTAGCTGCACAGCTCATCATTTAACATGTAAATTTTCTTCTAACATATATATATATATCTTAAGTTCGCATAGCAGGTTTGTCTTTAGCCCAGGAGGAGGTCAGAGTAGCTAGAGGAAACCCATGCAGGCACTGACAGACCTTGAAAACTCTGCTCCCAAAGACCCCAATTAGCCGACAGGGTCTTACCTAGAACCTACTTGCTGTGACATGACAGCACATTTCACTGGACCACTGTGCTGCTCACTTTTCTATCTCATCACTGAGATTTTTCTCATCATGAGAATTTTGGCCCACTGTACAAAAAGTGTCTTTAAATCCAGGATATTAGCATTTAACACTGACATCAAAGGAATCCACAGGACATGGTGAATGTGGTAAAAAAAAAAAGCAAAAGAAATAACATGCCATAACTTCCAATGATCACTTGTTCTGGAAAGATGCTCATTAAGTCCAACATACTTTGCAATATTGAGGCCTTTGAAGAAGCGAGCAATGTCTTGATCTGATGACTGCCACGGGAGCCCCCGTGCTCTGATCACTGTCTCACTGTCCACCGGCTCCGTCTTACTGCTGCACAGGACACAAAACAAATGGATGACCTTCTGACAGCGATGGCAAAAGGAGACAACAAGGAGACTTAAACAAAAAGGCATACAGATGGAACTGTTTTATCATATACTTTAGCTTTCTGAGAATAAAACCACCATCACTGCTGTTAAACTTGAACAAACCATCCACCCATTAAAGGCCACTCACACAAAGTGCAAAACACAGTTACACACTCCTATGATTACGTGTCAGGGGGTTGTCAAGGTGGTAAGCTTTTAGCTGTCTGAGAACAGCAGGATTTGGTACTCTGCTATGAGATAGCCAGGTAAGCACTTGATGGCAAAGTTAGGACAGTTTTAATGACACACTTGCAGTTTCCTTGTTGCTGCAATCAATCTTAAGAGCCCCTTAGTCGTATTCAGGTCTGCAGTCTGAACATAGCTGGAGGCCAGTTGTCAGTCTTTAAGCAACACTGCCGGCATAGAGTTGTTGTAGCAATGCACACAATGTGTCTGGTCCATACGTACCATGTGCCGGAGTCAAATTTGTACTTCACTGTTTCAACACAGGAGAACTTGTGATCTAAAAAGATACAGAAAATAAATTTGCATTAAAAATATCGAAATGCGCTGTCACTCTTTTTTTTTTTCTCCACTCACACACACTTAGCTTAACCTTTGAGCATGTTGCGATTCTGTTGTAACACCCAAACCCACAGGAGACTAACTGATTCAAGTTTGATTTATTAGCACATCAGAAGGCATCTTACGACCTTAAACACGTCATGAGATGATAGGCATTCATCTCTGGCAGTTACTTACTGTGAGGCTCAGCCAGCATGCAGAGCGTCAGCTGCACCATGCTCCTCACCTCCCTCATCCCCATCATCTCCTCCGACACTGCAGGAAGACCAACATCTGCATTCACAGTTCAGGAAGTTGCCCTACTTTCAGCTGCCATTTTGCCCACGTACTACATCGAAAACTTGAATTAAAAAAAAAAAAAAAAAAGAAAAGAAAGAAGAAGAAGTAAAGTCTATAAAAGAACAAATAAAGGATACATTCCAACATGGAGGTGAGGGTGAGCTTCTGCACTTGGCCAGCATTCGGGCAGCATTTGTGAAACTCTTTTCTCACGTCCACAAATGAAAAGAAACATTCAGGTAGGACTAAATTCTGCAATAAAAGAAAAAGAAGGGAGATTATTTCAAGATGCATTACGTTGGCAATGATACAAAGAAAATATCAAGGAGGGGAAAAAAAAAGAAAAAAAAAAGAGATGTGGCAAAAAGTGATTATACAGTTGAAAAAATATGCATCTTCTGACATCATCTCGAGTTGTAGGCAGTACCACAAAAAGGAGGAAGATAGACTGCCCCATATTTGTTACTTCAGAATATGTGATGTGAGTGACCACAAGGAGTTAGAAACCACCAGTCTGAAACTTGACATTTCAAGACCAGGATTTCTCAGAAATGAACCAACTATGCATGTTTAAAGTTTCCTGTGTATTTTGGGGAAACGGTGGGAAACATTACCTTTTTGGATGCTTCGGGGTGGAGAGCCTGTCGGATAACAAGGGGACTGTTGACACAAAGTGTGCAAGAGCTCCTGCCGAGGCATTTCACTTCTGATGACACTGACTGCTGGAACTGTAATAATAAAACAGCAGAGAAAAGACAATTCAAGATGGACTTTACGATAAGCATTTTTCAGAATCAAAGAGAGACTGTCAATATCCAACCTGAACATACCTTACATATTTAAACATGTTTAAAGAGTGAAAAACAAGAGGTAATGAGTTCTGGATTATTTCATTCCCATCAAAACACTCACTAAATGTTAACATACAGGACAGATATGGTTCACTATCGGTTGTCCAAAGCCCATCAACTACGTGAAAGTAGGCCGAGAAGTGAGGGTGGTGTTGTGTTTGACATTTGACTGTGTTTGTGTCTCATTAGGAATGAAGGCTGTCTAACAGGTTTTAGCGTTTGCCTAGTGAGAAAGGGAGCATTTCAGAAGAGTGATCACAACACCAGCTTCCCGGGCCAACAGTTATAGGAAGGCCAGAGAAAAACAAACCATACAAGTCTAACCTGCCTGTTGCGGCTAAAATCCGAAATACCAGCAACTCCCACATATGTCCATGTTTATTTATAACTACCACCTTAAATGAGCACCATGGCTGGTGTTGTGTCAACCTGATGTTGGCAACGTTTATCTGTCAATACAGGCCATCCCTTAAACACACCGAGAACACACTGAGGCTGATGACATCTTTGATGCCAAGTTTAAATACATTTTTAATGAGAAGAGCTGTGTTGAACTGACTGACAACAGGTGATGAGCTTATTACCTTAAAACTCAGTCATAGCTGATGAATGATGGAGTACAGCATCCATGAAGATGACCACCACACCTTGCATAGACATTACTTTTTACTTTGACAATGATCTAACAACCTCAGCCACCTTTCTTTCTGCCATCTCAATCCAGCAGCAGCCACAGCAGTTAATTTCACGTGCTATTTGGGGAGGATATGTGGACTATAAAGAAGATGTGTCATATCTCTTACAGTTACATATACGGAGTCATGCCAACATAAATGCTGTATTTACTTGCTGCTCAGTTTCACAATTCAAGGCAGAGCCTGACTGAAAGTTGTAGCTTGTTCCTCCCACTATAATGACCCATCAACGTCACCACTGTAGGAGTCACATCTGACCTGCATGAGTCCACCTTAAACTCAGTGATTTTCAAATGGCCACTGGCGATATATGACAGATCTTCAGACAGTGAGAGAGTATTAGAGGCTCGTGTTGGGGCACGTCCCTCAACAGCCAGAGAGAAATACAGGGTTATTTGGCAACGCCAGCCAGCTGCTGACTTGGGAACAACTCCTCAGGGTTGGATTAAAGGGGGGTTTAGGGGCGGCTGGTCAAAAACATGAAAGAGTATTGGGTTTTCACAGAGGGCACATGACCACGAGTAAACCTTTGGCAGGTACCTGGGCCTCCAGAGCCCTTTAGCTGTTGAAAGCCCCAGTAAAGTACCACACATTACAACAAGGTGAACATGAATAGTAGTAAAGCTGGTCCTTGGATAAACACAGAGCTGATATTGCACAAAAGGACCACGACTGAAAACCTGAATCACTTTAGATTACAGGCTGGTTCAATAAGCTTCACACACAAGTCTAAAAGGTCAGTAGATAAATTTTGGTAAAACAATCACATGCTCAACTCTGAGTGTAGCCACAATATCATTATTAACAAAGGTTGGCCATTTTATTAAACAATGTGCAGATCTATGCATCTCTGCTTGATTTTGGTGCTTTTTAGCCGTATAGCAGAAAATAACTGAATTAGTTCTGTTGGGCTGTACTGCTAAAATCAACGTCACCTGCAGCCAGTTTACACTGCTTAAATGAACGTAGTGTCCTAACCACAGTATGAACACCGCTTCAAAAGTACACACGACATTAGAGGCCTGTCGACAATGAGAATTATCACAGACTGGCTCTGCAAATGAATTATGTTATTCAATACAAAAAAAATCTCACCTAATCTATTGACTGTACACATTCAGTTTTCTGCTCTTGCAGCTGCCTTTATCGAAAAGCTCACAAAACAAATGAACAAATCAGGAATATTATCTGACACCACCGAATACCTGAAGCCCAAACTATGATGAGCCTGTGCTCTGTCGGTTCTATAGTCGTTCTGCACCACAACTTCATGTTTACAGTAATAACAGCTAATGCTTTCTGATAGCTGTCCCTTAGGTTCCACCTTGGCAAATTCCTAAAGGTGGATGATAAAGAGAAAAGCAAATGTTACAGAAGAGGTAGTGACCCACCCTTTCATTTTTTCCCATGTGTAAGAAAACAGTGAAACGGAGAACAAATAAAGCTGAACACAAAACAAATTTAACAATGACATCAGATAACTATAGACAACAGGTTACAGAGCCAAGCTCACTGACAGCAAGAGCAAAATAAGTATAAATGCTACGACCTTAAATGGTTTCCACTTCCTTTTTTGTAATGTGGATGTAAAGCATGTCAACAAAAATCATTTCATTCATTCATTAAAATTCTGCACTGGTTGAATATTTTTAGGATCTCAGCGATACAGTCCAGAGATTATTGTCATGGTACACTTTTTACTGCAATCAACAATCGGCTGATCAATACCAGTTCTAATGCAATAACCTTTGTTGAACTTCCTGCATCTCATAAAAAAAAGAAACTTTTGTTTTAGCTCAATTCAAAGTCATCTATTGTTTCTCCAGAATATTTTTAGAACTCATGAGTATTATTTGAAAAGGGTTTCCTAAACTCTACCCTCAAAGGTATTTGCACAGATGAGGGGGATGAACAGAAAGAACTTTGAACAAGGTCCTATCGGGATTTTCTCTCCGGCGTAGCTGGACTGATTGTGTGCAGAGGTAAGGGAGGGCGGTGTTGGCTCAAACAAACTCCGATAAGAGGAGCAGGGAGTGTCAGGGCAGTCCCTGTGGCAACTGCTTAAGGCACCTGAAGTTAAATACACACCACCACTGCAGTGCATTGTGACACATTCAATCTTGTAACACTGCTAAAGTTAGAGACAGAGCCAAACCAATGAGAAGAATGTTTTGTTCTGCTAATGCATTGGCATTTTCATGGCGCACTGTTGGATAACTAGCATTTTTTTCCGATTGTACATAATCTTAAATCCTTATCAGGGCCAGACATGAAAATAACCTATTGCAAATGCATTTTCAAGATCCCTGCTGTACTCCACTGTTCCCATTACTTTTTGGGTGCAGGGAGATGCAATGACTGTAACAACAGGCCCAAAAGTCAACATCAGCATTCTTTAAAAGCTTCCTCTCAAGCAGTAATGATGACATTTAATCATCTGAAAATTTTGACACACCCAGGAGCGACAAAAGAGTTGACGACGTGCCAGAATAACTAAATCATTACATGTTTGAGTTCATATAAATCCAGGTGATTTATGTGTCACCTCTCCATATTTTTGCCAGTGTTAATAGCCAGATTATGTGACTCATCCTTGGATGAGATCCATCATGTTAGCCATGTCACGGTATGACAATCTTGCAAGTAAACAACAACAAAAACAAATACCAGTAACCTAACCTAAAGTCAAAACCAGTAGTCAGCTTTTCTGTTGTCTAAGACGGTTGAAAAATGATTACCAGAAAAACAACAACAAAGTGTGTGAGGTCTCAAAGTCACATGTAACCCCCTACAGGCTGTGGCATGCTGTCAGAGTCCCAGACGAGAGCCAAGCCTGAACAGTCAATAACAGCTACAGACCTACAAGTAAACCATCCATCAGCCAACTCCCAGGAACCACACTAAACTGCAGGTATGCTGTGTACACACAATAATGTGGTAAAAGTGTCACAGCTAGGTATAAAACATACATGTCCGAAAAACATGACATCATGTATTATACACACATTTAAGTCTAAGATGCACTCACATGTTAATGTGTTTCTGTGTCTTTTATGGAAAAAAAAAAAAAAAAAGAGGTCCTTGGATTTCATTGCACTATAACGCCATCCAATTATATATAGAATATTATATAGAATAATATATAGAAATAGAAATAGAAGTTGTAGGGCAGCTCTTTCCAACCACAGCTCCCAATGTAGTGTATGCTCTTCAGGGTACATGGAAAAGCAGGTGGGCTGGGACCAATGATATGCTTGTGTCCAATTCTACACCTTGGATTTATGTTATTTACAGTATTTCATAAATATGTAGTGTGATCAGTTTGTGTGGAAAGGAAAATCATAATGCAAAACACATTGCTAAGGTCCCAAACGGGCAAATTATGAACTGAGCGAGAGATAAAAACACTGAGGCGGTTTCCTTCTCACAAATATTAGCAGCATGTAGCAAAACTACAGAAAATCAACTATGGTCGCTTTAAATTCACCATGTAGATTCTATCCGGCAAATGTCATGAAAGAGTAAACGCCCATGCTAACCTCTGCTGCCTTAATAAATCTTTCACCAGAATGACGGACATCCTTGGTGGCATTGAACACGAACATCAATATCTCACGCCCACCAATAAGAAGCAGCTGCTCGTTTCCCTCTAAAGCAATGGGTCACCTCATTTAAAAAAAAAAAAAAAAAAAACCCCAATAACTTCTACTTCTAAAATTCTTTACATTACTTTCTTTACTTCCTTGGATCAACAAGGATAAAGCTAATGTTGGTGTGACCAATTGCAAGAGAAAGTAACCAGTGTGACAAAAGTAGGAAAAAAAAAAAAAAAAAACTAACCCCAAAAAAAAAAAAAAAAAAAAAAAAACCCACAACTGATTGCATGGGTTAATATTTGAAGGTTGAGCACACAAACTACAGCTGAGCTGAAAACCTGACCAGACCTGTGAGACAGAGATGACATCAGAATTTAGAGAAAAGTCAAATGAAATGATCGTTCTTTGGTGTAGAGTAAGACGGTACAATCAAAACCACAACAGCATCGTTCATTCCTACGAAATGACTGCAAAATGGATTTCAATACGCAAGACATATTCTGAATTGATTACCCAACTGAACCAAACATTAACACCATGGCCACACTCTGCTCCAGCATAATAATGAGATGGGGTTTGCTTTTTTTTGTTTTTGTTTTTTTCAGCAACACGAAAGGTCCACCCAACGCTAACAAAGCAATCTTGCAATGGCAGCTAAAAAAAACAAAAAGACAAAAAACATGTTTGGCAACTACACCTTTTTTTTTTTTAAACAAAAAATCTCCTGAAGGGGAGGAACCAAATTCATATTTCAGTATTAACAAGTGTTGCAACCAGCTGCTGAGGGTTAAAAATCTGAAGATGTGAAAAGGTTTCCCTGCTGCCTGGTGCAGACCCAGCGAAACATTCCCCCATCCAGATGTCTGCAAAACACATCAGGCTGAGGCAAGACTGGACCTGCGGCGACTCCTTATCTCCACATGCTCCAGGCTCTGCCCATCCTAGCTCTTGAGCTTCTACAAACTGTCAGCACAGTTCAACTGTCAGGACCAAAGCAACGACATAGCTCAACCAGGTGAAGGGCCCCCCCCTTCCAAAAAAAAAAAAAGGGTAATCAGAGAAACCTCTGCTAACAGTCCTTACACTGACTTACAGCCTAATATTGAAGCTTGTCATATTGCAGCTTGCTGGAGGGGAAGGGGGGGGAGGGGGGCAAGGGAGGAAAGTTTTCTTAGATTAATCAGCCTCTGAATTTCTCACAATATTACCCAACAAGTAATATTTTATGGAGCTGTGCCGGCGGCGCACAGGGGACAGGATTCAAGCCTGTTCGGAGGCCTTAGCAGTGAAAAAGGTTTCGAAGTGATGTACCGGCGGGACTCACCTGTTGCAGGACTTTGTCCAAAGGCTCGGCTTTGACAATGTCATCCAGGGTCAGTCCTGTCTCCTCTTTGCACTGATCTGTCAGCTCCAAAGTGTCTGGCTTGACAAGACATCTGTGAAGCTTTCCAACCTGTAAGGGGATTTAGTGTTTCATGGCACAGAGTATAGCATGAAGAGAAAAAAGAAAAAAAATATGACAAATATATTAGATATCTCCCCACCCCCCTTCCATTACCCCCAATTAAGAAAATAATTAAAAACAATTTACAACATAGTTTCAAACAGCACTTGACAATAAAGCGTTGTTTGTATGATAGAAGCGGACATGCCAAACCAAGAAGGTGTGTTTTCTATCACCATGTGGTGAGATTAACGCTCCTCACCTGCTTCTATCAATATATTATTAGTATTATTAGTATTTATCATTATTGTTATTATAATTCTGGTTGCACACCTGTAAAAAGGAGAGCAAATGGACGGCTGGAGCAGAGCTTTAGCTAGCATTGTAGAAAGGCAGACGGTTTCAGAGAGCACACCATGTTGATTTTTTTATATATATATATATTTTTTTTTTTTTTAAATGTCAAAACTTACTAATGCAACTACAAGTACACACTAAGCCACAAACACTCACTGGGTCATAACAAAACCGTACAACAAATGAAGAAAGAGGAGGAAGAGGAGGAGGAGGGGGGGGGGCAGAAAGGTCCGTACCTTTTTCTCATGTAGATCCACAATTTGCCACACCAAGAGAATTATTTCCCTCTCATCCGAACCCAGTTTACCCCCATTTGCACCAGCTGTTGCCCCAAAGAACACCACCAGAGTATCACTGTGCGAAGCCATCAGGGACCACAAGGGTAAAAACTACAATTAAAGCAAAGATTCAAATAAAAATAACACGAGGGTTCACCTTTTTCCAAGTGATAAGAAGAGCGAACAAAAACAAAAAAAAAAAAAAAAAAGGGGGGGGGGGGGTAGGGAAGATGGGGGCTGGAAATTCAATTGAGACACAGAGACAGGAAATATATCTAAAAAATAAAAAAGTAAAAAGTAAAAAATGAAAGAGGGGAGATCATTTTCAGAGGAGCCACGGCGGAGTTTGCGGTCAGAGACTCTACCTGATGCGGTACTTGAGTGTGTTATATCCAGAGTTACTGGTTTAACTGGTAAAGAAGGGTGGAAATCCGTGTTTCTTTTCTTTCACACGAACTCCATAACAAGCTCCGGGTTTTGGTGTGTGTTTTTTTTTTTTTTTTTTTTTTTTTTCCTCTCTCTCTCTCCGAGTTACCTGTGTGGCTCGGCCTCGCGGAGCCAGCGACGGCTCCCATTGGCTGTTTTGCAAAGGTGAGGGCGGGACCGTGAGGTCATTACTGTTACGTCATTGGTCAGATTTTCTTGAACCAGGAAGTGGTATGACAAAAAAAAAAAAAAAAAAAAAATCCATGAGGCACAGGCGTGAGGGTTTGTGTTCTCAAAGGTCCTGATTGGTTTTTGTGTTAAATGTTTTATTTTTAAAATGTGGCTCAGGAGTTTAGAAAGACTGAGTTTAACTTTGAAAAGAATTAGTCATCAGTCCTCCCAGTTGTCCCCGGTGTGTGCTAGTGTTTCATACATTTTTGAATATGTATCCTCAGACACTTGAAAACATTAAAACTAAGTTATTATAGCTTGTTTTTTAACTATGAGACATATACACAATGTGTACACGCAGCTGGATCAACATTTTGGAGCACATGCACAGATTTTGCAATTATAATGTTTAACAAATGGAGAACTAGAGACTTTTGTTGAGAGTTGTGCGCCTGTGTGAGGGATGGTCAACATTCACCAACTGTTTGAAAGTGTAAACCTTGTATTGTTGCTGTTTTTGCATCACTAGAAATAGTTTACCCAAAAAGTGCATCTACTTGGAAACGTTTCTATCTAGGTTTGTTCAAGCTAAAGCAGCCTCAGTTAACAGGCGAAAAGGTATTTGGTGAGGAACTGAGGAAGAAAAACAAAAAAAAAAAAAAACAGACTGAGGTCTTCACATAATGGAAAGGAGACTCTCATATGTCATTTGATTATTTATGTTTTCAACTTAAGAGCCTTCTTCGTACTGGGCCATAACTGTAACAGCTTGATGTGATGCATAAACATCATCTGGTCACACATGTGAAAACACTCATGCTTTGCTTTTGTCCAAGAGCAGGTTTCACTGTGAGGTGAAATGCTGCACCTCCAAAGAGAACAATACACATATATAGAGTTTTTAATCACCCCACAGGTCCTTGCTGGCCTGGTGGAGTTTTCATTAGTCTTTGGCTCGGTTCCCAGAATTCCATGTTTTGTTGCTCCTGACACTCCCGGCTCTGCTCGCCATGGGCCAGCAAACTGCAGTGAATGCCGGGCTTTTTGTCTGTTCATCACCTTTCACTTGGTTAAATCCCCCAATCTTGAGAGTAAATCCCAGTGTCTCCTTCCTTATGTGAAAATCGTTCTTTCCAGCCGAACCAGTCTGATTGGTTGGGGGCCTCAAAGGGAATCATTTAAGATGATGCAGTAGACATTTAAAGACAATCAGCAAGGAACATTTACCTTTCTGACATCACATTGTAGGCATGCTTCTACATGTTGTCTGTCTGACAGTAAAATGACAAGTCTTTCCTTGAACAGGTGTAATTGGCTGAAAAATTGCACAAGTGAGAAGGCAATCTGAATAAGTCACAACCACACCCAGAAAGTCACTTTTCTTGGTTTCATGTGGTAACTTAGTTTCTTATGATTTGTGGAGAAAAACAATGAGTTACGCTTCTCATATAAGTTCCTGTATTCCTGTGTTAATCTTTCAGCTGAGATTTCGGAGAGAACTCTATTAATTTTTCACAGGAAATGAAAAAATAGGGGATTGCTGATTCAGCAGGATTATGGCGAGGCAGGTACTGATGAGGATGGTATCGACTGGATTTAACGTCTGTTAAACTCACGTCAGAGGGGTAGGTCCTGTGCTTACAAGACCTGTCAGATATGGTGCCATCCAAAGCAGCCAAGACAATGTATTAATTAACTGAAATAATACTTACATATTTAAGGAACACACTGATAATGAAAGGCAGCAGGTACACAAGGAGGATTCGTCACAGTTTACACTGTCTCAAATAAACACCATTTCCTCATTTTTTGTGAAAAAGCCTCATGTGTTATAAAGGTGGCCTTGTTCGTTTTTGCTTTTTGTTTAGGGAAATTTTTTTCTTTTGTCATACCTTTTGAATTTTCCATCCTCCAACAATCCAAATAATGCTAACTCACCTATTATCAAGGAAGTGATGATCTCTATTACATTGTGTTTATTTTGTAAAAAATTCAAAGGCACAACATGTAAATGCAAATCCACAAGCAAATTATTAATATGAAATGATAATTATTTCAAATTATTTTATGAAAACCTCCCTCTATTTTAAAATCTACTATAAGTTAGAATAGCATATATAATTGCTGTATTGTGATATGCACTTTTAAATGCAACTGCCTAGACAAAAATAATATATTAGTTGAAATTTCATAATATAATGTAACTTAATATTAGTATGGCTTTGTGTATTAAATTAATACATATACATAATGTATATGTTTTATTTACAAACTTATGAATTGGCTCTTTGGACGTTTATACTGTCGGCTCCCTCTATTTTCCACTTCATAGGTGCATCAATTTAAGTTTTAGAAATCTTGGTTTTAGCATTAACAACACAACCCTTTCATATGTTCAAAATATAACTTTCAATGAACAAGTTTATTACTGCTCTTGTTATTGTTATGATTACTGCTGATCATAATAATAATAATAATAAAAAACCCACACTGAAATGATTACATGCTGTCACTGCCATCTACTGACAGTCTCACATGGTGACGATCTTTAGCAAAAGATTTACCTGAAACGTCCTGAGTTAAAAAAAAAAATCCTATAAATAAAATGAACTCTCTCGACTTTGACTTTATACATTCAACAGAGTAAATTTGATTGTGACAAAACATTAAGACATGATTCCGCTTTTTGCATCTCACCAAAAAGGAAGAGGCAGTTTTTCATTTTGCAATCTTTTCATCAGGAGGAAGTTGAAAGCATGACTGTTGTCTGTAGGTCCTTATGGGCACAATTCGTTCCCAGTTTGTTACAAGTAAAAAAACACTTCCATAATATTTGTATTTTTTTTGGGAATCTTCAAGAAATATATAAAAAAAATAATATCTTTGATTTTTTTAATAGTTCTAAAAATGGTGTTACTGCTCCCAAAGTTCAAAACTCTTCATCACCAAAGCTACTGTCATAGTGATATATTTCTATATGTTAAAAGTACAGATACGTGTCAGCCAGAAGGTACAGCACTCGCTGAGGACCCACTTCACTTTGTCAAATTGCTTTCCCACATTTGGAGGACAACAACATTGATTGAGATAATGCAATTTCTCTGATATCAGAAACTGGAGACAACTCCGATTTGTGTACATATTTACTTTAAGTATGGTATTTCAATAATAATTATATAATTCTATGTACATCACAGCATATTTATAAATATATATTCACAATTAAAAAAACATGTAAAAGCCATAATTTACAGAGTTGGACAAGTACTGCTCTGATAAATTGACATCCAGTTATTCTGTTTTTTCAGTCAAGATGTCCTTCATTACAATATACATACAGCATACATATAAACATTTGCACACCATAGACATTATACTTTGCATTTTTAAGATCAGGATTGATTATTTTCACACATTTTTAACAAGATGTCCATTTGGTCTTTTGACTCCGACACACAGTGAGAGCTGTTGGTTTGGATGCTTTGTCTCTTGGACACAAAGGACACTTCCCTGTTGCCTTCCCCGGGAGACGTGCTGGAGATGTGTTGGAATAACTTCTGGATCCCAGTGTCACGTAGGGAACTTCTGAAGGAGCGAGCTGCAAACATGTAGAGGATGGGGTTGACAGTGCTGCTGATGAAGACCATGGCTCCAGCGATGAAGGTCATGGTGCTCCTAACACCCTCCAGAGTCTCTGCTGTATCGGCATAGGAGGGCTGAATGGCCAGGATGATGAGCGAAAGGAAATTTCCCATGTGATGAGGTGTCCAACAAATGGCAAACACAATCACTATGCTGGCAATAAGAACAGTGGACTTGCGCTTAGACTTAAAGGTCATCTGAGTAATCCGGCTGCAAAGGCAGCCATAGCAGATGACGAGGATAGAGAACGGCAGTATGTAGCCCACCAATGTCTCCAGCAGCACACACACCAGCTCCTGGGCCACAGATGAGTACTCACGGTACAGACAGTGCTCCTCACCTGAATCCTCCCCGACAGTCTGAGTTGGGATAACAGGTATGCTGAACAAAAAAGCTGCACTCCACAAAGCCAGCAGTACTTTATTCAGAGCCTTTTTCCTCTTCCAGTCAGCTGAAGCAAAAGGATGCCGCACAGCCACAAAACGTTCCACGCTCATGAGGGTGATGAGGAACACACTGCTATACATACAGGCATTGATCATGAACACCATAGCTTTGCAGGAGGCCTCTCCAAACACCCAGGAACGAGCCAGAGAGTAGATCCACAGAGGCAGGGTGATAAGGACAAGCAGGTCCGCAACCGCCAGGTGCAGGATGAGCACCACAGTGTGGGAACGCTGCTTGACGTATCTCAGGATGGTCCAGATCACCAGAAGGTTCCCCGGGGCTCCTATCAGAAAGGAAAGACCCAGGATCACACAAGCAATTGCTGTCCCGCCGTCGAACTCCTCAGGGGCCATTTCTTCTGAAGAAGACGGGTCAGCTGAGAGGTTCATACTGCGAGTGTATGTGCTGACAGTGGTGTCTGCATGAAACGAAAACCAAAGTGCTGTACAAGCAACTCTCAACTTCCCTTAAAAAATAGACTGCACAGGAACAGGGTTTCCTCACAGTCCGATTTGAGACAAAGAGAGGTGATTCATGCATGCATGATATGTCAATTTTTTATGTTAGGTCACCAGTTAGCGCAAAAAAGTGCTTGGATAAGTCTTTCAAATAAGCAAAATATGTATACACATATGTATCGATGGATACACACACACGCACATGCATTAGTCCCTTGTTCAAAATGACGTTGAGCTTGAAATAAAACGCCCATAGGCGTAGTTTTGCAGTTGTAAACTATGTTTTCTAGTCTTGTAGTGGTAAATATAACCAGATTACAATACATAGTATATAAGTCCACAATCCAGAAGTTGTTTGTAAATACAGCTCAAAAGACAGCATGCCCTGCTCAAATTAGGGTCAAAACGATGTTAGACCAGTATTGGAATCCAAATCAACCATCATAAATCTTCATGCAAAATAATACAAGTGTGTCACAGACATTTGGATAAGTAAACAACTAAAGACATTGTCTCACGGGAGAGATAACACATAAATACAGTGAACGAAGATGTGCTTTGTAAGCATGCAGTGTACAGAGACAGAGCAGAAAACTATGTATGTATAACACCCAACTGCTCAAGGGCCACATATAAGTCCCCAAAGAGACACTAACAGTGACGTTTAAATACGATTTTAACCCTGTTTTTTGCAATGGTATTAGCAGTGGTCTTTAAACAGGAGTATTTAAACACTCACTGAAGTAATGCTGCTGTGTACTGTGTCCACCATTGAAAGTGAACAATTTATTTTCTTTATATTAATCAAGGAAGTGACTACTTACCAACAAACAGCATTTATTGAATGTTTTTGTAAACATACTGAAGTTCTCTCGACAATGTGTGCAATCTTTATCAACGGTGTACATTTACAGTTTCTTAATTCTAAAATGTTTGACTAATCGTCAAAATACTTTTAATACTAAAAGTATTTATACTAAGATCACAAGAAATGAGTCTTTGTGTTAAGTAAGCTTAAAGTTCCAATATCGTTTAAACAGTACTTGTGTGGACTTCACTTAAATTGACATTGAGAAAAGTGTATGGGAATTGTAGAAAAGATTTAATGTGTAGATGTTTAAATCACTGTAATTAACTCTGGAGAATCAGTTTTTGTCACACAGGTCTGATATTAGCTCTATCTGTGTACATGCTGCCATCTGGCCTGTCTGCTGCTGTACTACCAGCTCCCTGAGTTTGCTGGTGTGAGTAGCCATTTCCTGGAACAGCCTAACCAGTCGTGACTCCTCCAGACTGCCTTTCAAATTCTTTGCGAAAAACGCATATAACACAGGATTCACCGAGCTGCTGATGAACACGAGGGCACCAGAGCCAAAGACAATGTTCTCTGGCACACATTCGTGTTCTTTGCCTGATTTTAAGATGCAAATCAGGTCGATAATATTGATAATGTGATAAGGCAACCAGCAAAGGGCAAAAGCTGACACCACTGCATAAACAAGAATCATTGATTTCTGTTTGGTCTTGTATCTCATTCTCCTCAGCTGGGCAGCTATGAGACAGTAACAGATACTAAGAATGATGAAAGGAAGTACAAAGCCCCCCAAAGTCTCCAGGCATAAAAAGACAATTGCTTGAGTCACAGAGCTGAATTCCCTCATAAAACATTGCTCAGTTCCAGTTTCTTCCAAAGGCTGGGTTAGTAAAGCAGGCACGCCTAGAAGGAAAGCAAGTAGCCACAAAAACATGATACTTTTGTTCAGAGCGCTCTCTGTTTTCCAGCGCATCATCATAAATGGATGGCAGACGGCTAGAAAGCGCTCCACACTCATAAGAGTGATGAAGAAAATGCTGCTTAACATGCACGCACTGATAATATATACCAAGGCTATGCAGGAGGCCTGTCCAAACACCCAGGAACGAGCCAGAGAGTAGATCCACAGAGGCAGGGTGATAAGGACAAGCAGGTCCGCAACCGCCAGGTGCAGGATGAGCACCACAGTGTGGGAACGCTGCTTGACGTATCTCAGGATGGTCCAGATCACCAGAAGGTTCCCCGGGGCTCCTATCAGAAAGGAAAGACCCAGGATCACACAAACAACCGCTGTCCCGCCGTCGAACTCCTCAGGGGCCATTTCTTCTGAAGAAGACGGGTCAGCTGAGAGGTTCATACTGCGAGTGTATGGGCTGACAGTGGTGTCTGCATGAAACGAAAACCAAAGTGCTGTACAAGCAACTCTCAACTTCCCTTTAATCTTTCCAGGAACATGGTTTCATTATTTCACATATATATCACAGATTCTTCTCCAATAGAAGGGAAAGTGTCCTGTGGACAGCTAATCTTTTGGCATTTGAATCCAATTATGTGCTGTCTTGAAAATCAGAATCAGAATAAGAATGCTCTATTAATCCCAATGAGGAAAAGTAGCAGGTAAGTCTTATTTATTTTAACAAGTTAAAGGCATCCAAAATTGTTAAGCAATTTTATTGCTTAGGTTTCTAGATAAATTTGATCACAATGCAATAATTTATTTTGAATGGAAAGTCCAAAAATCAAGTTCACCAGAGACTGCCCTTCTGAGAAAATCTGATCTACTTCTTCGTTCATCTTTTTTAATTTTGTTGTTCTGTTTTGTTTGTTGTTTGGCTTGCTTGGAAAATCCAGAGAAACAACAGCAGTCTCTATATCAGTTTGAAAAATCAGTAATACCAAATACATGATATAAAATTTCCAGGAAAGCACATTGTTCTTTTATTTCTTCCACAAATAATTTAATTCAGTTAGACATCAGCCGCCCTATAACCAACTGTGCTTAAGAAATAAACATGATGATGGAAACAACGAAATGACTGATCACACTACCTCTGGGTTTACTCCAGCTGTGCTGAAAGAAAGATTTTCTTCATGTCTAGTGTCTAGGGTTTTGCCAAGAGCTCTCATATGTTCTCTCTCTCTCTCTTTTTAGAGATAAATCATTCATTTATTTTCTGAAAGTTAATCTTCTGTCCTCATTAAAACCTATCCTTTGCATTTGCGTCTGTAACAGCAATCACACAGCTTTAACTTTGGACTTTGTGCAAACTCCATAAATTGTGTGGATGGCAATTTGAATAGTTAATCATTGCAATCATTTCCTTTTGCTTTGATTCTGTTATTCAAAAATATTCCAACATATGTGTAACTAAAGAAATATTTGTATGAGTCTTGTTTGCTAATCTACAAAGAATACTTATTTAAATGATACTACTTTCATGTATTCACGTCTGATCTCCTTGTCAGGTGCAGGTAGAGGAACTGGATTTGCTTTTGTTTTCAGTGTTGGTATTTAGCAGGACATCTTAAATCCTGCTACAATAATTTAATTACAGAAACAGTCAGTGAGTAAGATATATATACATACAGCACCATTTTGCAATAGAAATGATCCCAAAGTACTTCTGATAGAGCAGTTCTAGACTGATTAAATTATTTACAGATACCCAAAAATTCCCATCAAGAATGGTGCTGAGGACAGGTTGGGTTGAAAGAAAGGGAGACGTAATAGAAAAATAGAAGAAAGTTAAAAAATAAAAGAATAAAGAGAAGGCTAGACAGAAAGAGGGTTAGGGAGAGATACCACATACAGTAAAACTACTAAAAACTAACAGCAACATTAGTGTTGGTGTCTGTAATGCCAGTATTATCAGTGACTGTGGAAAATAGCAGCATGTGTTGGGCAGAACAGTTGGTGGTTGATTGTCACATTGATATTTATTTCATGGTTCCAGTAAATGCAAGCAGCTCCTGTGATTTTGTTCCCGTACAGATGACGATGAACAAATGAATATAAAAGCACTCCAGTGATCGTATTGCATTGTATAGTGCTTGTTATGTCAGCTGCAGCATTATTTCTTTCATGTAGTGTCTGTTTTTGTTTGTTATGGGACACACAGGATTTAGTGTTGGTGTTGATGACAGATGTGACCAGATGTCCCAGCAGAAGCAGAGAATTAGACATTAGTTTGTTCAAATGGTGTAAAATAGTGTGTGTGTGTGTGTGTGTGTATGTATGTATGTGCGCGCGCGCGCGCATTGTTTTGATCCAGTGTCGCTTTAACGTCGCCCTGATGACGTCATCACAGTGCGCAGCAGAGACAGCCTACTTCCACCAGCTGCTCGCTCCGCGAAATAAACATGACGGTGTTGTCACCCGCGATTTTCTCAATGCAGCGGCACTAAAAGAGCAACGCGGCACACAACAAAGGATCTGGGGAATTAAATATTTAATAAGTTTGCGACAAACGGTGAGTGACGGTTCGATACGTGCTTGACAAACGGCTGGCTAGCTGCGTAGCTAATATTAGCTAACTATTTAACCAGCGTTAGCTAACCTCAGGGGCGTGAACTTTTACTGAGCGTCAGCTAAACGCAGCATTTTATGTTTGTGACTTTTGTCGGTTTTTACTTTCTTGAGCTGAAATGAAACTGCTGTGTGTTCTCGGATAAAAGCCCAGAGCAGGTTTAACGTGTACCTGAACCCAACTGTACACAGCTAACATGAAATTAGCCCGCTACAGGATTGGGAAAGAGGCAGCTAACGTATCCGGTTAACGTAACTTCTTGGAAACTAGAACATTTTTTTTTTTTTGCTGTTAGAAATTCTTACGATGACACGAATCGTCCACGAGTCGACAGTTATCACTTAGTGTGTGTGTTATTTCCCAGTTTTCAGATCAGTAAAGTTTGGCCAAAGTAAGCTAACTTGCTCCCTTTGCTCCTTACAGGCTGTTTGAGTGGTTGATTCAACGTTTTACGAGGATCCGTAAACACTGCCATGCCTCTGCTGTTTTTGGAGAGGTTTCCGTGGCCCAGCCTGCAGACCTACACGGTACTGAGTGTGGCTTTGCTTGCTGGCAGCATTTTCAGTGCCTACAACACTGTGACCGGTCCAGGCTTTGGGGCCCTGGACACCGATGAGACACAGGCTCCATCTGAAGTGGATCTTGAACAGCTAAACGATGATATTAGTAACATGGAACTGGCTACCACTGTCATGTGGTATCTTGTCACTGACAGTCTATTTGTATGGGTGAGTGTTGCACAGTACAATTCTCTGTGTGTTGCTTGATAAGATGTTCACACTTCTGCCCTCAGGCTGGATGTACAGAAGCATGAAATGCAGGACTGGCAGACTAAAGAACTCTTTCTTTCCCACTTCCATCAGACTCCTAAACAAAATCAATAATTGTGTCTACTACCTCATGTTAGAGCCAGTCAACTGTTACACTACATTTCGCACACTTAATTTGCACATGCCATAATCTTGGATGGTCACTTTGCATATAGACTGTTTCATTTTGCACACTGACTGTGATTGTCCTGTTTTTATTAAGTTATTTTTTAACCTTTTTATTCTATTTATCTATTTAAATATATGCACATTCATTATGGATGGCAAAAAATAATTTAATTGTACCGGGAAACATTTTTCTTTACTGTACATGTGCCAATAAACACTTTGAATCTTGAAAGTTGATGAAAATAACCCTAACAACTAACTTTCACCCTTTCCTTGTGATTCCTCAGGTGTTGGTCAACACGTTCTGCTGCTCTTTGATGTTAATTGCAAAAATGATTCAGTATGTGGTATTTGGCCCTCTGAGAGTGAGCGAGAAGCAGGTGAGTCTGTGTCCTTAACAAAGCTGAAATGACGAACGCTGCCCGAAGTTCATTAATTTTTATATTTCAAGTTGTCATTGTAAATGTAAAACCCCCCATCTAATTTGGGCTGTTTTTTTAATTCCACAGCACCTCAAAGATAAGTTCTGGAACTTCATCTTCTACAAATTCATTTTCATCTTCGGCGTACTAAATGTGCAGACAGTAGAGGAGGTGGTCATGTGGTGTTTGTGGTTTTCTGCTCTGGTTTTTCTCCACCTCATGGTTCAGCTGTGCAAAGACCGTTTTGAATATGTAAGTGTTGTAAACTGCACCTTTGAACAAATTTTTGTTCCTTTAAATCGGTTAGAAACACTTTATCAATGTTTCTACTGTTACCATTATTGTGTTAATGTAAGCATTGGCAATGGTCATTGTGATATTAATTAGATATGCTATCCAGTCTTTTCTGTTTTGTTGACCATGAGCCTGGTGCATGACCTGCTTTTTCCTCTAAGTAACCTGTTCTTATTTAGGCTGCATGGCAAATATGATATGACTAGACATACATTCTTTGTCGAAGCCTTGTTGTGCATAAGGACTAAGGGCTAAGGCAAAGTGATAAAAAAAAACAAAACAACAAAAAAACTAGAGCCCTGACAAATGTTTCTCCAAACTTCATTCACTAGTTGCACTTAAAGTGTGCAGGGTGCCTCCCCAAAGTCTGTGAGTGGCTGTACTCTTTTCACCTCTGAATCTATTAATAGTTCCCTTGTAATGGTATGTTAGGCTAGTGATACAGTTTCAGTCGTTACATTGACTTGTCTCTGTATTAGATTGGGCTGAGTGTGTTGGGGAAAACAAAATATCAGCTTCAGTTATCTTCTTGCAGGCAGTGACATTTGAAATGAGCATTAAACTAGTACAGTAGTTGCCTGAGATGAAATGCTCACTGGTTAAGTGGAGATCATTTCTGCCTGCCATGTTGTAAAATACATACCCATATTTGAGTGTACATTTTGTCAGTTGTGGTAGCGCAGCTGTCTTCCCTACCATTTCCTTGTTTCTGTGGGTTCTTCCTGTTGGAGAGTGAATTCAGTTAAACTGCTAAAAATTAAATAGGCATATTGTGCTGTAGACTTCAAACTCATGGACCCCCAGTAAAATCTCAAATGTTTGTGCTCCACAATGTGACAATGCACTTTTTAATTTATGAATAAGAAAAATTACTTCTTTTCACCAAAATTGTACTACTTTTGCAGACAATTTGTTGGCCCACTTGCATTGCCGTAATGGCTCACCGTTTGGGAACTGTCTTGATGATGTTAGTTTTCAGTTTAAAGTCTTGAGCAATGTTTTGAGAAGGCTATGGTACTGACTCAGATACTTAAATAATCCTGCTGATCTATGGTCAAGTGTGCGTCACAGTGTGTAAGGAAAATTTAAACCTAAAAAACTATATGTCCTTTGGTTGTTGACTTTGCCAAATTATCTGTAGTGTGAGATTGTGAACTTTAAAGAAAAACCATTCCAACTCACTTACCCACTGAAATGCACTGTCAATTCCCAAAAGTTAAAGTGAGTGACCTTTTATTTATATTTGATGTTAAGTAAAAACCTCCCAAAAGCCTTAAGGAAATGTTTAAATACTGAAAGTGCCACAATGTACCTATAATCCACATTTCTGTCCTTCAGCTGTCTTTCTCCCCTTCCACGCCTATAAACAGCCATGTGCGAGTGCTATGTCTGCTGGTTTCCCTGCTGTTGGACTGCTGTGGTCTCGCTGTGGTCTGTGGGCTTCTGGGAGCTTCCCATGGCATGCACACACTCTCCTTCATGGGAGCAGAGGTGAGACTGTTGAGCCACAACTGTGTAGAAAATGGTGTGCTGCATGGACAAGTGCATCTTGATCACACTCGGCACAAATGATTGTCACCTCCTATTTAGTGCTCAGGCTTTTTTGTAAACTTGGGTATTTCTTAAATCCCTTTAAAGGATTTATTTTGTTTATGTTTCAAATAGGCTTAGGTAAATCAGTAATATCACTGAAATGCTGCACTCCAGAACCATTTCATGAAACCATTTTTACTCAGCAATCCAATTTTGCTGCATCATTGCCATCTTTGCAAACCTTAGCTGCATTTGCTATCGTTGCTGTCGTCATGTTGTAAATAGTTCAACCTCTTTAATGGCAGGCAGTTGGGATTAATGTATTAGTAATGGTGCAATTTCCTGGCACCTGGTGATGAACCTGGCTCACAGACACACTGGATTAATCATAAAAGCTTTCAGTCACAACTGTGCTTTTGCTGATTTAAATATCTGCTGTTAAAAGCAAGACTTTCTTATGTAATACAGAAGCTTAAGTCTCCTTAAGGCAGTGCGTCTCAAATAGTAGGGCGCCCCTGGGGGGCCGTGTGTTACCCCCGTACTAGAATAAAGTGTGATCTATATTCCTTCCTTTTTTATTTTTTGTTTTCTTTAATGATAATAAGAATACAATGTTATGCAGAGGTGTACTTACAACAATTTTATAGACAAATGATGCTATTTATAGTCGCGGTGGAGAGTCTTCCTGGGGTGGGGGCGTAACAGAATAATTCAGAAGCACTGCCTTAAGGGAATGCATTCACAATTTCTCTCATATATTAAATCAAGTATTCTGGATTGTTGTGTATGTTAACTAATCAATAAATATAATTCCTCTGTTTGCCTGTGTCTTCAGTGTCTCTTGGTGACTGTACGCACCGGGCATGTCATCATGCGGTAAGTCTTTTAAATGCCTCCTTACACACAGGTCCATGTGCACACGCTGGCTGTATGGATGATATAGACTCTACAAATTTAGAATCAGTCTAATGTTAGCAACACCACATGTTTCCTCTGGTTTCATTAGCACCAGTGTGAAAGGCTCCTTTGTCCCAAAGAGAGTAGTTAGGACTTAAATCACAGCTCCAGTAGCTTTAACATTTAACATTTAACTCAACTTGATATTCACTTTTTTAACGCAGTTGCAGGGCCATAGCTTGAGACAGACAAAGTGTCTTGCACTTTTTTCATGTTATTACTTCGGTTTGTGTTTTAACTTGTGTCACTGCACATAGTAAATTAGGAGATGAGCCTCATTGGACTATTTTCATAAATTTTTATTGCATTCTGGAACTTTTATGGTCTGCCATTTTTAACTGTTTGAGCTGGTCAATTACAATAGTCTGTAATATCCTTACTGGTTTTTCATAATATTTTCATTTCACTGTGGCCCGTTGGACGATAAATCGGACATTAAGTTGCATATTATGCATTCTTCAATGTGATTCAGCCGGCCCTGTGTGTTGTGTGTGTTCCCTCAGGTACTCAATTCATCTGTGGGATCTAAACCATCCAGGGACGTGGGAGAGTAAGGGAACATATGTCTACTACACAGACTTCGTCATGGAGTTAGCCATGTTGTTTCTGGACCTCATGCATCATATCCACATGTTGGTAAGATACACACATCATGAAAATGTGTAAGACTGATTTGATGAAAGATTTTACCTCACCATGTGTCTTGACGGGCCCCAAACCTTACACTTTTTTCTATGTAATGTGTGTATTTTCTCCTTAGCTCTTTGGGAACATTTGGTTGTCTATGGCAAGTTTGGTCATCTTCATGCAGCTGCGGTATCTATTCCATGAGGTGCAGCGTCGTGTTCGACGACACAAGAACTACCTTCGTGTCATCACCAACATGGAGGCCAGGTAACTATACATTCATATGATCATTTTTATGTTCTTACTCACGTTTTTAGGTTCATGTATGTTTGATTTGAGGTTATTTTATGAAAGCACTTAACAGTGATTGTTACTTGTTCTTTATTTTCATGGTCTGCAAATTTTCTTCATGCAGGTTTGCTGTTGCTACTGCAGAGGAACTGGCAACAAATGACGATGATTGTGCCATATGCTGGGATAGCATGTTGACAGCACGCAAACTACCATGTGGCCATCTCTTCCACAAGTAAAGTGTTTTTAAGTATTAACATTATCAGTAAAGTCAGTAAAACACCTTACAAGGATCCTGATGCTTAAATTAGATAAACTTTTTATGACTGTGTGTGTGTGTGTCCTTCCAGCTCTTGTTTGCGCTCATGGCTAGAGCAGGACACCTCATGCCCAACATGTCGAACATCCCTGAACATTAATGGGGATGGTGGACAGACGAGAGGCCAGCAGCAGGGGGGAGGCTTGGAAGAGAACATTGGTCCAGTAGGAGCCCCTCCAGATGCCAGACCACATATTAACCAACACAACCACTTTTTCCATTTTGATGGTAAGTCTGTCAGACATCCATCCATGTCAGGATGGATGTGTTCCACAAACACAGACAGTATGTTTGAGAAAGTGAAGTATGAAATCCTTCTGTTCTCTTACAGGGTCTCGCATTGCCAGCTGGCTGCCCAGTTTCTCAGTGGAAGTAATGCACACCACTAATATCTTAGGGATTGCTCAGGCCAACAACTCCCAGCTCATGGCCATGGTGAGTTCATGTTTACAGTTTGATGAAATTACTGTTGATTTTTAGAGGTGATATGGGGGAAAAAAACCCAGTTTGAACCAGGTACTGAGTCTCTTTTTTTCCTAGCCAATCTATGGGAGATTTTTATTTTCAAGTCAGTGCTGATAACATTTTGTCCTTTTCGTTACTCCCCATCTGGCTGTTGATCAGTAGCCACTGTCTGTTGCCTGGGTTACAAACCAAATGTTCTTGACATTATTACTTTGCATTCCTGGTAAGTGCTTACAGTGATAGTGAAAACTGTATACTCAGCAGAAACCGCTGAGATTCAGAAGTATATTTAAATAAGATATTCCTGGTATTTTGAATAAATAATCTTTACACTAAATGACTAATATTCCAGGTTTGTCTTGCACAATGTGCTACTCTTCCCTCTTTGTCTGCTTCTTTATGAATTCATTATCTACTGCTGATTTCACTTTTAATATACCTTCATCAGGCCCATCAGATTCAGGAGATGTTCCCTCAGGTGCCATCCTACCTGGTAATGCAGGATCTGCAGTTGACCCGTTCTGTGGAGGTCACTACTGACAACATCCTGGAGGGGCGCATCCAGGTGCCTTTTCCAACACAGGTAAAGTGGGGGACGATTGTAATGACAATGTGATGATCATTGTTGATGTTTTCTTGAAAAGTAAAATGTATCAATCTGTCAAACCTTATGTTCACCCTCCCTCCCTTTGCAGGCTATAGAGCGGGCCCCTTTACAGGTGAACTCTGCTCCAGATGAACAGGCAGGGCCCAGTGGAGCAGCTGAGCAGGGCCTCAGTGAGCAGGACAACATGGAGATCAGAGGAGGCCGCTTCTCTAAATCGGCGGAGGAGCGACAGAAGATGCTAAAGCAGAGGAAAGAGGAGATGCTTCAGCAAGCGCGCAGGTTGGTTGACCTACTGGTTATTGGATTTGTATATCCCTTACAGTCCTAAGGGAGGAGGTTTATGTGTGCATGCATTCTGTTTAGTTTCATTGTTTTTTTTGTTTTTTTTTTTTCCCTCTTCTTCTTTTCCTTTCGTTTTGTTTTTCAAAATACATTTTTGAGGTCAAGAGTGCTAACACACTGGATGTGTATGAAATCTTTTCTGTCCACATTGTTGTTGTGGTTTTTTTTTTTTTTTTTTTTTAAAGACCTTCCCTTGTGGGACATTTTTATCTGTGAACCAAGGCAGACAAAACACTTTCTTTTCTTGGGTTCCAGAAGTACCAGAATAGCTGAAAGACCCGGTCGTACTAAGTGGTAACATGAGATGGGCTTTCCTGGTTTCCTGGTTGTGTTACATTTTCTGATCCATTTTGCATTTTCACAACTTCCCTGTAGGCGATACCTGAAGAAAAGTCCCGAAGACCAGGTTGAGGATTTGCCTGGACTCGAGGAGGACACTGTCCCAGAGTCAGACTCATCTATGCTGAGACGTAGAATCGTGGCAGCAGCTGCAGAGAGACGCATGCAAAGCCAGCAAGACCCTTCACCCTGATTCAGAGATTCTGCCACATCATTATCCCAAAGGACTCTAACAGCAATTTCCACCCTCTCCCATTCAGTGTACAGTCAGTGGCCATCACCTATTCAATACTATAATTAAAAAGCATTGCAAACATGGCCTTTGGACTGTTTTGGGCTGCCGAAATCTTGTAGGACTATTGTGAATAAGGTCTCCACCACCGATTAGAGCATTGTATAAATCGTATGCAAGTGAAGAAATGGAAGGTTATGTTGCCCTTTATTCTCATGCCACAACCACCAGCTTCAATCGAGGGCCAGAATCTACTATGACAGACAAATAAGCATGCTTTGCATTCAGGAGATTTCTGGAGTATTTTTTGAGATTTTTGAAGGTGTTACTCATTAGATAAAACTACTTGAGTCCTTGTTTGTTTCTCCTTTTCTGACTTTTGATTTTTTTTTTTCTTGCTCATAGCATTGTATTCTGGAAGGAGAAACTCATCTGACATGTTTGTGTTATTTTACTTTAGTTTCAACTGTGAATTAAGCGTAGGCAAAATAACACGTTTTAATTTCTTACCTTGAAGTAAGAGAATGTCACTTTAGTATTGCTCAGCCTTTCTGTCAAATATGAATGTTTCTATCAAAAATAATGCTGCAAACAAAGTGTTTTAACCCTCATGGGTTATTCTGTATTTAGTGTGTAATATCATCCTTTGCAAACAAATTGCATTTTCTTATTTTGTTGTAGGGACAGTTGGCATGTAAATCTTTGTTTTCTAAAACTGGTCCCTTGAGATGCATAACAAAGGAGATATATTACATTTTGTACAAATACAATGAGTGTCATCTTCTCAGTTGTTCTTAAATTACCCACTGCTGTGAACTGTAAAAATATTGTTTTCAGTTGAGGTCTGGTCTTCTTAAGGTGTATGGAATCGGTTAAGTCTTCAGCAGCTGGATTTGCTGCACTGTATTTTGAGGATGTTTTACTGCTATTTCTGCAGCTCTTCCTGTAGAAGTGGTAAACCGTCTTGGATGGGCAGCAACACAAATCCAGTTGCACTCTAGATAATGTATGACCTGGGTGACTGCGAATCTTTTTGTTTTTTGTTTATATTTTTGCAGCCTTTGCCTACTCACATTGAGGAGTATTAGTTGAAAAATCGCAACGGCAGAGAAAATAATCATCCTCTGCTAAAAGACATTGAAACAAAAGTGTTCAACAATGCACAATATGGATTGGATACTTGAGTCTTTAAGTTCATTGTCAAATTTCACTGAATCTGTAGCTGGTTGAGACATATCGACGGACTTAAATGTGATTGTGTGTATGACTTTGTGTATTTTCAGTGTTTGGTTTCTGTGATTACTGTGCAGGGCAGTTTGGGGGTGAGATATGCATGAACTTAGCAAGTGCTTTTTTTTTTTCCTTCCACTTTATCCCAAAGAGCAGCCCGCAAACTTCCACTACAAGCTTAATTGTGATTTTATTTTATTGCTCAAGCTCTGTTTGGCTGTGTTGTAAGAAAATATGATATAGAGCTTAGTTTTCAGATTTGAGTTAATCAGAATGAGAAAAAAAAAATTGAGCAGCTTTCTTTTCATTCTTGTTTGTCATTCAGTTGCTTAACAACTTTTAATATCTATGATATATTTTCTTATTCATGGGTTATCTTTCATAACCATTGCTTATTTAATCAAAACT
The DNA here is from genome assembly GCF_900963305.1 of Echeneis naucrates. Lineage (NCBI taxonomy): Eukaryota > Metazoa > Chordata > Actinopteri > Carangiformes > Echeneidae > Echeneis > Echeneis naucrates. Next base: position 22,381,879 of record NC_042513.1, on the reverse strand, counting down.
GAAATACTTTTTTGGATTGAGCTTTCATGTATTTTTGTGCCTAAATTAAGAATGGTTCAGTTAAGAATAATTTCTGTAAATCTAGTTTTTGTAAAATATGTTAATACAAAAGACTCAATAAACAGCTTCTACAGCTTTTTGACAAAAAAAAAAAAAAAAAAAAATAATTCTATTTATTTTTTTGGGATTTTTTTTTGGGAAGATTTTACACTCGTTGTGAGGTGGTATTAAATATTACACTTATAACCGAGGAACAATTTCACTTCATGTTTCCTGATATTTCTGTCATTTCTGGGCGATTCTCATGTGTCTTGTCAGCCCTGGCTGGTTTTCCAGGTGATGATCAGTAATGATGACCGGCTCAATCAGTCGGCCCTTTGTTGAGGACAACAAAGAGGCTGTTTGGTTAAATCACACACTTTCTGTGCTCGTCCCTCAGTGGTTTGAATGTGAATGAAGAGTTTTTGTGTTTCTTCTCGGTGTTGCTGTCACCTTGCATCCCTTTTTGTGACACCACTATAATGGACCACAGAGGCAGAAAGGCGCTCTCACCGCGGACAGCAGCGTACAAACAGCACCACAATGCATGATTAGTAACATTTAGTCCAGAGTTATCGCTCATAGAATCACATATCATCCAGAACATTTTAAATTCCATCTTATTTATAAGAGTGAAAACCGAGAAACAATCATAACATTTGTAGAGTCATATGGAAGATACATAAATTACAACCCCCCCCCCCAAAAAAAATAAAAAATAAAATAAAAAACAACGAAACCAGTATAATAAATAATAATTATCAAAGTATTTCTAAATTACATGACTAATGGAGCGGTCCAAAAACGTACACGGTATCCGGGCAACCACCATGGCAACCAGTGACGTGTTTTTGTTGCGCCTGTACATCCGGTACCTCTGCCACGTCATACAGGAGGACGCTCCACGCCAAACGGAAGCAGTCGCTGAAAACACCCACGCTGCCGCTCTGAAAGATGTAGAGCAGCTCCGACCGAAACCAGCAGGTCAGCTGTCCGGTTGTCATCGTGAAGGCACGCCAGTCTGAGCACTCAGCCGGACCGTTTCTACCCGTGCGGCTCTTTTACCGGTGAGTTGTCATGCTAAGCTAGCTGCTTAGCATAATAAGCTACCCCCAAGAAAGTAACGCCAAGGTTTCGGGTGAAGTTGAACGTGCCGGGCTTGTTTGTTTGTTTGTTTGAGTGGAAGTGGGCTCATGTAGCTGTTTGTCAGGACACACGACAGAGGAAGATGATTTAGCTTTACATCACTATCTAGAGCTGTTAACTTAATTAGATGTGGCAGCCATGTAACGTTACTTTAGCTTGCCAAAAAACAAACGTTAGCACTCCTCCGTAAGTGATTGCTAACCAATTTCACACTGTGTTGTTTTACTTACTCAGTGTGACGATGGTGACACTAGTAGTGTTTTGGTGCAGACACTGTTAGCTTCATATAAACCCACCATCCATTCCAGGGCTAAAAATCTTACCTGTCGGACTTTCTCATTCATTTTAATTTCGGATCTTCTCACTTTTCATATCAGGAACCACTTCATATAATAAACCCGGACCGACTGCCTAAACGACACAAGTCACACGTCATATTATATTGTAAGAGGATGTGTAAAGTGATTGTTTTGTGGGTGTGTTTGTATGGCCGCCAACAGGCTTGGCGGCCACTGACGCATGTTAAGGGAATTATTTGTCTGTCCAAAGTTCTGTGTCACTTACAGCAAACACATTTCCAGGCACAAGCATGTTGCCTCCATGTGCTGATACAGTATCTCAGAAGGAAGCGTTTTCTATCAATGGTGCTGTCATTTTGACAAATGTCAGGAAGTTCGCGTGATTTATCTGTTTTGTTATTTTGTTGTGCACTCCATGAACAGAGATTTTAAAATGCTGCTGGACGAGACTCCACTCTTTGAGCCCTCTCTGCTTCAGGAGCTTGACTGGAGCAATAACACAGTGTCCTTCTCTCCTTCCATCTCCCCGTCCAATCCAGGGGAAGGGCTCGTACTGAGGCCGCTTTGTACAGCAGACTTCCACAGAGGTGAGTCAGGGACTTGACATGCAACATATTTCAGGCCAGTCTGGGTGTTTGTAGTTGCCATTACTCAGTGGGCAATGTGGTGAGCATGTGTTTTTTTGTTTTTGCTTTTTTTGCTCATGGATGTCAGAGTTGTTAGATGATAAAACTCATTTTCACATTCCATAATCTTGAATGTTTCATTTTGCACACTGACTGTTGTTATTGTATATTTCTGTATTTGCTTGAGATTGCCCTGTTTGTATTCTATTTATCTATTTATGCACGCATTAATTGTGGACAGCAAAAGAGAATTTCATTGTACAGGGAATGTGTTTCTTTACTGTACTTGTGACAATAAACTTTGAATCTTTAATAATTTTGTGCTCTAGGATTTTTCAAGGTTTTATCTCAGCTCACTCAGACAGGTGACATCACCCCAGAGCAGTTCACAAGTAAGTTTGAGTTACCACCATATGTATCTTTGACATATGAAAAGGAAAGAAACATGTATTCATGAGTATTTCCTTCAATTTTGAAGTCATTTGTCTTTATTGTCACATTTGGGAGGAGAATGTATGATCTCAGGAAACAAACTTAAAAGTATCAATCAGGAGAACAGAAACATGTTGCTGTCTAAATGCTTCCAGAAAAGTTTGAGCACATGAAGAAGACAGGAGACTACTATGTCATTGTGGTTGAGGACACAAATCTGGGACAGATTGTTGCTACGGCCACATTGATCACAGAACACAAATTCATCCACTCCTGTGCAAAGGTAAATGGCAACTTATGTTACTACGTATGTTGTATAATTAATAGAAATGTAATTTCTCTGCACATTCTTCTTAAAGACCAATCCAAGTTACTCATTAATGTTTTGATTATTAGTCTGGTCCGGTAATCACTAAACAATTCCCAGTTCAAATGTCAAATTTGCAGCCCAACTTTCATTTTGACATGAACTTTAAGTGATTTATTTATTTATTTATCTATCTATTTATTTATTTATTTAAAAACCGTTGAAATCATATGTATGAAATTAAGTTTCTCTCTTTGCTTTTGTTTGCAGAGAGGGCGAGTGGAGGAGGTAGTTGTCAGTGATGTGTGCAGAGGGAAGCAGCTGGGAAAACTGTGAGTTGACCTGTGAACTTCACTCAGACATTTGCTTTCATCTTTTTTAAATAAGAAGGCCTTGTATATTTGCCCAATGATTTAGAGTTTTTACATTTTATATAATTCATATAAAAATAATTGCTCTGCTTTATTATTATTATTATTATTATTATTATTTTAAAGCGCTTCCTTTTCTTTTTTTTTCTCCTCTGCCCCTTTAGGTTAGTCTCCACTCTTACTCTTCTCAGCAAAAAACTGAATTGCTACAAAATCACACTTGAATGTGCACCAAAAAATGTGGCTTTCTACCAAAAGTTTGGCTACATTGCATCAGACGAGACCTACATGCAGTGTCGATTCTTTGACTGAGGACAATGGCCTTTTTGGGCAATGGACCTTATCTTTATACAATGATTACAATAACTTACAAGAACATCATTTCTGAGGAACCGGGAGAGCTGCATGAGGATGAGTTTTCATCCTGAATTTTAGTGAACATGAATGTATGGTGAAGCCCTCCACTCAGTCTAGCATCATCTTCCGCCCTTTCGGTATCCATAGCTACCTCACCAGGGAGGAGCTCTAACATCATCTTCCGGACCATCTGCAGAGATGAGCATCACTTACTGGAAATTTAATGTTTTACTGTGTTACACTGATAACACTTAATTCACTATGTGCTGAGAGAACATAAAAATATCAGATTATTTGTAAAATGGTACAAATTAACTACATAGTACTTCATTACTACAGGTGGCTTAAAATTTCTACATCACAAACGCTAGGTAGATTTACTTTAATTCAGATGTAATCTCACACGTCGTCTGAATAAGTCAGATAACTCACCAAAGACTGCCAAGTTGTTGGTTTTTTTTTTTTTTTTTTTTCTAAATGTGATTAGGAAATTACTTTTCGAAGTGACTTCTTATTGGGTTTCAGTTTTTCTTATCAGTCCTCTCTTATCTCAGAGAAGACTTTCCTCTTTCTTTGACAGTTGTGTTGCTGCATTACTGGGATGAAGTGAAACGTTTCATCCCAGTAATTCTCAATAATGCGCTAATGTGAGACTGTTATAAACATTCACAGTAAATCAAGAAAACAATGTTTTATAAAGAAGTAGCAAGGCGACAATTTTTTTTTCTCTTAATTTTTGTATCTGTTTGATGCTCAGTTGCACATAGGAGAAACATTTTGAGAAGTGGATCCTGGTTTTGTAAGCAATCTCTAATTTAAACTTTTGTAGTTAAGTTTTACAGTTATGCTCTTAGTCTGGAGAACGGGAACATATTTAATCTAATTTATTTCCAAATATCTAATAGCCAAATTAAATATTCTATGCTCTATGGTGTTGGCTGCCTCTGTAATTGTAACATAAATCTGAAATTCCACTATAGGCTCACATATTTTACATGAATTCTAATTGAAATTTCTTTCTATCATCAGTGGTTCAAAGTTTTTTAACCTTACGAGTAAACCCATTCAAGACATACTTTTGCTCCAATTTTTCTGTGTTATTGTAATAAGATCAAATCTTCAACCATGCTGTGTAATCAGCATGTTAATATGCAACATCTGTCAGGGGGCTGATTGTCTTGGTGAAAGACAATTCTGAGCTCATTTGAGAGAAAGAAACACTTTTTCAACTACAAAGAATATTAAAATGTTAATGACAGGAAGAATTAGGAGCAAGAACGAGTGTTGTATGGCCAACAGCAGTTTTCTTACTGTTAGTTACTGACAGACAGTAAGAAGTCCAGGAAAGGTTGTGTGAAGAAATGTGGCTCCACTTCATCTGAAAATAATGTGTCTTCGGGTATTAAATAAGGTATATGATAAAAACACCACCAAGACTCAGTCAGACCTGTTTTTATTAAGCAGTGAGTTATTTTTCCATTCTTTGCTATCCCACATTAAGCCTGATATTAGTCCATTATTCTATTACTCCCACGATAAAGGCTCTAGCTACTCCTCTTCCTGCGCCCTCCACTGGGCAATGTCCTGGCTACTTTCCCTTTTGCCCCCTTCTGGTCGTCCACACAAATTCAAGTATCGAAAGTGCATTATTGCAATACTGTCCCGCTGCAAATGCAAAATGCTTTAAATACTATAAAACTGCAAAAAATCTCCTGTCAGTGCATCCAGTTCAAGAAGAAGGAAAAAAAAAAAAAAAAAAGTAGTTATCAAATTTGCCCGTTCCCCATCAGTACTCCATGTCTCAGACATGAATGCCCCCCTCCCACATGCCCATTCCTTCCCTTTAGAAAAAGTTCAAATATTTACATTTTTAATCCCATTAAAAATGTAAAAAACAAAAACAAACAACAAAAAAAAAAAAAAAAAAATTGAGTGCACTGTGCCACAAGGCTAAATATAAGCAAAGCTCATCCATTCTGTGCTGCTGTGACCTGGATTGCTCCAAAGTCTTCATCTTCCTCCAGGCTACGCTTACGGCTTCCTGTTAAAAGAAATAATGGAGAGAAATGAAAAGGAGCCGAACTTACTGCACAGATCAACACAAGCAATTACCCCAGTATGACCCAAAGTGTTGAGTTCAAAAACAAGTTGAGAATCACATGAAAGAAAACGATTTAAGCAATTCACAAAGTGGAAACCCTTTTGGATTTATGAAGTTCTCACATGCTGAATACTTCATTGTCTGATCTGGGTGAAGTCATCAGTGAAGTCATAAGTCATAAGCAAATGTAGCTTTAAGGAAAAGGATGGGCCAATTCTTTAATATTAATGCCTGTGTCTTTTAAACTGAAACATTCATAATGTTGAGAAAATCCACACACCATGTTGTTCAATCAGCCACAATGGGGGGGATGACCCATTTTCTGATGGAAGCCTGAATCAGTGAAGACCCATCACCATAAAAAGGAACTCTGTTCAAATGTGCAACCCGTTTTTATAACCTTATCAGTAAATGTTGGTGACATTCTCTTATCTTGTTTTGAGGGTGCGTCCATATTAAGACTGCTTAAGAACGATTAAAATAGTGAGAGATGGGTTTTTGAACTCAGACATCATTAGAATTCAACAGCAGCTTCAACAGAGTGTTCTCGTGTAGTGGTCCAGTAGCAGAAAGGACTGTGGAGGACAGAGAACATTAAGAACAAACCTGGCATCCCAGCTTGTAAAAAGGACCTGCCCAGCTGCATGGGTGACATCATTTTAATGGTCAATTTGGCTAGGTAGATCGCTTCATACTCCTAGAAAACCAAAGTAGAGCACTGTTACAGCTATATGCAGCAGAAATGAACAATCAACATCCCCACAATAAAATCCAAAAACCTGGAAATCTGCCTTGACTTGTCTCTTGAACACGACTTTACCTTTTGTATTGATGAACAATGTGCTTTCATGAGTATACAGACATACTTGGGGAGGGATTACACAACGTAAAATTGTTTGTTGGGCTGCTAAAAGTCCCGATACAGCACTGACTAATCGAGGTTATGTTTGCATGTTGAAAACTGATGAATAATGTATTATTAGTAGTAATATGCATACAACAGCTCACCACAATGGGCCTATTAAAAATGTTCTCTGGAGAACCTGTACCTTCTTCAGTTTGCAAACATGTAAATGGTCTGCTGTAATATTGTTTCTTAACCCATACTTCACATGGCTTTCTTTTTAAAGGCATGAAAGCTTTGGAGCAGTTACTTTTGCTGCACTGATAAGGACACTACCTTGCTGTTTAAAAGATGGCTAAAGGAACTATATTGGGTTGTTTACCAGGTCAGCCGTTTATTTATTGACCTTATAGAAACAGAGCTTCACATATCCGCTTTTCAACCTATCTAGGGTGCATCTCGCTCTCATTCAATTTCAGCTAGGATTTCCAAATGTTCACTTTTCACATGACTGTTATATTCATCTATCAGAAGTCAAAGTCTGGTATCTTAAGTCGAGCCTTACCTGAAGCTGATGCACAAAGCCCACATTGGGGTTGATGCAGAACCTCCTCTCCTGGACGTGGCTGAATGCATCCCTACGGAGTGGACATGACAACAGGTTGAAAATCACAGCTTCTGAAACTACTCAATGATTGCAACTCATTTGTTCCTCTATTTTCACTGAGAGCGTGACAGAGTTTTCTTGCAATTATCGTACATATAGCTAACGTAGTTTTGTGTACTAATGAAGTGGACATATGTTAAACTGAATATTTATGTGAAACACAGTCTACATGGTTGTCAGGAACAGTAATGGTATGAAGTTGGAGTACAGCAAAAAGTGAGAGAACAAAAACAAGCAAAAGAAAGCTTACCTGTATTTCATTCCAAATGTTTCCATAAGGTATGCGATCACTAAGGCAGCACTGAAACAAAGAACAAACAGTGTTCTGTAGTCTCGGCTGCAGTGTATGCAGGATTCTGTGTCATTGAAATTCATTGAGATTAATGCAATTAGTGACATTATATTATTAAATTGTGTGATATCAGTGTGCCAAACAAACTCACCTTCTTGATATCCCTGCATTTCCATGAACCAGTACCTTTCCTAAACGAGAAAGACGAGCTTGCTGATCAGACTTTTCCTACTTAACATTAAAAGGTCTGGAAAGTACAGACTACACACATTCTTACCTCCTGTTGCTAAGCAGCTATCTATAAATTCCTTAGTCTGTTGAGAGGAAAATTAACTATTATTTTTCAGGCAAAATGGAAATGGCAGTGAAAAGTTTGACAGAATTGAGATACAAAGCCAACTATGTGACTTACCGAAGGGAAAAATCTTATTATATTTTCCACTGGATTGTCAGCAATATCTAATACAAGGTATCTGCAAAGATACAACATTTGATTTGTGTGTTTAGCAAGAAGGGACGTCATCATCCAAAACCCATTTTAAACGTTTCATGCAAATACATTATATTTAATCAAATATCTAAGTGTATATCTACTTACCTAAATGTAAGAGGGAAATTAGGTTTGATAAAATTGGCTTCGATGTCTTGTCGGACACAAACAATGTGCGTTATGCCCTGTCTCTCAAGAATTGGCAGCTGGGAAACGACAACAAAAAGAAGCTACGTGAGCAACAAAATAATGAGGGGTTTTTTTCTGCTTTATCTCCAAATGCCAGCGATTATATTATAAATTACCTTGCTTTTCATTGCAGCAGAGTAGGGACCTAAAAACAACCCTGGCAATATCTCCTGGAAAGATTGAGTAGGATTAAAAAAAATAATAATAAAGATAACAAATATTTATTGGTGTTCAAAAGAATCTCAGCAGGCAACATGAGGGTGAACAGCCAGCTAAGACGTGTGTCAGACTTTGCACAGAGATGACATCTGTTCTAAACCAACTGAAGTGACTTTCTGTTGTTGTGGATTGTGTTAACACTCACATCTCCCAATTACAGCTGAGCAAAAGGAAGGCAGGTAAATGCCAAACACAAAAAATGAAGATCTTACCTGCATTTCTCGTCTCATCGGATAAGCCCAGTCCTGGAAAAAAAAGGGGGGGGGGATAGACTGTTTTTAAAAAAGGGGGTTAAAAACGGAGCCGGTGTGAACAGCTTCTGGAGACACTGACGCCACTTCGGTTAACTTTGTGTACATGTACGTGGCTAGCTTTAGCGTTACGAGGCAGCGCTGCTTCAGCAAAAACCTCTGGAGGAAAAATAATAATAAAAAAAAAAGAAAACAAGCAAAACAAACGGACTCTGGGACGTTTTCAGATTAGGACACAAAGGCGCCCAGGCAGACTCACGCCATTTCCAGTTAAAGGTGTCCTTTTCCCGGCCGAGGCACCGGGGGCAGGTTAGCTCAGGTTAGCCGCACAGACTCGGTGGTCCGGTCGTGCTAACGCTACACTCACCAGAAGGTCCTCCTTGGTCGCGGGCAGAGACGGGAACTGGAGCTTGTTCTCCCCGTCCATCCTGCCGTCCGTTCGGGGCACCGCCGGCCCGGCCTTCCGCGTTTGGGTCGCTGTTGCGTCGCGGCGGGGTTAGCTTGACAGTCGACGCGATTTGTTTTGAGGTTCCACATGCATGTCCGCCATGCTGTCCCCTGACAGATGTGTCACGTGACCCTCCTCGGCAGCCGGCGGGGAGAAAAAAACGGCGACGTCTCGTGGGCGACTCACGAAGCGCGAGGTGCTTTTAAAAATTATTATTATTATTTTTTTCATTTCCAGTCAAAAATCAAATAAACGAAATTAAATAAAACACAAATGGCATTTTATATCTTAACATACGAACTCGTGCAGTATATTTGGAAATATTTTATGAATGACCTCAAACAAAAAAAAGTCCTCCACACTGCTGTTTGCTTTTAATTTTCCATCATCTATTTTATTTCTTTTTCATGTTGTACTGGATGATGATTTCAGATTCACGTCGTCTGCCGACAGAGCTACTCCCAAACCTAGACCTTTACGTATAGTACGTCGACGTCGCCGCCATGTTGGTAGTGGCGTGGTTCAAGGCAGTTCCCTGGGTAATTAGCTTTCATTATTAGCTTAAGACTGAACTATAACTTCTGCTTATAATTGGCGGTACAACATCATGTTTAGAGCTTTCCTAGCTAACTTTAATAATGGTATAAATATTCGAGGTCAATAAGCCTCCAAACGTTGTTTATATTATTATTATCAATTGTATTCACTGTTTTCAGAAGTTTATAAATAATGTTTCAGAAATAGAAATAAGTTTTGGGGGGAAGGAGCTGGACCTAAGGGGCCTCAGTAAGTAAGATTTTAAAATTGTGTAATTTTACTTGTGAATTAGTTTTAAATGACTAACCTACATATGTCGTAACCAGAACTATTCTGATGTCCGATTCTAAGTTATCATACACACGTAATAGTTGCAGTGCTTGGTGATGATTTATGGTTCTATTCAAATGAATGTAGACTGCACATGCATATATTATACATACACAATAAATAATTTGACAGCAATGACACAATGCACAGCTGGTTGTTGCCAACAAAAGTGAGCTAAACACCACTTTTTAATGAGAGTATATACTTTCACAACTGTAGTGACCGTATAGCAGGATTTAATCTAAATGCAGATTCCTTTGTTATTAACCCACATGCGTTGAATAAACTCTTGCTTACTTTTCATACCTAATATATCTTAACTACCCATTTCTGCTCAATAAGCACCTCAGCATTGGCTGATACTGATTTAATCCAGCGAGCCAGAGAACATTTTAAAGACGTGTCTTTGGCCTTTCAAATGTGCTATCTGTTTGTTGTTGTGTGATACAATTTCTGAATTTTGTTTACCATCTGGCCCGTGGGAGGGGACAGCACTTTTTTTTTTCTCAGATCAGAAGATGATGTAATCTAACAGCAGGAAAAAACACTGCTCCTCTGAGACTTTTCATCAGTCTGTTAAAAATCATAGGAATGGTTTCTCTTTGGGAGATGGCTTCCCTGTAGTGCACACATCCAAGTGACAAGGAGTCTTTATTATTCTGTTGCTCCAGGCTGAATCATAAATTAGTAGTCATGCCAGATCGTTTTGGCAGAAATGTAGTGGTAAGAGATGATGGGGAAACAAAGCTGGAGTTGGAGAGATTGACTGAATGATGGAGGAGAAAACTAAGGCAAAAAAAGGACAACTGCACAAGGGTGGAAAGGTACAAGTGGGATATAATGGTTGACTTATTGCCAATTCTTATAAAGTAAATCAGATGTACTATCACAAATTTATTTTAGAATGCAGTGAAGATACTCCTCATAAACTCATAAGTATTTGTCTAAAACAGCTGAGCACTGGAGTTTTAGTGTATGGAGAACAGAAAAATAAATACATTTGACCTTCACCTTTTCAGGTGCACATTAGCATCACTGAAGGCTGTAAACCTTCTGCTAATACAACCTGTTTGTGCCAGAATGTGAGCTCATAGTAAAGTTTGAGGAGTAGGATCACACCTCAACCACAACTCCTCAGGCGATTAATACGCCCAGACCAGTACGCTGTGCCCCTTGCCCTCATTCCTATTTGCTGTTTGAGCAATCAATAGCCAAAAAACATGCCTATTTGGGCAAACTCGAACTCTAACAAGATGCTGGATGGTGGTGGAAATAATAGTCAGTCAGTCCATTACTTGAAAATAGATTATGTATCACTAAGCAGTGGTAGGTAATCAATTATTGAATTCCAATATTAACCTTAAATATACTTAATATTAAATAATTACTATAAAATAAAGAAATCTTCTGGGACATCAGCCTTTCAAACTAAGTAACTATTGACTTAACTATAACAGTTGGATTTATAAGATCTAATGTATATCAGTATATAACTATGTTCATGTGTGTGCATAACTCTGTGTATGTGTGTGTGTGTTGCTCTGCACTCCTGGATGTCATTTCCCTTTACTCCAACGTGATTTATGTGTGGTACATTATAAATTAATTCCTAATATATTATGAATTATTGTGTTTGGCATTTTTTTTTTTTTTTACTGCTATAACAGGCGATCACTGTTTGGGGCTGAAACATCTCCAAACAAGCTCTTTTTACACATCTCAAACAGAAAAACTGACATTTGTAGATGGTAACATTTTAACCTTTAGGGGACTGATTGCTAAACAACACAACATCCCAGTTTTGACAGCTCCTCCACTTCAAGGAGATACATCATCCGTTATTTTTTCACTTTATAAATGATTTTCAGTTTACACTCAGTCGTCTTCTCACCAGGCTTAAAAAAAAAACAAAACAAAAAACAACCAGAAAAGTAGATACAGTAGATCCCTGTTATGTGGAAATATATAAATTATACAATTGAAGCATGGGAAGATACAAAAATTAAACTTGAACCATGACTCATAACATTTTTCCAAAAATATACAGGATTTTCTGAAAGCAATGTTAGACAGGAGCAAACATAATTTGACAAAAAACAAACAAACAAACAAACTACGACAGCGTTTCAAAGAAATGTATTGAAGGTTCGAATTTTGTACTTCTGGTGGGAAACAGATAAAAATGTTTCCTTTAATGCACACACAAACACGCCAAACATGGGTCTGCTGAATCATACTTTTACAGTCAATAAAACTTTGACAGATACAGCAGCTATTGTACATGATGGATAGAGCCAGCCCAGAGAGAGGGTTGGTAAAAGTGAGGTAGAGGACAACCTGAAAATCTGGCCTCGTCTCAGCATGTTGTGCCCAAAGTGGCGTTATTTATCATAAGTCATATTCTTGGCTCATGATATCACTCTGGGGAAAAAAAAAAAAAAATCAAGTTTAATAAAAGCCTCCCACCTCTTTACAAAACTTTCACATCCTCAAATATATTTAATACCGTACACATACATAAAAAGAAACTTAATTTCAGTTGGGACGTTCTAGCATCCCTGTGGGAGAGTTCAATAGGAGTGAGAGCTTGATTTTCTTTGATGGTTTGGTCATTTGCATGAATGTGAATGTTCAAGAAACCATTCCTGGATTTTTTTGCGATATGGAAAGAAGAATTATCTTGCCCATTTATGGCCGTTATGTATCCCAAATGCCCTGCGGGGATGAACGATGTCCACACATGGATAAAGTAAGGAAGGACAGTTGGAATGACTAAGCTGCCTCTTCAGAGGACACACACCCTCGTTTATTTCTAAGGTCAAATCAGGCTTCTGTAAAATCACAGATCATTCAAAAAGTACAAGGAGGACAAGGGAGCCTGTAGAAACCTTTTACACACCAAAACTGTCCTTTTATTTTTTAAACCTCTAAGACTCACATCCACTTGCTCATGTCTCGCACTAGATGGCAGTCAAATATAAACCTTCAGAGGCCTTGAGCAGCTGTTGAAGAGCGTGTCCACATCCGTGATGGGGCTTCAGATGATGGTGGGAGCACGGTTTTAGTGAACACGCTCATCTCTTTTGTGCTAGACACGGCACTAAAAACAGGTCATAAATGCACGCTCAGTCGCTCGAGCTCAGCTTTCATTCTGACACTGCTTTCAGCCCATAGGCTCTCCAGTGTGGTGGGATGAAAACAGTCCTGGAGCTGGAAACATTATCAAGTATGTCAGAGCAGATGAGCGCGCTCGCTCTGTTTGCTTTTGTTTGCCTGTATAACAGCATCAGTTAAATGTATTATTAGCTTGTGGCAGTTTAATATTGCCAGTGAGGCTCCAGATAAGCGGAACAGAAATCCATCGTATCCATTTTTCCATGTAGAAACTTTCAGCTTCATTTTGATGGAGAGAGAAAGAACAGCCTAAAATCTTCACCTTACAATTTCACTGCACACAAAGTCGACAGATGCTCCACCATCAGCACCCTCTTTCGCCCTCTCACTGGTTATTGAGTCTGCTGCTGAAATTCAGCACATCATTACGAAATTACTGATTACAGGCGTAAAGTGATACAAATGAGGAGGTTGCCTGATCCTTAATTGGTAGGATGTAATAACGGAGCTGTGATATGTGGGCCCTTAATTGTGTGTTTACTGCACTATTTATTGGAGAGCCGTCCCTCCCCTGACTGGTCGCTGATGAGGTGAGCTGTGTTTCCGCTGGCGTGCTATCAGTCCTCCTTCATTAAGGACGCTCAGGATAGGAAGTGAGAATAGCACAAAGTTTGCCTTCCAGCTTGACGTGGGCAGAGGAATCAGCCATGTTAATGAATTTTAAATTTCCTCTGACAGGAAGCGCATTCAGAGAGGCAATCATAAAAAGCGAGATCCTGACTTCTTGGATGATTCATTGTTTTTGTTTTGTTTTTTTTTTTACCTAATGAAGGTATTGAGAGTGAATAAGGACATTTATGTTGACTGACTTCTTTTCTAGTCACAATATCCTTAATTTGCACACGTCTACCACGTGTGTACAGGCTTCACATTGATATTACATAACAGACATCTGGTGCTGTATACATATATTCTTCAGGTATTTCATTTAATTGAGGTGGCTCTGTAACTGTAATATTTCTTATTGCTTTTAATGCTATTAGACATGCCAGGACTACTTGTTACTTGGAGAAAGAAGCCTCTTTAAGCCTTTAAGCGTGCACGCCGACTTCCAACTTTTGCAAAACAAAAAACAAAAACTTAATTCAGGAGGGATATTTGTCTCTTGACTATGTTCCAATTTACATCCTTAGGCGAAACATATACAGCATGTGTTCATCATCTACAGCTCGGTTGGAAAACATGATTTACGATAAAATAAATCATGGTTTTCTATCAGTGACAGGGAGTACGATTGTGATACAGTGATTATCACACCTAATAACTTATTAAACAGACTGATAATGATTTATTAAACAGACTAACAAACCCACTCTGTTGGGGGGAAATACATTTCTCAGCTTGATTTTCAGAGGAAAACATGTTTTGACCTACTTATGTGGGCAGCAGGGTTGTCATTCTTTCTACTCATTTGTATTCTTGCATGTTTTATGGTCAGTGTGGGTGGAAGATTGTTTTATCTCAGTTTGTTTATTTTGGAAAGTATCTATCTAACTCTGTCTATCTGTTTGAAGTCTGCTTTAATGAAAAGGTCAAGGCATTAGTAATGATGGACCTTTTCTGGAAACAGAACAGTTTCCTTTCATCATAGGGCTACCTTAAACATGCATGCTAAGAGTCTCTCAAAGATCTTTCTTTTTTTATTTCTTCTGCATGCTCCGTTTTAGGAAACGGACCCTTTCTAGCTAAAGGAAACAGCGCAGGGCCATGTGTGCTTTAATGTTCAGAACTAATTGCTCGTCTACGACTGCAGTTGGGCATTTGATCACAGCCGTTCGGGCGAGAAATCATGGCCATCAACCCTGGCAAAGCTTTCGCCTTGTTGTCAGGGAAACTGCATTTTTTTGTCTGACGCAATTAATTATGCATCTACATCATTGTACATTTCATACTGATCAGATGTTGTGGCCTTTTCATGCAGACGTCACCCAACAGAACGAGCTGTGATGCCCGACGAAACCAGCGGGGTGTAGGTGAGGCGGCAGATGAGGCGCTTCATATCCTGGCTATGCTGTGAGAGTTTTAGCCAATTATAAATCCAGTCTATTCACTCGCGCTCTTTATTGTCAGAATTATTTTTCAAGATCTCCAATTAAGCTCTCACTTAGTTAATCACTGAAAATCAATCAGCTGTTGAGAAAAGTAACAACTGGCACAATGAAGTTAGTTTTGTTCATAACAGTAATACGTGTGTGTGTGTGTGTGTGTGTGTGTGTGTGTGTGTGTGTGTGTTTATACATATAGGCAGTTACGCATTCTTCTAATTCATCAAAACAAAGATGTCCCTCAGTGTTTAAAAAGACAGATAACTGCTCGAACCTGACAAGGCATGTTCATTCTGATCATAGTTTTGCTCTCATTTTTGGTTCCTCATTGTGCATATCTCCCATTTTGAATTTCCCAGTCTTAGTGAGAATGCATAACTGCCCATGGGAAATCTACCCGCCACTTGCATAACGCAAGGCCAATCAAAATAAATTGGGAAGGCTCCTGTCACATCAAGTGCAGCTGCTCCACAGTCGTGTTTTCATGTCTGACCTTCTTGTAGAGAGATGAAATAGGACTTTATATCAGGCTTCCACTTACTTAAGTGCCACTGCATCTTTTTGAGCATTTATGTCTCTGTGTAATTTTTGAAACAGGAAAATACAGCCATAAACATGTTTCACACCAGATGAATCACAGCACAAATATTGAAATGAAGCAAAAAATTATTCTAAGTGACATGATTAGATGCAGTTAATTCATCTGGAATTTGAGCAATTTGCTCATTTTTTTAATGGCTGTAGCTCCCAGTTGCTTTGCTGAGTTACTCCATATAAAAGCCATGCTGAGTTTAGAAAGTGCAACACGTTACCGAAGGTTTGTTTCTCCATCTGCAGAACTAATGAGATCATGTTTAGATATACAACACCAGTCAAATGTTTAGACAGACGTTCCTGGCCACTTAATTGGGAAAATGTGTTTGAACTTTTGACTGTCAGTGTATAATGAGTACTTTTACTTTTGATAAAAGAACGTTGATAATGCAGAGCAGTTTACTGCTTAAGTAACTGTTACTGAAGAAGAATTGGAATATTCTTTATATATTGACAGCTGTGTAATCTAATGCAATCCAAGAATCCTCATTATTTCATTAACCTGTGTCTACGTGGTGCAGTCTTTGGCAATGTTATATTTAACCTTTAAACTATATTTAAAGGTTTTTGTAATGTGTCCTTTAATGGACGACTTCTATTACTATTAGTGTAAGCAATTTACACGTCGGGGGGTATCGGCTGCATGCAAAATCTGACGCCACATTCTTGGCGACTGCGATAAATCTCAGCACAAGAGAGACAATTCGAGAATGGCAAAGAACAGGTAATAATGGAAACAGGGACATCACACTTATTAAACCCAACAAAGACCACTATGATCTTATATCAGAGAGGAGAAACTGATAGACAGAACAAAACACATAAATTCTCTTGTGAGCTTTTTAAATTTTTTCTTCATCTTAAATTCATTCCACTGCCTTTTGTCCATTCCCTGTCATTCTTCCTCTCCTCTCCTCCTCTCCAGGCAGACATTTCTTTGATCCTAGGATCCCACGCCTTTCACCCCCCCTCTCCAATCCTCTCGAGGTCTTATTAACAGACACGCAGTTCTCATGTTTTATTGCCTATGATAAAACCTCGCCTCTGATCTCTCATTACAGGCTGGCTCTTTGGAAATGGGCCCTGCACCCTTCGCCTTAATATTGCCCATAATGGGGCAAAAAGCTAAATGCACAATCTGAATGCGTTGGGCATATAGAAGGTCCCTGTGCATTAATAAGCCATCAGCTCTACCTGGGTTTGGCCTGATTCTGGCCTCTTGGCAGATTTAACACGGGAATATTGTAGTTTCTGCTTGTAAAATGCTTTGTGGTTTCAGATAGTTAATCACACTCACACGTGTAACCACGGTATGCACACACACGGAAACCCGCTTACGTACCCTTACATGAGGACATTTACACACACGCAAATGCAAATATACACATCCAAGCAATGTGTGCGCACAAACAGCAATGAAATGACACGTGCAGGCTGGATGGTTCAGGTTTGTCTTACATGTTTGCACAAATGTCTTACATGATATATTTCATGCTGGGTCTGTCTTTCACCTCTCTGGGGGGAAACAGCTATACTCTCTCAGTCTCTGTCACACATGCCTTCAGTCCCTCTGGGCGACATAATGACAAGAGACCACTGGCTTAAGAAACTACACTTAGCCGTCTCCATTTTTATTTTTTGTTTTACCCACCCCCATGGGTTTTCACTTCATACATTTGTAGGTCATACATTCATGAAGCAAGTACAATTATTGTTCACTTTATAGGAAGGTCATCCATCAGCTAGCCTGATACTGTTATTTCTATAAGGGATAAAAAAAAAACCAAAAAACAAATTCAAGCAGAGGATATTACCATCTATTTGGCAAGAGCGAGCCTGAGCATGTGGGCTCAGATGTTCTCAGTCTATTCACCCTCGCTCATCTTCTGTTGATGCCCTTGTTGTCGCCTGCTTGGCTGCACATCTCATTTAATTAAGTTCAACGTATAGATGACGGTTCCAAACAAGCCTTTACCGGGTTGTTTATGTTGCCAAGCCGTTGTATCGTTAACAACCTTTTGGGCTTGCACTTCACCTTTTTGCTTCAAAACACGATTTGCTAATTATTTGTGCATAACAGCTGATACTCCGATCGTCTGCCTGTAACAAAATTTTCCGAGTTGTTAAGTTAAGTTACAAGAACATAGCACTCCTAAATTTTCACGCAAAAAAATGGCCTAAATTACCAAACAGATATGAAGGTATCTGTCATCACGTTGTCAAAACCCATGAAGACTCTAAAACCAGAAGCGTCACCACAGCTGATTGAGAAAGGAATTATGAGTTTGAGAGGTCACCCTTGAACAGAGCAAGGCCAGGCTAACCATCTAACCCTAACCCAGAGAATAAGTCTTTAAAGGCAGAGTTATTCCTTCAAGCCTTTTCATGTTAAATGAAAAATTAATGTATATCTTATAAAAGAGTTGTGGATTCTCGGTAATATGAAGCAGTATTATCTCCATGCAAATAATAGCAACATTTTTTAATTTAGTGTTCACATGAAAATAAATCTTAACGATGCATTAGTAATATGATACTAGGTCTGTTTTTATGGCATGTCGTGGGTTAATTGGATAATAGGATGAAGCTTTCATTTTAGTATGACTTTTACATCATACTAAAGTATGACTTCTTGTAGACTGCAAGCTCTTTATTGTATTTCAGTGCATATCTCTCCTCCTCTACTGGCCTTTTGCCAGCCTGCCAGAAGGAGAGGAGAAAATTGTAGAGAATAATTAACAGATTTTGACAGGCTGCTGCCTCTAAGTGTTTCCACCTGATGTTTGAGTGACAAGTGGGGCATGGGGGTCACACTTGTATTATCTCTGTTTTTGATTATTATCTTATCTCTTTCTCTCTTCTCTCATGTTTTTCTGGAATTATTTCTCGGAGATGTAGGTAGTTGGAGTAGCATGAAAAATGGGACCCACAAAGGTCCACATTTGAAAAGAGTCTAATACTTGGCTGTATAAGAGCTGTGCGGAGAGAGGCAAAAGGACGAATTCAAAGCCATAAGACTTCTTCAAACACAAAGCTGCACTACCAGCCTTCCTGCTCCTTTTATGCACCTAGTTCAAACACGTCCTACTGTTACGGCCTGCTGCAGGTATTATTGACTTGTTTGTAGTTGTTGGGTTATTTTTTTAGTGATTGATGGTGGAAGGCCACCCGGAGCTCCTTCACCAGCCACACCACAGCTAACCACTATCCCAAAGCAAATTCCCTCCTCTTATGGCAAAGTATAAGTTTCCCTGTTTGCTCGTAAATATTCCATACAACCAAAACGTACTCTAGAATATCACTGAAGCAGTAAATAAGCTGCACTGTAAATTCAAACCCCTCGAGATTTTTTATTATTATTATTTTATTTAAAATTTTTGGCATGTTTTCTTTGATTCATAAAGGTAATTAAATCGGGGGATAAAACACATCCATAGAAGAGGGTTCAGCTTTAATTATTGTTCCTGGCACTATGCAGTCCAAACAGCACAATAAAGTTGGAGGAACCTGAAGACTTAATTAGAAAGGGTTCCATATTTACAGGCGCCCACCCATCCTCTGCCACCTGAGATTTGTCTTATTGCAGTTAGATTAGAGAAGAGAATGAGAAATGGAGGAGCGACTTTAGTTCCACAATTGCTTCCCGGCTTTCATTAGGCCAGTGTCGTGATGTGAGGGCATATCTTAGTAGCAGCCGCACCACCCTGGGGCTCCTTGAAATTTATGGTCGCACACAATATGGAAGAGTTCAGAAATTTGTATGCACCGAAGAGAAGAGGAAGTACGCACATGGTAGACACAGCTCGAGGAGATATAATTTTGAGTTTCTATAGTGTTGAGATGGCTTAAATAATATGACTGGACTTGTGAAACACACACACACACACACACACACACACACACAGACAAGCATAGTTAAAAGCATGAAGTGCATACACAAAAATGCGCTCCTCTCACTCACAGTTTATTGTGTGTGGCTTGAAAATAACTCTGCTAATTACTTGAAGCACAGCTGCTGTCCCCACTAGCTGTAGACAATTTCATCCTCTCACTGTGATGTGTGTCTCATGTTTTGTTTTTTTTTTTTGTCTTCAGTGAGCTCATTTGTTTACACTCACAGCATATTGGGCATCCATGTGCTGTTGTGTTTTTTGTTTTTTTTTCCTACCTACAAATATGTGCTGTACTTAGTGTGTGCTTGTCTGCATCTATGAATGTGCAACAGCGTGTCAGAGAGTCAAAATCACTTTTCACTCTTCAGCGTGACCTTGCTTCTGGTAATCAGAGCTATAATTGCACTACAGGACTCTTGGCACACATGTAGCTTAATTTGGTTTTTGTCTTAGATGAGTGTGATTTTGAGTCCATGTATGTGTGTATGTGTATGTGTGTGCGTATGGAGTGGGGTGTGGGGGTTGGGTGAGACGTAGGGCATGCCAACTATGCACTCACACACCAAATATTAATAAAATAAAACGTTAGCACGTGTGTAAATATCACACACACCTCCATTCGGTAGCACCTGCCCACATTTCTGTGCATTTTTAACACCTCATCGTACAAACTTCTCCCCTCTGCTGCACTGCAGCTCGGCACATTTTACCATCTGAGCCCACGCTGTGAAGACAAGAAGGAAGAATCTCTTGATGGCTATAGATGATGAGGAAAACAAGAGGAGGCGTCCATGTTTGGAGTCGATAAGTGGAGACATCTAAGACAGCTGATGCGTGTTTCATCTCTCTGCTTGATCAGTGAAATCAAATAGTGCAGAGTTTCCCACTAACATGATCCAAGACCACTATCTAGTGTCAACTATCGGAGATGGAATGTCATGCCGTCCACCTAATATAGATACTTTACAAATCTATAACATGCGCCCACAGTACCAGCCAGTATTACAACATGCTGTGTTAGGAAAATTAACCTCATCATCAGGATCCCGTACAAGTCCTTCCAGCTTATTCCTTCAGGCTGCCTGTGTAGTCCCCAGAAAAAAGAAAAAAGAAGAATTCATTCATCCACACTGCCATAAACATTTTTGAACAAACAGTAAATGGCGGATGAAAATAACTCTGACATTGCATGTATGAGTCTCTTCGTGTTACTGTATGGGAGTGACGTCAAAGAAAAACCTCTGATATGACCACATTCTGATAGTGTTTCTGTAATCCAGCTGCAATAATTAATTACCAAAACGTGCTGCTATCAAGATTAACGTTGTACTCAGAGTACATCTGCTGCTTCAATAATAATAATAAAAAATAAAAAATTCAACTGACAGGGCAGCAGGAAGGACAGCTGTTATTGAAGTGTGGCATGACCCCAAAATGTTGCAAATGTAAGTGGAAATTTCACTGTAAATCTCAAACTCTCCTGTCTGGCTTTGGGACTTTGATGTCCTCCCCTTGAACTAAAACTCACAGCATTGTTATCTTGATTGATCGCTTGCATTAGACGGGCTGTTTGGAGGAAAAAGTTTGGGCAAAGAAAATTGTTAGGTGCTGTGGAAGTGAGATGAGGTGAGGGTGTCCCTGCCCCCCACCCCCACCCGCCAATACTGTTCTCTTCTACGAAGAGCTCTCCACAGTGCTCAAAATGCCATCTCTTGAACCGCAGGCACTGAAATTTCAACATTGTTTGTTTGGAAACAGAGTATGTTCAGCTGTGCAAGCCGTCTTGGTGATTTATTCCAATCTCCTGTTTTCCCAATGAATTCATTAGCAATTTAAAGTGCCGCCCCTCAAATCTAACTGATCTGAATCTTTGATAAGAAATCTTGGCAAGTGTTAATTTGCATACCAGACTACCAGACAACAGAATATGTGTGGAATCAAGAGTAAACACCGTCCTCACTAACAGACAAATTAAAAACCAACTGCCTTGTAGAAAACCTGAAATGGTTGATGTATCTGTAGCACACACTGATAAAATAATTAACAATAGATTTTTAAAATAAACATCCCTCGGTTTGGAGCAGCACAAGTGAGGTTGAATTTATATTAGTAATTATTTGAAGCATGTGTTTCGGGTGGTGAGGAAAAGGAGCAATCACCATCAAAACCAGGTCCCCTGCAAGACTGCTGCTTTAGCATTTACTCTATTCTCTGCTTGAAGATTCAACATTTAGGTTGTGCTCTGTTACTCCCTGGGGGAGATTCTGCTGGGCAAATTACTTTCTGCAATTTCAGGTCTTAAACATTCATTCATTCTTTTGCTGTTTATCCGTTTCCAGGTCTCAGGGGTGCTGGAGCGAATCCCAGGGCGAGGGAAGGTTCACCCCGAACAGGTCGCCAGTCCGTCACAGGGCCAACACACAGAAGAAAGAGTTAACCTAAACATGATGTCGTTGGATGGTGGGAGGAAAGCGGAGTACCCGGAGGAAGCCCACGCAGACAAAATCTTTAAATGACTAAGTTTCCGAACAACTCCTGCACACTGCCTGAGAAGACAGTAAATAAATCCTGCGCCCTGAAAATGCGCCTTAATGTGGATGTGTGTATTCATGAGACGTCAGCTTTAGGGCAGGTTCTTTCGTCTCGTCTCACTGAACCTGCAGCTTTCCACAGTTCACAGGTGTGAGTGGAAGTTAACGAAGGAGGCACGGGCACAGAGTGTTAAAAAAACAAACAAACAAAAAAACACACCACCACGCCACACAAGCAGAACTATTAAATATGTACCATGTGGGCCAATAGCGTAAATCCATAGTCCCTACATAACACAGAAAAATATACAATCATGGGTGTGTCTGCAGGGTTTGAGCCAATATTTCAGAGTCAAATCACATCTCTCAGCGGCAAAAATAAACAGCAGACGTGCATTTAATAGATAGACTGTAAGATATAAAGATACAAAGTATGAAGAATTGAGGGAGACTCATAGACGATTCAATATATATAATATAGACTTTTAACAACACAATAAACAGCTGAGGATGTAATAACTGTTTGGATAAAAGACACAAACCTTTGCAATATTATTACCCCTTTGTGCCCCCCGTTAAACGGAAAAGCAAATAGTAAACTTCAAATAACGTCTGTTACTCGATCCTTTTAGGTTCCCTTATGTCCTCGGCCATGCAGACTATCTACAAATGGAAAGGTCCAGTGCAAATGACAGCCTGACGAGAGGAGACCTCAAAATGTTTTGTCATCTATATGCTGGCAGTAAACAATACTGGAATGACCTGATGTGTTAAACCAACTTTCTTACAGGCCAACTCACAAACTTTGAAAGATGCCAATTCCCTTAAATACAAATGTCAGCCTCATGGTGGCTTTGGATGAGAAGCACAAGGAACAGTGAAGACGTCAGAAGTTATCCCCGGGGGAACATGACTGTTTGTATAAAATTTCACGGCAATCCATCCAAAAGCTGTTGAGCTATTCTAGACTTGATCAGAAGTGACATTGCCATCTGTAGAGCCACACACGCCACTAACGCGGCTTAAAAAACGAGAAAGATGCTCCGTGATTTTTCTTCCTATACAGCAGTTGCAATTCATTCGCAGGAGATCCGCAGATGAAGTCTGCTCGGCTTACTACTGAGTGAAGAAAGTGTGTTACCTGCTTGTGTTTGTCAGTCATTTAGTCAAGATCACCATGAGTGTTCTTGTAGTGAGCTCTTCTTTCATAACCGAGAGCCCCCCTGCATGCTAAAACACGGCATCCTCCACAATTAGCATGATGATAGGATCCACCATAATGAGACGACTTATTGCCAACAACACATGCTAATGATAATTGTAATAGCTGCAATCATTTCCTTGATACTCTTCCCTCTCATTTGCATTTTCGGCTTGTTTCTTCCCTTCTCTGCTGTGTCTTCTTACCCTTTTACTTCTCCCTTATTATTTTCCCTTTGTGTTCCACTGTAGTTGACAAAAAAAAAAAACAAAACAACTTTATTTATTCCCTGTTTATCTCCTTGTCTCTCCCCATTCCTTCTTTTCATTCATTATTACTTCCCTTGACACAAACTGCCAACCAAGCAACAAATCAACATCTCTTTAACTTTAGCACCACTTAACTTATATTGTGCTTATTCTGCAGCTTGTTTTGTTATGGGAGATGGATACCGGGTGTGATAAAATGATATTGGGTCAGACAGGGACTTAAATCAGCGTTATTGTGCCTTCCGTGGCTGGGTAGTTATGATATACAGCTGTCAAGTTGCGGTAACTCAGCTGAATTTCCACTGAGAGCTGACATTACATTCATGCATGGAGGAAATCATGATTTGTTAACTGCTTGTTAGTCATAAATAAAACCCTAACATAGGTAATGCATTGTTAATTGCTCTGAGGGATGCTCTGCGTTCATCACTCTGTATTAAAGTGATGCTTTGACATCAAGATGGAGGGGGATGTTCTTGTGCTGATTACAAGGGGCTTAAGTGGACTGAATCTGGGACGGCAATTGATCCGACAATACAAACACATAAACGTTATCAGTTTATTAGGTACACGTCAGTCTGTGTTAACTAATTGAAAATTTGCTGAACTGCTCGCAGTCAATATAAGCAGAAATCTTGTTCACATTTCCTGCTCAGTCTCAGTTAAATGAGCATACATAATTGGCCACAGTCTGGTTATCCAGATACGAGATGGGGGAGATTTTTATTTATTCAACCCACCAACTGTCCATGAAAAGATTCAGACCTTTCAGAAAATGGTGGACTGCGGGATTGTGCCCTCCTTCCGTGTCTCCGGGTTCCTGCAAAACTGGGACACATTGTAAAAAATAACTATACGATGCACTCACGTCTGGATGGGAACCAAACGACAAACGCAACATAAAGCTCCCATCTGTGCGCCACACTATAATGTCAGCCTGATACAGGCTTCAATAATGCATGCTTAAAGTAACGAGGCTGCTCTTCCCTCAATTTTTCCGAAAGAATTTACTTCAATTTGTTGAACAAATATATGCTATAATAGATCCGAACAGTTTACCTCAAAACTTTGTGGGACATCCAGCATCACGTCATGCCGAATTGAAAAAACAACCACATCTCTACTTTGCACTGGTCAGTATTTTGTTAAAAATTGTGAGGCCAAACTTGTTTTACATAAATATGAAAAGTCTTGCAGAGTGTAGCAAAGATAAAAATTTATCTCAATATAAACTGTATGGTTTCAAGTCTTGTTTTTATTTTCTGTCCCTACGGACAGAGCAAAAATGTTGAACTTCAAGCTTTAACCTTTCGTCAACAGGTGAAAGAAAAAAAAGAGGAAACGATAGGTTCAGTTTCTGGCAGAATATGGACTTCAGTTCGCCGCCCGCTCATTCCTAAATTCAGTCCTTCTTCCTGCCTTAGAACAGCAAACCTCCAGCGAGGAGTGAAAAGTTCAGCCCCATTTGTATGAATGAATAATTTAAGAAAACTTTGCCATTACCTCTCCAAAATAAACTATCAGGTGTGCAAACTCTTTGATACCAATGTTGCGTATGGGACAAAATATTGAAAATCTGTCTGACAGTCAGATTTTATTTTATTTGTTATTTATTTATTTTTATACCAAGGACATTCAGGAGATGTGTCACCAACTTGAACTGTTTCAACCATGCGGAACACACTGCAGCAGGAAAACAAAACCTTTCTCAGTCAAATTTTGAACCAGAGATAGATAAAGAGAGTGAATATAAAATATGCCATCGGTGTCTGATTTCACAAACAGGCCTGCTGGTAATGTGGGTGTCACTGACATAGATGAATGTAGTGACGTTTGTTGACCAAAATAACCTTTTTGCACGTCTCCACGTGTTGTCCGTATCTGTTGACGCATTTTCGATTTCTAATTTATTTCTAGCAGGACTGAAATTTTCCAGGCTGTGAGTTTGTCACTCCACTTCTGCTCTGAAGCGTCCCTCCAGGACGCAGAAGACAACCGACTCCTTCTCTCTGGTAATGGAGTCTTTGTCCCTTTTCTCGCCAGCCGCGACCCCTCTCCCGCTCTCTCTCTCCCTCTTGTTCCCTGCTGTCTGATGATGTCTCTCTCTGTTCCCTTTTTTTTCCCTTCAAGTCATCAACCAGCAACTGCACTAAGTTGTCCTCCTCGCCATTCTTCTCTCCCCCTCCTCCCTTGAACCTCTCCATCACTGTCACCCGCCGCTCTACTTCGCTGGACAACAGCCATCAACGCCGCACACACACACACACACACACAAACGCAGCTGCACACACGCGCATGCATGAACACGCACACCTTCTCTCTCTTATTCGCGCGCATGCATCAAAATCATTTCTCTCTTTCTCTTGCAGTCAGTCTCCCTCTCTCTCAAACGCAAAATGCCCATCTCTGTCTCCCTCTGTCAATGTTGTGGAACGCCTCTACTTCGCTTTGGGATGCCTGGACTCATCCATCACAGTGGGGTGAGACTTGGATGCGTTATGTCACTTCCTCACCAGCATACTGCTGCCTTTGTGTCTTTGCGTAAGAGCGAGTGAGTGTTTGTGAATTAAGATTTTTCAGACGTGTGTGTTCACACAGATATATAGAATTCAAAAGCACATGGGAAATGTATGTCCTTTGTTTTTGTGTTCCTCCTGAGACCCTCAGAGTCTTAGGGTCAAAGGTCACAGTCTGCTGCCTCATCAGATAGCTTAATAGTGTGCGTAGGCACCCTTGGGGCAGCAGAATAACCCTTAAAGACTATTTTTCGTACCTGTATACACATCTGGCACGTTGTCAGTCTTTGGCCACGACAAATGGAAGACCAAGAATCAGTCTGTTTTCATCAAGATAATGCAGGATTGAGCGGCAGAGAAGAAGGATGAGGAGATGATGCCATCCATCGATGTGGAGAAAGTAGCTTAATCTTATTTTAGAAATTACCTTCCCTTACCTTACCCTAACCCTAATCCAACGTTTAGCATTCATAAAGCTCCCAGCGTTAATCATCTTCTTTTTGCATGTTGGCATGACGTGGCAGACAGTGCGGCTACAGTTCAGGATGCTAAGTCATTCGTTATTCGGCCATAAACACGTTTCACGTCATAGTTAATGCAGTAAAACCTGTGGGAGCATGTACCAAATAATATTTAAATAATCATGTTAATGTGCCTAAAATGGCTGACAGACCAACTGGAAATAAATGTTCCCATGTTACTACTAAGACCAACTCTAAAATCTGCTTTCTTTCAACTTTAATCGTTCACCGTGAAAACCACAGCACTTACGAAACAGAATCACAAAGAAAGTGTTTTCAGTAATTGAAAGAACTCATTGGAAACGACTTATGCATCAAGTTAGTCGTTCTTATTTAGTTTCATCTGGAAGTCTGTGCAACAGTGCTATTCACTGACCCGGCGTCATGTTTGGCAGATGCACAGCATTACCTCAGTGCTCTGCAGGTCACAGACTTTTCCACCTGCTTCAGTTACTGTCAGAATACCGGACTGTTTAGACATTTTATGTAGCTGTAGCTTGATAGAGAAAGTAATCTGATACTCCGATAATCCATGAAAAAACTGGAAATAAGCATTACAATTTCCAGATAAAATCTAAATGAGAAATTGAATCTGAGCATATTTCCTTAGAATGTGATATATTTATACATTTCATACTATCAAGGTTCTTTTTCCGCCTAGTTAAATAAACGTGAATATGATCGTGCAGTCACCGGCAAAGATTTTTATAAAAATCCCAACAGACAGCTGACCCATGGTGCCATTTTCCAGCAAACCCTTGAGAGGTTGAAGACGGGTATGTTGTTTTGCTCATTCACTTCATACTTTTACTCTCCAACATCTCACCATCCATCATTTTCTGTACCACTTATCCTCTAACACCTCGCAGTGACTTCAGAATAAGCAATAATGTGATAATGTGCCAGGTAGAACAGCAGAAAGAGTCACACTTCTCTGTGCGCACGGGGTTCACAGTTAGAAATGTGTATTGGATGAGCGTTCTCCAAAATGCAACAAGAAAGAAAAAGGGTTAAAAGTGAGTTACCAAAAAGAGAGCGGGGCAAGAGAGGAAAAATTTAGATACAAAAAAAAAGAAACGCAAAGAGAAGGAAACAGACAATCCGATCCTTTCATGCATTGTGGCCTCGGTGACGATGAGCGAGTCTACAGTGAGCGATCCAGACACAGAGTCGTTTAAAAAGCTATTAGAAATGTGTCATATCTCCTTTGAGAGAAAATGCAACAGAAAATAGAAAGTGCATAATGGAACAAGATGTATCTAATCACGGCGACAGTCAACAGTCAAGCAGGAGCGCCAAGATTGCTTTCGCTTTGAGGAACGTGGCTACCTGCCTCTCCACCGCACTCATCCTTTCTATTTCCTGCCTTTTTAATCTCGCTGAGTGATTTGGAAATGCTGATTTGGATGTCAAGCGGCAGCTTGAGGCGAGGCCTTCACTTTCCCCTAACCTCGCCATCCCTCTCTTCGTCTGTGGTGGGTGTAATACATCTTAATAGATCAGCGCGGCTGGTGCTGAATAATTGCCAAATACTGCCCGTCCTGGATGTTTTTAAATAGGTGCGGTGGCCTAATGGAATAACTGAATCTCCATGGGAAGTTATTAGACTGTTTGCGACTCCAGCAGCTCTGCTGGAAGATTCCTATCATAAATAAAAAATATTGCTCCTCTTCCAGTCCCATAGCCCTTATTTAAAAGCCTTCAGTGTGATGTACTGTAAATGTTTCTTCGCTGTCAAAACAATATTTCTCCAAGATTATATCAAAAGAAAAGGTGGGCTGCAGCAAGGTTACACCAGCACCTCAAATTGCTCTGTGAGGACTGCCATCTAGTGTAGATGGCCTTTGTCTGTGCCCTGTTATCTGCCAATCGAGGTTTTTGGTGCTGACAGTTGTTGTTGCTGAGAGGCAACAATAAACCACCACACAGAGGAGGCAAAGAAAATTACTGTGAACATGAACGTTTTGTTTTTGTTTTTTTTTTTTTCCTTTTTGCCTTAATCGGATATAAATTCAGAAATGATTTGGAGGAAGCATAGCCGCTGTGTTGATTACCTTCTCTGCGTCAGAGGCATGTAGCTCTCACCTATAACAGCCACCTGCACTGCTCAAAGCCCGAGGAGGTGACACAGAAATATAATACACACATTAAACCAGAAGTTGAATCTTCAGGCACACGATAGCCAGCCAGAAACCACCACCCCATACTGGCACTGCTTGTTCAAGGCATTCAAGAGCTGTGTCCCATCACGTGTCGTTCAGCTAGCAGTTTGGTCAAAATGAGAGAGAGAGAGAAAGAGAGAAAAAAAAATGGAGCTTTTGTCAAAAGCAAAACAGTCAGTGTGTCTCTGAATATGAATATTCAGTGTGCAACCGAAACCAAAATCTTGTGGTTCCTTTGAATCAATATTTTTCATGACCAACGATTATCCACAAGCTGGTCCGGAAAAGTGGGAGAAGGTGGATGGATGGATGGATGGACCATGTTCGCTTCCACTGCAACGTGCTCCTCACAACAACGGACCATCAAGTCCAACAAAACTCTTTGCTCTTAAACATAACTCAAAATCTAAAAATGCCTCTCTCTCTGCAGCTCTCAGCAGTTCCTGTAAAGACAAAGATATATTGCAGCTCCCTCTCAGAAATCTTAAGAGTGATGGACAGTGATCAGATATGTGTTAACCTGTAGGTAAATAATCTAAATTGCTTGGAAACGTCTTCACTCTCTTGTGCTTGTCACGCCTCACCGGTACCAGTCTGCCAACTGTCCCTGAGACCTCAGATGGGCCTTGAGCTGGGCGGATACGATCACACCCTTCACAATGATATTATTTGGTCTGGAGATGCGGGCCGTGATGAGGATACAGCTGTTTAAAATCTGGGGCAGCAACAGTTATCTGGGTGGCTCCGACGACCAGTGAAGCATGAGCTCTCCCTTCCCCTCACGCTGCTCCTCTCTCCTAATCTCCTCTTTGCTGACTGACTGCTTGTAAAGTGGTGGTTTCTCCTTTTCGTTTGAGGTCCCACCAGGACCTGGCAACAGTGGACCCAGCTGAGAAATGGTGTGGAAATTGCTTTTTGCTTTCCGTCAGCCATTGCAAGCTGGACAATTTACACCTGGGTGTCCCCTTCCTTCCGCTTGACATAAGGTGAAAATGCTCACTCACTCATCTTCTACCGCTTACCTGTTTCTGGGCTGCGGGGGGTCACTGGAGCGCATCCCAGCTCACGTTGGGTGAGGGCAGGATACACCCCTGTGGGGTCGCCAGTCCATCGCAGGAGGGGTGACTACTGGGTTTATAAAAAAAATGTAAATAAAAATAAAAAATGGTGAAATATATATAGTAGAGAGAGAGAGAGAGAGAGAGCGAAGGGAAGGGAAAGGACGAAGACATTGACTGTGAAAGATTTTGAGAAACAAAAAATAAGGAGAAGAAATGGCCAAATCTGCTGCTGAGTCTCTTCAAAAGAGGCTTTTATGGACCTTTTCAGACGTAAGTGTCTCATTTTCAAAGTGAGCCAGTCTCTCTAGAGATATATGCATCCTTACATACAGTTATTTCCTCATTTACAAGATTTCCTCCATTCTTACTCATTTCCCCAGACAGACACTTGATGTTTTTCCTCGAGGCGTGAAATGACCTCAGAAGTGTTGCCCAAACAGTCACCAGCATCGAATCCCTGGATATCGAGCGAGAACAACTGTCACTAATTCTAAGTCCTTTTTGCCGGTCTTCTTATTTTGTGGTGTGAATTCACAAGTACGTAATTGCCGCCAGGAGGCCGACAAAATCAGCCTCCCTTTTCAACTGTTTGCTGAACGGATCAAGGAGCTGCAACTTGGAGAAGTTATTTTACCTTAGACCTTTAGCAGCCGTGACTTTTTCCCATCATTGTCCTCTTTTTTTCTTTGTTTTTCAAGCCTTCCTCTGTAATGACTCAGATGACCTTATGGAGGATTAGCTTATTTCACTTGCACACAATATGGCACTTCAATGGACAGCTTCAGCCACATTCTCCGCAATACACAAACAAATAAATCAAGTCTCATGCCATTAGAGGGTCAGTTGGTTGTTACTCTTCCTGGCGACACTGGTGGCTTAAAAGGTCAAAGCTATAATCTGTATTTGTGAAAAGCTGGTATAGTGTGAGGCACGAAAAAGCACATCTTCCTACGGGTCCTTCATCGTCACTGACGCAAAAAGGCTGAGAAGAAAAATACAAGTGAGAGACCGATCCTGGCGTTCAGTTGGTTTTTGACAACACTAAAATATATTTCAGATTGAACTTTTTAAAAGCGAACATCAGTTCAGCTCGGGCTACAGGAAGTACTGGACTCGAAAATGGTTTGCTCATGCCACCCTGTGCTATCTTTCCTCTTCAGCCTCTTGCTACATGGCCGGTCCTGATTCTCACTGAGTCTACAATCAGAGGGTGAATACCAAAGACAAATTTTAGCTGTTGACTCACCTCCACTGTAGATAAAATGAGAAGCAGCTGGATGCCTCCACCATACTGCTGTGACCCGCCCACTCTCATCTAATCACATAACCTACCAGATGAAATGTCGAGGGTTGTGCTCGTTAGCATTTGAAAACTGATATTTTACTGATGTAGCTTTTAGATTATTGATCTGTTAGTTCATTGCTGGGGAAGAAGTGCATAATTTAGGGAACTCAGATACCAGGATAATCTGTTTTTGTTGAGGCCAAAAAAAAAAAAAAAGAAAAGAAAAAAAATACTGATTCAGTCAAGTAACATGCATGATTAAGTACTCGCAGTCCAGCATGCGATTTTGATGCTGAAGACGGAACATCTCTGGCAGACAACAGCAGACTCGCTCTGACTCCAATCACTCGTGACACTCGAATCGTAATCAGTCCCACCGTTGTAATGTTTGTCCCTTTTGTTTGTGTGGCCTAAACATGATGTCAAGAGTGCGCCTGTGTGTGTGTGTGTGTCTGTATGTGTACTCGCAGGGCATTAAAGTCTGATGTAAATGAATGCGCTGTGATTGGCCGTGTTGTTTATTCATAATCAGAATAGACCTGAGCCGAACGTAAAACCCAGCAGGCCATCAATAGGAAACTCTGAGAAGAATATTAACAACCGGTGTAAATCAGGAAGACAATAACAATGCCCAACTCTAAAGGTAGTGTGTTTGTAATTGTGATGTGTAAACTTGATTGAAGCGCGAGGGTGAGCAACAAGAAGCAGAGAGGAGCTCGCATGCATATTCTATGCCGCCTCTCTTTTTTACACACATGCTCTTTCAGTTGAATTAATTCGATTGCATATACATATGCATGTGTGGCTGGGAAACTTGCTAAATTATGTAGCAGTGGTGTCGTGAGTGCATCTGGACGGCTTCATGCACAAGACACAATAAAGGCAAGCATGAAACATAACTGCCGATTGTAGAAAACAAATCGCTTGTTACAGTCTTACAGCTTATCTGTCCTACAAGCCAGTTTTACTTAAAGTGAGATATCCCACTCCGGCTATGCTGGGGATTTCTGAAGGAAAAAAAAAAGGGCCTTTTTAAGCCTGCCTCATTCTCCAGCGGGTTTAAGAGAGCCAAGTAAGATGAAGAAGCTCTCTGAGAAGTAAATTTGAATGTTTTGGGCTTTAAAAAAAATTAAAACGCGAGAAACAGAGATGGGGAGCACAGAGAAAGACAAAGGGGGGGAAGAAAGGGGGTCTTCACAGAGAAGAAAAGTCAACATCATCAGTTGAAGGAGAGAGAGTGATGAAGTGTGTGTGTGTGTGTATGGGGGGGATAAATAGAGAGACTCCACATGGATAAATAAAATCTCCTAAAGGCAGAAAGCGAAAAGCCTCACAGCAAAGACCTCCTGGAAGAAAAGCAAGACAAGGAGGAGCAGAACATCTTTGTGAGGATAAAAGACGAAGTGTAATCGCCCAGTTGTTTCTTTTTCTCCCAGAGGCCCCTTAGAAAACAACTGGCGCTTTAAGCTTGGACAGATAGCAGACGATAGCAGCAGAGGGATGACGGTTAGAGGAGAGGAATACCACAGAGGGGCTGGGAGGCTGTCACACACACACACACACACACACACACACACACACGCACATCCATTCACATGCAAAAGATGCACAAGCAGGCAAGCAAACACATACAGAAAGACAAACACACACACACACACAAACACATTTCCCTTTCCAGCTTGCTGCGGTACAGAGACAGCAGCGTTCGAACACAAACAGCACATCTCTCTCTTCTCCCTTCCGAGTCCCCGTGGAGCTGTGATGATGGAGATGGAGAACAGTGTGTATTGACTATGACACAAAGCTCCATCCAGCCCGGGAACCTCAGAGGAAAAAGGCTATGCTTCAAAACAAGACCTCCAGTCTGCCGCTTCAACACTTCTCATAAAATTTTGTGAGGTGAGCACAACCTCTGAGATGCAGCCTCCGTGCTCTGGACAGAAATAAGGAGAGGATTTCATCTGTCAATCAGAGATCCAACTTTTCTGTTACAGCATCACGATTAATAAAGTTTCTCTGTGTGATTAACTATTCGGAGTGAGAGTAAAACATTTCAGCGTGAGACCAGAAAAGGACGACATCTTTTCAAATACCAGTCTGAAGTATTACATAGTCTCATGGTCATAACAGGCATTTGGGGCTTATATTTGACGGACATCCAATCTTTATTTATGCCTGTCTATTTGTCGGTATGTTGGTCACCTCCATGTCTGTCTTTTATCTTCATTAATCATAGAGAAACACGGTCATGGAAATACAATGTACAATGGTCTACACAATCAGAACTGAAGAACACTTCTCACTAAGGTCTTGATTTTGATTTTGCAGTCCAGTCCAACTTCGACTGCAGCAAGACTTAACTCTGTTTCCAGCCACATTTCAGTGCCTTCAGGTCTTTTTTCCATCCCCCCACTATGTCGTGAACATAATTTTCAGTTTCAACAGGCTTTCGTTGAAACCAGCAACTCCTACATCTTGGTCCGGGTGTCTGCACAGTGGGCGGTGAAAGTGGTGCGAACCCTCTCTGTGTTACAACCTCATGTTCAAAGTTGACTTCGGAGGGTGAAAGGATGTGGCCGACCACATCAAGTGTCAAAAAGGTAACACAGCTCAGCCTTCTCTCCAGCCGCCCGGCAGACCGACTGGACATTTTGACATTAGGAAGAAATGAGAAAAATAAATAAAAGAAATAAAAATCACAACTTAGGCTTTGTTGCAGTCATTTGAGAATTTCATGGCAGTGTCGTCACTCTGAAATATGAGGACTGTTTTTAACAGATTACATCATGGATGTTCCACAAAAAGAAATAATGCAGTAGACAGAGTAACTGTAATATTTTATAGTTAATTGATTAATAATTAAAAATGATTTTATACCTTTGTTTTAGTCCTTCAAGTAAGATAAATGCAGGTAATTCATACTTTGTCTGACGTGACGTTGCTGGTTAAAGCTAACCAGGTAATTAAGTTAGCATTTAAAAGACAATATCATGTAAAAGTGTCTTGAGGCATAATATCTACATGAAGAGAAAATAAATACATAGATAGTAAAATTCTGTGTTGTGCTATTTATGTTTTACATTACAAGAGTAAGAGTTTTAGGATGAAGGCAGAATCCCCAAATCCATTAAAAGAGAAACACTCTTCATCGTATCATATCATATCGGAGGAACTGTTTAGTCCGCTGCTTACTCCTTCTCGTTTCTTCTTCATTCAGACACAACCCTCCAAATGACAGAGTCCCATCCATCTCAGTATCACATGTACTTGACAGCGTTTCTGTGACTATTTATATTTTCTTTTATTGGAAAATCACCACGTTCTAAGTAGCTCACGTGCATTGCAATTACTTAAACAGAGTTGATCCTACTTGATAATATGAAAACAAATGATATCAGCGGTGCAGCAAATTGCTGTTGGTTACACACGAAACAAATCATTCAGCAGGTGTTTGACAACATTTTTACGGCTCTGGCAGCATCTCAAACCTCCACTATCGCACCACAAATGGTTTAGCCAACAGATGTTCCTCATAATTGCAGCATTTAGTGTTCCTGTTTTGAGATGCAACACCGCTAATTACGAGAAAGTCTATGACAGAAGAAAACCTTGCATCTCAGTTGCGGATGCGGTTTTAATATTTTATGGTGCTTTACTGGTCACAGTCCAAAGTCCTGCAGTGAAGCATGTCCTCTCCTGCTTCGTATATAACGTATAACTGTACACAATAAATGTCACAAACATGTTAATCTGTGATCTGATTAGTGTGTTTCAGAAAAAAAGGCAAACAACAGAAGCATTTCCTCATGCATGCTGACCAAATGTTGAATCACAACGCTGATTTACAATTACAATTGAATTTAGTCAGAAATAGTAGTACCCACAAGAGGCGGGGCTTAACATGGGCGAGGTCTATACTTAACTTAAATTTTTAAGCCTGAAATTGATATGGGCCTCAAAATAAGCCCCAATATATTTTTATTTACAGCTTAATTTGTATCACAGCAAAGTAGGAAGAGCGAGCTGAAAGGAGAAAAAAAACCTGACCCAGTGGATGAGAAAATGAATGAGAATGAAAAAAGAATGAGGAAAAAGCTATTTTAAAATGATGCTGTAGCACAGGAGTATCACAGGACCCCCTGAGGAGGACTCTCCTTCAACCCTCGTATTACTCGCATGGTACTCGTACTCTGCTGGATCCGTACCGGATACTCATTTCAACCCTACTCTCAACTAACACAAGAACTTACACTCTAATGTGGTCGGCCCCAGAGGGAATCAGAATCCGCCGCCCTCCCCCAAGTCTGGCAATAGTTACGTCACACTGTTTCCCGTAGAGAGGACTACAGGGCCATGTTTTAAAACACAACAAATGTAATTGCCTTATGGCTCACTGGGAGGCACGTTGAGGGAGCTAAGCAAATGTGAAAGCTATCTTTTTTATTCCCAGAGGCAACGGATGAGTGATGAGTGTTGGGATAACAAGGGATCAGAGGCGAGAGGAGGAATAATGAGGATCTGCCCTGACTGTCCACCTCATCCCTCGAACTATCTACATATCCAGTAGAATAATGTAGTGTAACACTGCAACTTCCTTCCCTGCTATGAGCAAAAATATCTATTCTTTCTTTTTCAACTATTCCTTTTGGGAAATCTATATGCTTCTTACTAGGAGGTCACCGTATATTCAGCACCTTAGAACTTGCAGGGAATCATTGTTGTGTTGTTGGTCCCCTCGGCAATACGAAAGCTAACATGGGCCCGTCTGCTCCGACCCTCCAAAAGACACTCTCACTACTCACCACTCTGCGAAATTTTACCCTAACCCTAACCCTAACCCTAACTTCCCAAATGAACCGAATAGAAAACAAACCAGACTCTCTTCTGATATTCGTCTTTCCATTCGCCATCATATTCACATGAAGGGGGTCATTTTTTCCCCCCTCGGATTGTTTCCTCCTTCTGCATCTCAATTCTCAAATAATTCTGACCGAGTCCTCCTCACCGGTCCATTTCAGAGCTCCTGCTTCCATTTGCAACCCCCCCAGCCAACCAACACAACTGTCCACCAGACCGGCCTTGTCTCCAGCCGAAGCGTGCAAAAGTGTCAGATTGTAGGAAGGAAAAAAACAACAGCAAAAAAAATAAATAAAATAAAATAAAATAAAAAAAGCAGAAACTCTGAATCACAACAAAATGATAAGGTTGGGGAAGATTCACAGGTTTCGCTTCTTTTGCATATGTCTGAGTGAGAGGAATTGTCTTGTCTTGTCTTCTCCAACAGCAATAGCAAGCAATTACATCAAGCCACACGTCTCAGCCACCGCCGTGAATCTCTGAGGCCTCATTCCCCTTCAAATTGTCCAGAGCAACAACAGAGCTCATTGTGGCACAATACGTACGATGACATTGTTCTTCACACTGAGCTTAAACTGACGACTGACTGTAATTGAAAAACTTGAAAGTTTCTGTTGAGCCATCTGTGGTGATAACACTCCGAATATGCTGCAGTGAGATATCTTGTCTGCAAACTTGTAATTATTATTTTTTGTTGTCTAAGAGAGCCCTAAAAGTTTTTATTTATTTTTTTTTTTTTTATGGACCTCACAGTACAAACTGGACTTGTTGGCAAATGACACGGTGGGAAAACATACTTTGTGCGACCGAACACAGCTCAATGAGGAGAGATTGAAAAGACATTTTTAAGCAATAGAGACAGTTTGGGTGATAAGGCGACATCGATGTGAAGGTTTTTTCACTGAGCAAAGGCGAATATATGGAAGAGATAGTATAGATCTGCTGGTGTCCAGAGGCTGCTGTGTGTGTGTGTGTGTGTGTGTGTGTGGAACAGTGTCGTTGATTCAAACCTTCAGAGTTTCTGGACATACTGGAGTTGTGTTTGCAGATATATTTTGATGACCGTCAAATCGGAGACCTTCAGTGGTAACGTCAATAACGAAATATGTTATATTTCTTTTAACTGCACCTCCAAAAAGACACCCTGCATTGACCCACTTCAACACTCTCATTGAAGATTTTCAAATTAAACACTGAATTTAATGCACACATTTCTTTGTGGGTGGAATTTGGATCCTGCGCAGTAATTGCAGATAACTAACATTAAAAAACCGAACAAAACCTCACTGTGACTATAAACATACGGGATTAGTGAAATTTAAATGTTGATTGAGTTGATAAAAATACCGAGCATTGCAACGTGAATGACCAGTTAACCATAAAACCACCGAGGCCACATGCATGAAAAGAGCTAAGCAGGTGGAGTTTTTGTTCCACGACTGTGACGCAGGTTGGTTTGCCGTCTTCTCTTCTCTTCTCATATAAGACTGTTTCCTGACTCTTACATGTCTTTGAAGGTAGAGAGCATAGAAAACAACTCAGATGGGTAAAATGGTGTTGAGCTCACTTGAAGTCTGACTTTGTTTCAGCTTTACAGCTTTGATGTTTGCATTAAAGAATCAGTATTGTCGATAGACAGATACTTCAAAAAAAAAAAAAAAAAAATCTCCTTTCCGCAGTAGTTCTTGG
Source organism: Echeneis naucrates (assembly GCF_900963305.1). Classification (NCBI taxonomy): domain Eukaryota; kingdom Metazoa; phylum Chordata; class Actinopteri; order Carangiformes; family Echeneidae; genus Echeneis; species Echeneis naucrates. Next base: position 22,344,136 of record NC_042513.1, on the reverse strand, counting down.
TTCACTGAGTTTTATTCTTATCAGATGTTGTTATATTTTCTGGTTTGCTGTTTTACCTTTACATTTGTGACTCCAACATTTAATATTCAGTGCAGAAATATTTCAAACTAGTCAACATCCTGACACGGGGTCACTTTCCTGATACCGCATGTTCAAATTTGGCTTTTTAACAGTGAAAATCTCGTAATACAGATGCCGCAGTTGACTCGCTTTGGTGTCATTCAGTTTCTACAGAAATAATGTCTCATCTCTCAGCCATGACTCTGTGGCACAACCTCTGGGAGAGGAGATATAGCTCACCTCTCAAACGATCACTGTTTTTGCATTCTGGACGTCAAGATGTCTTCCTCTCCCTCACTTTTACAAATCTCAAACAGAATTATTCAGTCATCGCCCATGGCTATAAAGACAAAGCAAGATGCAGGAGGGGAGAGAGAGCTTCAGAGAGAGAATAACAGAGACACAGAGAGCTAAAGGGAGACCGTTTCACGTCCTTAACTTAAATCATTTTTACTAAAAATTTGTGGTTCTATGAGCCTATATGGACTTTGAAAGAAAAAAAATGCTTTACTCAGATCGAATAACTTGTCAGCAGGGTGTTTTAAATATTTGGTAGTTGACATTTTCTCATATCTTTTTCTTTCACGTTTGCCTTTCTCTAGGCATTGATGCTCTCTCAGTCCATTTCCTTGTCTCTGTCTTGTCACACTCATTTCCTCCCCCTGCTTTTCCCCGTCGTCTCCCCCCATGTTTCCCTCACTCTTCCTACACGAGGGGAGGGGGGAGTTGGGGCGTGTGCAAGATTACACAACTGAAAGGTTGAAACGTCATGTAGAGTCAGTGTATCCGGGATGTGCCTTAATAATTAAAATTAAAATGACCAGTTACCCGGAGGAATCAGCAGGGGGCAGGAGAGTCACTCAACCAAAGCTCCCAATCACCATCCCACCTCTGAGACAAGTTTAGGAACAGGCGACGCTTCACAGTTCTTCATTTCCTTCCCTTCTCTCCTTTCAATCAAACGTGTTTCTCCGTACGTAGACAAAAGCTGAGCATCCCTGATTAAAAGATGGCTACTGTGATTTGGTCCAGGGAAAGTGTTGTCATGAAAAGATGGCAATAGTTTTCCAAAATCATTTTTTGCCCATATTTTGCATTTTGTTTATTGCAATGCTTTCTTCGCCTCCCTGCCACATTCATCATATGAGGTCGGGGCTAATAACGCTCCTCCGAGCAATAACTTAACTCTCAAGGCAGATTTAAAAAGCAGTGTTAACTTTATAGCTCCATCTGGCGCCCTGATCTCTGTTCTCAGAGTCGGATTGCTCTTTGTGTTTTCTTAGGTCGGTATACTCTTTGTCTCTAACCTTTCTGTTAACACACTGGAGATGAGGTGAAGGGATTAAGGATTCTTTGAAGAAGCAGTCAGTCCGTGTCTCACAGTCTCAGATTGGACGTAAGGAAGAGAGAGGGTCACTGGTCATTGGAGAGCTGGTTTATCAATCCCATACACAAGTAAATATAATGCAAATGGATACGACGTTTTAACCTTTTCTGCAAGCAAAACTTTGATGTTAATGGATGCACCAAGTGGTTCTTAACTGTAAATATTTACAGGGTACCGCCCAGGGAGAGCTAACAGAAGATGATGGGAATCATTTAGCAGGACCTCTAGTCGCCGCATGTCAAAGTCGGCTACCTCATTAGGAAGGATTTCACAAAGAAAATGCTAATTGGCCTTACTTTCTAAATAAAGGCTTATTTCTCCCAGCGTATCACAGTGGCCTACAGCTAGACTTACTTAATGAGATGGGTTGTCTAATGAAGGATACCACAGTCTTAGATTGGATGTTCGATTCACCTTGGAGTGTAATGTTGCTTCAAGGAGTGCCCCCACCCACCCCGCCTCTACACCTCGCTCATTATTCGTCCCTCGTCTTTGTCTGTCTCTTCCTTCGCAGCACCTTGTCAGTGTCAAAGTTTGTGTCTGCAACAGGCGGGGCTGGAGATGCGATGCTGGGATTTGGGCTTGTTGTATAATGTTTCATGGTAGCATATAGTTTGACAGCTCTTTGAATAAATTAGCTTTATTTGCCTTTTCATGTTATCATTAAAAATCTCGGGTGTTCCGTTTTTATCTTCGGCCAAAGCACACTCAAGTTCACAAATTAGACCAAACTGCCCGTGATCAAAGAGGCATACTGTCAAAATATCAGGAATTTTCACTTAAAACTTTTTGGATTTAATTGGAAACTCTGCAGTGGCCAGTTTGACTGATGGGAAGATGGGAGTTAGACGTGGGTGGGTGACGTCCCAGGGCGACTGCCGGTCCAGTTCAAAGACCCTGCAAGAGCAAATCAAGAGCCACAGCCCGTTAACCATCAGCTCCGCCAAAATGGCTGCCAGACGCAGGCAGACAGGAGACGGCACTTCTCCACGTCACTTTTAAAAAACCTCGTGTCAAATCCACACTTAAGTTTAACGACTTCAAATGGAGCTTCCTGTTTCTTCGCTGTTGGTTCTGGTCATCAGCATCAGTGATATCAAAAGCTGGATCCACATCGGTCCTCGTTTTATTTTTTCAACATTTGCGGCTTTGTAAAAGTACATAAATTTTTTTTATTAAATTGCATTTATTAAATATCTATAAAAAGAGTTACAGTAATGACATTCGGAGCTACATGTAACACCAACAGTTGACATTAGCCTGTAAAGTGGCGGGATAATGAAAGGTGTTAATGATTTTTCAAGCTCAGGCTGCAGCTGTTGCAGATAACCAGTAACAATAACAAAGTCAATAGAGCAGGGTAATGAGATTATAAAATATCAAATAAAATGTCAATTGCTCTTCAATGATGCAATGAAGTATCACCCAAACACGAGTACTCTATTTGATCATTTTCCTCACATTGATTCTTTTAAGTGCTTTCAGTGATGAAGTAAAAATAATAATAATAATAATAATAATAATATAAAAAAAAAAACATTTGCTGGGGAAATATACCGCAGAAAAGCACCAGTAATACAACAAGATGGTACAAGAAGAGTGTTTTTCTATTATCTGACGCTTTGAATGAATGCTGCTCAAGTGGTTATTGTGTTTCATGCAAAAAGCTCTGCACTTCCTTTTTATAGCATGAAATGTGATTATGTCAAACTTATTAACATTTGCAGTGCTTCAGTTTATTTTTCCTGATCCCATTATAATTATGATTATTAATACAATTAAAAGGTAGAGTTCTCAAAAATACCCCGACCGCTGAAGTATTGTGTCTGAAACTATAATAAATACACATGTGCAAGCAAAACCACTTGTTTACACACTACACCCACAGTGATATACACACACCCGTCAGTTCTGCCCTCCTGGTCTATGAGTGGCTGCTGGGTTTCCTCTTTTGGTGGTATTTGTAAAGATCCTAATTGTCCGAGTGTCTAGAAGGTGGCCGTCGAGAGTGTGGCTGGCTAATGAGCTCCCTTGGAGAGGGTCAGTAGTTAGCCGGAGCAACACCGGGCTCTGCTCCCTGATAAAGGTCACATACCTCCAGGGAAAAATACCACAGCATGAAGTGATGACTGGGGGAAGAGGAGCAGCCAGCATTTCACTCGCCATTATGTGAAATGAGTGAACCACGGAGTGGATGAAATTCTTTTGGATGAGGTGGCAGCTCTCTGGGTTCAGAGACACAGGGAAGAGGAAAAACCGTGCTGTGTGATGGTAAAAGCCTGAGAGAGGGCAGACAGAGCATGCCACAATAAGGACCTGACGGAAACGCACTGAGGGACTGAAAAGCAAAGAGAAAGTCAGTCAGTAAAAACATTTTGAGTGGAAGAGCTTCGAAGAGGGCGGTACGGTGACATAGTGGTTAGCGTTGTAGCCTCAAAACAAGAAGGTGTCGCCCAGTGTGAGCTGGAAACGGTTAAGTGGTAGAAGATGAATGAATTTATGAATGTGATTTGAAGATTCCTCCGACATTTCTTAGAAATGTGAAGAAACGTCAAACCATCAGAAGCTCACTGACTTCTTCTACACGTTTCCTTGCATTTAAAAAATATCTGAAGTCTCGAAGATATTGCTGTGAAACGTGCAAAAATTTTGGATAATTATACATAAATTTTCAGTCATATGTAAAAAAAAAAACAAACATAAATGGAGCACATTTAAGTCCAAACAGAGGGAGAAATGTTGCACTCTTTTTTTCTCTTTTCTTTGACTTATTTGAACAGCTCAACAGTATTTCAGATTTTTAGAATACTAAAGATGGTAATCCAATCATCTATTATGTATGATTTATCTGTGCAGGGTTGTGCGGGGCCGGAGCCAATCCCAGTTGCCTCTGGGTGAGGGTTTCGGTTCAGGTCCCCAGTGTATCGCCGGAACATCGTACAAATAGACAACCAGACCGCACTGACCCAAACACCCATGAGCAACAGGTTGGTTAAATTATTGAGTAGGTAAATAACCTACACCACACCAGTCTTTGCACTGTAGCAGGAAGCTGGAGCACCTGACGGGGAACCCCTGAAGGACCAGGCCTTGGATTTGAACCCAGAATCGTCTTGCTGTGAGGCAACAGCGCACCGTGATGCAGAGAAATCACGACTGAAAGTAGAAGCAACACTAACAAAAGTGAGGAACAGCATATGCAAACCGACGTATCTGAGTGTCAGACAGGAAAAATATTAAGAAACGGCCTCAAAACATCACGTAACTCCTAAAAAATGCTACGAGCTTCATGATAGCTGTGAGCCAGGTGAAGGGGGAACGTTTTCATTCACAGTCAACAGCCCCATTAGGTCCATTAGACTGCTGCCTTTCCTGCTCCTACTTTCTTTTGTGTCTTTCTGTTATTATTCTAATACCTCGCTCACCTTTCCTTCTCTGATGTGGCTGACTACAGGGAGAAAAATAATCCCAGAGCTTTGGTTTGTGTAAGCGGAAAAAGCATCAGCTACCTGGTACTAATAGACCGAGTGGAGAACACTAATGAATCCCTGACCCCCCCCCTCCTCTCTCCTCGACGTGCCATATTCTCTCTCTCTTTAAAACTTTTTGTCTCCGTTTCGCCTGCTTTTATTATTTCATCATCCGTTTTAGTCCTCATCAAGTGAGGCTCCATTATAAGCTGCAGACCAAGCACCGCTGCCACGAATGATCCAATATCTACATCATGAAATTAGGCCTGCTCGCCACACTGTGTCGGGGATTTTCATGGGATTTAACATTTATATTTTAGTCCATAACTGAAGTCCACTGAAATTCACCATTGTACTGATTTTCAAGGCCCAAACTGTGTTGTTGTTTTTTTTTTCTTTAAATCCCTGTAAGTACTTTGTGATCTTCTGCGCAGCTTTTGAATTTGATTCATTTCAGAGCTTTGTGTATTTTAACTTGCAGACCTGAAAATAAGTCTTGTATCTCACATTTTCCAATCTCACCTTTTATAGAACAGATACATTCTCATTATACATTCATAAGGCTTTAAATTGAGATGAATCATCACACAGAAATATTTTCTTATATTGAATTTTTTCCACTGGACACGTCCGGTTTTTGTACGGCTGGCTGACTGTAATCTGCTGCTTTCTGCCGCTCAACTCTTCGCCCAAAGAGCCGCACATTCAACAGAATATATGGCTCTTATTTCATTTTAAAGGAACACAATGCTGGCCAGAAGATTTAAGGCCAGATTCGGCCATAGTGGCACTATGCTGGGAGCGCTTGACACATTTTTATCAGGCCACACTGAAAATTTTCATGTTTGACTGATGACCTCTTTCCTTATCTTCAAAATATGATTTATTTCCCGCGACCTGGCCTGTCTGCGTATTACCCCGGGTTCTCAAAAATGTACTCAAACCTGCACAGAAGCCTTGTTTTAGTGCCTTTTCTGCCTTTCATTTTTATCTTTTACACGGCAAATTAAAGCAACAACAGGATAGGCGCACACGAAAACGCTCACCTTCTAAATGTCAAATAAACTTCAGGACTGACAGAGATACAGTGAGCAAGAAGGGGGGTAAAAATAAACCCACAGCGACGAAGAGAGTTGGGTGATGGGAGCATAAAAAGAATAAAAGTAGTGAAATGGAGAGAAAAAGCAAAAAGTGAGAGTGATTTGTACAAAGAGCTGCTTCAAGCAGACTGTGAAACTAATGTACGACAGAGCAAATTGCTTTTGCCTCTCAGATACAGCTGATTCGAGCGTTGTCAGGAGGAGGAAGATTACGGCAGAGACTGATCTGGATTTCCTGGACTAAATGAAACGATGCTCACTTTCAGATGAGGCAACGAGAGAGAGACAATGTTTGTGTGCCTGCAATTAAGTGTGCTTTCCTAAGTCTGCGCTAGCAATCCTGGTCTGAGGACACAGGGGACATCGTATTTCAAACACCTTGAGAAAACTCTGTACTGCGTCTTCCTGAAGGCGAAATCGTAGAGATGTCAAAGTCAAACGCGTCGGCTTTGGCAGCTTTATCAAAACAAACTTTATTTTATTTTGTCCCCAAAATGCAGCAACATAAAGAAAACATTACCAACAGAAGTAAATATAATATAAGTGTGAATGGGATGGGAAACATCATCATTTCAAAGACACACAAAAAAAAACAAAAAAAAAAACAAGATGTCCTTAATAATCAGCAAAACCAAAAGTTGACCAATGAGATCCATGACCATCCAATGACCAGCACGTCCATCTTCCTTTTACTTTTTTTTCCCAAGTGCAATGGTGAAGAGGAAGAAGGACAGACCAGATGTGAAGAGATCGGCCACCTTATGCTGAACTGGAAAGATTTTGTGCATACGAGGGTCGCGGCGTGGATGGTGTCGGTGGATGCCAAGCAGTGAAGCAGCCCTGGGCTGAGACGCTGAGGAGAGACTGATGATGCGCATATTGACACTTCACGCCAGGAAAAATAAAAAAAAAAGACTTGACGTTGAAGGAAGGCGACATGTGGAAGGCCGTCATAGGAGCGGGGTTCAGGGTGCTGACCAGGCCGCACTCTCTGGAGCTGTCAGCGACACTGACCGAGGAACCTGCTGGGCTCCATGCTGGCATTTCTGCTGATCACGGCTTAAATTTCTGCCTTTCAGTCTTATCTTCCGTAAATACTTCTGTCAGCAGTCCCGACTGGCTCGAGACAGCAGCGCCGCTGAAGGTAGAGCCCGTAATATCAGAGCTGCAGCTTCGAGCTGAGCTTGGCTGCAGCATTAGGCTCCTTCTCTACATGTTTGTTCAATTGGACGCACGCACTTAAAATGATTGGATCGAACTGGTCCCGAGGGGAGCTGAGAGCACTCCAAAGGCAACAACACATGCTGCATTTAGATGTTTTTCTAACTACCTGCGGTCCAATCAATCACTGCTTCTTTCGCAGTCTGTTTCATCTGACAGCATCTCTGCAGGTTTGGATCAAATTTTTTTTGGGGTGTATTTTATATTAGGCGGCCGCTCATAGTTCATCTTCGATAACCGCGGCTCCTTTTGATTTGTGTCAACATGCTGGACTCACAATTACCTTTGTTTAAATGTTCTACTGAGCTGTTTTTTTTTTTTTTTTTTTTTTTTTTTTACATTTTCAATTTGAGTTTATAATTTTGCGGACAACACTGTTAACTCTGGGCTATTCTCCACTGACACTGGCTTTTCACACCACTGTCAGTGTCATCTGATGGCACTGATACAGTACGCTGGCAACATGGTGACATTTTAAAATGAAACTCTTTCTGATCTCTCTGCCTCTGTGGTCCTCGTGTCTGACACCCACATGCATGCCGCCAGCCGCACACACTCGGCAGACACACAGATGCGCACGCACACATTCATTTTCACTGCATCAACAGAGAATGTTTGCTTTGTGCTTGAGATGTGATCCTGATTTTAATTGGAGCTGAGCTGGCGTGGCATATGAAGAGTGAGAGAGAGAGCGATAGAGAGCAGGCTGGGAGCGTTAGGATGGAGGATATAGACAAAAACGCACAGACAGCTCATTCCATAAGGAGAAGGTTAAATGTCAGAGACCGACGGTCGGCAGAAATCATCGCAGTCAATCACATATAACCCCAAATGCAAATGCTTGTTCTTTCCAATGAAACACAACATTCAGATCATTTAATACAATTTCACTGAGCATCAGCTGCAAGCTTGTGTTTGGCACAGCCTAATGCGCCCGTAACTCGCATTTATCAGTGTCTCCCTCCTCCTTCACTGCATACAAGTAAGTGAATTGTTCTTTACAGAGACTTTGTTTGCAAAATTTATTACATTCCACATGTGAAAATAAAATGAAATGTGATTAAAATTAAAATGGCCTCTTTAGAGACAAAGAGGCAGCAGATATTTGAATTGAGTTGAAACCCTAAGCGTTTCAAAGACTTTGTAAGAAAGGGATAAAAAAAAAAAATAGAGTAAACAAGCAAAACAAGCAAAGCGAAAAATGAAATGGACATTTATATGCAGAGCGTATTTCACTGTCAAGATTCATAGCTACTGTGGTGTAAAATGGACTTTGTTAACAAGCTCATATAGTGTTGGATGTAAATCTCTCACTAAAATGTCAGTTATCTGCACCACAGTAAATTTTTCATTCAAACAACTACAACACACAGACTTTATAGTTTCTGGTGGACTTACAACTTTAAAAGCTTACTAGCATAGCTAATTTGTACTCTTGCACCCCCACCCTCCTTCTCCTCCTCCTCCTCTCTCTGCGTGACCCAGACTCTTAGAAATATGAGCGCAGTAATGCCATTCATTAACTGGATTGATTTTGTGCATGCATTTCACTGCGGAGTTACACAAATTTTTATTCATGTTATCGGTTCAAACATCCACCATTTTTTTCTAGACCACATTCATCGACTGTCTCGCTCAGAACAAATCTTCTAATTCTTTGAAATATAGATGACAAAAATCTAATCTAATGACATCCACGCTACCGTCACACCAACAATCAAATTATTGTTTAATGAAGGTAAAACTAAATGACACCAAACGAGGGAGAGAGGAAAAAAAAGAAAAATTTCTTCAAACACAGTAGTGCATCATTAGGCGAGATGGGGAGTGAAAAATAGCACTTTACCAAATCTGCACAGCGAGTAGTCCGTCACACAAATTATCCTCCACTTCACAAAATTTGTTCAAATTACAGACAGACACAAAGAGGTATTAAGTATAAACACCAATCCCTTCTTACTGCAACTTCCACAGCACTGATTGCTAACAAGACATTATTGAATGGTGAGTATTTTTTATGTGTCGGTTAAGAAATTCCTTCGAAGTGCATTTTCTTTCTGAAGAAAACAGATTGCTGAGATAGCAATTCTTGTTGAAGCAAAACTGTGTTCAAGTCTTCACACGTCTAATTCAATTTAGGTTTTTATGGTATGGTTTGTGGTATTTTATGGCAATTTCATTTAGTCTCATCTGATTTAAAGTTGTCTCGATGATCCGGGCACTTCAGAAAATTCTTCTCTTGATTTGAACATGTATGAAGGGCTGTCAATGCAGCTTTGAAAGAAACCACGCTGAGAGCGTTCAAAAAAGTTTGTTCGAGATAGTGTGCAGAAAATATTCTCAGCGTATTGACATGATGTGCCATCGAATGATGTGTGCGATATAATGCTGAATTCCCCATCAGTTCTCTTCTTTTGTGTATCACGGAATCGATAAGAGGAATACGAACCGTTCATAGCAGGTTCATGCTTCACGCTTACTTGCAGCATTAGCTATTTACTAGTTCATCCTTTACAGCTCCTGCACCACTCCACATCGACACACACACACACACAAACACACACACACACTTTGTGAGTTGTCTACCTGCCTCCCAAAGGGTGGGCTGAGAAGTGGTCCTAGACTCCCAGCTCCAATTAACAGAAAAGACAGCTGATGAGAGAGCGAAGAAGACTATGGTCTCCTTGTAGGCACAGAAACACTCCAGCTGAATATTAATAACAACGAACATTTCGGCCACATCCGGTCACTTTGTCCTGCAAATGTGGAAAAGAAAAAGCTAACAAAAAAACCCCCAAAACGTTATAACCCAATGAGCAGGCAATGCAATTTGAAAATACATTCTAAAATGTCAAAGACAGAAAAAGAGTCAAAAGAAAAAGAAAAATAATGGTGCAAGTTGCTGTGGAGGATCAGCATATGAGTGAGGATGTGAATGATAACATTTCAGATGTTTAATCTGTCCTTAGTACAAGATAATACGCCAAGAAAAGATTTTCTAATTAAAAACAAACAAAATAATGATAATTATTCTCTATTTGTTAAGAATGCCTGATTTCTATTCACAGATGGTCATGTGTTCATTAACCTCTGAATACAGATGGATCTCCTTGGTAACCGTTATAAGGGTTATGATGATAAAACCATAATGACTTCTTTCAGGTTTAATTGAGGGAGAATTGGATACTGAGAACAAATTTGATTCAATTAATCTATTTTTAGTTTTCATTCAGTTTGTCATTGATGATTGAGGATGTTTGATTTTTTTTTTTTTCCAGAGAGTTCATTGAGTCATTACTAGAAGCCAAAAAAAAAAATAATAATAATAATTTCAGTGATTTCTTGGATCCGTCCAAGGTGATGTAAATGCCTTGGGAGGAGAAAAAAGTAATAGTAGTGATGCAAAAATTCAAACATGCGCAAGTGAATGTGTTCGGTTAGCTACTCATCTCTCTCCGTGTCTGTTCATCATCAAAAACACACCACTTCATGCTGATGACACCATATTCTACCCATTTCTTTTGTTCTCTATGTTTGTAAAATTAAACTGACGGATAGCAGTGTATGCATTGTGTGTTTTTAACTTTAAGAACAGTTTCTAATTAAAGTTTGTGACCGCGCATGAATCCGTAGATAAATTCACAAATTTAGCTCATTGTGTTCTCCTTCTGTTTCCCTTAGGAAATGAACCTAATAGTTGCATTGGCTTGGAAAATCACACCAACAAGAATGAAATGAAAAAAACAAAAAAACATTTCCAGTCTCTGAATAAGAGCAGCTCTAACATTGCTAAGGCATGTTCAAGGTTAGAAACCTGATATCCGAAGCCATATCGGTCCTAATAATCTGATATGTCTTTTAAAAAGCCATTGGCCTCCTAAATAACGCTGGATGACACCTGCTTTGTGAAAAACATTGCTTTATTGAACGACATATGTGCTGCTGTTGGCACTTAATTTCGAAACACAGTGTGCTGAGCATTGCTGTTGCCCTCGCTCCGTGTCCCCATTTTCCCCGTGTGCGACTGAAAATGCAGTACGACAGTGTAATTTGTGTTATCGGTCAAAAGGCATGATCAGCTGACTGATATCAGGCCCAAACTGAGCAGCAGCAGAGACACACTCTCTTCTGGACCCGTAGCTGTCTCCGTGTTTGTATCAGCTGCCAGTAACTCTGCCGTAAACTGAGGGGCTGCTCTCGTTCAGCTGACAAATGAAAGGCGGAGTATTTAGCACGATGGAAGAATATCAGGCTTTTATTCATTCACCTTCTATTCCAGTCCACCGCAGAGCGGACACACAGAGTCAGCAGTCAACCCAAACACGATGTCTTTGGACGGTGGGAGAACCTGCAAACTCCACACAGAAAGGCTCCAGGCCCGGGAATCAAACCTGCGACCTTCTTATTGTGCGGCAACAGCGCTAACCACTATACCGCCGTGCTGCCTTGTAGGCATTTAAGAGTGACTTCATAAAATGTCAAAACATTTAACATACAGACGGTCTTAATGAGTTGGGAAGACCTGAAGAAGAGAATAATCGTACAGTTGGCTTCCATTATTCATTCAAACGCTTTTTCATCGTCTCCCATTTTCATTCAGAGATGCGGCCGCTATAACTGAACTATTTATGACAAGCATTGAGAAACTTTCTCATACTGAGTCATGTATCTCCCTCCAGGTGTTGCCCATCAGTAGGTAATTCCCAGACAGATAGATCCTCCTGCTGTTGTGAAGCAGATGGCTCTAACCAGGAAATACTGCTGCTGTCTCCCTCCTCTTGTCAGCCCTCCTCTGATCAGATATTTATGAACAAAAATAAACATATCACTATTTTTGGATGAAAATAACCACGTTCACTTAACTGGGCTTCCTTTGGACTTTTGAAAAAAAAAAAAAAACAAAAAAAAAAACAACATTTGGCATCTAATTTGCAGCATTTAAAACTGTGAAACTGCACAACTTTTTTTTTTTTTTTTTTTTTTTTCCCAGAAAGAAAAGAAATGACAAAACGCTTGGCTTGCTTTGACAGCATCATATTATTCTTTGCTCCTATTATTCCCCAGCCTCCTAATCATCCTGAAGCATGTACACTGGAAATGATTCAATTTTTAAGTTCCTTCTGCCTTTTGTCGGTTATCCCCACAAAAACCCTGCCCTGCATCACAGGGCTCTCAAATGGATCTTTTTTTTCCCTCCAGGCTCTGTCAACCTGTGGCTGGGTAACAGAAGAGCCATTTATCTCCACCGCAGCCTGCCGAGAATAATCTCAGACCTGCCTGTGCGTGTGTGCGTGTGTGTGTCTGTGGGCGCACGTGGGCATGATGGACAGTCGTAAACAGAACCATGCAGAACCCCGATGCACGAGTGGGGCCAAAGCTAGCAGTAATGGCGCTCAGGAAGCTAATGCTCCGCGTGAGGAAGAATCCGACGTGATTTAGGAGCACCGTCAACGAGCTGGGCTGGGACAATGGTTCACTAGAGCTTGGTAGAGAAATGAGGACAGGGCTGAGGAAATGGGCAGAGGCCATGAGGAATATCAGGTTCGGGGATGAGGTAAAAGAAGAGAGATTATCTTAGTTGTCGGCCTGAGGATACGGATTGGGATAGGATTCTGAGTTATGGGATAAGGAGGGAGATTTTTCTAGGTGGCGAGATGAGGTGTTGGCAGGTCGGGCCTATTTACCAAAGCGTGCTACGGAGCAAAGGGTGATAACCTTCAATGCTGAACTGATATTTGAGACATAAAAATTCCCAACATTATCATGAAATTGGCTGAGATTGTTTTGATTTGGCTTTGTTAATAACAGGACAGGTATAAGTACTGCCCACAAAATCAAAGGGAAGTACCGAGCCTGCAAATTCAGGAAAGGCTTTAAACATTTCAAGACTATTAACCAGGTTATAATGTCCTTATTCTTTGTCTTTGTTGAATGATTTATTCGTTTCCGTGCAGACAGACTGGACTGCATATATCGGGGAAGCTGAGCCGAGAACACGTTACGGTATGTGATTTCCATCAGATAGAAATTTCAATATCTGATATATTAATATCGGAGTTGTTCTACTAAATCAACTGACAATTTTAAATATGGGCAGCATGGCGGCGTAGTGGTTGGCGCTGTCACCTCACAACAAGAAATTGTTCTCCCCGTGCCTCTGTGGGTTTCCTACGGGTACTCCGGTTTCCTCCCACCGTCCAAATACATCATGTTTGGGTTAACTGGGGACTCTAAATTGTCCGTCGGTCCGAGTGTGAGTGGTTGTTCGTCTCTGTTTGTCTTTGTGTGTCGGCCCTGTGATGGACTGGCGACCTGTCCAGGGTGACCCCGCCCTCACCTGGAACGTTAGCTGGGATTGGCTACAGCACCCGCTGTGACCTGGAAATGGAAAAGCAATAGAAGATGGATGAATTCAAAATACTTACTCTCTTTATTGGCACGTAACTAGCCGGAAGACGCGCAGTTTAGCTCTCATGTACAGTCTTTGTTGGGTTCAACTTTTAGTTATGGTTCGTAGTTTTCATTTTCCCCATCATTGTTTGAGGAAATAAGTCAGTTTGGAATAGTAATTACTTTTAAAGGAGAAAAGTTGGTCCTGTAACTGGAGAAAAGGGTGGTTGTTGTTTTAAAACTCTACTTTACTAAACATTTCAAACTAACAAAGTCAATTTTGCTTACTTTAATTTGATTTTTTTGGTCTTTAACTTTAGCCTGAGTATTCCCTTTATACACACACACGCACACACAGTCTCTCAGTCTAATCACAACAAATCAGGGGTTCAGTATGTGTAAATGCCAGGCCATTAGTGTGCCTCAGTCTCCTCCTGTCTAATTAGACCATGGCAAATATGGCTGCTCCAGATCGATCCCCGTACTTCCCCTTTTTGCTGATTCTCTTTTTTAAGTTTTTCTTTTTTGCATCTTATACTTCAACTTCAACCACATCCACATACCACGTCACCTGCCATGTCTTTATGCACGTCTGTGCTGCATTTATTTCCATGTATTGATTTTATTCTGGCTACACACCAGGCGCATTTATTTTTTTTTTTCATAAAGATGATCATTTATGATTTTTTTTCCCCCTGTGGCAGCACTGACAGCAAAATAATACTACGATGCAAACTGTACAACTTGAAACTCATTTGTCATTGCCTTTTTTTTTTTTAGGTCCAGCCCATGTTGCTGAGATACTGAATAACAAGATTCAGTTTCAATCATCCACTAATGAATCCTTGGATTTCATAACTGGCATTTCACAGAGAGACCAAGGGAAGTGTTTTTGTGAATTACAGCTCTTGTTGGTACAGGGCTGTGGATAAAGATAATGGTTTTCAAGCAATGTGCTCTCCATTTTCTGCAACCACAATAACAACCGCCGAGAGGGGGCAGACTTGTAAAGGATTAAGGAAGATACACACGAGTGCATAGTCACAGAGCATGATGGTTGCATGTGCATGTGCACGGATGAATGTGTTTTGAAGTTTTTCGCATGTCACTGCCAGAGACAATGAGCTTCTCTCACCCAGCGCCAAAAGACTGGCTTCAACCGGAGATTCTTTACATGCTAAAGAACAACTTGTATCCGTTCACGCCTGCCAATGTTCCAGGCATTATTACACCACAGCAGGCGCGACTAATCCACGAATCAAGTGGGAACCATCTTTGATATAGAGACAAAGGACACACCCTGGTTGACTTGGAATGAGGGTATGTATGGAAAACACAGAGAGATGTGGAATAAAGCGGAACAGAAAGCTGTCACATTTACATTTACGTAACATTATGAATGATGGAACATGGGGAGAGGTGGGTGTGAGATTGACGTTACATAAGTTAACTTAATATAAGGTTGGAGCTCAAAAACAAAAAGCAAAACACAAAACACACACACACAAAAAAAGCAAAAGTAGAAGTTAATGAGAAAATGACCACATTCATCATCATCACTTTAGTTTTTAAAAAACAAACTTTACAGTTCAGAAGTGTGGACTGAATTGTGTGGCGATAGATATGTTGATAAGTTAAGGTTGGGTTCATTCTTCTAAGTTTTGGCGTTGCTTTAGCTGTGGATTGTAAATTTGCATGTACAGTAATGTCTCGCACACACTCACTAGACGTGTTCAAAGTCAATGTGTCGCCCGTCTGACTTGACAGGGTAATTTTTGCGTTTTGATTCAGCTGAAATCAGAATATAGTCATTAAAACACAACAACTGGTTTGAGCTGATATAAAGTGTGTTGTTAGCAGAGGATTCGGGGATTTACATCAGGTCATACTTCCTGTTGGCGATGCAATCAATAATGAACAAAATAGGATTTCCTGACACGGTTTACCGCACGGAAACAAAGGCTGTGTGGAAAGAAATGAAACTGCTTGTATATCTATTCCTGTGTAGTAGACAGTGCTCGCGCGCGTGTGTGTGTGTGTGTGTCATTCCACGTGTCTGTTTCAATTATTTTCCGACCATCCTGGCTGACTCCTATTGCGTTGAATTGTATGCACAACCAACTCCACATCAAAGTGAACTGTGCCCGCGAGGACATATTTAAAAATCAATGCAGTCTTGGATGTAGCTAAAAAATTTATATCACTCACTGGTGTCTCGCTGTCTTCGGCACACACACCTAAACACACACGGGCGAGCACAGATTCAATATCAGTTGTAACTCACAGACAAAAAGCCATGCTAGTCACTCTGTGTGAGCAGCACTAGTGGCTCAGCGCTTTGGCTGCTTAAGGATCAAACTAAGACACGGCCCCTGCACGTTTCATCATCTTCCACAGGTCATCATCTGTTATTTATGTCACGGCTGCATGTTTGAATTATGGCTCCACATCACACGAGCTTCAAAGTGGCGGAGAGAACTGAGAAATACACATCCGTCTCTGACAGTTGACCGTAAAAAGGCTGAACTTCGTTTCAGTTGTGGTTGTATGTCAGCGTTAAACGTCTTAAATTCACCTGTAAAGAGCAAATATTGTGAAAAATATCGCTCATTGCCTTTTTGTCCGCTCATTGGATTGATGTGATGGCCATTTCAAATTATATTATACAGCAATTTGTCCTAGACGTTGACGTTTCTTTTGTATTTGACAAACAGCATGTGGTTGGTCCTCCAACCTGGATAACCAAGTGCCTGCACTCTGATATGACCCGTATGAGCCTGATTTAGCACTCCCACAATAGACGGTACTGTAGAATTAAAAGAAAAACAAAACAAACAACAAAAAAAAAAACGAACCCCTTCGGTTAGGTTGAGTTACATTTACGAGGTCAAAGAGTGAGGAAAAAGTACTTTGTCAAGGTTAGGGGACCTCTTTTGTCATGGTTACAGCAGTAAACGTTGCTGGACAGTAAAATCTGTTGGTCATAACGAGCAGCTTCCATAAATGACCTAAATGAACTTTTCTGCCTACACAAGAAAATTTTTTGATAATTTGGGGTCAGCAGGAAAAAAGATATAAATAAAGTCAAACAAACAAACAAAACAAAACAAAAAAAAGAACATTTATCTTGTAAAGCTGTTATGGTGATGTTGTTGGCAAAGATTTGTTTACATATGACAACTTTCAGACTGCATCATGATTTCAACAGGAGGAAACACAGAAATGGATCGTGACATCCTGATTGGTCAGAATCGGATTATGACATTATGGAACATTCACCTAAACTCAGTCAACCCAAAGTTCCCAGGGTGAAATGTCCAGATGTTGCTTTCAGGTCTAGTCCTCAGTCTCTTATGTGGTGAGGTGAATTTTGTATAGTTAGCTGTAAAATAGAGGCATACATTGTACCATTGATTCTAAAATCCAGGTCTATTTGACGGATTACAGATAGCGTGACTTCACAAACACTAAATTGGCCACTTACTTAGACTCGAATTGAGCCAGAATGGAGCTCAGCGTTCCTTCTTTATGTCTGCGAGTTCACATTTTACCGCTGATTTAAGCTCCATAAATTTTATATATTAGTGCATGGTTTCCCTCATTTTGATTGTCTGATTGTTGAGGGAGCCACGAAACACAAAACAGGCAAATAGAGGTTGTTGAAGAATATTCAGGCTGCACCCTCAGTTCCAGAAACCATTTAGCCTTTTTATGCTATCGATAATACCGAATTATCCCAAAGCGTGTGTTCCGAGCAGACACCGTGCTATTTCTTCAATGATCACAACTTCAGTTGTCTTTTGAAATGCCCATCTCAGCTGGGATCTGGACAATAACGTTGGAAAACATTTTGTTTTCTCCCCTGATTTATCCCCAGGTTTGTTCTGGCATCTTTCATTTCATCAGCTTGTCTGACCTTTAGCCCGTCCAGCATTTATGCCTTGATCATGGCGCGTCTTTAAAATGCCATGGCGACTACCCTTGTATGCGCCATGTGGTACTGCAGCATTTTCTCCAGACCACCCGGGCCCTCCAGCAACATCAATTCTCCTCAAGTATAGTATACCCATGAGGGGAGTTATATTACTCCCTGCTTGGTTATTTATGTCCACCTATAATACTTATCATCCACAGCAGTGTGCAGCCTGTAAGAGTCCGACCATTAGTCTAACTGCATTACCATTTGACTGCAGGAAGTCAGACATATTACATGAATGATTCCCAGCCTGACAAAACATATTACAGTAACTATAAAACAGGGCTTTGTTGTTGCTACACAGTCTAATTGTTTGCACCAACGGGACTATTGCTCCGACACTGATAGAGCGTTAACTCTATATCGGATTTGTTGCCATCCCATATCAAATCAATGCTGTATATTACGACAAATTGTGCAAGATAAACATTGTAGGAATACCGCAAATCTCTGTGATATTTGTCCAGAATAATGCATCACTTCGAGAAACTACGGGCTTGGATCAAATCACTGCTGGATGCCCTTGAATGTTTAGATTCATTTCTTCCTGCCTGTCCAACTCAGCAAGCGGAATTTGTGTGTGTGTGCCACAAATTAGCTTCTTGTTAAGACATACACACACATCATGAAATACTCTGAAGGCATCTGAAGGTCCAGAATATATAAATATATAGATATACGTACACACGCTATCTATATTTATATATATGTATATATATATACGTCTAAGTGATCAGGGAAATAACTGAAGCACACATCAGTATTTCTTCTATGAAATGCCAGCTCAGGCCAGCTTGGTGTTAATGAGTACGAATTAAATGATTAACTGACAGCAATACTCTTGTGTATACATACTGACTTGTGTCAACTCCAGTGAATGCAAATGTACTTTCGACTCTCTGCTTTCTTTTTAATGCCAAATATGGAACCCTCCCCGAAGAGATTATGAAAAAAAAAAAGAGAGAGTGTGATTGCGAGGATAGAAGAAATTTCATTTTCTGATATTGCATTTGAAAATTGTAATTGTAAAAACTGTATAGTATCACTATGTAGTATTCAGATATCGGTTGTCTTTGTTAGCTACAGATTGGGAACTTTGACTACACTGTGGCCAGAGGAGGATAAATAAGATCTGGTCTCCAGATCAGCCTTTTCCAAATGATAATAATGATTATTATAAATATGGAAAATACAAAAAACAAACCAAATCCCCCAAAAAAAAACAAACAAAACAATGTGGCAGATAAAAAGAATTACACAGGAGAGAAATTGAAACAGAGACTCGACAACAGAGAGACAGAGGAGTTTAAATGAAAGTTTGCCAGTTTCCTGTTTGCCATAAATCATGACAAACAGGAAATAACATGGCAATCTTACCTAGACAATGTTATTATCCAAACAGAGAAAAAAGTAAAATAAAACCTGGGAAAGAGAAAATTATGCCAAATCCCCATCACGGGCATATTGCCAACGTGTGCATTCAGTACGTCTCAGCAACGCGGTAGATGACACTGAAACTCATTAGTTTCCAAATGCTGGAACGTCACTCTATATGAGACCTGAGAGCCAAATAATTTCCCTGTCACTGTTGTCTTTGAATACCGCCACTGGATGGAAAAATTCTCAGAGAAGTTCTTCTTATTTGTCAGTCTGGCCTTTTTTAGGGCAGTAATTAAGACTCCTCAAAGTAGAAGCCAACAGAGAAAAGTTATATAAAACATAAACACAGCACTTCATTGCCATTACATGCATAAACAGATGTTTCCTGAATCTTTTATTTCATATGTCTACTGCTGTCTGTGTTGCTGATCTGTATTGACCGCCGGTTAGACTCTCCGTGGATTAACATGTGCACACACGAAAATACACACACAAGCCCACTTGAGCTGACAACTCAATCAGCGTCTGGCCAGAGGAGAGGCCTGACAGCTGCCTCGTTACACATGCAGGAGATCTCTCTCAAAATTACAGGTTTCACAACTCACAGCTGTTCTAACGCTGCGTGCACGTGTGTGAGCGTGCAAAGAAGGATGGGGAGGGACAAGGAATGAAAAACCCATAAAGAAGAAAACACTGAGAAATGGTGTCTCTGCGTTAAGACATCGAGGAACAAAACTAATGGGCTGTAATTGCTTAAACTGGATTGTTGTGATCCTTTAAATTCAGTAATTCGGTGGAGTTAAATGTCCTTTTGATGATCAGTCTAAGTCTCAGTTGTTCTGCGAAAGCAACTAATGAGAAGATGCCTGAGACGGTTTATCCTCAATCTGCAAAAGAAGTTAGCCGGTATTTGAATCGGGGTGTATCACCTCGCCGTGTGTGTGAGAAAGTGTTTTATAGTCTAGGAGCAATTGAAATCAATATATTAGCTCAGCAGCAACAATAAAAGGATTACCTGGCATGCACAATTGGTTGTAGTGTGTTACAAGCTTACAGAGCAAGTGGTTGTGTGTTCGAGTCGAAGCGAGAGAGTAAAATCATTCCATTTGCACAATAATGAAGTGGGGTCAGAAGTTATCATCAGTGTTTGCCTCCCACCTAATTGTGCTTATGTTTTAATGGACTCTGTGATCCATTTATTTAGCTGACCCCGGCTTATCACAGAGGCCTCAATTACAAAGAAAAACAGTCAGAAGCATGAGAACATGCGATGTCTGGTGCCAACTGGTTCTGCCAGACAGTAATAGCTTATTAGATACTGTTATCTAAAAGATGTGGTTTACCAAATAATTTTGGGCTATATTGTCAAGTTGAACTGAAGTGCATCAAATTAATATAAAAAAAAACAACTGATATGATTATCTCCTTTTTTTTTTTTTT
Source organism: Echeneis naucrates (assembly GCF_900963305.1). NCBI lineage: Eukaryota > Metazoa > Chordata > Actinopteri > Carangiformes > Echeneidae > Echeneis > Echeneis naucrates. The sequence goes on along the minus strand of NC_042513.1, from coordinate 22,323,712 downwards.
TGTGGTCTCAGCTAGCTGCGCGTGGACTCCAGGTGGGGGCAAGTGCATGAAAATAAAAGTGACACAATAAACATAAACAACATAAAAAATAAATAAATAAATAAATAAAATCAGTTTACAGTTCACAGGAATCAGGTAATTGTGACCAAGTCAATAAAAAAGTGCAACAATTACAATAGAGATAAGATAACATGCTGAGCTGTGCAGAGGGCCAATAGCTCTATGGCACATTGGCTAAATGAAAACTGGGATCTGCTGCGTCCGATTTCAGAACAGAGACCAGTATCTCTGACTGGAGGGGACAATGAGAAGGACGATGGCCTCAGAAATGAGGACAATTTCCGACAAAAATGCCTGCCTGCCTGCCGCTGCTCACTGATTTTATTCATTGTTTTGGCACTGGTGGCGACAAGCGCGACAACCCCACCCGATCAGGATTTAGGGTACAAGAGATCGACAGATAAATAAAATCATAGAAAAACGTTCACGCGGACTACGTTGTCATCGGATTACAGTAACTCATCATGTGGCATGCCAGCAGAAAATGCATCGATCAGATGTCTTTCCTTTGCCTCTTGCACAGGCGACAGACTTTTCACTTTCAGCAGAAATGTCGGTTGCTCTATTGCACCATGCAATGTCAGTCAGTCAGTCAGTCAGTCAGTGCGAAGAAGGAAGTGAAGAAATCCATTTCAAATAATAATATTTCAGACACAGCTTTGCTCTGGGCAGCCTGGCCTTCCAAGCTGAAGGAAACTAACTCTTTCTTCATGCTTATTGCTATTCATACTTTCTGCTGCAGACTGGCTCTTAATTATTCAGATGAATAAATTACCTATAAAGCAGAAAGTGGAGTCATGGCATGCCAGAAGGGAGCGAGCCTGTCAGCTTCAAAGGGCCAAAACCTGCCTAGATCCTGTGGGCTTCACTCCACTTAACACCAGTCACCAGGTATATATGTCTAGGCTTTCATAAGCCCAGCTTAAATGTCAGGGGGTAGATAGCTCCCAAGTGTGAAGCTCAATATTGAATGGAACTCACATTTAAATCAGCCTCCATGGCTTTAGTGACCTTCATTGAAATTAAGTGAATAGAGGCTGAAGAAGAGGTCAACGTCAAAGTCAATCAGAGATTGTTGTGAATTTCTCTCATTTAAATTTGCTGCTGAGGAGGCGTATCCTTCACTTTGCAATCTTTGGATTTGACTAAGGCATTGTCTTCATTCATTTTTAACGTTCAACCTGTCGACACAAAACAGTTCATTTAAATATATCCTCTGGCAATTTTTGGAATTTGTCGGTCCAATACGTCGGTGAAACAGATTAAGATAAACGTAAGTCGCTACTTCATAGTGAAATGCTCAACATTTAACAGCGCAGACTACAAACTCTGCTCAACATCAGACAGTCTGGGTAAACTAAATGACTATAGATCTTTCCGTGGCGACTTCTATAAAGGTGCTGTGGAGCAATTTAATGCAGTGCAAGGGAAACAGCCAGATATAATGAGGAGGGAGCTTATCTCCCAGGTGTGAATGTGAAGCAGGTGGAAGCAGAAAACGGCTCGGGTCAGAAAAACCTTATTAACAATGTAAATAATGTTGCAGCATCCTGTTCCACAAGTGGGTGAGGCCCGCTGCACCTACGAGGCTGCAGATTTATCCTTTTTAAAATCCGTGCTTCATCCATTCTCTGCCCTGGCTTATTCCTTGTTGGATGATTTAATTTTTTTTGGTTAATGTTGCTGTTTGCTGCAAAAAACAATGAAGGCAGCTTAAATCGGAGAGAGAGCGAATCAGATTTTAACAAACAAGGTATCACCAAAGTCCTGGAAATGTACATCCTGTTAAGACCACGCTCATATCGGTGTGCTATGTATGAAGCCAAAGCCAGGAGGCAACGAGCTTAGGTTTGAAAAACAGCACAGAAGCTTTTGCAAACTTAGCCCTGTCAGAAGTTGAAAAATCTGAAGTTAATTCTGCGATAACTCATGACTGGATGTGGAGACAAATTGTCATTGGGATTTTTCCAGGCCACCCACACAAAACAGAATTTTTACATCTCTATTTTGTTTGCAAATCATTAAAAAAAAGAGTGTGTGTGTGTGTGTGCGTGTGTGTGTGTGTGTGTGTGTGTGTTGGCTGGTGAGTTTCGAAGTGATGCTTGCCATAGTTTTGAGCCTCAGAGAGAACGAGATGAGCTTTTCTCACTCCACTTCCAGTTTTTACGGCAAATCTTAGCACAGCTGATTGCACTGCGGCTCTGACTCTGTAGTTTAACCAGGGACTTGAGTGGGATTGAGCCTCTTCTCTATACATATATTTATATTTTTGGATGTTCTGAATGTGTTGTACTCATCAGCTGAGGGGTGGAGGCAGCTTGGGACTTGGAGCGGTTGTTTTCATGTTAGCCCGCACCGTTTTCTGAATATCCTGACCTGCGTTTGAATAATGACTTACAGCCCTGGGGGCAGAATGGGGGCTGAGTCTCTTTGGTTTGACAATGAAAGCTAAGTGTGTCTCACTAATGTCACATAAATGCCAATCTAGCCTCCTGCCAGTGCAGTAATTGCCACTCTGAGTCTGTGCATACGATGTCAGATGCTAGTGACAAGTAAATTACGTGCTAATGCCACAGTAAACTGAAGCTCAGTACCAATCACCTCGGGCGCTTTCACAATGGTTATAATAATTTCAAATTTGAGAAGCTTTAGACAAAGATGCAGCGGTAACGGCAGCAATGTGATATGATGCAAATAAACATTAAATTAAGTTGCATTAAGTGGATTGATTATTATTTTTAAAAAGAAGAAAAAACAAGGAAATCGTTTTGGTTGTTGACCTTTCTTTTGACGTGATATCAATACCATCAGAAGTCCCCTGTCAGACTAATCTGTTGCAAATATCTTGAATGTCGACAGAAAGACACAACCTGTGGACAAAGTCCTGTGACAACAGGCACATCGCATTTTGTGATTACTGGTTACGTTTGGGGTAATATAATCCATCCTCTGTTTTTTTTTTTTTTTTTTACCATGGCTATTGTTTTTATTCATCACAATCGCTGACTTAAAAGTTGATTAATAAAAGACTTGCTGAGATCGATATTCATCAGGACATTAAAAATGATTAGTACTTGCATATTGCAATAAAGAATAAGGATCTCAGGGGAGCCATTTCTTTGGAAAACGGATTTTACTCATTTTATATTCCTAAAATATCCCCTAGTAGTTTAATCTCAATTGATAACATCTTACATTTATTTTCAACAGTTTTTTTAATCAAACTTGGCAAACGTCAAATTTCCCCATTTTAAACTTACTTTCTTTTAAATAAATACACCAACTGGCAGATATTCTTCTGTTTATCACGGAAATGTACAAGCACTAGCCCAATAATTCACTTTTTTTTTTTTTTTTAAGGGCTGTCAAAATGAATGCGTTAATCCTGATTAATTCATTTGCATGATTCATTTGATTAATTTTTTTTAACACAATTAACGCGTCTCAAAATCCAGAAAAAAAATGCATACCTGGCTGTGCGTTAATGAATTTGTCCAAGCTGAGGTGCCATAAGTCGCTGCCCAAGATGGCAGCTGGCAGCGCAATGTCTCACCACTCCAGGTAACACCGTACATAAGAAACAGCTCTGAATCTGTCTCAGCAGCTGGCTAAAAGATTTAATAATTGATTAATATTAATCGTGATTACTCTAAATTAATCTATAGGCCATGAGATTAATCTGATTAAAAGTTTTAATTGTTTGACAGCCTTGCTTGATGTCTGGATTCCATCACAGCAGGAACAAAAATGAAACAGACTACTCCCCAAGTTTTAAGGTAGCTAAGAAGAAAGACTGTGCTGAAGTATAATGACTGTGCTTATTTAAAAGTTAGTTGAATCAGAGAAGTTAACTTAACTGTCTTAACTGAACTCTTCAGAGTTGGTAATAATAAGAAAAAAGACACCCACTGATACACCCTCACCAAAATTCCTCCATTTAACAAAAAGGAGAACGTAGTATCTACAAAACTGTCAAACGACCATTAATTCATGCTGAAAGTCACAGTTGAGAAGAGAACAAATCACAAATGTTACCAGCTGAAAAGAAAAAGATGAAAGTTTCCTTTTTTCTCCTGACACCTGTCTTTACATAAATGTATGAGCCCTCGTGCCGTAACATGATGCGTCCTCATTCCATCATTGTAATTTATGTGGTAATGTGGGTTAATTAGTTGCACACAGTACAGTGTGATTTGTGACTTTTCCCCCAATAATTTATTAGATATAATCTTTATGTTGCTGGATTCTTTTGTGGTGATCTTTGACTCTTTGGTGTCATGTTTCTAGTTAAGCCATTCAGCATCAGGGGCCTGATTACAATGTTTATTACCCATCAACATACACAAAGCGGAGAATCCAGACAAAGTGTCGACAGCCCATGCAGGCTAATCTGCCAGCCATGCGAGCCTTCAGGGCCGGGTTTGGTAATGTGATTTAGATGAGTTTCCCACGCTGGCGTGTCACTGCCGTCTCCCCTCAGTGCTTCAGCGACAGTCCCTCATTACACACTGTGCCACTGTCAGCTGTATCGCCAACAAGCGTGACAGTTTTTGACACTGGGACACCCGATTTGTTCGCAGGGAAAATGACATAGACGCGTGAGGAAGGGATGAGGAAGGAAGGACTTTACAGAATAAGAAATTAGAAATGTGGGATTCTATTTCAATTCAAACTTAAAATTATACATAGATGCATAAATAAAGAGCACTGCAGTTGGAATCATCACCACTGATGCCATTTGACCTGCCACTGGGCCTGACACATTAAAATTTGCTCGATAGAAGCTAAAGTCCCGTGATGCATGGAGCTGAACAAGGACAGCTTATTTACTAAGTATATTTCGGAGAATGAGGGTGGAAAGCTCCTTCCAGCTGAGCTTACTGGCCAATCTCACCTGTGTCAGGTGGCACAGTTCTAATTTCAGGCCTGTGTGGAGGAAAAGGAAGGAAAGGCTAAATTGAGAGTGTGTGTCTATTAACTGTCGGTATATCTGTATGGCTGGAGTGTGTGTGGACACTGTCGGTGTGCGGGGACAGTATGATCGGGAGAGTTCCTGTTTGTGTCTGAATAAATGGGAGTTTATAACTATCTCTGCCTCCAGGTTGGCCACTTTAGCTGTTTCCCATCTGCAAGAGCTGGAAAGCGCCCTCCTCTGTCTCCTCCTCGCTCTGCCAATACCTCGCTCATCTCCAACAGAAGAAGACGGGGCTGAGGCATGAATGACAGACAGCTGAGTCTGCTGCGTGTATGTATGTATGTGTTCATGAGCGAGCTCTCTGTCGATGCTGAAAACAAAGCAGCAAGTGACATCAAATCCCCGCTGCCACAATGTCAATGTAACTCGTAGCGCTAACTCAAACCAAGCCAAACCATGAATAGTATTAACATTTACAGTCTCTCCGTTTTGCTCCAGACCAGAGACATCATGGGGAAAAAATATCTGGAACAAAGAGTTTGAGAAGTCAGGACAAGGGCAAATTTCTTCATTCCTCGTCTTCTCATAGTCTAGTCTCAATCACAGAGTCCGGTTATCTCCACCAACCAATTATTTGATTAGAGGGAAGAAGGGTTTAAATCATCTGGGCCGCTTCATAATAAGGAGGGGACACTATAGGATCACAGGGATGTGCAGATACCACAGGGCTAAGCCTTGGTATGAAGGGATAAGACCTAAAGAGCTTCCAAACGTGTGTGGACACACACACAGACACACACTCACTCAGATACGCAAAGATAATTTACATATCACACATTAGAATGCATTTCATACTACGCCTGATTTCCACTCGAGGGTCAAACGGGCCCCCCTATGCAGTGTGTGACTCAAATCCAAATTTCTTAGAGTTTTGGGAAAAATCGTACTGTTCAAAAAAATCCAAGGTTATAACATTCATAGAAAATAATATATACAGAGTCTATTCCGGGCAACATGCTCAAAATGAACGCACTACATTTGGTTTCAATCCCCACCTGTGAAAGGTGGCAACTGTTGGGTGCAAAATAGTTCGGCTACCAAAGACCACTACAGTTTAAAAAGCGCAGTTGGGCCTCATCTGCTGCAAAGTAAAAGTGAATAATCTGCAGATTTATTCAGGCCAAAAAAAATGCATCTTCTGTGTCGAGTTGAAAGAACGGTAGACCGGGGCCGTCACTAACTCATCTCCTCGCTCTTTATTTGCTGTGACTTCAGCAGAACTAGACTCACGTTTGTTTTCGATTACGCTGTGCCTTGGCTCCTCTTTCATTGTCGCTAGCAAACACACTCACATTTACATCAACTGCAGACTTCTTTGGAGGAACCTGTAGCACATTTCACTCTCACCTGCAGGTTTGATGAGCCTCCTCAAACAAAGAAACTTTTGTTATTGATAGCCAGTTTTGAAGTACACTGGTAAAACACTCATTCGTAATGAATTCAAATGATTTATCATTATTATTTATTTATTTATTTTTGATGCGGAGCAGAGTCGGCATGACATCCAACTGCTACTCAGGATTCTAACTTGCTTTCAAAGCATAGGCGATGATGCAAGAGGAAAGCAACAGATTCGCACACGTTTGATTTTTAAATGAAACAGGTTAGGCTCTCACAGCTGGATGGAGGCATTCATATTGAGAGGAGAGTACGGGAGCGCCGGTGTTCAAAAGAATGGCTGATAGACGGACCCTATAGTACCTTTGCCATGTTATCTTTCAGCTGCGTGAACACTGGCGGTGCCCGAGCAGGACTCTCAGTGAATACTCCGTGTGCTCCTTCACAAAGACTGAATGAGACTGAGTATGTTATCAAGGCTCAGCCAGACGAACCGGAGAGATTTTCTGCGAACATCAGGGGAAAATGTGTAAGCTATCAGGGAGCATCAGGGAACAACGTATAACTTATTTCGGAGCGTTTTTTTTTTTTCTTTCAAAATATCTAATACAAAACAGATGACTTATTTACATGAATCAATTGAATTATGTGTCATCAGGCTTCTGCTTCAGGCTTCTATGCTGAACAGTAAACGGCAGTGTTCGAAATCTGCATACTTTGATTGAATGATTATTATTAAAGATATTGTTCAAAGTGTTTCGTAGAGTGTCGTTTCTTATTGATCAGTGGAGAGACACAAAGTGCTGCACAGGAAAAGCTCCTGTTACTGGATTAAAGCTCTGTCTTCAGTTATTCCTGGACTACTGATGCATAAAAAAACATCAACAGTAATAGAGGAAATAGTGAGTGCACACACACACATGCACCCATACAGAGTTTCTCCAAGGTCAGGAGACAATGTCTTCACCGGATCTTATCTGGGTTCATGATGACCTCCTTATTTCACTAGTTATGATGTGAATTATGTAGCAGGTAACTATTTAAATTCTCTACATTCAGCGCTCATTGGACGTTTTCCGGTCATGTCCAGCTGGTGGGTCTCCTCCGGTTAGAGTCAGAACACACTGGAGAATCGGCATATCTGGCCTGAAGGAACTGGAAAAGACTGCTGGGATGAGAGGCTTTAGGATAAGTGGCAGCAGATGGATAGATGGGCAGAGAAGGGGAGACAAGATGTCCCTCGATTGCCCTCCTGCCCTCATTTTAGGGCTTCTGTTTACAAAACCCCTAATTATGAGTCATATTTTTCGTCTCAAAGTCCAGCAGGGCGAGTCGGAGCGGCTTTTGTCTACGTCGAGTTTATGTTTCCACTCACTTCTTACCAGAACTGTCCTTGCCGTGAGTTGACATGCAATAAACTCTTTTTAAACATTAACAGTAAATAAGATGTATTGTTTGTTTTATTATGACAGGTTTCCTTTTTGTGATTGGCATATTCAGGGCAGTTTCTGAATTGTGCAATAATTTGTGGAGCTCAGCATATTATGGCTAAATGTATTAGTTTTAATTTGATTGGAAATGTGTCATAGTAATAGCTGTTAATCAACAGTACTAACTCATCTCCCGCTGTGTTGACACATGTCTGGATCCTATTAGCATGAAGCTTGCAGAAAGAACCCGAGTTTTACCTCACAGGCACGAGAGACCCCACCGCAGTTATGAAAGCGTTACAAAAACCAGACAGAGACATTTGTTTTGTTGTTAGCTGTCAGAGAAATTATAAATGTTTCAAAGAACAAATGAAAATGCATTTTTTGATTCGTTGGTTATGTTGTTTGTTGAGTAGCAGAAGAATCATACGTTCCTTGCAAAGAGCTTCATGGTTATTGCTTTCTGAAAACACACCCAGGATGCTGAAACGGCTCCCTTTTTTGATGCAGGCAAATATTGTGTGCTGCAGTCACTGTCAGAGAATAATGAAATGGGTATTTATGCAACCATACACACAGTTCAAACCGATGCTAAGCTTGTCGACAGACAGAATCCGTAATCAGTCACCAACTCAGGGCCTGGGGGGACTCGCTGTTCTAATGAAATCAGAGGAAAAACAGAAAATCCTCAAAGAATAGAACCCACCAGACTGCACAAGTTTCAACCTTTTTTGTTTTGTTTTGTTTTGACAAGAATCAGAAGTAGCAGCATTGTACTGTAAGTCCTTTGAGATCTTGGTAGAGCTAAATAGCGAAACAGAAGAATGCTGATTTTTTTTTTTTTTTTTGGTGGCGTTTTAGCTTTCATGGCAGGCAACAAAGGAAATTAACAAAATGCCAACAGCTGAAGGCGGAAATGCACGGACAAGGAAGTATCTTAAACAGACTCTGGCATCACACTCCTATCAACATTACCTAGGGGAGAACTTTGAGCTAATTAGTCGTCCGCTGAAACAATAAACTCCACAGCACACATTGGCACTTTGTAGATATTTAAAAGGTAAAATAGATCCTGCATTCTGCACTAATCGGCCACAACATTAAAACTCTGTGAATGGCTTTGATGTTGAGGCTGACTGGTGTCCAGATATGAAGAATTTAACTCTGAGCGCTCGTGTGGTCGAATGTCACCGTGACACAACCATAAATGAATTACCAACATCTCCTCTGTATTAACAGTAACATAAAAAAAATAGTGTGCCGGCCATCCTGAGGATTTCATTTACACAAATTACAACGTGTCCCTAAAGCACATCCACCGCCAGCCAAACTGAGACTCAATGAATAACACATTACACACCAAAGAATGACTCCCCAAGGGCGAACAGTGTGAAACGGTTTTTCCATGTAACACCCGTCTGCCAATGTCGGCCAAAAGTTAAAGACTTAAATTAGAGTAGTAGAAGTAGATGCTTGAACTTCTTAAATCAAAGCCCCCAAATCCCTTTTTTCTTTCGTGTTAATAACTTGTCAAATAATTACAGGGTAGTCGCTCACTTGTTACTCACTGGCCCTCCCTCGGTAGAGATGGCATTTACTCCGTCGGACCAAAGTGCTTAATTTAGATTTTAGAAAGTCTGGTTCTTTCTGTTCATAGCAATCTCAGGAAAATTATACATTTTAAGGTTGAATCTCTGCCTGCTTCACTGCTTCTGAGTGCTCTTTATCATATATATTTCATACAGTTGTAATAAAATAAATCGAGTTTGCTTGGGAAAGTCGTCCCAGCATGCTGTGCGGGATATGAAGGGATAATATTGTAGTACCCTTGCATGGGTAACCACTCGAACAGTAATGGCTTTATCTTTTAAGTAGAGGGTAAGTGCCTCATTCTAGTGACTCGTGTGATCTCTTAACAGTCAGTGAGCATAAAATGAAAAGTCTTGTTGCCAAAAGCTGTTGTAGATGTTGAGTGGCAGACGGCAAATGAACCCGAAAACTCAGCAGAATTTCCAAATTTCCTGGGAATAAGGGTTACTATTACTGAAAGTGACAGCAACAGGAGAGCAGTTCACATTCGAAAAGAATATCAAGGATGACTGAGGATCATGGATATGCTATCGACTCTGTCCCCTGGGCCCCTGAGCCATCTTGGCCCTGTGTACACGACGTGCCTGTTATTTGTCGCAGAGCTCGGGTAAAACACACAAAACAGCAGTAAAATAACCACGAAGGCTTAACCCTGTCACTTTCTGTTGTGTTTAGGGTTGAAGGACTCGTTCTCATAACTCATCCATGCAGAACATGCAGTGCTTTGCCTCAAGGGAATAATGCAGTTAAATAAAAGCCAAACTATAAAACTGCTTTTACAATAATAATAATAATAATAATAATAATAATAATAATAATAATAATAATAATAATAATAATAATAATAATAATGCAGTTTATTTGTAGAACACTTTTCAACAGGACTGAAATCACAGAGGGGTGATGTACACTGATTTCCTCCAGCCTATTTAAATATTTACCAGCTTAGACAGGTTTAGAAGAAGAAAAACACAGTTTGAAAACTTAAAAATGACACAGCCCAAACCACCCGCAGCTGCCAAAATGATATGACTGACTGAATGTGAATGAGGCAGCACGGCGGCACAGTTTGCATGTTCTCCCCGTGCCTGTTGGCCCAGTGATGGACTGGCGACCTGTCCAGGGTGACCCCGCCCTCACCAAATGTGAGCTGGGATTGGCTCCAGCATCCCCCAAGACCCAGAAACAGATAAACTGCAGAAGATGAATGAATTCATGTCCGTGAACTATTAGAAATCCAAATTATCTCAGATGATCAATGTTGCTGTTGTCTTTTCATAATTTATCGGTTGATATCTGCCTCAGATGGTGAAACTGTCTTATCACAGAGCAAAACCGTAAAGTTCTTAGATTACGAAGAAGTGCAAAGAGAGAGAGAGAGAGAGAGAGAGAGAGAGCAATGGATCAACATCTGTTTAACACATTTCCACAGATAGTGAGTGTCTTCAAGCAATGACAGGCCTGACACAAGCCTTCTTGATAATAAGGATCGGCGAATATTCTGTTGACAGGGCCTTCCATGGTTGGGAAGTTTATTTCTTTTTCACTCTGCTGTCAGCAACAGCCATCTATATTTAATATTTCCATTTCCCTTCAGCCTGTCCTGTTGGCGTGGTGTTGTGTAATCGTGCAAAACATACACTCATTGTGTAAATTACAGAAATGGCAAGCTGACCAGAAGGTAATGACGTGATTTAGTTGAGATTTTGCGCAAATATTAAACAGAAATGACACGGCATACATAGTTAGAGGGTGAAAATGTGAAAATGTGAAAATGAAAAAGTTTGTTCACTCTTTTGTGGAGAGGCTAAAATTTCCATAAAATGTTGGCTGCTCGTACTCATGTACACGAACATATGCCTGTATTTACAGCACCAAAGCCCAAAGACAGATGGATAGTCGATGACTCCAAGTAGATATACATGATGCTTTTTGTTTTCTAAATGTGCAAAATGGTGACTGTTTACTAATGAGTTGGCCTAAATGCCGATAATATGCTAATATAGAAAGAAATTATTGCTGGTTTAACTCTCTGGGTTTCTGAGTTGTCAGTGGTTAAGCTAAGTCTACAAATCTAGTGTTGCTTTGTAAACACACACACACACACACATGCACTTTCAGCGCTTTCTAGTCCTCTCAACTACTCGAACTGTCTTATTTTAAAAGTCACATTCACCCGGCGCTTTTCTATCACACAGTCACGCACACCAATGATGCATTTGGGGCAAATTTTGGATTTCAGTCTTGCCCAAGTATGCTTCAGCATTTGGACCGGAGGAGCAAGGAAACAAACTACTCACCCTCCGCTGGATCCCGCTGGCCCACATCTGCCATTACTCTGGAAAAAGAAAAGAAAGCGGAGATATCAGATATCAGAAAAGCTGACATTATGTCCTCATGCATGACTATGGACAGAAGAGAAAACATCAAAAAAAAAACCTTTGGCTTGTATGAGGCATTTTTTAACCCCTTTGCCAGAGTTTAGATTTTGTTATGCTTCGTTGTGTCTGACCATATCAGTGCATGTGTTATGTCGGGCTCTGCCTCCTGTCAGTCTCCTGACTCCCACAGGACAAAGTAGAAAACAAAATCCCCGTGATACCACCGCCCTTACACTGTATTTTTTAACAGTTTAAATGTCACTCCATTTTAACAGAGGGTCAGTGATATAAATGCTGTACTTTCAGATAAAAAATAAACATTTCCCTCACACCATGCAAGAAGAAAATGAAACCTTGGATGATGTCAATTGTAATTAATTGCACCGACAAGCCAATGAACATAAAAAGCTGGTAACATTGTGTCTTTTTAACGCGCTGCAGTGTGCGAACATGTTGTGAGACCGCTGTGAGTACAGATGGGAGAGTGCACACCTGAGAAAAGGCTGCGAATGATCCAGCGTTGTGATTGGGTTTTGTTAGGAGAGCCTTTTTCTGGTTTATACCCCGGGGTGTGCTACCACGCTGTGTTGGTATCGGGGCTCAGAGAGAACAGGAAACAGGGACAGCTGTTGCCGCTGCTCTCCTCTGCGTCCGGACTAAGCTGTCCCCATTCTATCTATCCATCCATCTATCTATCTATCTTTAGTTTGCTTTTGTTTCTGTTGGCTGGATGTCTTCTGCTGCGTCTGCCACTTCTTTACATCTCTACTGAGGCACGCAAGCATGCACAGGAACAAAGGTATTTTATATCACCGTGCGTTTCACAAATAGGTTGAGCCTACTTAAGAGACGTAATTTCTGCCCATGTCATGACAATCTGCACGCACACGTAATCTTCTTTAGTTTCAAGCACGACTTTCATCTTTTTCAGGCGAGAGAAACAATGAGGACATGATGTACGCGCTACAAGGTTTTTGACAACTTTTTTTTTTTTCCCATTAAAGATTTTTTTGCCAAAAAAATAATAAAAGCAAGCGCACAAGTAGAACTTGTACAAAGTTTGAGAAGTTTTTCCTCCTACTCTATTAATTCTGTCCTGCTCTATCTATGTCACTAAGTCAGACATGTGAATTTGCCCCAGCTGTCTGACTGTTATTCTGGACAGGGAGTTGTGCTGCGCTCTCTATTCTGTCTTCAGTCACAGTGAGGACTCCTGAGTTAGTTGCCAGTATTCGGGCCTCCGGGACAGTATTGTCCAGATGCTTCTCTCCCAAACCGGGAGGTTTCCCTGCCGGAGGGAACTCGCTGCTCTAATTTTTGTATCGCTATGTGTGCCACGATGTGTGAGCAGGCTGTACACTGGTTGTTCCATCGGCTACAAGTTAAGATCAAAAATGAAATAAATTCATGTGCTCGGTAAATTTGGTATATTACACACTATTCAAATCAAACAAAGCTATTTCCACCATATGCCACCACTTTTTGATGTCTGGGAGATATAATGATGCCTCTCAGTAAAATAAGATATTTTTTTGAAATAGAAGAAAAACAGCCACAGAATCAGTAATCAGCTACTACATAAATGTAGTACACGATCTGATCCACAGATTTCTGTGAACATCTTCTCAGTGAAATACTAAGATTGTTATAGAAGTACTGAAGTTGAACCAGTTTTAATTAACCAGAATTAACAGGTACTTGCTCTGCCTTTAGATTTTCTTTGAATATATTTAACTCGTCTTGATGTTAGTGTATACGAGGCAATTAAGTGAATCTCATGCATTAAGTAGCACAAATGAACTTTGTGAACCTGAAATTGCATCTTGATTTAGAACAACTGTGTGTTATCTGAGACACAGCAGCTATTGTGTCTTAATTATACTCTATATTGTCCTTTATTTCTTATCGTCACTACTTTCTCAGTCCATTTCCTGCCCTCTTTCTCTTTTGCTTTCATTGACAAAGGCCCCTTGGTGGTTTCAACATTATTGAAGCAGTCGTCCAAGCTTTAATCTGTGACTTGGGGCTGTCATTATCCATCAGAGAAGACGCTCTGTCCTTTCCAATTTCCTCTCTGTGTCCATCTCTCTTTTTTCACACCACCTAGGCTTTGAATTTTCCCACTGCTGCTTCATAAATATTCAGCGTGCCAACCAGTAATTTACACACACAGTGTGCCATTCCTCATCATTTCTACACCTGGACACATGGACGTTGACATTCCTCTCTGTCCCAATCCCCTTTCACGTCTTCTCCTCCTCTCTTTTCATTCTCTTGTACTACTCTTCTCTTTCTACTTCTTGCATTTCCTGTCACTTCTCCTCCGCCTTTGCATCCTCCACCTCATCTTTGTCCCTAGATCTGTCCTAGCACCGTTTCCTGAAGGGCACCTACAGTAAATAGAATTTTTTTGTGAAACTTCGTCCTTGATCTTAGAACCACCAGTTTGACAAAATATGTTTTCAACATGTTCGTATGTTTCAAACCACATCTCGCTGCCCTTTTTGGTGTGTGTAGTTCAGTTGTCTTGGAGAAGAGGAAAAGGAAAAGGTTTGCAACCCCAGCAAAGTGTTTTTGTGTCATTGCTGTATGCAAAAACGAAATGTACAATGTGGCTCAGGTGTAAAGAGGTTTACGATTCATTCCTCTGCTTGTTGAAGCAACATCAGACATTGAAGCACAGTTGCTATTGATTATGAAGTCACTCTCTCCTTGACTGCTTGATGGACGTGCGTGTAAATGGATGAATATACTGCAGTGCTCTGCAGCAATAAAGCACTGTTGGAAAAAAAAAAACTCATTCCAAACAGGAAAGAATTCAGATTAATTTGCTCAGCAGACAAAGGAAGGCTGCTACACGAACAAGAATATTACCATCCTCTTTCGTCCTTCGGCTCTATTGTTCATGAGGTATGTTTGACTATATCTATTAATTTAATGAACAATTTTCTGAATTAACATCATTTTGAGACTGGATCAGTATTTATTTTGAGTTATTTTCTTATATTCATTCTTATATTCAAATGTCTGATTGTAGGTCATTCATTAGCCAATAATTGATGACCTACTTTTGCCAATTACAATGAAGATAAAAGGTCCGGGGCATTGACAGTGTTATTGAGGCTGTGGATATAATCAGAGGTTTTGAGGAACTATACAGTATCGTTATTTTTTTTCATAAAACTGTTAAAATAATTGAGATCTTTTTTTTTTCTTACACTTACTTTGGCCAAGGTGCAAAATTGTACAGAACATACACAACACGGGCACAAATTGGTATGTAAAAGGTTTCATCATAATTTGGGAAAAACTTTGTGCTTCACTCTTCAGTATTTCTCAATGCAGTTCATAAGAATTAACATATATAGTTATCAAACTATATATGTACGAACAATTCTCATCATATAAAGCAAAAGTTGTGTACCATTAAGATTTGTGCTGCTAGTTTTTGTCGAGCTGTGTGCAGTTCAGTGATTGGATCAGCCTGTCTTTGACCTTATGTGGTCAATGAGCTGGAAATGTTTACTGTGTGTAAAATGTGTGGGAAACACTGTGGCTGCTGTAATATCAACCTACCAATGGGCAACACATCTGGACTTTCAAAGAAATGGAAGATGGCCATCTGATTGGTTCATTGTGTGGGCTACCTCTCTGAAGAGCGCGTGGTTGATGCACAAACTGTGGTTCAAACGGACAGCTTCAAATTCTTAGAAAGCAATCGCGGCATCATCTCATCGTTAAGAGAGGCTCATATTCAACGAGGCATTGCAAAACTGCGCATGTGATGGGGCCCAAAAACAGTTGAGGGATTCAGTGGAAGGCTGAGTCTGGCTCAGACTGTGTGCAGCTGGGTACATCTTCAGCCGTTCCCTGAATATGGGGTGAACACAATGAGGGCACAGGCAAAAAGGAGAAAACGGATGAAACGAGGGAAAGTGGGAGAAAAGACGAAACAGGCAGAGAGAGATAAATAGGCAGGGGAGCCGCCAACGAATGGAAGGAACTGGGAGAGAGCGGTTGGAAAACAGTTTATAATCAGTTTTCTTGGTCTTCAGGTTTGGTCTGTTGTTTGGTCTGCTGGTCACAGGCAGGACATTTACACTCTGTGTCTCACACATAAATCATGTCGCATGGCTGAACGAACAGACAGCGGCAGCATTTCAGCTCCAACAGAGCCCTCCTCCATGCCCCGTGCAGCCCGCCCCATACGTTCTACTGAGTACTGAGACACTGGTGTGTAGAATCTGCACACACATTCTATGCAGTCATGCAAACTTAACCAACAGTACGTTTTCACACGATCATCCTCAGATGTTGATATGACCGCAGTGAATACATGAATGCACACGTGGACACACAGACCATCGGTCCCAAACCTCAGCATGGAGGAGTTCGCTTCAAAAACGCTCTGCAGCTGCGCCTTATCAACCACAAACTGAGAAAAAGTTTCCGCCTCTGTCTTCTTCCTCAGTGTCCATATCATCCCTTTTTCTATCCTCGTTCCATTCCATCCATATCTGTCTCTGCAAGGAAAAAGTGAATTTATTGTATAATCAGGAGAGAGAACAGTGACTTTGAAGTTGTACGTTTCCTACTGGGCTGTGTTTGTTGTATTGGGGGGGGGGCGGCTGGCAAACGAATGCCACCGTCACACACACCTGGTTTTTGCATTCTTGTGTCCCTCCATGCTGGATAGATATCTGGCTCAGGTTCCACCTGCTGGAGCTCTCTCTTTTTGATGCGTGTACAAACATTGGGGCTGAGACAACAGTCTCCAAATGCTTTGATGCAATTAGCCAACAGAGTGTGAAGCAGAAAAACCTTTGTAGCTTTTTACACAGAGCACGAAAACAGTGTCAACACACAAGGACGCAGAGATCAGTCGACAGGAGCCGAGCCTCTTTGTTGATGCCACTCCATCCCCTGTGTGTCTGTCACAGACTGAGAGTGAATCCCACACTTGTATAAACTGGGTAAAAAGCAGGAGAGGGATGAAGGAGGCTCAAATGGGAGCTATGCTTCCTTGTGGTCTGTGGGTAGTGAAGGGCGTGATCAGACAAAGCGAGGCCGTGGGTTTTGGAGGGAATCTTTGTATCATATTGAATTCACAAGAAAGGTCATGCTGCGACAGACAGATTGATAAACCATAAAGGAAGCAACCACAAGGGTACTGAATTTTAAATGCAATTTTTGTAAAATGTGGTGCTTGGTCATTTTGACAAAGGTCAATTTAAGGAAGAGGATGAATAAAAATCCTAAAAGAGATATCTAAATTTGGTGACTACAGCGCTCCTACACCTCATAATTATTACAGGCTGTTTACGAGAAAAAAAAAAAAGAACAAAACCGGAAGGTGGCCTCCTCCCTGAGCTGCACGTTCACATAAGCAGCAGCAAGTATGTGCTTTCTATAAATAAAAAGGACTTCTCCAGAGATTTAGTTCATCATCTACCCCAGCTTGAATTACTTCCAAATAACTCCTGCCACCCACGCTGGCCAAGCCTAAAAGAAGATGAACAACTTTAATGCAAAAAAAAAAAACAAAAACCCAAACAAATTGTGTGAAATAGTAGCTCCATGACCAGTGTGTCCCTGACGGTGGCTGTATAGCCCGACTATAGCCGTTGTTACATAAATTGAGCTCAGACCAACACCGCCGGGACTTCCCTCTCTCAGTTAATTTGGTGGCAATAAACAGTCCAATGCCAGCAGCAACACTGAAGACATGGAACAAGAAGGAGGAAGGAGACGAAAGGGGATTTATAGAGGCTGCATGAGAGAGAGTGCATGAAAACTCAGATTAAAAGAGTGATTGAAACTCAAACGACAGACAGAGCGAGAGACTAAAATGAGGAGAGAGAGAGATAGCAAGGAAAAATAAGAGGGAGGGCGAGAAACAGCAGGGCAAGCGTGTTTGGTGAGCTAATTCCCAGATATCGGCGCTACTTTGATTAGTAACTGGAGGGAACCTTTTAATGAGAGGCATTCTTTAATCAAACTCCAGCATAACACAGCCCACCAAGCTATCTCTTGTACAGTGGGGGTGAATGATTTCTCTTCTCAGACTTCTTCCCCCTGCGTGAGTCAACAGATGATGATCCTGCTGCTCTTCCTCAAACTGAGAAGGTAATCGCTTGCACTTGTAAGTATATTCAGACAAGCAAGTAATTTATTCCCTTCAGTCATCTTATTGCTGCAGATTAAAACCTCCTCTGTAGGAGTTTAAGGAGCCGGGTATTGATGCGCTGCTTGGCACATTGGAGCAATAATGGGGCATTGTGTAGCAAGACTGTCTCCAATACCTGGGAAATGATTTGGTCCGTGTGTGCGTCGGTTTGTGTGTTCGTGCGTGCGTGTCTGTGTCAAGCTCTCAAGGGAAAAACAGCCCTCCAAGTTTCAAAAGTATGTCTTGTTGTTGTTGGAGAGCAGAGGACCGGGCTGCCAGAGTGGGAGGATACAATACCTGAAGGAGAAAGCAAGACAGAGAGAATGACACAGATGGGATGAAAAAAAAAAAAAAAAAAAAGAGGAAGCAAGACTTTTAGGGACAAACAGTTTGAGGTGTGTGAAGTGTACTGCAGGCGGAAAACTGTAGCGCTGGTCTAGCATGCGAGCGTTTGTGTCTGTGGTCTCCAGTGCGCTCATTAGGAAAGAGGGACAGCTTCTCTTAGAGCCCCTCCCTTCCCAAGAGATAGAAAGCAACTAATTAGAGGTCTGTCCTCCTCCCTGACACATCCGCATCCCCCTCTGGAGCACCACGGCAAACCACTTACCAGCCAGAGTTTACAAGTGGGTGGAAAGAGGTGACATACAAATGTAAAATTGGAGACGACGTTTATGATACAGTTACACAATAATGAAGTGAGAGTAACACTTAAAATGATTACTGCTTTACTGTGGTCTTCGTTTTTGCTAAATGTGCTATGATAAAGCTGATTTACACTCCCAAATGGCAGGTAAAGGTCTGCAATGAACTGAGCACAGTGGATACTTGGCCGATAAAGAGCTACATAGGTGAATCTGTCAGGAGTTGGTGGAGACAAAAACAGAGCTAAAAGGGGGAGTAAATATTAGACTTCCAGTCAACTAATTGCTTCCTTATTCTGCTTTGGGGTGCTTAGGGCTCAGCCCAAGGCCTACCTGGAAGCAATCGAATACCAACACGTTTTAGACGGATTTTTTTTTTTTTTTTTTGATGATGATTGAGATGTTTTCTATTTATCATTATTCAGTGTAACAGAATTAGCTTGTTCTAATGAGGCACATTAGTACTTTAGTCTTTACTTCTCTCATGAAAAGGCATTGACTCAATCATGGCTGCCTTCTCTTGCAACGTTGCTCAACGTTCAACTCAAAGAAGTATGTGCGAGATTTTCGGTATCGTGCTATTTATGGTCGCAGTTGATGTCGTTGCAAATTCACAGTTCAGTGAAATTTATGCACAAAAGCAAGTTGTGTATACGAAGGAAAATATCATGGTTTGATTTTAAAAATTACTCCTTTAGGGTTGGAAGATGTTAATTATCAGCCAGTATTCTGGCACCTTGGAAGTGGGTGAATTTATGCCGGAGACCTTACCTTGTTTGTCTGTTATAGTTATCGCTCTTTGTCGAAGGTTGTTTGGGCTGAAAACTGTAATTTCTTTTTTTTCTTTTTTTTTGGGGGGGGGGTTATTGGAGGAATGAAAGGATTGAAATGTTTTACCTGAATGTTGCACTGTGCCATCTTGTGGTTTCTAAACATACAGCTGAGCTCTGTGAGTATAAAAATGAAGGGAGGAGCAGATTTAAAGGGGGAATTCACCTACACTAACAGATACATCTACGCACTTTATCAAAAATCCAAACAAACCAGAGAAGCTCAAATTGAATCACATACAAAAGGTGGGTGGGAGTGGCTCACGACATCTTTACTGCATTATTAATCCACATAGAAAATAATTGTTTGCTGCCTCATTATTGCTTAAGATCCGATTAACAGAGCGTTTTAAATGTTGAGCTTTGCTGCAGTAATACTTGAATTTGTTTTGTTTTTTTTTCTTACATTATAATTCTCAGGCTGTAATCTCTATAAACAGCTTTACTTCAACTTATGAATTGTAAATCCTTTTTCTTTGCACCCGTCTTCATTTGAAACACCTATTTTCTTCCAGGACATTCGACGATAACAAGGGACGAACGCTGGTTAATTCTGTTTTGAAATTCTGCTCAATATATAGCGGCCCTGTGTTCGGCTGTTTGATTAGGGCTCAATACACTCGCCTCTCTACTGCTTCTACTCCAAAAATGATTTCACTTGAGAAGGTATGTGTGTGCTAGGGTTAGTCTCTAAGAACAGAGCGCTGCTGCTGTTTTCATTGATTGTGACACTAAACCATACATTTACCATCACACATCTCTTACACCCCTCCTCTCTGAAACCAATGAATCAAAAGCTGCAGAGGGAGGAAAGCAAAGCTCGTTAGCAGTGCTTTCCAGGGAACCTCTCCCTCAAACATCTGACAGGATTGCTCTGATCGATAGCTGCCTTTTCTGTGCCATGTCTTGTATTTGCTAAGGCTTGAGACTATAGGCTAAGCGCTGTAGTGCTGAGAAGCACCCATTGGGGGAGATCTTCAGTACATTCAGACAATCTTAGGACTCTATCTTTACAATCCGGTTTGAAATTAAATACTGAAACAGCTCTGACTTGATTTCTTTTTCACACAAGTTGAGGAATTAAACCCTTTCTAGGGAACACAAAGTTTGAACCATTTAATCATCATCATATTTCATTTATAATACTCTATTGAGGTGAAGGAGAGACATATTTTCTGAATACACTGTATGAATATAGGTCCTTACAATATAATTTCAGAGCTGGACTAATGCTGTTAGTGAGGCATATGAGAAAATACGTGAGCAGGTTTGTGTAGAGCAAACTGACGGCATTAATCAGAGAGAACAGGATTTATTGTTTGTCTCTTCACAGACTTTAGCAACCTTAAGGTCATCCATAAAATAAGTGGTCAACTACTTCTCTTCCATCAGTCAAAGTCTGGCTAAAATGCAGGTGGGGCGATATCTTCATTTAGGCACGACCACACAGACAATCCCATCTGCATTTGTTTGAGAGCAAAATCAGAGAGCAGAGGCATGGATGACAAAAAGTGGTCACACTATTGCTTATTTGAATACACTTATTATGAGTGCCTCTGGGGGAAAAAAAAAAAAAAAAAAGGTCTACCAAATGAATGTAATATAAAATCATTTTCTGTAAAATGCCAGACTGTGCCAGGGTCTCGCAATCATTGGCTGCAATTTCTTGTCACTTGGGGAAATGGTTTTATGTAAGTACAATAACAAGAGCTAAAGCATAAAGCGCCCTGTTATGACTGCTTGTATGTGCATTTTGCAGAGGGTCTTCAGAATTTCCAGTTAATGTGCCATTATAAAGCCAGTCAAGGCCATGATGTGCATAGGTTATAAAAAAAAAAGAGCCCAAGTATACAGAGCATTCAATCAAACCCATTACACTCTCAGTTAAGCTTGATTGCTGAAGTGGAGATGACCTCCAAACATATCCCTGGTCCTGGAATAAGAACACAGAGCCCCACAGCACGTCGCACACGTTTTTTTGACATATAGTAAAATAAGAAGAGATGATCTCACAAACGCACTCAATCGGGAAGATGAGATACAACCTCTTCAAGTGAAAGGTGATGTGTCCTAATGAAAAATACACCGATGATAATCTTGGTGGTGGGTGGGCCTGTCTGATAGCATTAAGATCAGATCGTAAGTCTCTGAGGACAAAAAATCTCCTACTGGGGCAGTACGGTATGTGATGGCTCACTGATTCAGTCATTTAGCAGGCACAGCAGGATGCACATTGTAAAAACGCAGTCGTATTCCCCTTTTAAAATGTAACCACAGAAGATCTAAAGACTACTGAGAGGTGCAGTACAACAAAGAGGGCTTCATCTAACATGTGGGGTTTTTGACAACTTCTTCTGAGCAAGGTCAAAGATACTCTCCCCTTCTGACTTCCAAACAACGGACGGAGGAAACGGATAAGAGGGCTTCGGGATGCCTGTGATACTCGTGTCCTACAGAGCTGGCTTCAGTGAGCGTCCCGCTGGGCACCGGGCTAAATTAGTTGTGGCTTTCTGTGAAGCCCCCCTGCTTAATATGCTCCTGACAGAGAGAATGAAGGAGAGATACAGGGGGAACTAAAGAGAGGAAACTAAGAATGGAGGAGGAGACATCAACAGGATGGAGAGGACGAGGGGAGGGAGGAGTGGGGAACAAAGAAAGCTAATGGAAGGAGCAATGAAAGAAGGTGTAAGAAGAGTCTAAGGAATGTGTGTGTGTGTGTGTGTTTGGAGAAAAGAGAAACAAACAAAACAATCTCACATGCAAAGACCACGGAGATATGCAGAGACAGATGGGGAGGAAAGACACAGGAGACAACATGAAGGAGAGAGGGGAAGCAGGCAGAATAGGAGTGAACTTCAAGGTCTATATTGAGTCGGCGGTGGCAGCGCCAGAGGACCTGAGCGGAATAGCCTTGGCATCGCCTCCTTGGCCAATTAATGTGAAGCTGTCTGGGTCCGGGGAAGCTATTAGACTCGGAAGGAGAAAAACACATTAAAAAAGAACAGGAAGAAAGTTCACTGCCGCTTTCCCACAGTGGTGCCTGTACGTAAAGACCCTTGTTTTTCCTGACTGAATAATAGCCCCCTCCCTCCCTCTCTAAGCCTCTGGATGTGGGCAGAACATCTCTGCTTTATTAACTATCTCACCAGAGACAGGACACCCTCACCGACAAGCCGCAGCCTTTATTAAACATGCCGCCAAGTGGAGAGGAGTGAGCAATGAGATTCAAATTGAGGGAGACAAGAAAACACTGTGGTGGCCGTAGATTTAGTTAGAGGAGAGGGAGAATTTGTATTGATGTTAATCAAACAAGCAACAGTTTTTTCTTCTTGTTTAATAAGCAGTGCCTTTGCTTACAAAAAGTGCACATGGACGTGTGTAAGCCAGCCAAACAGGATAACTGAGCATATGTTTGTTTGCATGCATGGGTGTGTGTACAGTAGATGTGTGGACAATTAATTAGTTATGCATGTGTGCTTGCCTACAAATACCGCGTGGACACGGATGTCTCTGGAACCTGTCAGTCAAGTGTTTCTTTTTTTTTTTTTTTTCCCACGGAGAAGTGTTTACTATTAAACCACAGAAAACACAGCTGCATGAAGTGTAACAATACAAACAGAAATCTTCATAATCGCGTTACAATTAGCTTAATGAATGTGGCCGATCCTATTGTATAATACAGAAGGGCATTTGTTCGAGAATTATCCATCTCAACAGGTTTGTTGATGGCTGCGAACCACGACAGGTATCCACATATTAAAATGCGACGTTGAACATTCTTCTCCACATCCCGAATTGTTACCAGAGGAATGCCAGGCTTTTCATTATTTACATCAAAATCGGCAAGTTGCTGTAAGCATTGGGAAGATTTGCTCGTGTTCCTTGAATCAAAGCACAGATCAAAGGAAGAAAACATGTATTAGATTCTCCCTTCACAGAAAAATGTCAATATAGTCTCGACTGGAGTTTATTATTTGCAAGAAGTCCATGGATTTTAATCTGGTGTACAGATTGAAATCAAACCAGCGAGCGGATTGTGGTTTGTATTTCAGCCTGTGAATTTTAACATATAAGATATATTCTGTGGTTATTTCGAGATTGAGACCTGCGGTGGATGTAAATCTGCCTCAGTTGGTGCTGTCGCTCGAACAGTCCTCCCCTCGCAGTGTTTGAACAGCTGTGAAACACTGTGTGTATTTTAAGCGTTAAGGATTTAAGTGTGATATGAGACGTTTTGTGGAAAGAAACAAGATTTCTGAACTGCGCTCGTATGGAGTGTGTTGTGATCAGTCAATCGATTAGGAAGGAATGGATTCTAAAATGGGTTAGCATAATTGAATAGTATAGGCTGAGTGTGATGCCGAACAACATCCCTAGGCCTTTGGAGAGAAAGTAACACATAATGGAGTTGCAACTAGCAACAAAAAAATCACCTTAATTAAATATTCTGTGGGAGAATTGAGCAGCTGTTGTTGCTGTTGGATAGAGTTGGCCAATTCTACAATTTCTAATTAAAAATCCTTGATAAATGGGGACACCGCTCTGATAACTGGATTTATTGATCGGTGCGATCAGCCTAGTGTCAGAAGCCACGTCGAAACACATCCAAGATCCCACTGACTGCGAGCAAACTGCATCACCAGAGACCTCTGGCTGGAACCCAAAGCAGCTGGTGTTGCAATGGGTAATCTTCGCCAGCAGAATCTGGGTAGATTGTCCCTGAGGTGTCGTTACCGAGTTGACATGTTCTGCGAGCGTCTCTCAGTTTTTCCAGACTTCTTGAAGTATTAAATTCCAGCAGAATTTCTGTCTTGGGTACTCTTGATTTCTTTACAGACCTCCCTGGAGGCGGTCGTGGCCAGATCGAGCTATTTGACTCTGTCGCTTGTGGGCTGATGTGAAATAAAACTTTAATGCACTTAACTTTTACTTGCCTTTATGATTTTAGAGGAAATTGGCATTTGCCAGATGACTCAAAGTGTCAAGTGTCGTCAGAATGAATTAATTCATGAATTGGTCAGGGTATCAACAAGTTCGGAAGCACTTCAGCTGCTCAATCCAGTTGGTTTTGATTTGGCGTATAAAAATAAAACGATCATGTGCTCTAAGGAAGAAGAAGAAAGAACAAATACCACATGGGCTAAAATGATGAAGGAGAGGTTAAGTGCAAATGGGAGGACGGTTCGAGGGCCAAAGAAGCAACAGATTGACACACAGCCAAAGAGCCATTTGTGAAAAATATTCTAATAATTTTATCTCCTGGGAGCTGGAGCATCGTCCAGGAGCTCAACTGTGGCAACTGTGGACTTTACCCACAAAACTGTCTTCCATCATGAACACATATCAATACATGAAAGGACGTAAATCAAACAGCCCTAACAATAAACAAAAGGAACTTCTTATGTATCCATTTCATATCGCGTCATTCAAACCATAATACACATAAAGTTAATTACTGAGGAATGTGGACTGCACACTAGTCTCTCCATGGCTGTCTGTAATGTCTGGACTGATGAATGCTGAAATATCCATCCATTTTCTACCGCTTTTCCGTTTCTGGGTTGCAGGAGTGCTGGGGCCAATCCCAGCCAACGTACCAGGCGAGGGGCGGGGTCACCCTGGACAGGTCGCCAGTCCGTCACAGGGCCAACACACAGAGACAAACAGCCACGCTGAAATATGTTCTCACCGAAGTGTAGAGATAAACTCGCTTTTGAAGTGGAAATATTTCAATTCTACTTCAAATTAAAGATATTGTTTCATAATTGTTAGCTTCGTACGTTCTCCTCAGTATGAAAAGTACTCCACTTGGGTGTATCAAACAGAAGATGCTAATGCTGCCAGACATCCCGTGGCGAGGATTTGCCAAAATGAGCATTTGGTGAGATTGTCAACAACTCTGCAATGTGTTCATTCATTTTATCCATATGAAAAGATCTGTGCAGAATAAAGATGTTGCACTGGTCTTATTTATTTTTTTATTTAATGCATGATCCATTATAGCATCTGTGAAACCTTGTGAACAGAGGTTAAGGAGAATCATCAAATTACCCAAGAGTGTTTTTTTCAATAATAGGATTCTTGTATTTTTCTGTAGACGGATCAAACCGTCAAGGTCTCTGCTAAACGCACACATTTATGCAGTCCTTTAAAGGCGACAGTACAAAAATATCTGCCTCATCTGCCTTTTCAGTGAGCAAGGCCAAACTGGAAGTCGACATTTGAACCTTTCAATAATTTGTGCATTTAAGGAAGAATTCTGAGAATTCTTATCTCCTCTGCATACCTGATAGATAAAAATAGGATATGTGAAGCTCGTGTTTGTGTCGCTTCTTGTCTAAACCATTGTCATAATGACTTCAGCCTGAGCGCTCACAGAGAAACTGAGGCTCTTTGGCTGGTCTGACAGTTTCAGATGTTTATACAGCACTGGTTCGACAGCCCTGACAGCTCCTTACCACAAGAGACTCATCAAGTCTGACAATGTCTGGCCTGGCCAACACAAGAGAACACATCAACATGAGGTGAGATACAAAGTCTCAATCACCAGCTGTCATCACGTTGTCGAGCATATCATGCTCTTCATAATCACGCCGTCTGCCTCGCACCAATAAAGCTATTCATACTCCTGCATTAGGATACACAGTATCTGTGGTGAATATGGATGAATTATGATGTCTGCATTCTAGTGATGCATTGTTTTTAACTTGGCGTCTTGATACTCTGAAAGTCACCAAGATGCCTAACAGGAGATCGACAAAACTTTCACAACAGTGAGTGAACGGTCACATCTTTATTTCACTTTCGCTGTTATCTCTCTTTTGCTCCTACAGCGGTGCGTCGATTTGAAGTGACCGAATGATTACCTGTTTGAAAATAAAATGAACAGCACATCGTGGATAAGACAGGAAGCACTTATCTGAAGTATGTTCGCCAAATGGGAAAATACTATACCCGAGGCACAAATCCCCAAAATAATCTTTCAGCGAAATACCGGACACCTGCAGCGTAAGCTCAAGGTGTGCTGCGGTGGTAAACACACTTGACCAGATAAGACCAGAATCTGGTGTTAAGCCGTGTGTGTGTGCATTTGTGTGCCAAAAGACAGATGGCAACAATGCAGCTTTTCAAACTGAAGACTTGGAAAAACAGCAGCAGACGACAGTTCTGTTCTGGCTGCCTAACAGCGAGAGCGAGGTCGGAGAAGAAGGAGAGAGAGATGCGATCAGACGAGAGCGCCCGAGCCGGTCCACTGTGGTAAGATGGGCAGAACAAAGCACGGACAGATGGGAAAGAATTGAGAGACCTCGATGGGGGGAGTCATTATTGGGAATTTCTTTGTAATTTACTTTCCTTGCACTTCTGCTTTATCACACAGAGCAAATTGGACTGACGCAGGATTATGTATGAAGCAGTTAATGTGACCAATTCAAACATATGAGTTCAGCCACTGAAGACAACATTATATTATATTAATATTCTACACAACAGAAACAGCGCAGAATGTAGCGTCAGCTAACTACAGTAGACCTGAAACGTTCATGATAATGAGCACAGAGCCACACAGCAGTGCCATTTATGAATGACGAACAAAAAGCAAGCTTTAACTGGTTGATGTGCAACATGACAGCGCCTTTCACTGTGACAGTGAAATGAATGACAAATGGAACTGACAGATGGACAAAGACAGAGCAGGGTCAACTTCCTGACTTCCGAACGGCCACTCACATCTCAGTTTTTTGTCAACAATACGAAAAGATCTTGAACTACAGTTGTGAACAGCTGTTTCCCCTCTTGGGTAAAAAAACAAAACAAAACACCTATTCAGAACATTGCTCATGAAACTCAATGGCGGGATACTGTTGAATATATTACAAATTGTCCATTCAGGTATTCAACACATTTTCAGTAATAATGAAAAAGAGGAAATGAGAAACGCCTCGTGTCACCTAAAGTGTAGTGGTGTCAGCAGTGCTAATGTTCGGGGGGAGGTCAGTGAGTTTTGGTTGCACTGATATATACAAAAGAAAATTTAGCAGGACAGGACTTCAAAGATTTCTCAGCAGCAGTATTCTTGAAAAAAGGCAGCTCTGAATTAGAGCTCCACATACCAAAACATGACGAATAGCAATTTTCTGTTGTAGCAGACGTACTGGGCCTGGCGTCAGTCACGAGGTGTTGAAGAGGTTCACAGTCCTGGTTTTCTTTATTCACCAAATCCTGTATCCATGATGAAGTCTCTTGTCTACCACTGAGGAAAATGAACTGTATGTATTGATCTGCTGACGGTGCGGTCACTTGTAGCTTGCTTCGGATACAAATCGTCCACTTTCTTTCATTGTTTTCATGCGTGTGTTCTTTGATTTCACGCTGAGAGAGTCGCTGTCTGCTTCAAATACCAATTTGACTTCTGACACCTTCAGTTTAGCTCTCATGGCATGTTTCCCGTCACTGCAATTCTACCAAAGTAAGCAATGATCTGTTTGGAAAGTTTAGGTACAGTCTTATCAATAACAGGAGAATGCCGGCCACAAGTGGAGTTTCTCGACTGAATCTCTAATGAGTGTAATCTGAACGCACCTTTTAGTAGAAATCTGACCTTTTCCACAGGAATGAAGTTGGTTGATGAGGCAACTTTTAGTATAAATTTTAAATGAGGTTTAAATTGTTTCTAAATCCGAGGACTTGATCACTTCCAAGGTCATGTAACAGCATGAAATATTTTCACTGTGGTTTAATAAAGTTGTTCGAATTGAAAAAGATGCGATGGAAGAAGCTCTGGTATTGCCAGCTTGGTTTTCCTTCTCCTTCTTATGTGATTGCATGTTTTTGTTTTGATTGGATATTTTGACAGACATATAGCATATTCTCTCTGTGGATAGAGATTTAAATAGCACTGCCACGGAATAAATAACACAATATGAGATGATGGATGAAACCTATTGCTGAGGAAATGAGGAGGAAATAAATTGCTTTGTTTATAAGCTGCTTTAATATTACGACAGAAGGTGCCACTGGGAATGTCAGCCAAAAAAATAAAAAAATAAAAAAATAAAACAATTGGAAGGAGAGAGATCAGAGCTCAAATGATTAACATGAACTATTTTGATTAAACCAGACTCAGTCAAGCACTGTTATGAAACAATTAATCATCTTTTTGACTCTTACAGTTGTGTGCTGATTCACCCTTTTATTCCACAATTTTTCAAATAGAAATATTGCAAGTATTCACTGCTTGAGATTTTACATCCAAAACAGAGGATCAGATTACAGCAAACAACAAACTAGATCCTCAACAGCTGCAAGTTATGATGCCGGTCACTTGTAGTACATAATTCATCATTATTATTATCATTATATAACACTGGCAAGTACCCTTGTTTGCTGCATAATGTGTAATTTCATTTACCCTACCCTTTAAATGTTTTGTTGCTACTATAATTCTGTAATTATACATAATAAAGCTTTGAACAATGTTTACTTGGACTTTCTACAATGTGACTTTTATTTCTTCTTCTTGAACTCACTGCTGTGACTGTGTTGCCCTTCGTTTCACTCCCGGTGCAGCACAGAAATAGAGAAAGTATTTTTTTGTGATTTGGTTGGTGTTAGGAGTGTCGGGGTCAGCGTAGTGTGGAGCTGAAATGTCAGGCCCGTGCGTTACTTTGGGAAGGCTTCTTCTGTTTCCCAAAGAAAGGGGGAGGGTTTTTAGTTCTCCATAACTAATTTCCACACACGTCCTGAGGTTTTTATGAATATCGTTCTACGGTACTTGGACAACACTCTTCTCCAGGAAAAGCATCCATATGGACTGATCTCGATGAACTGTATTCTAAATATAACTTTCAGCCATGTAAAAATCAAAGTTGCTGTATAACACGGCCATCTCTTTTTTTAGGGCAAGCAAGCGCAAATGCTGGCCAGAAGCCTGTTTTCCATTGATCTGTGCCATCCGTTTGAATGCGTGTTCAAGTTTTGGAAGTTTGTACAGAAAAAAAACAAAAAACAAAACTATCTTAACAAGACATAAAGCTATATTTGCTTTCAATTGAGCTCCTGCAGAGAGCTGCCCAGATGGCCCAATCAGAAAAAAGTCTGGCAGTTGCATCTGGAGCCAGTAGGCCAGATGGAGAGTGATGCAAAAATGGGTTGTGTCATAAGAGGCCGAAAAGAATAAAAAAAAATTAATCCAATCCAAATGTGAAGGACACACATTCCACCTTTTGCGATGTAGCTGATTGTGTTTCCCTTTTGCCATATTTGATAATGATGGACTCTGGACAGATGGACGGATAAGATAAGAGAACGGGAGAAATGTACGATCTCAGTGTGATCTCCAGTAAAAATTTCACTGAAATCTGAGTTATCTCAAGATGGCATAAAGGGTTATCTCGACACTGTCACAGTGTCAGCAATGATTTCCCCCACCGCCATCAGTGTACTGCTGCAGTTTTCAGTGTGGACATTTGCCACAATAACTCAAAATGCAAAACACATATATACGCTGAGCAATGCTTGACGAGCCCATGGCAGTAGTTTGTCAGCATCGATGGCCGGAAGAACTCACAATAACGATTATATTTCTATATCTTAGCAAAAAGTCAAAAGTATGATAGGAATACTTTAAGTCATGTTCCTCTTTAACTCTTTAGCTGTTGTTTTTGAATGAAGACTGAAAATACCTATACAGACCAGAAGCATACAAAAAGAACGGTAACATGTAATGGACAGTGAAAAGGCAACGAAATTAACAATAGCGCCTGACTCTTGCGTTACAATATTTTCATATGTGTACATCTGACACAATATCCGCCCTTGGATGAGCGTGGGATGGGTTCGTAATGCAGCACTGTTTAGTAAAGGAATTGCCGCCTCTGTCTCTCCGAAGAGCGGAGACCGAGAATATTTAAAAGTTTGCAGATCTGAAATAGAAACATTAGCTTCTCTGAAGCACAAGGCTGAAAACAAAGTGTCTCAATATTTAATTTCATGGCACTGTAACGTGGAGAAAGCCTTACACGCTTTATTCCAAGCAAGAGGACGGAGACAGTGCGACACGAAGCTTTGCTTGTTTCGATAACTCCAGAATTAGCTTTGCCTGAGGCGCTGCTTAAGAGGGAAACCTTGAAAAGAGTGTTTTCATTAGCAATACAATTATCTCCAATAATCAAACTCTGAAGTCACAACATCCCAGGAAAAAATGCATACAACAGTTTATGCATTTGAAATAAGTGTTTATATCGCTTAAGACCCTTAAATGAGACCTTCGAGCTCCTCTTCTTTCTTCTTATAAACCTGTACAGCGCCCTGTTCTGCGCTCCATGCTCTTTATATCCAGCAGGGCAAAGATTACTTCACTCTCAACATTACCAGCAAGGGCGCAACACAGCAAAACAGCTACTTTGTGTTAGCACAGCGAGATAAGAGGTCGCAATTCATCCGTCTAGCCTTTAAGGCCAGCTGCGATAGCTGCCCTGCTGCTGAGGAGGAGGAGGATTTAAGAGAGGTTATACTGTGGCACAAACAGAAGACATGCAAACACAAAGAAATTTACCCAGCTCTTTTGTACTGTAGAGGGAGTCTCTGAACCACAATGAATCATCTCAGGTCTCTTCCAAACTCCAAGAAGAAGGGAGACTTCACCAATCAGCAATATAAACTCTTTATCAAGATTCTCACAGAGTTTGATCAAGAATGAGTCACTCAGCACAGACATTAAAGTGCAGTTTATCAGTAGCTGAAGCTGAGTTAAACCAGTTAAACTTTTTTTTTATTACCACAACATGACTCCTTTTCACATTATGCACTCAGAGGGGCTTTGTTTATACATATTCTGAGTTTTTGTAGCTGTCTGCTCTATAACCTTTCTGCTTTAGTTCACCCTCACTGCTCTAACCTGCAGCTGGCAGTTGTTTTCAGAGGAGAAGAGGCTCTAAACACTGACTCTATTCCACCTGACTGACAGACAGAGCGGTTAACAATTAGCTGGGAGACGCAGCAGAGCCGTCTGCAGCTCAAGACCGAGATTTTCCCAGGAACAAGTTTAAATTCACAAGGTGGCTGCAACCACAGCTCCAAGTTAAGGATAATATTATGGATGTGTTCAAAAAGCACTTCAGAACTCAGTCAATAATGCTCACTGATTAACACGGCATATCTAATTTGTTTCTTCAGTACAGAAGTCGACGTATAAAAGCCGATGCTTTATTTGAGGTTATGCTAAGCTAAGCTAAGCTAGCAAATTTGCAAGTGGAAGAAAATTTCTCATTTAGCTACGGTAGATATTTTTTCTTTAGCTATTTTAATGAAGCTATTAAAGTATATATGAGTCATTGTCAGCCGAATTATGAACCTGTCCGCTTTTCAAGCTCTTTTGTGTTTATTATTCGAACAAGTAGTAAAGTGTGATACGCTGAATTGGTCAGCTTTACATCTGGTAACACAACACATAGCACCTGGCAGAAACTCCCATACAACTAAAACATAACATTATACAACAGCATAGTGCATTTTCAGTTCCCCCAAGAGAGAGACAGAACCGCTTAGAAAGACATACATCTAAAGTAAAGCCCCCCAGCGTGAGCAAGCGGCACACTTTCATTCTCCAGGGATTGCTGCCTTATAACCAGTGTTTTTCTTTACCCCAGCCTAAAAAGGTCAAGGCTCGACTCGATGATTTACACGCCCACCGTAATACTTCCTGGAGCGTGGCGCAACACCAGATAGCCCACAAGCTAATTAATCCAACCTGCCTTACAACCACCCGTCAAGCACTTCATCAGCACCGGTCAGTGGCTGTGGTAAGGGGTCAGTGCTTCTCAAACGGCCAGGGTGCCGAAGCGTGAACAGAGCGTGGTGAAAGCAATTGCGGGCAAAGACGGAGGTGTCTCTCATACACACAGACATGTGAAGCGGTTCTCGGATGACTCCATTGAGAATGTGCTTCATATTATTCAACGACCGTGTTCCTCTTTCCTTCAAAAATTTTGTTCCTTTTCTTCTTCTTCTTCTTCTTTTTTTTTTAAAGTTGAACTAAGAGGTTGGATTATGAAATCATCAAAGATGCGGAGGAATGTCTGGAAGATAACTGTAAAAACAAAACATACATTTTCAACTGATTTCTTCAATCCTCTTGTCTGGCTTTTCTCTGTAAACACTAATTCAGATTTACGCTGGTCGATTCTACAGTGAAGCCTATGAGGTGAAAAACAACTGAATAGATTCATGCCTTCTTCTCCACAGGCTAAGTGGATTCAGCCCTCAATAATCAGCATGGATCATCGATATCCATCTCAATCACACTGTTGTTGGCTCATATGGAATTTGCTATAATTACACTTATAAATAATTGATTTGATCCGTGAGAAGTTCAAGTCCATGCTTAACCCTTAGATACACAATTTATTGAAATATCTTTGTAATGAAAAAATGTTCAATCAATTCATACTCCAGCTATAACTCAAAGAAACTTTTTGTTTTTGATATAATTACATTGAAATGTCCGAAATGTCAAACATTATTTTACGCAGCAAGACTCTGAAATCTCTGACATTCTCTGAAAATCTCGGTCCTCGTCATCTGAGCACCGAGATTTTCGTCCACCTGGAACTGTCTGAACTGAACAGGATCAATCAGACACAGAAGATTCCCCTGATTAGGCCCCTGAAGAGGAAACTGAAGTCCAAATCATGTCCAACAGAATGAGTCGTATTGGAGTGATTTACCCCCCCACACCACACAGAGCAGAACAACGAGCCACAATGTCCTGAGAAGCTGAGCACCAAGAAAAAATGGTGGATAAAAACAGCAGAAAGATGGACCAAGCAACAAACAGAAGTGGCCCGTGGTGCTGCGGTACACCCTATAACATCCTTAACGTCGCCACCCTGAATGCCTACACATTTCTCAGCACCCTGAATTCAACAGATGGCTCTTCCATCTGAAGGTGTGGGGTGACAAAAGGCACAGCCCAGGCAGAGGAAAGAAGTGGACAGGGCCTGTGTGTAATGATCACAGCCAGACAACTGCTTCCACTTATGGAGGAGCGAAGGGTGCAATCGCTCGTGCTTGTAAGGGTCAATGAAATATGTAAAGCTTGTTGTAGTGGATCTACTTATGAGGCGTTAAACGCATATACTGTGAAAGTGAAATAAAAATTGCAGCAAACATAAACAACAAAAGTCTAATTATTTGTCATGCTTTAGGATAAAAGAGAAGGCAGCAAGCAAAATAGAGCGGAAGTGGTCAAAAATTCTTTGTTGTTTTTCTCTTGAATATGAATGGAAGCAATTCTGAGTAAAACTAAACGAATGCTCCACAGCTGTGTTTGCCTTAAAGGGCTGTTTAGGCTACAGCAGGATGCCTCAGTAACTGCACCAGGATGAAGATGGACTGTCTGCAGAAAACGGCGGAGGAAAGTAATGCAGGTGGTACTCTTCTGTCTCTTCCTTTTGTGACCTTATCGATTGTTGTCTCATTCCGGCACCTGTGAGAGCTTTATCACGAAATTTAGTGAGTGCTTAAAAGAGAAAATGTGTCCCTTCAAATGTGTCTTTCCGAATGTGGATGTTGGAGTTCTTTTCTTTTTTCTTCTTCTAATTATTTCACCAGTTAACTAAACGATTTCACTTCATACAGCAGTTAGATGAATACATTATTTATCATCCAGCAATTTTAACATTTACCAAATAGATTTGTTTCACATAAAGGGTGTTAAAAATGTTTTTTTTTTCCCCAACTATGAATCAGAAAATGTCCCTTTCTTTGCTCGGCTACAGCTGCTGCTGTATTATCCAATATTTGAGCATGGCAGCCATAACAGTTCAGGTGACTGCTTTATTCTGACTAGTAAATCCAGTAATGACAAAATTCACACACACGCACACACACACACACACATGCGCGCACTCTGACAAGGCATTATACAGCCTGGGGTACCTGGCCTTCTATGTGAAACCATTATGCAGGATTTCTGCCTCCTGCTGAATGCAGGTGGGATGCGGGACCTACTTATTACAGCCCAGATGTGCCTGTAATCCATCACTGTCTCCCTTGCCCCCACCGTACTCTGGAGGATGTCTGGAGCGCGGCCCCCAATTGCGTTTGAGTGTGTGCATGCTTAGATATTCATCTGTCTATCTTCTTTCTCCTTTTTTTTTTTTTTTTTTTTTTGGGGGGGGGTGGTTCTTAAATGTCTTTTTTTTAAACACATGTTCATCTGTGTGCGTGTTTGTTGCTATTCCTCAGCATCTTTCTCTTGCCAAGTCAGTGGTTTATACAATATTAATGAAACTCATTAAGGATCTCTCAGAAGTGTTGTACATATTAATGATTGCCGTTCATATTGAGCATCTTTAGTCCACCTATTTTTGCCAGGCTCCATAAAACTGAATCATTCATGTGTGTGATGTAAATGTGAATGAAATGCCCCTGCCTCAGCCCATGCTACTGCGGTACAGATGGTGTGGCAGCGGCGGCGTGCTCATTATTTCTGCTGTTCATTACTTACTCATTATACGTGTCACTCTTCTTTCCCTACAGCAAATTAATGATTTGTTTTGGTTTGTGCATTTGGCTTTGTGTTGCCAAAACATGTGATTCTGCTGTACTGCTCCGAATGCTGACTGAACAAATCCATGTCTGAATATTGTGTCGATTCAAGGCGGCCTTGTTAAGCTGCACCCACAGAGATGTATTTTTAGTAGCATTTCAGACCGTATAGGCTGACAGTTTTGCATCAATATTCTCGGGTTTCATTGTACATGAGAGGAACATCCTCCTCTCTTATCGATTTGTTTTCCCAAAGCCATAAACTTGTCTTGAAGTGCTCCTGATTCAGCCGCATTTGTGCTACCAACGCACAGCACGCAATTAGACAATCCAGTTAAGGCGGCTTTTACATCGACACAGTGCCTTCACCGAAGGCCTCGGGAGAGTTAATTGTGAGCAGGGTAGTTGTGTAAGGGTTACCAAGTGTGAGCAGGTCTGCTGCTCCAAAGCAATCACCTTGTCCTCACAACACGGGCTAATTTAAGGGACTGCTTCCAGCCAACTTTGAATCTAGTCGGCGACCAGATAGCATCTGATATCACACATGCAGTCAAAGTCTCAGGCTGTTCTTGTCTGCAAAACCACATGAATGCTGAACAGCTTGGGAGACTATTGACTTCTGTGGGATCCCTCTATTTTCTCAGAACACAAAGCAATTAAGCCCTCTGTAGATTCCTCTCTTAACAAAGAGCTTTGGTTTTCTTTGTCGGTCTACATTGTCCTTTACTTTACTAAGCAAGGCTCTACATACTCACAGTCCAAATTGATACCAAATTGATACCAATAGATTGCCTACCACCGCTGCCCGAACTAATGAACACGTCGTTGAACTGACGAGACGCAGGGATCAATTGCATCATGTTCGCGGTAAACCCTTCAGTTTGCTGATGTTCCAGTGTAATCCTGGGGAGGGCGTGTGTTCACCATCTAATCAGGCCTCTGTGTGAGCGGGGAAGCTGTGCTCTATCAATACAGAATGATTTTCCCCTACACTATATCGCCACATGTAGACATGCTCTTCCAACTGCAACCCCTCTGACCCTAGCTGTCTCAAGTGCTGCAATAATTGCCCAGTCAATACACCCTTTGTCAATTGCATCATGCCAAGAAAGCAGGAAGCAAAAACAAGAAGCAGACACAATCTGCCGTTGCTGCTCCCCCTGAGTCTAATCTGTCATTGAATCAATACAAACGATGACACCAGACGACAACGGCGTGGGTGATATCATCTTTCATCTGCAGCCACAAAAGGAGCCCGGTCTGTGATATGTGGCCGCAATAGTGGACCACTGTTAGTGATTCTGCCACCATCCTTCAATTTTGTCCGGCTAACAGGGAGAAGGGGAAGGTGCGAGACCTCTGAGAGATCGCTTCTTCATTGTGAAAGTGCTGCAAAAAGCAGTTTGAGTCCCTGGTGTAAAGGGTTAAACAAGGCTGCGGAGGTGTTGGAAGAGAGTCTCCAAACAGATACATCGTCTTCACTTGCACAGGGAAAACTAACACAAATTTATGAAAGCAAATACACTTACAGTGTACTTTTATTCAATGAGAAGCTGTAGTAGAAAACATGAAACGACAGATCCCACAGCTTTAGAGTCAGCTATAGCAGACAGAAAGACATATTTGTTCCTTTGTTACCTTATGAAATGATTGGGATTATGTATGATTTGTGCTGTGAGTAGCCGGGAGAAGAAGGAGGAGGTGGCGTGATATTCAAGACAGCTGGTACCTTAAACTTAATCAGCTTCTCTAACATTCACCTTGCCTGACATCTTCCTTGAAGTGACCAGCTGAAGTCATCTATTGGCAAAAACATGAGGAAAAAATGTCTGATCAAAGTCA
Organism: Echeneis naucrates; assembly: GCF_900963305.1. NCBI lineage: Eukaryota > Metazoa > Chordata > Actinopteri > Carangiformes > Echeneidae > Echeneis > Echeneis naucrates. Next base: position 22,286,910 of record NC_042513.1, on the reverse strand, counting down.
AAAACAAAACAATGAGAATATATAAACACAGACCATACACACCATTTTGTCTAAATCAACAAAACAGCATCTCTTCACAATTACATTTTATCAAATATACTGGAACGGGGGCACTTTTAAAGGGAATGCCAAAAATAGCTTAACTTTGTGATGCATTCAGTGATACAGTAATATCCATGACGGTTAACTCGTTTACATTGGAGCGCGACAGTCATTGCATCATCACATCACATGAAATGGTGTCACCGGATACTGACACTGGGATGACTGAATGTACTATTTCTATAGAAATGCAGTAAAAGACCTTTCAAGGACAAACTGGTTGTGGTAGCATCAGGTGTTTACTAACAGTCTCTCGCATTTAGACCGAGGTTTTCTAAATGTCGCTCAGCATTCAATCAGTGCTGTTCTTGGATTTTTGGTTGAGGCCAAATATATATGTAGCATATATATATGCTAAAATACGAACTTATTGAACATCGAGGAAGGAGAGTCTGTGTTTTTGCTTGTTTGTTTTGCTTTCTTAACATATGCATACATTGGACTGATAATCAACTTGAGTTTATTGCATTAAATTAAAAGTCCAACATCCAGCCTCGGGCTCAGCAGGCCTTAAGGGTTTTTGGATGTGAGGTGCAGATCCACTTAAAGTAACTGGACAGTGTAGGTTGTTGGGGTAGCAGCAATAAGCTGCATCGAAACAGGCCTAGCTAAAGAGCCTGACACTTCTGTAGGGTCAACAATCGGCGTCGATGTTCAGCTTTTGCAGTTCAGATGCATCGCTATTGTCTTTTTTAGTAACTAAGAGCTCTTCTGAGCGAGTGTTAGAACTGAGGATACACTCTGATGCCTTTAAAATGTTCGCTTTTGTGGGCTGCAGCCTGTCAGACAGTAAAAGCCGAGTTAGCTCTCAGCACATTGTATCACCATAGATCAGCTTGTGCAGAGGGAATCCCTTGCCCTCCTTAATCTTCACCATCTTGCATAGTCAGCACAGATCAGAGGAATCAGGCCTATCACTAAAAGGAAGAAATGCAGACATGGGAAGGGAATAAAGAGAGACTAGCAGAGCAAAAAACCATAGAAACCTTCTTTCTCATTGCTCTTAAATGACCTCCTCATTCACGGATGCCTCATTTAGCTAAAGTGCTACTTGTGTATGTGCTATGTGTGCATTCCCTTGAAACTGCTATCATGGCTTGTCATGGAGAAAAACGGGGGGGAGACACAGTTTTAAAATGGAAAGTGTTTTTTGTTTTTTTTGTTTTTTTTTTGCTGAAACCAGAAAAAACGTAATTGAAGTTATAAGGTGTTTTACCCAGTATTCCCTGTGTGTCAGCATACGGTGTTTTAGTGTAAGAATGTAAGACCTACACTAACAATGGCAAAGCAAAGCAAACAATAACAGGGGACGAGGCTTGCAACATGAGTCTGCCAGTTCTTGTAGTGAGCCAGGCAAAGCAAAAAATAAAAATAATTATAATAATAATAACAAAAAACGGCCTAAAAACATGCCCACAGGAAAACAATTGTGTGGCAAGATGGAGTGTTGAAAATGAAAAATGAAGTTGCTTACAGTTAAGCTGCAAACACCCTTTCACAAAGTCATATTTACTTACATACTTAGTCTATCTGGTCAAGACCTTGTTTGAAAGTGGGAAGGACTCTGGCTCCATCACAATGTTCAGGAAATGTGTATAAAATATGGAGGTGTTGCCAGATTTAGGAACTGCCAAACAAAATGAAACTCAGCTGTTGTTGTTGACGAGCGTCATTTTAGGATTTGAACGATTAAATCTGAATCTGGTCTGTCTGAGGAGGAGTTTCATTAAACAAACAAGGAAAAGACCTGATGAGTTCAGGAATCTGCTTCTTCCTCTTCTTTTTTTTTTTTTTTTTTTAAGAGATTCGGCTCTATTCCTCTAACAAACAACCAAACAAAGACTGTAAATTGCATTTTGACTCCTTTTGTGAAGCAATCTTCTATCCCTGCTGTCACGGTTTGATAGACGGAATCCACAGGCACCTTCACACTGAACGCCTGCATGGGGTCTGTAGGAGGCTGAGCTCCAAGAGGCTGGACAGTTACAGGACTTTAATAAATGCACACGGCAGACCTTCCTGTGGTCAGCAGTGGCTACGAGGCAATTGTGTTCAAATATACTTGTTGGCAATAAGGAAATACCTGATATGCAACACAGAATACACCACGCTCAGTGAGCATGCCAATCCAATGGTTCATTAATTTTTAGCTTTCTAAAGGTCATATTTTTGCAAGACCTGCAGCCGCATAAAGCCTGCGCTGAAAACTTTCAACTTATTCGACATATTTTTTGGAGTTTCTGCTCCGATCATGAAGCAGAGTCAGTGGGCTGCGCGCTGTATGCCAAGAAAGAAACAAAAACAAAACAAAAGCAAACAAATTAGAGGAGTGAACTCCCCAGGGATACTTTTTTATCGATGCTGAAAACAATCGGACCATCTTAAAAGTGAGCTTTTTGGTGCAACTTCACCAACTTCCAACGTCCAGAGAGGGCAGAGCATTAGAAACAGTTGCACTAAACGGGACATTTATTAGACCAATTGGCAGAAGACACTGTGTTTTTCCACTTGAATAAAGTTTGAAAGGGAAAACCAAAAAATGTGAAAGTGCTGGAAAACACCACTTGAACAGGATACAAATTTTTTAAAATGCAGCCATGAGAAATGCCACAGGACCCGATCATGGGCTTTCCTGCAGTGTCCAGATTCATCATGAGCCCATTCCAACACACACTCCAAGAATTCAACTGGCAGCATAATATGGTTAATGGGGTCTCCACATTTTCTCACCAGCAGGGCGTCGTGCCTCAGCTACCCCGAGAGTTATTTCTCACCTCCTCTGCAAGAAGCACACACTTAAGTGAACCCCTCAGAGAAAGTATGAGCTTACTATTCGGCTGTCAATGACAAACTCTCGCAGAGGAAGGTTTTGCCACTTGCTATGTCCAGTAAGGATAAGTTGATCCTAGACACAGCAAGACGCAGCCAGAATGAAGTCCTAGTTTTAGCCGCAAGAGCTAAAACGTTTTAATGCCCTTTATTCTGACAGAAATTACAAACATGATGCTATGTAGCCTCTGATCCCTCACCTTAGATCCAACAGAATGAAGAAAATGCAGGAAATGTCCATCAATCCACATTCTCCAACAATCCCCCAAGTGTATAACTCTCCAAAGCCACACGCGTATATTAAAACTGTGATCTGCTAAAGTATCCTCTTCAGCAACATTTTTTACCTTTTGATCTTCAATGTAAATGCCGCAAATCACACAGCTTCCCTTCAACACAGAGCAATGGCGCTTTACATGGACCGTCAGATCACAGGCAAAGTCAAGTTGTGACTACTGATCACTTTATCTCTACATCCGGAAAGGTTGGCAGGAGGCCTCGGGGGAACAGCTCTCAACTTTCAACTTTAAGCTTTCAACACAGCTGACAGCGTACCATATTCGTCTAATACCATTTTTCTGCTCTTTCAAAGAGCTGCCCAGGAAGGCCCCCAACAAATTGTGAATAAAAGCAGGTATTTTCAACAGCAGGAAAAGAAAAAGATAAAGAGTAACACTCCAGAAATGCCCAGGATCACAGCAAGATGACGTGTGTAAATAAACCCATATGAAGAGGGAGTACACGCCCTGTCTACCACTGCCAATCTAAGCTAGCACAACTCGCCCCTGGTCTTCATTCATCACCAACAGCACGTGCTTATGCAGCGAATACTGATAGTGGCAGAATGTAAAACTTAAACTAACAAGGCTGAAGCCGGTCAAGGAACTGTGTACTGCAGAGGGACGGGAGAGAAGGAATCCGTAGCCTGAGACAGGCAGGTATTAAGAAATTCTGGGAGACCGGCCAGGTGCTCCCAGTCACACTAATAAACTTCAGCCTCCGGGGTCCAGCTAGACAACATGGAAACAAGCAAGGGAAATCACACACAGCAGCCTCCGCAACAGCAGGAGGGCCGACAGAGGATGACAATAGGAATCAGCGAATCTGTTTTCACAGCCTTCAAAGGAGAGAGAGAGAGAGAGAGAGAGAGAGAGACAGGGAGATAAAGGGTGACAGTGAGCAGGCAGTATTGCTCTTGAATGAGTCGAATGGATAATGGGCAGGGAGAAACATTCAATTTGTTACACTGGTTGGTCAGCTGATAGATTGACTGAGTCACTGGCCAGTTGGCTGACTGGCTCCCTCTCAGCGTGAGATTGCTGATCTAACCGTTCATGTCTTACTGATATTCCCATACAAAGCTCCCATCACTTTAACAAAGCTTCATCTGTGTCTCCCAAGTGAAGCCTGTAGAGAAGAGTCTGTGCTCACCGTGCCGCTGGCAACACAATCATTTAGTTCACTGTAGTCAGCTTAATGTCTGTAAAGGTATTTGGGGACATATTTTACCAAATCGATTTGCAGTAAGATAAACCCAGCACCTTCAGGATCATCTTCCAGTGGTTAGGGTTAATGGATCAACTTTTCCATCTGTAATATAGCGAGTGGGCAGACTTTGGGTACAGTGTGATGTGGCTATGAGGGCAACCTTACTGAATGGTTGTGGATTTGTCTTCTCACCATCTCTGCTGTAGCGCTGCTCCTGCACGCTCTATCTTCCCGCATTGATATTGTGCTAATATCAGTCAATAATAGTGACTTTCCAGTGTTGATGAGCAGCTGGAAACAAGAAGAGGTGCAACCATAAAGCAGTCACGTGGTTTTTCTTTACTCCTGTACTGAGCAAAAGAGAGTGCCAACGTTTGGCAAAACCATCAATCTATCGATTCCTGTTGTGACTCAATGGCTGAATTTCACTTTCTACTGCTGTACTGTAACATGCACTATAACATACTGTTTTCATTTCTTCTTAGTTCAGTTGAGAAAGAACTATTTTCTGTGAACTTCAGTCGCAGTTATGGCAAGACTGCAAAGGAAAAGTCTATAATCTTAAAAAAATTATTCAATCAGTCCATCTGCGGCATTGGCAGTAGATCTAATGGCAAAGCAAGACAAAATACAACAGCTGTGACATTTGTTTAGCTATTATAGATTGTTAACGTTAGTTAGTGTGTTGTGGAGTTTTTTTTTTTTTTTGCATAAAATGGTCTTTGTAAGAAAAAAAAAAACATTTTTGTTACATACAGAAATATTTTTAATCTTCTTTCATATTTTGTAGCCAGAACATAAATACATGACCAGAGATGTCTTATCTATAAATAAAAAGTTCCAAGCTTCCTCGTTTGGTCCAGCAAACAGTCTACATAAACGGGTCCTATAATTGGGCGCCAGTATCAGTTACCAGGCACCAGCCAGAAGAAAAGCCAACAGCAAAACTCGCTTAATTACCTTGGTTGACAACTCAGATATAAAAGCATACAAAAGCTAAAAGTACATAATAAAGAATCATAATAAAATGCACCAAAAAGGTCCGAACCTGCAGAGAAGTGGAATGATAATACTCTTTATTATCATCTGCTTTCCTTGTTTCCTCACTGAACTTAATATCAAGGTAAATTATGGGGTGATGTCTAAACCATCAGCGTTGGGGAGATATCCTCATACTCTGTTGTCTTCTCGCAGAGGCTGAGCCGTCACGTGTGGTCTACAATAACTGTTATATCTTTAAAGGCCTGGTTTGGTTATCTTTGTTTTGGCGCATAGCGCATATAGCCAGTCCACACGTTAAAATACACTTTCTATCAGCTGAAGTTACTGGGCACACATCTAAGAGTTTCCCTGAGTCCAGCTCATGAATATCCTTCTTCACAGCCTGCTCCTCCAGCTGCTTGTGTGAGATATCTTTGGGTGTTAAAAAGCCAGATGGGATATGCGGTACCTCAGTTATATTCTGGGTCTGCCTGAGGTTCTCCAGCATCCCAGATCTTCCCCACAGTACCTCCAGAGGTGAGCGTGCAGGACCGCACTCAGCATCTGAACTAGCTCCGTTCATTGTGAAAAAGGTGTGGCTCCTCGTTGAGTTCCTCGCTCTGTCCCTTTGGGCCAGACAACGCCGCGAAGAAAGGTCATTTTGGACGTTTGTTTTTTTAAATTCAATCTTTCGGTCTCTACCCAGACTACAGGTGAGATTTTGAAAACGGAACGGTAAACTGAGTTTTGCTTGTCTTTACTATGACGGTCCTCAGGAACCCAGAGCCTGGAGAAGCAGATCTGATCCCCTCCCGTGAAACAAAAATTCTTAACCAAAAGTATTAATTCACATCCATTCTGCAGGTGCGTAAAATAGCCTTAGGTGTCGGTGCATACTTTTCTTTTTGGAGCCATTTTTTTAATTATATAGACTTTAAAACTATTTTCAAAGCTAAAACATAATAGCCACTTTCCATGGAGCTGCAGTGTTTGAGTATGATTGTAGACTTGGCTTCATATCAGTGATCACAACCCGAACCCTGACAGGAATTAAATAATTTTAGGGCCGTTAATATGCAGCTCATTATTAATAATTAAGGTCAACCAGCTCCTCGCTTGCAGGCTAATCCACAACTATTGCTCATACAGACCAAGATTCAAAATGATGATGGCTTAGCTGCATTGCTGGCCAATTATGAACCCATCCCATCCAAATAACTGGGCCCAGAGGGAGAAAACTCTGATGTGTAATTCATGTTCTCATAAGCAAAGCTTCAAATTTGCAAATTATTTCCCCATAATTAAACAGCCCTTAACTAAAGTTGTTGCCTACATTCACCTAAGATCTGACCGATGCATTTGTGGCACTGTCACATATTCTGTCTTGTATTGTTAGGTCATAAAGTTCGCACACAATTGCACGGAAAGCACGACTACAACTACCAGTTCACACACAGAATTGGCTCTCAGGGAAAGCAAATACAATTCACTAAAGCCACACAGCGTTGTTAGACAAACACACACACGGCTAACGGTTAATACATCCGCTCGTTGCGCTCACCGTCTCCATCAAAACTCCACGAGACTTAATCAAACTCAAACACGGCTAAGCCGTTCCTTTTATCCCCAGACAAAGAAGATGAGAGTCGTCAAAATCGGATTCATTAATTGTCTGCATAACACTGAAGAAGAAATATATATTTCTTTCATCCTGTTATATGTCTAGAGTTCAGGATTTCCTTTTAATGTGGATTCGAATTCATATTCAATCACATTACCATTTTTTTGTTTATATCAAGTGCCTTTTGTAAAGCAGATAAACTAACTAGAAGGAAACAACCGAGATAAAGATCAAAGTTAAAATGACGAGGGAAGCACAGGTATCTGTAGCCGTGGCTGATCAAAAATACCTCTCCGAGGGTGACAGAAAGGAGTGTGGAGAGAGCACGAAGCGAGGGATAAAAACAGGGAGGGGCTCTGAGGATGTGGGAGAAGGAAGAGGATGGGAGGGTGATAGCCGCTGAAATGATGGCCACCCATGTGCTCCTCTAATATGAGGCACAAATGGATCTGCCTTTTATCTCAGCAACGCACACACCATCCATAAAGCCCTGTCAAACTGAAGAGGGTAGCTCATTTATGCTGCAAACATATGCACTCAGACACACACACACACACACACACACACACACGCACGCACACACACACACACGGGTGGTGAGCTCATTTACGCTGCTGTTCATTACCATTATCACCAGACGAAAGGAAGCGGCAGAGAGCCAGGCTGCATCTCGCTCCTTGACTCCCATCATCATGGTCTGAGTCTCAGGTGTTTATCGGGCTGTCACTTTGCAGGAGGCCCGACAGGCGTCCTGACACTCCCTCCTTCATCTTCCATTCTCGTTTGCTCATGGGCTCCACTCGTTGCACTCTTTCTGCACCCGTGTTTGTCTCTGTTGTCTTATTTTCACGCTGACTCCACCCACCTCAACCCCTCACCACCTTCTTTTTACTTTTCTTTTTGTTTCTGTTTTGGTCACCATGGTGACAGCAGCCCTTTCCTTCCTCCATTATTACCTCAAATCTTTGTTTACAGATCTCTCTTTTTTCCGGGCTTGTTCATGCGATTTCAGAGGGGAAGTTTGTGGCACTTAAGCATTTAATGATTTCAGAAGCAGTTTTTCCTGTTGTTTAATCTCTCCCTGGTGCATTTTTATCATTCAGGTAAAACATCATGGGTCTAATTTAGTTGATTTGCTTATCAAAATTCAGCCAATGGGCAATTTTGGCGGCCATTATTTTGAAAGGCAATTACTGTGTGTGATAATTACGTTAATGGACAATTAAGAGAGACTAACTTTATCATGGTATAATTGGGGATCGACTGAGCTTTCTGCATCGGAAGCTATTAGGGAAAAGCTTTCGCTTGAGGCGGTACACTGTGGCTACACTTGATTTGAAAAAACTCTTCAAAGGGTTGCTATATATATATATATATATATATATATATATATATATATATGATAAAATTCAGGAGCAAATAGACTGGTATATGTCACTTTAGGAAAAAATGATGCATACTGCACCAAGTTTATATAGATTTGAATAGCCTGTTAATAATAATGATATTAACTGTAGTGTATATTTACTGCATTTGCCATATTCAGCTCACATTCCCTTTAATTTGCAACTGGCATATCTGGGATGTACCATTATACTGAAATAATCTGAAAACTGGAAATATGTTTCACAGAAAATGAAATGCTATTAATATAATCAGGAAATATGATTTCTGTATTGTTGTATTTTGTAATCATAAATCAGAGCGAGGCTGAATATACCATGTTTATGTTCCATCCAAACATTCAATTTCATGGCGCAGAATCCAATTGTGAATGCAGTCTGATTACACTTTTCATGGTCATGTTTTGACTCACAAAGTTTTAATGAGGAAAGAAAGTTCATCATTGTTGACATCATTCTTAACTTGATGTAAAGAGACTCTGTAACTGTTTTTTTTTTTTGTTTGTTTTGCTTCCTCCTCAGCCGGAGGTCTCACCTCTGACCCATCAACGTCATCCATTGAAAACAAAGACACACACTCAAACAAATATTGTTGTGTCTGAGTGTAGCTGAGCCAGTTATTACGATGTCTGATGTCACGATGTCACAAAGGTTCGTGCCAATGTGATTAGAAGGTGTAACTCGGGCCTAAAATGTGATTTTAAAAAAGGGTCAATAAGGATTTCCTTTTTTTTTTTTTTTGCCTTTGCTTAATTTTTCTCTCCGGGTTTTGTTGTGTTGAGTTGTGTAATTGTTTGTACTCTTTCTCTCTGTTCCACTATTGTTTCTGACCCTCCTGACTGCATTGAAGGTGAAAGCACCTTCACTTCATTGTGCCCCCTTTATTCTCCTCTCTCCCAGTCCAGCTGAAGTCCAACTCAGCTATTTAATTTTAATGACACAACCTTCTCCATCTTTTTCATATTCACCTTTTCCTGCTCTCATCTTCTTCTCTTTTCTGGGAATGTAAGTACGTTTAATTAAGTTAAAGCCTTGCTGTCACTCTTTCGTTTTCTCACTTTCCCTGTTCTTCTCCTCTTCTTCCTCGTTCATTTTTTTTCCATTCCCATCATGCAGTTGATCTCATCTTCATTTCATCTCCTGCTTTATCCTTTCTACATCCTGCAATCCATTTCCTATCTCTAATCCACTTCTTTCACATTTCCCTTTGTCTCCATCTGTTCTCTCTCCTTCTTTCCTTTCTTGCTTCTGTCTCCATGAGTCCCAAAGAGCCCACGTGGGAAAGAAGTATTTGCGTCGAGTCTCTCTTTTGCTTTTTCTCTCTCGCTTTCATTCACGCCTTCCCAGTCCCAGAGGTTTCTGATTTTTGTCTCCCCTCTCCTGTCTCAGTCACCTTGTCTCCCCCCACCCGCGTCTCCAGCCCCCTTCCCCTCTCCGTTCTTGTGCTCCCATGGGTGCAGGTGGTAGAGGATGACGCTTTGCTTTGATTGCTGCATGGCTGCAGGCATTCCCGGGGCAGAGTCGCTGTAGCTGCTGGATGTGGTGGTAAATAATCCCGACTGGGGAGAGAGGAAAAGAGAGACACTCTGGAGGGGAAGAGGGAAGGAAGTGTGTGTGTGTGTGTGTGTGTGTGTGTGTGTGTGTGTGTGTGTGCATGGACGGGATTTTTTTTTTTTTTTTGCGGATGAGGAGTTTTGGTTAGTAGAAAGATGTTACCAGAGCATCTACTTTTTTGAGAGATGATAGAGCATTTTGCACAGTTTTGTAAAGTGGACAAAAATTGTTGCACAACTCTTTTTCCCCTTAATCCATATATGCACAGGTGAGTATTATTAACTATGACAGGTTTTGAAATGCACTCCTATACACCATACGCTTCCATATGTGCCACATCATATGGGCTCAGAAATATGTAATGAACTCAACTTGTGACATCGTTGTACTGATTAACATTCACACTGCTGCTTTTTGTTTGAAATCTACAAACAAATGTATTATTCATCTCTGACTCACAAGCAAAGCCATCGTAACTCGAAACGGAAGACAGAGAAAAGACTCTGAGGTGACAAAATTTCAACTGGTTTAGAAGAATATTTGCCAGATAGCCGGCCTGCTGCCTTCTTGAGGCCTGAGCCTTTTAAACGAGACATTTTATGATACTTGGAGTTTAAAAGTATGTGTAAGTTGTGCGGAGTTACTTTTATCGTTTCAATTAGGAGACAATATGACAGGTGAGGAATATATTAGCATCAGCACAATTCAATTTTTTTTTTTTTTTTTATTGTTGCAGTCTTATAAACGTCGCCAAGCTCACACACTTGGCTGACAGATACAGCTACAGAGTTTGAATTCCTTTTAAGACCTTAATAAATAATTGACTAGCACTTTGTTCAACTTTAAATCACACTTTCAAGAAAGCACATTCTCATAAAATTACGCATGCATGGTTGTGCAGGTGTGCTCTCTCGCATTGCTTTGAGTTATAGTCATTCTCTTGTGGCTGTATTTACAAAGTGCAATGAAAAATATTATCAATTACTAATTGTGCATAATCCATTAAAAAAGTAATTACAATACTAATTACAGCCAAATTAATTTGTTATAAAATGCCTAATATGTTTTTCAGTACTCGGTGTGACAGTATAAAAGTGGCTTTTGCCATTCACCAGCTGAATCCAATAAAAGGTAACTAACTGTGATCGGCCAGTTTTATGTGCTTGGGGGGGGCTTAAAACAAGTTAATGATAACTGTAATAGCTCTTCTTACAGTGATAACATAAGGCAGTAAACTGGGAACCTGGACTGATACAAACATACTATAATTACTTAATACTCTACCCTTATCCAAGTCATGATTAAGAAACAAATGGAAATCGGTAAAGTAATTTACTTGTAGAAAACTAGCTTTTTGTTCCCAACTAATTGTTGAATCATATCATCTGGCAGAGAGCAGATTTTGATTGATATCATGCGAACTCCTGTGGGAATGTGCCGTCTTCCCACAACAAAGATTAAAATCTATTTGCGTTTTCTCTACTTCACAGAGCAATTTCAACTGCAGGACTAGTTTACATATGCCACACACACACACACACAGAAAAAACTTGTTAATTCTTATTAAATGTTCTGTTTTCGTTTAGCATTTCTATTAATACTTAATTCCTCCTTAAGTACTTAATACCACGCTTCTATTAATTTGGCAACAAGCAAGTTCAGAAAGTATTTTATCATTTTTGTTATGCCGGATTTCTTTTATTATATTTCTAAAAATAAAAAGCTAACTGAACTGCAAGGCAGACTCTTCAGTAAACTATACAAAATTATTCAAAATATATTATTATTATTATATACTTACCAATACAGCAAATACCGCAAAAGTTTAATCTTTCTTGCATCTACAGTTTTCAAAAGTATATTGGCGTGAGCTAGTCTCAAGTCTTCAATATCTAATCAGATCAAATTTATATTTATATAGCTCCAAATCATTACAAAGTTACTTCAAGGTCCTTTGAATATGGAGCAGGTCTAGACCAAACTCTTTATTGATTTATTTGAAGAGGCCCAACAAATCCGCCATGAGCGAGCACTTGGAGATAATGGCAGAGAAAAACATCCTTTAAGAGGCAGAAACTTCAGACAGAACCATCAGCAGTGCACAGTGCAAGGACAGTATGTAAAACCTACAACGTCACGTTGGCTCCAAAGGCCGTGTTTTAGGAACGCAGGACAAAAGAACAAAAGACTCCTGCTCAAGTGTTGTGATGACCCAACCGATGTGTGCTTTGTTCAATGTCCTCATCATGCTGTTTTATTTATCTCCTAATACTGATGGTTAAGGATGAGCGAGTACACCACCATCCGGACCTGTTCAACCCTTATCAGTATCCGTATTTGTACTCGGAAGGGGTGGGACTTAAACCAGAAGTGGGCGTGGCTTGCACAAAAGTTGTATTTTTAAGCCTGAAATTGATATCGGTTGGTGAGAAGTTTTTATATTTATTGTAAGCCTCAATATATTTTTAATTACAGCTTAATTTATATTACACTGAGGTAGGAAAAACGAGCTGACTGGAAAAAAACTGACCCAGTAAAGAAACAGCGAGAATGAGAAGAAAGCTATTTTAAAATGTTGAACTTTTTATCGCTATCAGGTTAAATGCTGATCTTACCGGGGGACTCCATCGGGTAGTTTTAAATATTGATGTGTGTCACCGCCGGCCGTTCACTGGGATCATTTCTCCATAAAAACGAAGGCAAACAGAAGGGACAGTGAGAAAGACCCACATGTGTGAGTTTTTCATTGTCCCGTTTTTTCTCCGGTACAGCTAGCGTGTTAAAGTAACCATTCTCTTCAGCCCCAGCACGGACATTAACTCGTTTTACTTGTACGCTACTCGCACTCGTCAAAATGACTGTTTCCGGCTCAACCCTGCTGATGGTATTGTTATCAGTATACAGATTTGCTTAAAAACTAGAAACTCAATCGTCCACTAGATTGCTGAGAAAAAGATCATTTCAAGGAAAATTCTATAAAAAAACAGGGTGCCAGGTGCAGTGCTTACTGAAGCTGTTCAGATGAAAGGGATGCTCGCCGGTCCATCTCAATTTCTATAATAACTTACCTCCTATTTAGTAATTCTGTAAAAGCTTAAACAACTCAAAGGGATGAATGTCGAGAAAATGAAATTTGAGGATGGGTGTCACACTCGGTTAATTGGAGTTTACACAAAGGATTTCTCTTGTCAGCTTTCATTAAATGAGGTCCAGTTCTTGGACTTTTCATTGGTAATTGACAGCAGGATCACAAAAAATTTTTAAATATCACTAGACATGTTTATCAAAGTCTGTGATGTTTTCTCACAAGGTTTTGTTCCAATACCTCGGCTCACTCCGCTTAGATGGGTTCAAGGAACAATACTGGTGATGCTTTAACACTTTAAGGCATCTGAAGGACATCTGGAAGAGTATTTTTGAAATAATGTGCAAACATTCACAAATGGGTTCTGTCTAGGAAGAAAATATAATCATGTGCTGTGGCGATATTGTCATTGTAACTTGATGAAGTATCCAATCTCTGCTTTCATTATCCAATGTAACACGTCCTTTTTTTTTTTTTTTTTTTTACCTCTTCATCCTTTTTGTGTCCTTGCGTTTCATACGACATAAATATTTTTGACAGTTTTTTGTTTCATGGCTAGCTCAAGCAGAGCTGAGTTTTATGTCCTGTAATAAATACAAATCTATTTAAGCCAAATATTTTCTATGCAAAGGTAACACACTTGGAGATGTGATCCTGAAACCACTTGATGGAAAAAACCTCTGCACACATCACGGGATTTAAATTCCTGCTGGGTAAAACAGATTTAAATGCCAATATAAACTACAGCAGGAAACTCTGTGGTTAAAAAAAAAAAAAAAATCACTTTGAGGATTTACACAGTTTGGGTCAAAATGGTGAATCGCTGCAGTGTTGAAAATTAAGAAGAGCTGTATTTGATCTACATTAGGTGACTCATACTTCTTATCTCTTCTCAACTTCTCAAGTGGCCATTTGACTGAACTTTCCCTTCGACTGACAATAACACAGTGGTTCATATAAGAGGCAGTCTGTCTTGGTCCTTCTGAACAGTTTGACGGCTAAAAGTCAAGTAAAGCAGCACACTTGGCTCTGTTTCTGCTCAAATGCAACATTTTTGAAAGCAAGCAAGATTATTTTCTTCGTAAATCACTGCATTAGTAAAGTTAAAAAAAAAACATGAAAATTGAAAAAGTCCTAGTCACACTGGCAGCCTAAAGATATTCAGTTCTCTGTGAGAGAAAGCACAGAATCATTGACTCAATCGAACTGGAATAGGTGAATGTTTATGGAGGAGAGTTACAGAAGTTAAATCTGCTGTAGCTCAAAATCCTTAGACAATCATCCTATTGCTTAAATATGTGTTCCAAGGATATACAAAATATCTGGTGCTTCACAAGAAAAGTCCAACAAATAAAGAAAAATATAAATATAAATATTATTTAAAAAACAGTGAAGTGGAGCGATTTGCCCAAATCACATTACTGCACTGCAGCATTGCCCTCAGCCCATACGTCAGCACTGCTTTTCCATGGGCCAAAGTGAAAATCTGGACAGCTCACATAAACATGCACTGTGTTTTGTTAGCGGCAGCAAAGGTCAAATAACACCTGAGGCTTCTCCAGGTGACACTTTCACTCCTGTGTTTCCTCCATTTCGCTACAATGAAAGACCTCCACGGCTACTTTGTGACTGTTCGGAGCGAGCTATTCACTGCCTCCTCAGCCCAGGATTTCCCCAGACTCATTTCCTTTCCCCTCCTCCTTCTACATTCAGTTTTATAACTTTTGCCTCTATTTCCTGCTTAATCCTCAACACTTTTATTTTTTTCCCACCAATGGCAACACGACGGGTTTCTGCTCGGCATGCTGATAGGCACGGAGCCATACGGCAACAGTAATGTACACAGGAGACGCGTGAGTGGGGAAACAAAGCTGCAGGAACAATTCACAATAGCCGTGAAACTGTTTTGTTGAGGCTGTAGCTAATTATGCCAGACTGAGTTACTACTCTGCACTTTTTAAGGTGGTTTTTTTACTGTATGTGTAGAAATTATTCGATTTTCAGTGACAAAGTATCTTTAAGAATCAGGCAAGCCTCGGAATTTTTCAAATGGAGATGTTAGGTATTTTACTGGGCTAACTGTTTGAAAATGTCCATAGTAAATCAGGAATCGACAGGAGGGATAAGGAATTAAACAAAACCATGCTGTAATTTAGTGGAAGGAATATGATTTGATGAAACATTGTGCCTCAGGAGAAGTGACTCCACATTCCCACAGCTTCCAAATGTTTGAAAGGATGGAGGGTCATATCCAGCTGAACTAGATCTACCACGATGATACACATTCATTGGATCATCCTAGTAGATATTTTATGAGGGCTCTTCTTATTCCTTGTTACAGAAAGCCTCAAATAAATATTTATGATTCTGAGACCGGCAGCACGGCGGCATAGTGGTCAGAGCCGTTGCCCCCAAACAAGATGGTTCACAGGGCTGGAGGCTTTGTGTGTGGAGTTGGGATGCTCTCCCCGTGCTTCTGTGGTTTTCCTCCACCGTCCAAAGAAATCATTCATTCATTCACCTTCAACCGCTGTCTGTCGCAACCCACCCCCTCCCCTTTTTAACTTAAGTTACATGCTAACCAGCTAGCTCTGGCCAATCTCGTCACTTTCCAAAAGCTACTTCCTCTAGCTAACAATCTACGATGAAGAAGTAAAGCTGATCAGAGAGCATATGCTGCAGGTCTGCTGTGTCACTTCTGCCCCCGGCTCTCTGCATAGTTCAGAATAAAGGATACTGGAATTTCTGATTTCTCTTCATATCTGGTGTGCTTATCTGAAGTGGTTCAAGTCTTCAGGAAGACCTTACAGATAACATTTTCATGTCTTTTTAATATCCTGATTGAGTCTAGATGTCGTAAAACCATAGTGGGAGGTGCTGGATAAAAATGACAACTTGAGCAGCGTCTCTGCAAACACAGCCAGCATGTCAAAGCTAATCACCACCATCCCCTCCCAGGAAGCAGACTTACAGGTCCCAGTATCATTCATTCATTCATCTACTGCGTATCCGCTTCTGGGTGACGGGGGTGCTGGAGCCAATCCCAGCTCACACTGGACAGGCCAAAGACATAATGTCCGTGTGATGTGAATGTGAGTGGTTGTTCATTCAGTCATGGTTGTCTGTCTCTGTGTGTTGGCCCTGCGATGGACTGGCAACCCGGCTACGAGAAGTTGCTTTTGGAAAGTGACGAGATCGGCCAGAACTAACTGGTTAGCTTAAGTAAAAAAAAAAAAAAAAAAAAAAAGGAGGTGGGGGGGGGGGGGGGTTGTGTGTGACAGAGAAGACTTAAAATTGGCGTCAGATCATCTCAAAACCAAAACAACAACAGTCAGATCTGGCTTGGAAAACCAAAACAGTTCTTTCTAGAAATTAGCTCCTACCTTTGTCTCTTCTGCTCTGTATTCGGCGCCTGTACTCGCCCGCCACTGCTGTCACAAGCCATTTTCCCCATCGGAGCTATTAATGTTTGAATGTTATTGTCCTGGCGCCTGCTCAGCTCATCCACTCACAGCTGCCTGTACCACCGAATGATTAAGAAATCTGAAACCACTGGCTTTACAAGCAACTGTAAAAGAAGTTTGTTTATCACTTCTCCAGCAGTGCAGTCCTTCTCCTGGACGGAGGTGGTTTGTTCTTCTTGAAATCACTGCTACGTCATCTGTTGTGGACAACATGGAGACTCAATCTTTTTCTTCAGTTTAGGCAAATACGGCCTCAATACATAGAGTACAGTATATTATCTAACGGCTGGATGGTGGTTAGGTGTCCTTAATCCAATAAAGAAATGAAAGAAAAAAAAAAAAACATACATTTTCGGCTGCTCATAAAGTCGAGCTAGTGATCGCTGACTGCGTTTGCAATTGCAATTCGCAAACTCATATTTCACAACCAAACTAGCCGCTGCTTAAGAAAATTAAGAAAGTGAAGCATTAAGCAAGATAAGTGCCTCTTCACACGGTGAGAATTCAGCTTGGTATGCAAAAGACTGCATCATTGTTTTACACAAGTTCAGAATCAGAATCATGTTTAATTAAACGTTACAAGTTTGTGCGCACAAACAGGGAATTTGACTCCGCTTCACTACTCCCTCAGCACGCAAGTGTTTTTAAATAGGAAATATATGCACAAGAAGTATATGTACAAGGAGATGAAAGGAAAAATATTTAAATATGGAGGTAAAAATGTAAAATAAGAGTGAGGTTGACCAGCAGTTATCCTTTTACACTGCTGGCTTCATCTACTTGGCGCTCGCCTACGAAAGCTAGAGAGAACCATTTTCTTTTCTTTCACAGTTAAACCTAATTTCCAAAATGGAGTACCACTCTATAATATATATACATATATATGTATGCAAAAGTCAAGATGTTTATCTTTATGTCTCAGTGTCCTGAAAAAATATCTCTGTATGCTTCAGGTCACTGCAGCATGAATCATCTGCTTTGATATTGCTGCATGACCAACTTTTTCATTAACAGCTATTTGCCTGCCAGCCTTGCCAGCAGCATGCACCTTCTCTGTATTGACAATAGAAGAGGCTAATGTGCCCTTTGAGCAATATCCCTTTTTTTTTTAGGGCAGACTGGAGAGTGACTCAGTATTGCAAAGTGATGACAGAGGAGATGAGCCTGCTGGGCCGGGGCTAGCTGGTGCTAGAATGCTAAATTTAATTGAAGATAGTAAGAAATAAAAACAAACAAACAAACAAAAAAAAAATTGCTTTCCACTGTTGGGAGGAAGCGGAATCAAATTTGATAATCAATGTAGCAGTGGCAATGTTAGCCCCTTTAAATAAATAGTTCCTAAACCGCTGAGCTTAGCAGAGGGACTGCAGGGATCTGTACATACAAATCCATTAGCTATGCAAAATAACACTAAAAGCACAGCTCCCTCTTCGACATGAATTCACCCTTTGTTTTTATTGTCAAAATATCCTTTCAGGTCATTCGCAAATTCACGTCTCTTTGTTCTTTGCTGGTGTGTCAGATCAGGCCGAATCAGGGCGGTTTAATAAAAAGAACATTTCACTACTTTTGTTTCTTATTGTCTGAGCTCACAATGTGCTCTCACATTAATCTAGCCAAGCTGATTAATCTCAAAAATGCTTCATGGGTCGGGTGTTTTAATGCAAACAGCTACGTCTCCAGAATGTTCCACTTCTATACAGCGTTTGTGTCATTGCACAAAAATTGTTGGTAACAGGTTTTAACAAATAAATACACAATCACAATCAGATATGAAGCTGTGTAAATCCACACACACACACACACACACACACACACACACACACACACACACACACACACACACACACACACACACACACACACACACACACAAACGCTGGTGCGTTCTTCTTCATTGTAAAAAACCTTCCGTCAAACCGTTTGCCCCATAACAAGCCACCGAGGAGAATGAAACGTGATGGTGTTCGATTTTTACTTCCTATAACAACCAGATCAGTTTCATAATAGCTGTCGAGACTCTGACCAGGACACAGACCCCAACATAAAATTACAGAAAAACTGTCCTGAGGGTAATGTGAATCCAAAATGGAGTTTTTACGGTGTAATGTGGCTTTATTGTCTCAAGCTGTCATTAATTTTCATTGCCAACAACCATTTGAGGGCACTTTAGTTTCTGAATTTTGCGTGCTATTGGCCTGTTTGGGTTGGGTTTGCTGGGCGTGGGGACACTTATGTTCAACTCACGGCAGATTTGACCATTTCAACAGCTCAGACATTAATTTAGCTACTTGGTCCTGCTGTAGTGGCTTTTAAAGTTGGACGTAACAAATCATATGGCGTTATTAGTTGTGCTGCTGTTTTTCCTGTGCGAGCGCCGTGCCATCAGTACGCACCTGGTCGAACCAACAGAACAGAAAGAAAGGAGTTAATCTATCCAATTCTGACCATCTCAGTCAAATCACATATATATGCAGAAGGAGACGTGTCGACATAAAGCCTCACAGCAGAGACAGAAGGATTTATGAGGCAGCAGTGAGCTGTAGAGTTGCTTTATGAGCTGGCAGCCGTCTTTTGTGGGCAGGTGTTCAGCCATCTTTTAACTGCCATTGCTCTCCTCCTTCTGCTCCTCCCTTTCCATTCCTCATCATTCAGACAAACCCTTGAGCCCTCATCAAGGGCAATCTCAACTCCCTTTTATTTCCATGTGCACGTGCACGTGCTGTCTGATACATACTGAATTTAATCAAAGCTTTGTTTCCAAGGGAGCAAAAAGACTAAAGGTAAAACATAAGTGCCTTGGTGGGGGGTGGGGGGTGGGGGGGGCACTGTTGAGATCTACATTAGTTTCTGTGGATTTTGAACTGCCAGGAAGAAGTTCCTTTTCAAGGCGTCACAAAGAACTTGTTTTCTTTCTAGGTTATTTTAGCTGCAGTGGAATCAAATCAAATCAATCCTAACCTCCGTTTCTAGTTTTGAGTATTACCTTTACTCGAGACAAAGAGGAGATGTGAACACAAAGAAAAGTGCTACGTAAGTTAAACTAAGGCAATGTATTTCTCAAAGCAATAGTTTTCCATGCAGGAAAATATTTATCTATTGGTCAATTGGTGTCTCTAATTAAGATGTTGCATCATGTTTTATGTATTAGATGGACTATTAACTGCTTTATGGAGGATTATATGCTTCTGTTGGTTGCATCTCTGCAGTAAAGCAACGATACTGCACGTATTTTCCAAAACATCAAAAATTGGCTGTACTATTAAATAGATCATGACTACAGAAGCCTCCAAAATTAAAGTCATTCTAACTCTCCAGTAGTTTGGGATTGAAGTTAAAAGATTTCATTTCACAGTGGGAATGTAATCACAGTGTCTAAATGACATTCTATAAATCAAGCCATGCATTTGGTTTAATGATGAAAGAAAAGTCTACATAAAACTGCCTTTCAAGTGCTGTACACTTAATTAAAGGAACACTTTCAAATGGAAATCATCATGAGACAAACTGTTATTAGTAAATCACAGAGCTAAAACTTTACATCCGCGGAAGGAGTAAGGACACTCATCTCCCTGTTAGTTTATTATATGTGGAGTAATTTAAACCAATCGCTTCAGGTCCAACATTGTCGCCCTCCGTGAGGAGGCTGTGCTTGCCAAATGAGGCGGTAGGTGTTTCTGTCTACTCTCAATTGCCTGTGGACAGGCAGCAATATAAGAGTTACGATTCCACTTGG
The DNA here is from genome assembly GCF_900963305.1 of Echeneis naucrates. Lineage (NCBI taxonomy): Eukaryota > Metazoa > Chordata > Actinopteri > Carangiformes > Echeneidae > Echeneis > Echeneis naucrates. Next base: position 22,266,647 of record NC_042513.1, on the reverse strand, counting down.
TGGTTTAGGTTCTCAGTCAAGTCGGTTGAAATGTTTATGGGTCCCAAAGAGAGTTGGTCTTGCACACCTAATGAGCACATACAATAATGAACACAGCTCAATAATAAGAAAGAGAAGAAAAAACTCATAATTTTAATGACGCTACGATCCCATTTGACATATTTTTTTATTGCTTCCTACTTAAAGTGATTGATGGATGGAGTTGTATATTTGCGGTGGGAGTGGGAGAGCGAGACGACAGGGAAGGCAGACTTTGGCGTTTGATACTCCGTAATGAACAGCACTGTCTTTAATGAAATTTTTGCAAACGCAACACAAACACTGACAACATTACTTGCAGCGCCGACGGGCCTCACAGGTGCAGTCGATACTGAAACATGATGTAGTAAAGGCTTCTTCTCCCACAAGTAATGTACCATTTTTGTCATGTACATTCGATGCAATTCGGTGCTCTTATCACATCTCCTACTCAACCACACAAAACTGCAGACACAAAGAACCACTTTTATGCTCTTTGCACACTGCTGCTCTTAACATAGTTCCAACTAAAATCCAGGCTGTGTGGAACAAAAAGCCGTGAAAAAGATGAAATGAGCACAAAGTTGCGTGTATAGTAATGGCAAAAATAAATAAAATGTAAAAAAAATTAAATAAAAAAAAATCAAGGATCGCAGATGTAGTTATTCTTGCAGACTTCTTAGTCTGTGAAGCAAATGACACAGGTCATTTTTAAAAAGAGATTGGCTAAATAATTGAACAACTTCTGAATTTTTATCACATAAATATGACGCCACAGTCAACACTGAACATCCTTTGCACAAATATAAAAATAATTGCGCTACTCGGAAGTGTCTGAAACGGCATTTAGGTTAAAGTACTGATGATGTAAGGGATTGAAAGTCATGGCTGATCATTGTTGGGCTCTAAAGTGCAACCTGCACTTGAAAGTCAGTGGCTCTCCCAAGCTGTGCAAACATTAAAAAAAAAAACAAAAACAAAAAAACTCTTCGGCATGCAAAGGACATCTGTCCCTTCAGGATTTGATCTGCACAACATAAACTTTCATTTTGTTTCTGTTGGTCAAAAATAGCCAAGAGCCTTGACAAAACAATTCAGCAAGACACAAAGAGTTTTTTGATGCACAAAGTGCATATTAATGCCAACTAAAGCCCTTTCACAGAGACGCCTCCTGCGGCCTGACACACGTGGAAAGCAATCATGATGGTTTTTAAAGATAATTTCTAAGAATAGTCCCTCTGCTGGTGGTACGACAAGACGTCATATTTTCCAAATAGAGATCTAAGAATCAGTCATAGCTGATGTAATCACACTCACTTGTTGGAATATTAAGACATTTAGCAGGACAATAAAAAGACTGGATTAAAAGAGAAGATTTGAACCCGCAAAGTTTGTCTACAGATAACCTGCTGGGCCAGTTACTGAACCCTCAAGACATGACAAGACTTCCTGTGTTACTTTCCCCAGTCTGGCTCTTGTAAACCACGCATGGATGTGTTTGCCAAATGGGCCCCTTCGGCTGTCTTTGGGGGGGTCAGTTTGCTAAGTAGTAAACCTGTGTTCTGTCAGGTGTCATTAAGGTCCAGCGGGAGTTGTTGGGGACCTGTCACGACTAAGAGTAATGGATGTCTTCTTCACTGATTGCTAGCAGGGATGGAGTCAGCACAAACAGCGTATTAGAAGTGACATCTTGATGGAGGCGAAGCAAAAGGCACAGCTGGTCGGAGAAAGTAAAAGGAGGAGAGATGCAAGGAAAGAGGAGAGGGCTCCAAACACAGCCAGAGTACATAAAACTTTTTCAAATTACAGATGAATACTGTATAGCGCATGTAATTTTAATATCGGGTCTCCTGAGGATTTGACATCTGGTATGTAGACGCCAGAGTGCTGCCCACCGAGCGTCGTACTTCAGCAGCTGACAGTTGAGTCTTTTGCTCTGTGTTGCCAGCAAATGTGATGAAAATGTGACAAAATATGAACTAGCAAGAAAAAGCAAACCCTTTGCAATTATCTGCATTTGTTGATACGTTTTCTCTAAGTTACTTGCAGTTCAGGTTGGGAAAAAGAACCTGAATGAGGAAAAGCCGATAACTGGAGCCGGGTTTGAATCCAACCTTAGGTGCAATCAATGAAACATGCGTGGAGGTGTTGGCGGGATTTACTGGGCTTTTCATGCTGCTGTTAATAAGAAGCCCTTGCTATTTTGAATCCTGCTATGAAAGAGATCACAGAAGCTGCACAATCAGGCGGCTTGACTGGTGATAAAAGCAACTATGTACTGATATAAAGTCTTTTGATGGAGTTTAGATACTGACAAATGTACAGCTGGACAAAAGTGTGTATTAATACACAGGATTTATTTCAATGGCTACTCACAAAGAATGGACCCTTGGTTAAGCTGACTCCAAATGAACAACCCAGAGGCTCATTGTGGTAAAGATGAACTCCCAAGTAACCAAAGGCTTAAAGGAGCCAGTTAGCATTCCTCTTCAAGAGACTACTGTGCAAAAATGGCAGATGCTGTTTGTAGAAGGAAACCACAGAGGACGCTGCTGCCCTCCAAATAAAAGCAACACCTGAAGTTTTTTTGAAAGACCAATATGAGACTCCACAATGCAACTGTAAAAAGATTTTATGTGTGGAGACGAAGGCTGTATTTTTTGAGAATAACATGCAGCACCATGTGTGGTGTAAAAGGGGAATTGCATACCATCATATGAACATCATCCCACAGGTGAAGTGGGGCGGAAGAAGTATCATGATTTGATCCTGCTCAGCGGCCTCTGGGTCTGGACAGCTGGCTATTATCTGCAAGAAAATGAATTCCCAATCCAGTTATCTTACAGGATAATGTCAGGCTGCCTGCATGCCGGCTGAAGCTCAGCCAGAGCTACGTGATGTAGCAGAACAATAACCCTAAACATGAAAATAAATCTACTAGAGAATTACATTGAACAAAGTCAATCCACCTGTTGGAGTGGACCAGTCAGAGCCAGGACCTTAAATCAGTAGAAATACTGTGGCGTGACCTCATACAGCTGAAGAGAGCACAAGCATCCAGTAAATATCACTCAGCTAAAGCAGTTCTGTAACCAAGACCAGTCCTACATTTCTCTGGATCCGTTGTGAAGGTATAGTGTGCAGCAACGAGTCATTCGAGCTCATTGCTTTGATAAAATAAAACCTGACAGAGCAAACACACACCTATGCATATGTGTCTATTTCACAGTCATGCCTTAGAATAATTCAGAAGCCCAGCTGTTCACACACTTTGTCCTGGCACCAAATGAAATGGAAATGACAAATTTTTATCCTCCTACATTCGGCACGCATTGTCATCGGTCTTGCCGCTAAGCAGCATACCTGTATCAACAGCAACAATCGGCCGAGCGAGCCGCAATTACAGCTACATTCTTAATCACCTCGGGGTACGAAATAAGACACAGTGCAGACAACATCAAGGGAATCTCTGTATGTCACTCAGCAGCCTTGGGGCGAGATGAGCAGAGGAGATGACATTATGAAATGGATTAGATTTGAGACCAATTAAAAATGAATTGCTCGAAATGAGCGCTGACCCCTCGTTGAATTGGATGCCAGTGATCTCATTAGGCTGGTTTCTCACTCAGTATGAGCCAGGAGCTGGGGAGCAGGCCCATCTGACACACTGTCAGAGAGGGAGAAAGCCCAAAGGGCGGCTGCCTGCGATGGACTGAGAATTATGTCTCCTTAAGAGATGTGGCGTGTGTGCGATGTGCTGCATGTGCTCGTCGGTGCATTGTGTGTGTGGACGCTTCCTCCGTGATGTGTCTCTATGAGTGTTTGTGCTGTACGAGCGCTGCATCTATTTGTATGTTTAGCAAATTACGATGGAACTGATGTATTGCACTTGTACAAATTCTATGAAAAATCTATATTAATAATATTTTGTCCATTCAGTATTACATTACTGCACTACGTAATTGGGTATGGTCAGTGGTATCCAGTCCATGATCTGTGTCCTCATCTCAGTCCATTCCCCACATCCTCACTCCAAAAAATGTGCGCAATTAGCAGCGTGCTATCTCAGCAGACTGTGTTTTGATTCATTAAGTGTCGGAGGCCTTCGTTAGTGACATTGCTTTTATCACACTGAGGAAATTAGCTGATGTGCCGAGGGAACGGCAGAAACAAAAAAGGAACCGGAAAGAAAAAGCGAAGTGAGTGATGGATGAATCATATGGTGTGTCTGGTATTCAGCCCATCGCTCGCTCTCCCGATGCCCCAGCGATCGCTCTGTGATCTCTGGTTCTGGGGTGCATTGCTTGGTCCCCTCCTTAATGGGTACTCTCACTTAGAGAGACATGCTGTGAAAGTTTGATTAGTTTCTGAATCTTCCTTCTTAGATCTGTGTAGCAATAACTGCGGATATGTCTTGGAAACCCAAAATCCCAAATGACAAAAGAAAATGAAACATTCAGACTGTTCAGGCAAGATTTGTGACAACAATTAACAGAGGTGTTTTTTGATTTATCGAGCAAAAGCATGTCATGGTTTCCAACTATTCCAATTACGAAGCTGTGCTCCCATCAGCTTTCGTCAAGACTGAAGCAATCATTACAGGTAGCACACATCTCTACTTCCTTGCAGATTTTTCACGTGGGACTAGTACTGATGGACGTGTCCTCGTCCCCTGGGAAGACACTTAATGCACTTCCAAGGTTGTCTGCTCTCACTCTAAGTAGCACAGAGTGGCAACAAGCCCTGACAGCATTACTGGCCCAGCGGAACCTGAATAAGATGGTTCCTGCTCCGGAAAGCGCCAGGGCCATTAAAAATTGATAGATCAATATATAAGAATACACGCACCTCCGGCTGTCTATGCTAATCCAGAGAGCAAGGAGACAAGCAAAGGAGGAGTGGCTGGAACAGAGGGGAGATGAGACAAAAAGGACAAAGAAGCGAAAGTTAAGTTGAGGATTATGCAAGGGGGGAAGTAAAGAAAGGTGAAGGAGGATCTGCAATTTGAGCCATGTGGAAGAGTGATGGAAAGGATTTCCCTTGGTTACGAACTTCGTCATTCTGTTGGAGAAAAGAGGTGAAAATAGTTGACTTGTATTTATTACTCCCTTTATTACTCCCTTTTTCGTACCGCAGTAAAAGTTGATTGTTTCTTTTCATTACCCATCGCGTCAGGTTTAAGTTGCTTCCCTTTTGAACGGACGTGACTGAGACATTTTGATGTTGGAAACATCGGTGGTCTCCCTCCGTAACCAAAGATTCTGATGGGAATGGGGTTTTTTCATGTTGTTGTTCCTTCTGTAAAATAATAGCTGGAATATTATCAGGACTTACAAAATCTTATCAACTCTTAGTCAGCTTTTCTTTTTGGCGCGGCTTAGAGAACTGCAGTAGTTTTATAGCTCACAGATGTTAGTCCATTGTGTTGCTCCCACGACCTAAAAAACTGTGAGACGAGTATGGACTAAAATAAAAATCTCGAGCATTGTTCCATGCCAGAACTTTTTCCAAAGAGTCTCTTTAAGCCTGCCAGACAGTAATGAAACATCTATATGAGCACACTTCCAAGTGGCTAACAAGTTTGGTATTATTGCCAAATTAATTAATGAATCTAACTGGCTGAGCCAGATGAGAGGGCTCAGACGCGTCCCCTGGGAGCTCTGTGCTGAGGGACGATGGAGTACTGAGCCCATTCTTATGCACCATTCTGTCTCTGAATAATCAAAGTGAGAGCTCAATCAACCTTGTGATGCCTCAGGAGGAGATAGCAATTGTTCGTGGAAGGAGGGATGTGCCTGCTCATGAAATATTTGGAACTGGCCAATCAGAGGTTCACACAGAACCTCTGATTTTAATGTGTCAAGAAGATTTGACTTCATTTTGACTTTATGTCAGTCTATCTTATTTACTTTTACTGTCCTCATTGTCACTGAAGAATATTTTTAATAAAGCAGATGAAATTGTACCGAGAGCACTGTTTATCCAAATTCATAGAAATCGAAAAACTGTGTAATTCGCTGTTGTTAGAATTCATACCAGATATTCTCCGGAGTAACCATCAACAAGCTTTATTGCTTTTTGTGCTTTGCTGCATATTAAAAACTAGATTCATTTAATCAATTTACAACACCAGAAAGATGAATGAAAGAATATAATGCACCGCTTAATTAGATGCTGTAGCGTCTAAATTGCAATCAAGTTTTAATCACTATAGAAAATGAATTTTTAGATGTGTAGTGTAGCTGAATCCGATAGCTGTCTGCCTGTATGTCTAACATGGTGGTGGTGGGGGGGGCAAGAGGGTACGTCTGTGATTAGAACAATTCTATGGCCACTTTAAAATTAACATTTTACTACTAACAAAAATAAAGTGTCATATATGACACTTTTGTTTTAAACTAAAAAAATCTCAACTTCAATGGTCAAACTGTCACATGGACGTGCCACTGTTGCTGGTTCTGCTGCTGGTGAAATGAAATCCATCATGCTAAAATCGTCCAGGAGCGTATGCGGGGGTGATGTATAGCGCTGCCACTTGCACCGTATGAGGCCATATGAGGCCATGACACGTTTCACAAACCCGCAAGAGCTGTCAGCAGTTGCCAGTTTGGCGAGCGGCCTTATATCACAGTGAGGACAGAGGAGATGATCGTCGTGTGTGGATGCTGCAGGCTCATGTGTAGCTGCTCCCTCTTCGTTGTTTTATAAAATGCAAATATGTTGTAGACGGCATCATAAACTTAGATGAGCTGAAAACTTGACTAGTCACTCAGGTTAGCTGTAAATTTCGGAGGAAAACGCGGTGCAGCAGAAGATTCGGGACTAACGCTGACTAACTCACAGACAATGAGCTGTTGGCCTGAAAGATTTGACCTACACAAACAAGATATCAGACACACGTACACTCAAGCGTCAATTCCCTTGTTCATTTCTTCAACTTAAAGTTTTACACCGTCACAACACGTCTGCCCAGACTTGAATGGACAGTTGGAGGTAAAACTTTGCAGAACTTGTTTGTCTGGGGCAATTAAAACAACGAATGAAATGATACACTCGTGCTTTGCTTACAAATGTGCTTATGAATTACGGCTTTGTTTTGAAAAGAGGTCTCGAAAAGCATCCAAAAGTAAAAATGTCTGCGGTCATCTTTGACCCGTCATAATGACCCATTTCATAATCTACACCGGCTCTGTTTCACTTCACAGTTGTCAAAGTGATGAATTCTCTAAAATTCTCTAAATTCTCTAAATAAATGTCATAAAATACACGGGGAGCTGCACGCAGTGCCAGCACTGTATCATAAATTTAGATTGTATGTGTGTGTCTAAAGTGGGTTTAATGCCGCAGGTATAACTGTTAGCGTCTGGGTATTTATTTCTGATGAAAAGGCTATCTCCATAAAAATATTTATCTCAACATCATCAGACCAAATACCTTTCTCTATGGACACACCCAAATTTATTTCCTGGCACTGATGTGACGTGAGAAACGACGTTAGGATGCTTTAACCTACTCAGACATCATTCAGATGAAATATGTTCATGACAAGTTGAACATGAATGATATAGACTAAAATGATGCATGTGTGCGTTTGAGCCTTTCGACCTACAACTTTACCAACAAAACAGAAACGGAAGAGGATTAAGCGACAAGACGTGTGTTCGATTCCTCTGTCAAAAGCTCAACTGCTGTTTCTTGAACCTTTGCTTGTTGCTTCAAATCAGACTATTAAATAGAATAGTCTGTGTTCACTGTTGTTCCAGTGCATTGTGACTTTTACACACACACGGACTGACAAAAGACACAAAGAAAGGCATTTTTTTATGTTGAGCTCTGAGTATTTTGTGTGTATTTATTGGCAACAAAGTGAGACATCGCTTGCCCAGTAACCAGTTCATTAAAAAGCGGACTGGAAGTGTAAAGCTGCACTGTGGTGGCACAGTTCTCACAGTCGGAAGAAAGCGTTGACAAAACAGATCATTTAACTGTTTTGCTGTTTTTTAAGTCCATTCAAGTCTCTGCAGGAGTCATCTGGAGGATGATGTTGGAGAGGCCACGTGGCCATTAAAAGTAAACAGATCAATCCTCTAACGGGCAGGAATGTGCTCAGGAAGGTTTATGTCACTCTGCCCGACGAGCACACGTTGCACGTACAGTTGTTCAAAACGAAGTCTATCCTCCGGTGAGCACGAACTGACTGAAGATCAAAAATCGCCCCCCAAAATTTGAAACAAAGCAACAGATCACTTGAACAAGTTTGACATTTTGAGACCTATCTCTCTCGTCATCTTTGCTATTTTGTTTTTATGTGTCCAGTTATCTTTCACATAAGACCTTTATTTGTTATATTTTTATTTTCCCTAAACCTTCACAGTTTTGTTTTATATTTTGTCATTTGAGCTAACGAAATCATCATGCTGTAATTTTTTTAAATTAATCTCTTAATGTAAGGTCCATGGCATTAAATGGTGAGACTGGATTCCTCCAAACTAGAGATAGTAAGTAGGCAGTAATCATTTTACATTTTCATTGCCTAATAAATATTCCTTGCACAGTTCATGAATATCTTGCCCTGTATTAATAGTCAGTAAAAGATCAATTAACATATGAGTCAGAAAATCCACTGGGAATTTTTGACCAACTCTTGCTTAAGTATGATAGCAGGGGAGGGGGGGGGGGTTCTTATTCTTCAGTCGTATTCTCTTAATGATCATGTCAAAATCTCTATTTGCACGCCTGGCCTGAACTTTGGCCAGCTGGGTCAATTTGCATGTGAATTGTTGAATGCATTTCCAAGTAATTACAATTCCTTGACAAAGGCCAAGTCCCACGGAGCTAAAACTGTGATCTACTTTGATCTGGTAGACATTTAGTGGGTTCAGATAAAAAGGCAAAATAGTGTTTGGGCTCATGTTTTCCTCAATTATTGTAGCTATGGATTCAAATTCAAGGCAGTTTTAACCTCGAAACTCGAAAATCCTTTCGAGATGAAGAGCTTCAAAATCAACAAAACAAGCTAATTTTCCATTCTATCTGTTTTCAATAAATCATATTTTGCAAAGGAAGTTCAGCTCCATAAAAAAATCAACATCTTTCACCGCAAGAGAGAAAAAGAGACGAGAGTTAGTGTCGCTATGTTTCCTATAATGATACCAGAGAAAGACAACTTGGAGCAGTTAGTTTCACCACGATAGGTCAACAAACCTGTTGCCCCGGATCATTTCTGAACTTTATGTCATCTTGTTCTGCCTTTGACTGTTTGATTGTTTGGCTTTATTTTGCTTTGTTTTGTTTTTGGAAGTTATCCCCTGTAGAACAAGAACACAAGAATACGTTTTTTTATCTACACCTGAGTACACATCTGAGTTATTGCTAAGTTGTTTTCATGCTCCCACGTAATATCGCCAGAGCCTTGAAAATCAATGGCATCCCAATGTATGGGCTGATTTAATTAGTCCGCCTTGCACTAAAAAAACCTTTAAAAGTCGTACAGTGACAGCAGATAATAGGATATACAGAGTGCAACACACCCACAGTTCTCTGGGGATGAGAACAGACTTAAATGGAGTTATTTTCTTTTGTGCCAGAGAAAAGAGAAGTGAAAAACATAATTAATAGGCAATCTCAGTGCAATTACCAGCAACATAAAAAACTTAAAAAAAAAAAAAAAAAAAAAAAACCTCAATTGCAAAAGAGCGACGGAGGTTTTCCTGACATTTCCCGACATTCCCAGAGGATTAGGTGAAGTGATCTGACAGTAATAAGATGAGGGTTGGAGAGCAAAGACACTCTGAGTGACTCCTCAGGTTTCACAATCTCGGCTGACTTCCTCAATTCCTAAAGCTCCTTCAAAGGCATATTTGGGTACATTTCGCTTCATCGCATGAGATTGGAAGGCAGAAACCATTTTCATATCTGTAAGCCAGCCCCTAGCCAGCCATTATCTAGCTCATTAATTACTTAATTTAGCAATAAAATAGGAAAAAGGGGGAATTTATTTAAGTTCATAACTTTAAAAAACAATGCTGAGTAAAAGGAAATACTTCCAAAGAGGCTGAAATAAGTGTAAGGATAGTTATTTGTCAGAGGCATTCATCTAACGCTTCCCTGTTGAGCCTTTTTGACAAATGACACTGATCTCTGAAGGGGAATAGTTCTGTTGTGATGATTTCATTTTACGTCAGCAGCTTACTGCGCTCCTTCCCCGCAGACGTGAGCACAAACACAAGCCATGTAGCACGTACTTTGGTGGCATTTTGCTCATTAGACATATTTACAGATTATGAGAGTGCTAAAGTGTAGCTCGCCGTCTGATTCTGCTCTGCGTCGACAATTCAGTCTGTTTCGATATCTGATCTGACACACTTTATTTTAATCATTTAAATTCATGCTTATGAATTCATCAACAGTTTTCATCCGAGTGTAGTTATTCATTAAAAGGTAAGAAATGACAACACGCTTGCTTCTGGAGAAAAAAGTTACAGGTGAGAAAACGCTGTAAATTTGGGATTTTTGTCAACATATCTGGACTCATCGGACATCGCTCCTTTTCGTGGTGTAAAATAAACAGAGCGACGCAGCAATTTTATCTTCTACACAAAATCCACCTGTGAAGCTCACTAATTAAAATCTGGAGCTCTCCCCGATCAAATTCCTGGTTGAGGACTAAAAGGTATATCAGAGTGGATATCTAAAGTTCGAAATCATCTCTGGTGCCAGCGAGGATGTTCTCACTTTAGCTGATGTACTGGTGCACTGTATCCATTTTAACATAATCACACCAACAAAGGATTTGGGTGATAGTTTCAAAGTCTGCTTTTGATATATCAACAGACTGAAACAGTGTTTCTTTGTTGTTTTTTTAATCACTGCTTTTCACCTCGCCTCACCTGCTGTGTCCTGTTACGGCCGCTCCGGCGAAGTGCTCATTCAGATTCCTCTGCGTTTTCGACTAACTCGTGTTTTGTTTGGGATGATGATGATGATGATGATGATGATGATGATGATGATGGTGATGATGATGATTATTGTGTCCAACAATCTTGGCAACGGGGGAAAGCCACCATCACCATCATCCTGACCTTCACGGGCTTATAACAAGATACAATAGCCTTGATTCTGAGCACACACCTGCAATCAAAGGCCCAGATCTATTTTGAGTGGCATATCATTCACGGGGGAGTGTGAATGTGCAGATTGTAGGTGATGCAAGCTGCCTGCAATACATGCTTTCAGTCCCTCGCTGAAGCTGAATATGTACAAACAACATTGATCTCTTTTGTGCTTCACTGGTTGCATCAATTGCATGATATCATGATGGCAGCGTGCGTTGTAAGCACCTTGGTAAAACCAGCGTAAATATAAAAACAGATAGATGGAGTTCATCGGCACAGACATTTTACACAAACATTCAGAATCGTGTTATTTACTATTGATTACCAGAAGTTAGGTTTTTCTTCTTGTTGTTCTTGTGTTTGCATCTTTGGGGATTAACTGTAAAAGGGGAATTTTGCTTACCAAAGTAATTTTACCACCCTGTACATCATTATCTATTTGCACTGACACAAGAGTGATGACTGAATAACATTAGTGGGTTATTTTGGTTTCATTTCGAGCTCATGAATATTAATTTCAGAAACCTTACTGTTTTATATGCACGCCTTGTTGTTCCTTCTTCCAAGGAAATGCGCCCGCATCAATCACAATACACATTTTTGTCAAGAAATATTCGCATTTGCAGATTTGATGACCTACATGGAAACTTTTTTTTTTTTATCAGCGCTGTCACTAACGTTCCTAAAAACATGCGCAGGTACTGTAACGGAAAGCCGGGGCTATTTTATCCTGGAGTACTCCTCCATAAAGATGGCCAAAAATGGCTTTTTCGGCCATCTGTCTGAATCCCTCTCAGCAGATAATCACATTAGCCGTTGTTATTAGCCATTACATCAAGCTACTTTTATTGGTCTGTGCTCTTTACAGCGTAACACAAAGGTCCACTGGCTGTGCCTGCAGCAGAATCCCAAATGATTCAGAGAGCCTAGAGCTTGAAAGAGGCACGACGACATGAGGGATTATACTCGCTGATTTTGTCAGTGCGATTGTTGAGCTGTTTTCAGGGAACACAACATTTTAGCAGCCCACCGGCAAGCTGCGGAAAGTATGTGTTCATTTATTCAGGTCTTCTCCCTCTCAGGTGTTGTTCAGGCCATTAGTTTGGGTTGTTCTCTCCTGATTTTAGTATGTTCCCCTACTTCTGCTTTGATAACTGTGCCACTTGTCACTGCTGCGTGCTTGTGTTTTCTGTTTAGCCTCAAAGTCTGCCAGCACAAATCTGAACAGCTTCTGTTTAGCCTGAATGTTTTTCATTGATTGCAGGAAAATGCCATTAACGATAAGATCACCCTGCTTTGAACGACATGGCGAGTGTGACCTTGAAGAATGGACTACGAGCCTATCGCACACGAGGTTTTATTTCTGTGAATCACTGGCACCGTGCAGTCACACTGCATGCAGGTTTTTGATAAATTCAGTCACAAGGTCAGAATAAGGAACTTCTTGTTGTGACTTATAGCTTGCGTGAACACACTTTTTTTTCCATCCACCATGTTTATGCCTGTGCACAAGTTCATGCTGAGACAAAATGCTGGTGTAAACGGCTTATCCGTTTCTAGGTTGCGGTGGGTGCTGGAGCCAATCCCAGCTGGCACTGGGTGAGGGCGGGGTCACCCTGGACAGGTCACCAGTCCTTCATGGGGCCAAAACACAGAGACAGACAGAGACCAACAGCCACTCACACTGACACTCAGACCTACAGACAATTTCAAGCCACCAGTTAACGCAAACATGATGTCTGTGGATGGTGGGAGGAGCACGGGGAGAACATGAACACTCCACACAGAAAGGCCCCGGAAAGGCCAGGAACCGAACCCATGACCTTCTTGTTGCACAGCGCTAACCGCGCTAACCTCTACATCGGCCATGCTGCTCCAGCTGAAACATTCTGAAAGAGAAATTTCAGTCCCTCCACTTCAGATATGTGACCTTAAAGAAAGCAAATTGCATCCACATTCACCCTTTCATTCATACAGCACCAGCATACAAACCCAAACATACACTGATGGAAGCGCCATTAGAGCCAGTTTGGGGTTCAGATTCTTGGTCAAGGACAAATTTAATTTATAGGGCCACTTGTCACTTCTTTCATATTATTTATAACAGCTGTAGTTGAATGAAAGTCTACTGCAGTATTTGCAGTCTGTTATGATATTCACTCCTTATAGTTAAGTAGCAATGGCACATTTAATCAGGTGTGGTGTCATCCTGACCTGTGGATTCTTAAAGATCTTTTAAGTTTCATTCGGGAAATTAGGGAAACTACCAAAAATGAGGGCAGTACAGTATCGTGCTGAATTTCGAATTTGATCAATCAAACACCTCTGTGTGACCAACTTGTAATGAGCAAAGAGGTCACGATAGATTTCTGGTTTCTGAAGATTCATCGTGTGTCATATTTCTGACAAAAAAAAAAAAAAAAAAAAAGCTTTCAGCGTTAACTTTCCTGTCATTTTATGTCTTTCTTACAAACTCAAGGACTTGAAGAAGGCAGAAGGAAAACCCACCACAATATTTATTCATGTCTTGCTTTTACATCTGGTGCGTTTTTGTTTGCGTGTCATAATTTAGAAGAAACAATACTCGATTGATTCGATTGTTTCAGGAGTGGAGAGGGCTGGCCGTGAGACTGCAACGTGTCGCTCATCACTGTGCCGCGTTATCGACTCTTCTACACATCTAGAACCTGTCTCAGCTGAAATCTGCTCTGAATGACTCATCTTCTTCGCAAGACCTGGACCATCCAAAGCTGCCCCCCCCCCCACCCTCCACCACCAGCTGCCTTCCTCTCCCTCAGTCTGTGTCTCTGTCTCCTGGCTCTCCTGGCTTCTCTACACACCCATAAGAGCTCCCACATGGCGAATTTGTTTTCCACTCATTCATTTCGCATTGTACCAAGGAGGAGATTTAAAAAGAAAAAAAAAAACTAAAATGAAACAAAACAAGAAAACAGCCAAAGATGGATTTAATGAAAGCAGGTATCTCAGCATTTTAAATGATGGAATGACTATTTTATAATAACTAGACTGGACAAAAATATTATAATTTACTACGATAACAGTATCATGATCAAGACGATGCTTTATTTTCAGGGAGTTGAAATGATAAGGCTTGGGGAAGACACATCTTCAGGATAAACTCCTTCAAATTGCTTCTCATCATCTCTCTGTGTGGCAAACACTTAATGTTGGGATTCGCCTTCAAATGTGTAAGTAATAAAAGGTTATATCACTAATGACAACAGCGAGCATAACGGAGCCTGTTGGTTATAAATGTTCACGGTTGGTAAAGTTAATCCATTTGCTCCGAACAAGTCTGCCGTAAATCTCGGTGTCCAAGCGAAAAACAACAAGGAGGTGTTGCCTAAATAAAACGAAGCACTTTTACAGATCACTGGTCTGCCAACGTGTAGCTTTTCAGTTCAAACTGAATTCTATAAAACTCTTTTCCTCACTGCAAATGAATGAATTTTTAATGATTATCCCTATAAGACCATTTACATGTAATTAAAATCCACCTGCTTTTCTGCCTATTACTGAGTTCTGAGTAAAAAGACAAATCTGGTGATTCTGTTTTATGTGGAAATACAAATCGACACATACAGTGAAAAGAAAACTCTGCAGTCAACCTCTCCAACAGATAAAGATAGCAGAATGTGTGCTGTAAAGGATTTAATCTTGAACAGTTGGGTCATGATATCTGTCTGAACTCCACACTTTTGATGTGTGGAGGAACATTGCTGTTTTTATTTTTCAATATAAATCTTATAAATATAAGAAACTCGATTACTACATTAATGGCCATATTCTGGATCTAGTTTTTACCCATGGTGTTAATACTGGTGCATTTAATTTCATTGACCTTTATGTATTGCTTTTGATAGTAACCTCCAGAGTGAGCTAGCTAATCAACCCCAGGTTTTTTATGAGGTCCACACTGTACCTTTTTTAATATCATTTTACATAAATGAACCAAAATTAACCAAATTGAACGTAGAAGCATAATCTCTCACCTGAGTCAAACATCCAGTCCTGCGCATATTATACCCCTAAATGTATTCACAGTGCATTAGATGTCATCACCCCCTTGTTGCTCACTATAGTTAATCTGTCCCCATCCTCTGGTTGAAAAACTGCCAGCATACAGCCACTCTTTAAAGAAATCTAATAAAAAAACTGGACCTGACCCATTAAATATACTGCAACAGTAGGCCAATGTGCTAGCTGCCTTATGTAGCCGAAAAAACAGTGGCTCTACAAATTCATACTTGTCAAATAGGACATTTTTTGTTTCTATTGGTGACTATTGGTGTTTCTACCCTCTCACTAGAAAATCTGGGAGAGCCTCAGGGCTCCATTTCAGGACCAATTCTTTTTTAAGTGAGATAATTCTTAGGTGTGGTATGAAGAGGTGAGCTGAGGCATAATTATGCTGCTCGCTGCAGCTTTAACCCTTTTAGAGTCATTATAAGGCTTCTGTTTATTTATCACCTTTTTGTTTTTTCAGTTGTCCAGCTTTAAAGTATCAGTTAAACCAAAGCGCACGTTTAAATTCTGCATGGGCTAATTACATATATCAACCAATATAAATGCCCGCACACTGTAATAGAGCATAAAACAGGACATTTTTTTGTTCATTTAGAGATAAGACCACTAGAATTCAAGACCAGTCAAGTCATCGTCGAATGTATCTGTTGAACTAAGTATCACACAGGAATGAACGTTTCAGGTCCTTGTTAAGCAGTCACACAGTGTGCCCTGAGCCAGCTGTTTTCAAAGAAAAGGCTCCTAAAACCCAAAGTTCACTTTGCTCTAAGGACCAAAAGGCAGACAGACACAGTCAGTGCAGCAAATCATTTAGCAGCAGAGAACTGCCTCAGGAAAAAAAGGAAGCTCTGAACTTACATTTGCAAGAGACCAGAAACGCAAATTCAGATAACTGATGAAGCCGCTCTCTTCCCGCTTGTTTCTGGTTGCTGTCCATGAACGCAATAGGTAGTGATGTTAAGGGCCGGAAAAGGTACTTATACACAGACACACCGTACACCAATGGTCACCACTGAATTTATCAAATGTATGTATTTCATAGCCTGTGATGAAGACTGCTTTATCAGAGGTTTAAGGTTTCCCAGGGTTTTCCCAGGATTCATGGGTTGATGGGTCTGATCACATTAGGTTTTTTTGGCAAAAGGTGCATTTCAGAGATAATCGGCAGACTGATAGAGTCCCCGGGACTGATTCCACCATGTATGAGTCACGTAATTAAAGATCGATAACAGTGTCCAACATTACTACAGCTACTTACTATCAAAAAACTGGGGACAGAGTTGAATTATTTCATCCATTCATCTTCAACCGCTTATCCATCTCCGGGTCGCGGGGGGAGCTGGAGTCAATCCCAGCTCACTCAGGGTGAGGGCGGGGTCACCCTGGACAGGTCACAGGGCCAACACACAGGGACAGACAGAGACCAACAACCACTCACACTCAGACCTACGGCCAATTTAGAGTCATCAATTAACCCAAACATGATGTCTTTGGATGGTGGGGGGAAACCCACGCAGATATGGGGAGAACATGTTAACTCCACACAGAGAGGCCCCAGGCCGGGAACCCAACCCGCAACCTTCTTAATTGTGGGGCGACAGCGCTAACGTCTATGCTGCATTGCTGCCATGCTGCCCTATTTATTTATTTAATTATTCACTTTAATTTTATTAAGTTGAATTAATACATATCAAACTGCTCAAGCCCATGGGAACATACGAATCCCAAAACTCATGCTGTGTGTAGATCATCATTACCTCTCAGTGGTCACGGTTTGAAATACAGACACGCTCTATTTTCTCTGTACAGTATGTCTGTTCGAATTATTTCCATCAAACAGATTTAAATAGGCTCACCTTTTGCTCGGCTAATTGCTTCATTTCATCTACAAGAAATTATTGAAATAAGTGTGTGGGTGACATAAATGGTACATGAAATTAACCTTACGCTGCTGCTAAGTCACGTTAATCAAGAGAAAAGATACGGCAGGACCCCGCTGCACCCCACTCCATACTCCAACCAGGTTCACGAGCACCTCAGCATCGTGTTTTATAACCTGTTATTCTTCTCTAACCCTGCTGCATCCGTCTCTTTAGGCCTTCATTTGTGGACACTGAAACACATTCAGATGGTCCAGAATCAATTTGATCTTCAATCAGCAAAAAAGGGGGCATGTGTCAGTCTGCTGCTCATTTATCTACACTGGCATCGTCATCCCAATCAAATTAAAGTCACCGACTCTTGCCTTCAACGTGACATCTGGGTCTGAACCTGCCAACAAAATGACATCAATCATATGGCTCTTACTTGGAGACTGAGTTCCTCCAGGAAATGTTGTCTGGCATTGCCAGTCCCTGCAAAAAAGGTAATCACGGTCCAGGTTGTTCTCATCCTCGGTTCCCTAATGGCGGAAAAAAACCGACCTAATTTTATCAGAGCAGGGGTATCCTTTTTCACCCTCATGAATCTCTTGAAAACTCTCCTCAGAGAGCACATCCTCTGCTAAAAGTCTTAAATAGCTTACTAGCACTTACTATGCACTTTAGTCGCAATTTCTCTGAGGATTCCTCGCACTTGCTCAATACATGTTGTACTTAATAGTTAAACCATTGAATTATGCTGCGCCGAGCACTTAATGTAACTTGAAGTAGTCTGGCACAAGAGCTTCCTTCTGGATTAATAAAGTTTTATCTTATCTTCACTGATGTCGCACACATGTAAGTTGCTTCGAACAAACGGATCTTCCAAATGACTTATTTCATATGTAAAGGTACATACAATATGTTCAATCTAGACGGGACTCCAGGTGATTAGGTAAATCATTCCAAGATTGACTCATGCTGGAATAAATTTTCTTTCTTTCACATGCATATATGCCAACAAGCTTATGAATAGTCGTGAACAAGCCCATTCATGACAGTTTAAATATGCAATTACTGTGCAAAAGTCAAACATTCAAATTTATAGCTGCTCGCGATCATTTGGCAAAGAAAACGCTATCATTTTCATTTATGTGCCTTCTTCATTTAAGACATATAAGACTGCACATCATATTTATTGTCAGAAGATTAAAACTGATTTTGCTTCACCTATCACACTTTCTCTAGAGCAAGGAAACTGTAGTTAATCTGGCAGCCTCACCAGGTTGAATTTGATAGATGAGTAACTGAAATGACTGTAATGCTTCAGGGAGGAAGACGGAAATCCTCAGATTCCCGTAGACGTGGAAAAGACACAGGAGCAGGAAGTGAAGAATCTGGAATGAGAGGGCCAGCAAGTAAGACAAAGTCTCGTATCGTAAATAAGTACGGGTAGAGTTTTGATCGCGGCTGAAATTTGTGCTAATTCTTTTCCAAATAAAGTACTTTTAGTTGGTTGAGGTCACGGTAGTTCTTCAGAAAAGGTAAAATCCTAGCATTCGCTTTAAGCAGTGTTTGGACTTCGGGTGAACCACGACAGCCGTAACGAGGCTAGTTCAGCACTTTTGACTCATTGAGCGAGTTGATTGCCATTCCATTGATTGGTACTTTTCTGGAAGCAGAAACAGAGCCCCACATGGTGATGAATATACGCAGAGCTTCTTTTCTGTCGTGTTGGAAAAGTTGAACCCGAAGCCACGTGAGCCAACTCGTCCGCCTGCTCAGCAGGAAGGTTCATGTCTCCATCATCCAAGTCTCTCACTAATCTCCCAGTAATACAGCTTGAGTCATGATAAAACAGCTCTGATGGAGGCAAATCCTGTTATCTAGGAAGCGGGGGCTGGTGGTTGGAGGGAGTGGCAAGCCTTTGTTACAGGTGGTGGATGAGCTCAAGAAATCAACCCGAGTGTGGACTTTAGGATTAAAGTCACCAGCGTAGCATCTCTGCGTGTGTCCTTTGCACATAAGATTCATTGCACATTTTTGCCGGCTTTTCTGTTTCCATCTCTCTCGCTCTAACACAGACGCACAAATATATCGTGTAAGAGCCTAAAAGCACAGCAGAGCACAGATTTTAAAGCCAAGGAGGTTGCATCCTAATGGAAACGCATTTCAGCTGCTGCAACACCTCATTTTCTATATTGCTTTTTCATTGAAAAGAGGGCCTCTTTGACTGGGGGTATCCAGCTTTTGTAGCCTTTTGTTCCAACAGTCTCATCTTTCAGAAGGACGCATTAGCCCTTTATCCTTTAGAGAAATGCTGGCACATTATTTCTCCTTTGTCCAATTTTATATTAGTCTCTCGCATTCAAATCTAGTCAAAAGAGAAAAGAGTAAGGCTTTATGCGATCCCCATATCTTTTTTTTTTATGTGTGTGTAAGAGTAGGAATACACCATTTCTCAGTGGTACGTTTTGTTTTTTTTTTTGTTTGTTTCCTTTCTTACTAGCTTTATGTTTTGGATTAATTTAGACTTATGGATGGTGGAGTCCATTAGAGTGCATTTTGTACTCATCCTGTTTGTCAAGTGGTGATTGTGCAGCGAAGAGGGACAAAAAAAGGGGGGGATAAAAAGAGAGAGGCCAACTGTTTGGTGGAAAAAAGTAATACACACACAGAATGAGATGATCAAAATGCCAGAGTATAGCTTGGCCGGCATAAGATAACCTAAAGTTAAAAATGGCATCTGGACAATATCATATCAATCCATACTGTATTCAAGGAAAATATTGAAGGCTCGTGTGTTGAACAGCAGTTTTCCCCAAAGAGTGTGAGAACAGCCTGCCATGAAAACGGGGTCACACGGACTTGCAGGATTTCTGTCTAACTTTAAAAGTTTCTTTAAAGTTACCCCTTTAACCCCCCCCCCCCCCCCCCCCCATTGTAACCCTTGTGGGTTTCTGGCAGCTTGTGTGATGTCTTTTTGCTGCAATGGAGGGAACAAATTCCTGATGAGTATTAATAAAATATTGATGATACATTTGATTTATAAACACCTGTCAGGACACCCAAGGACACTTCACAAAGTAAATAAAACATGGAGAGGCTCTCAGTGTTGCCCCCATCCTGCGAGCTAGTCTTTGATCAACACATCGAACAGCAGTCTTGCCAGCCAGTGTCAAATTTATTAACTTGATTCTAACTGCCGGTGCTGGACTCAAAGCACCGCAGCAAGTTTTAAGCATGCAAATTAGCTTTTGCCAGCCAACACTAACAAGCCAACACGGACGCAGCTTACACACTCAGTCAGCATCGAACAGGAAGCTGTCGATGTAGGAATGAATGGATGTTTGTGCGTTGTCGAGCACAATTATTCATACAATTAATTATCACTGACACGGCAGCCACATTATTATACAAACCGATCACAGTAACCGCACATTTTGTAACATGTGAGAATCAACAATTACAGTGCAGCAGATTTAAATCCCCAATTCTGCTGCATGAGGCGAGAAACCTGTACACACCCATTACAGGTTCATTTGCTCAGCATAAGGCCCAGCAAATGAACCTGAATACATGGAAATCACAGCTCAAATCTAAATTCCTTCCTCTGCATTAGTCTCTGGCTCCACATCAGCAATGCAACACTGAGTTAAAACTAACTTCAGCAGTAAACTTACTCTCTTCTCCTTTGTCCTTCTCCATTTCAGTTACTTAAGTACATCAAAAAAAAAAAAAAAAAAATCCCTCAAAACTAGAAATATAATGGGCCCCAGTGTGGTACCTGCTGCACTCTCAATTGGCATACCATCTGCATCAGAGAAAGCCTAAAGAGACTAAATAGGACTGCAACAACATTATCTGCCATCTACTGAAGAATTACTTTGTAGTAGGCAGCTCAAAAGGACGACCAGGAAAAATCATCTTTAGCTGCTTTAATGGTGAACTTGATAGAAGAGTATGAGTGCGTGGCTGATAAACTGACATTATATCTGGATGAGTCACACTGCAACACATCTGAAATTCCAGCATCACTTTTATCTTTTCCGCCTTACAAATATAGAATGACCTTTTTTTTTGTTGTTGTTAGTTTTTTTTTTTTTTTTTTTCTCAACCCAAAAACATAGATGAACATAGCTGTGCTCCCACGTAATGTCTGCATGTATTTCTTTCTGGATAAAATCCCAACAACACTGACCAGCAAGCCAGGCAGCCTGAATGTAGCCAAACCTTTAAAACAATGACAGCTCCTCCTCAGCTCATTGCTTTGTGCGTGGGGTGATAACTGAGGCTGACTCATATCTCGTCCACTCTAGTAGATGTACAATACAGGAACAAAGCCTGGGAAATGTCACTATGTAGAAGAAGATGGAGAAGTACCCCCCCCCCCCCCGCATAAGAAAGTAATTTAGAGGATACCGTATGAGTTCATACAACTGTTTCACTTTCCACATATTTTGATGAGCATGGGAACTGATGTTGAGGGTTTAAAGGAATTAGATGTGTACAAAAAAAAAAAGAGACGTTAAAGTAAGAAATTAAACAAAAAACGAAGAAGGAAGGAAAGCGGTAAGTACTCCCAATCAAGCCTGATTGCACGGGCTCATTTTTGTTCAATTCCTGTAGCTGCAAGCTCAACGATATAGCCCATGATTATCCACGGGCCCTGCCATTCATTAGCACGTGCTAGGGGCCAACCAATTAGCCTTTGGCCTGCAGGAAGAATTACCCCGGCTGTTTTTTTGTTGTAGTGTGGTTATCTGAAATATCTAACAGTGAAACTCCACTTAAACAGTGTCAAGAGGCTGTTTGGTTCTTTTATACGGCACCATTGATGAGCCATCACTGCTTGAGAGTCATGACCACATTCACAGAGCAAACAACATGACACTTGTGCCCCTCTGTCAGATTCACGGTACAGAAAGTACACACTTATTATATTACTCTCAAAAAGTCTTGTAAGCAATAAATTGACACATTTTTGTCGACTCTTTTGGAAGGATGATGCGCTACAGGCCTGCATTTTGATAGGAATAGACTACATTTTGAAAGAAAGGGACTGAAACTGAAATATCGTCAAATAAATCAGCAGAAAAAGGGTTTATCACTTTAATCCAGTTGTGGGACAAAAAATGAAAAGCAGCTTACATCAAACATAATTGTTTGTATCATTTGTGGTTTTTCTCTTTCTTTTAACAGTAATCCTGGATCAAATATTGGGTTTGCATGCATCCTGTTTGATGGCATGAGCTCAAAATGAAAACGTGTCACCTGTTTTGATAATCCTGGACAGGGCGGTATATTAAATGTTAATCCTTCCCCCTTAAAGACGCTGATGAGGGGAGGGAAATTGGAAGTCCAATTCCAATTTTTCTCCCTCCCCTCATCAGCAAACTGCAGCAAAACGAGATGAAGAAATTTACCATATATGACTGAACTTTGAGGTAATAATGACCTCAGATGATTGAGCTGTTGTTGAGTTTTCTTTTCTTTCTTTTTTTTTATGCCCATGCTCCATCGCAGTCACAAGTATCATGTTATTACCTTCCTCTTTTGACTCTGTGTCCGCGGAGAATGTCTGAGATTAGTCTTGGATTGGTGCTCAACGTTTTCCTTCTGTGGCCAATTTGTATTCACTCAACAGCAGTCCTACAAGTAACAGCACAGAAGAAACAATTAGAGCCATAAAAGCTGATAGCTTGGGGCTCCGCAGACCAACTCTACCATTACTGAGTTATTAGATGGTGAGGGTTGTGGGGGGTTGCTGGGGATCCGGGCTTTAAATGACAGCATGGGTCTGACGTAGACAGGGATGAGGTTTGAAAACCAATGCGGGAAGAAGAGAGGCACGAGTTGGGAATGAGCTGTGAAGAAAGGTAAAGAGAAATGAAACGAAAAAAAAAAAAAAAAAAAATGAGTACCAAAGTCAAGCGGGGCTTGTCTAACAGGAGGACATACTGGGAATATGAGACAGGTTGAGATGAGGATAACATGACAGATCAAGGGATGAACTAAGTGAAGCAGCACACAAGTGACTACAGACAAAGAACAGCTGTTGAACAACTTGTTTCACATGGAAGCCGCAGCAGCAAAGAGCAAAGTGGAGGAAGGGAAGAAAGGAGAGGAGACAATGTTCCTGGACTCTGTGATGTTTATTTTGTCATATTTGTTTCAAGTAAATTAAACATGCACTGCAGTACGTCTGATGGGCGTCCTGTTTTGGCATTTCTTTTCAACTGCAGCAAACTCTAAATGTAGTTAGGCCAAGTTAAGACGACAGAATAAAGATCATTTCTCAGAAACATAGTCGATTAAATGCCATTACACACTCACACAAGTCGTTGATTATTTCGATAACGTTCCTTTGACGGCCCCCTCTCCTGTCAGTGCCGGTGAAAAGCACTGCGCACCATTATGAGTCCTGAAGTGATTATGTGAGGATGTGCTGTTAAGCAAATAAAGCAGCCGAATCCGCCATCATCACTGAAAACACCAGGAGTAATTTTGCCTTGCCTCCAAAGTAGCTGATATCATCAATTGATTATATTCAATTTCATCCACCTCAGTATAAGCCTGAGATTTACTGGAATCCCTAAATAAAACCGTTAATAAAAGCAGATTCGACGTCAGCATTTGCAAAGTCAGGGAACTTTTCAGATGTCAGACGTTTCCTTTCTTGTGTACACAATTAATTCAAAACCTAAACCCAGAAAAAAAGATTCTGTGAGCATATATTACTCTAGCAATTAGCCGTGACACATGTAGCACTTAAAGTAACAGATTGTGCCTCGATGATGATGATTAAGCTCACAATTTATCGTGATGTTGGCAGGGTTGCTGTCAACAGCTTGTGTCACTTAATTTATTTTTTTGCTTGAAACGCAGGTACTATGTATTGAGCAGTTTGCCATGAAAAATAGGGTGTCGTTCCCTTTCTGTTCTCCATCACGCACGCTCCGGTTTTTGCTTTTATACTAAACACAGAAAACTGCAGGAGATGATCGGGTTCATCTGTGAAAGGAGTGCTGCCATAACAGCCATTACGCTGTTGTTCAGTGTTCCGTGTGATACTTCACTGCCTTAATTACAATCCATCACCTGTTTGCCAGAGAAATACAGACCCCCCAATCCAGTTAAGTATAAGGGGTACAAATTGTGATTACTTGATAATAGACACTGTTAAGTCTGCTCCATTAACCGTGCTTCATTTGCATAAACAGGAGTTTGGCTGACCATAAATTGCAATGAATTTTACTGAGCTACTTATTATAATGGGGAACATCTTTTGTACTCCACATGTTCTACTGCCACCTATGCAGTCAAATGAAAATGAAAAGTGGTGCACATCGGATTGTAATTGAGACATTGGATGAGTAGTTACACGATATTCTGCGCCTCGGGAGACCTCATTTTATTGTAACTGTGAAATGTAAGGCTTAAGGCTTTTGCAGTCTGCACATGCAAATCTAAAAAACATAAGCTGCACCATGCTGTAGGTTTGATGCAGCTCAGGCTTGCCACTGGTTCAACCTTAGACACTAATGGAAAGTACTGGCGCTAAAAGAACCATATCGACAGGCCAGCACTCTTACTCCTGTAGTTGAGCATTGTTCAGTGGCGGAGTAACCACTTTGCTTTTTGCAGAGCAGTAATATGTTCTCTGATACAGCATTAGTCAAAACGTGTAAGTAGATATGAGACGCCGACATGGTTAAAAGGGTTCTTGGATATTAAAAAAACAAACAAACAAACAAACAAACAAACAAAAAAAAACCTGACAGCCTTTTTAAAAATTAAAAATATGAAAGAAGATGGATCATTGGTTAAAATGGTAATGGTAATAGTACCTGTTTCACGCAGAGAGTAATGAATGATAATTACACACTTAGCCGTGTTACACTCTATCCCCATTTGTTGCTTTTTGGAAATTATTAGGTGAAGGTAAAATTCGAGACTCTACATCCTTCTAAATGAGAGAGTGCAGATTTGTTATCTAGTAGGAAAACAAAACAATTTTATTTCAATATATTTCAATATATTTATTTCAATTATATCTACGAGGTTATTTACAAATCCACATGCTCGGCTTTACTTCTGCCTTCCTTGGCCTGTGTGCAGTAGGCCTTGCAGCTCTCAGCCTCACCTTGCCCTCTGGGACAATCCTGAGGAAAGCTTAGAGTAGCTCATTTTAACAATGTTTGGCTTCACCTTTTATTCCCCATCCCCTTGTGTCCTCCATGCAAGCCAAGTCAAAACAAGACTGCTGGAAATCAGGTGAAAGCAATATCCCAAGGATGCATTTAGCTAGCACTGTGTGTGGGGTTAGTTAACTCTGAAACAGCAGTTCACAATAAACTCAATATATGACCACAAGGTAGTCTCTTTCTTGGGGAAAGAAAATCTGCCACAGCAAAGGCAAAGGTGGATTTTAAGATCATCAACGCAGACCAAACAGTGTTCTGTTTGTTGTTTATTATTGTTGGCTTGTGTATTTAGCAGAGGCTTTCGGCACAGACCCTATTTCTGTTCATCCACTTCTGAGGACTTTGATATCTGGTGGACACTCTCCCTCTGTCTCCTGTTCTCACTCCCTCAGTCGAGTAGGGCCTGACTACATCTGCCTTTTAATTGCTTCTGTTTCAATCCCTGCAGTGAAATTCAACACCTCATTAAAGCCTTCGGCAAAACCTGAATCCTTCAGGGAAGAGCAGGCAATTAAAAGGATTTTGGCATGCAGTTCCTTTTGGCTGATTTATTGATTGGCCAACTCTAGCTGGTTATTTGTCTGTCTCACATCCATCCTGATTTTTGTTTTCTTTTTTTTTTTGGTCAGGTGTATTTCTGCATGCTTCCCTCGATGTCAGAAAAAGTTAAATCTAGTTCGGTCATCAGGTTGTCAAATTTTGCTATTTTGAAGAACACCAGGTTTTTGTAACACTTCTTGACTCACATCATAAATCAGTCTTCAGTTGTAAAATGACGTTAAAATGTAAAGTGTTCTACTTGGTCTCTAACATTCGGTTTCAAATCACCACATAGTCTAAAACGGTCTAGAATGGTTTTGGCTATTTTCTTTGCATCATTTGAGCCATATGTGTGTGTGTGTGTGTGTTTTGTTTTTTTTTAAGGGTGCTTAAAGCAGAGAGCACTTTTCCTTGGGCTGTTTGCTGTGCCTGTGAGTGCAGAACTCGGGCTTTAATTTGTGCTGAAACCTGGCAAAGATGATTAATGGAATTCCTTTGCACTCAGATCGGTTCTCACAGGTGATTTAAAGGTACAATAATCCTTTACGATATTGCTCTGTGGTTTCCGGCCCATTAAAACAACACCAAATGTGTCAGAGGAACACAAACAGTTCATTTAAAACAGATTGTTGGCCTGGCACATTACTGGGACTCAGACACCGGGGAGCTTTTGCTAAGATGTCACTTCCTCTGCTGTTTGCATGGATGAAAAATGGAAAACATTTAGTGCGGCTCATATCTCATATTTTCTGGATAATCCACATGTAAAGTATTGCCTGCTGGAACAACTGGCTGTTCTTCAATAGCTTTACACTTTGCCATGTTTACATACATTGAATAAAAATATAACAAGTTCAAGTTATGAGATCATGCTGAAAACTTGCTACGATTTCATCACCTCTGATCTTTATTCCTCAGTACATATCTTGGGTTTCAGTTGAACCTAATAGGATAACATAACACTGCGCTGTGGAGAGCTTTTAAACACATTTAAAACGAGGCAACCAAAGACTGCAAATAAGGCATTATGATATTTTTCATTATGTATTAGACTGCCAAGGACAAATTAATATTTAGACATGATTCAATGCAGCATTGCATTGCCTCTTACTGCTGTATGGATTACATGAATACATTTTTAATCATTGTGTCAGTGTGATGTTAAGGGGTAAGCAACAACAACGGCACTGTGCTTCAATATTCTAACCTTTGGTTACCATATTTATTCTGAAATATGATATAGAATTGTATATGTGACAGTTGCAATACAGCAACTCAAATTTATTAGACCAGAGTGGCATGGTGGGATTGCTGAAGGTTTTAGGTTCAAGCCTGGTGTCTGTCTCTGCGGGGTCCTGGGGGAAAGGATGTTCTCCTTGGGTACTCAAACGGCTCCCCACGTGCAGGTTAATTGGACACTCTGGATGCGACTGGTTGCTCGTGTCTGTCTAGTTCAGGGTGTACCATGCCCTTGGAACTGTCAGCGGGAATTGACTGAACCCACCAGCCTATAAGCGGTATGGAAATGGTTACATGGAAGTTACGGGCCAATATTCCACCAGGTACTCTGCTTTGCATATCATGGAGTTGAAGAGCAGAGCTGTATGTCTCACTATTTGGATTCTTTAGAAATAAATGTATAGATACATCCTAATTAAAGTGCGTAATCGCCTCTGGTCATAACAATCACAACAGTACACTTGGTCATCGTTCCATCATCGTTTTCTGCCACATTATCCCTGTTGGGAATGGCAGCGAAGCCCGGTAGTAGATTTCATCGTGGTGGGTTTAAATTTGTAATTCATGTTTCAGTTTCAGATGAAATCTCTGCCAGGCCTCGATTCTGTTTGATCTATAAAAAGTTGGGTGGAGAGGAGAGCTCGAGGGCTTCACTTAAGCCAAAGATACTTTACAGTAATTTGGAATCTTTGTCGAAGATAAAATACATTTTCACAGAACGTGCCATACATGCAGTTATGCTGTTACTGAGGACTGGCAGAGCTTAGATTTGGAGATTTTTGCCTTGACGTGAGAAAGAATCTGAAATATTTTGTCTCACACTTAATTCAAATGACCTGACTATTGGTCAGAGATATGTTCTCTGTGCCTTCTGATAAATGACAGAACATTTTAGGCATTATATCATATTAATAAAATAATAAAGCTTCCTTACACGTCTTCATTCCTGTCAGCGGATAATGCTGGAATAGGTTCCAAAGTCTGAGACTGCAGACTTGTTTCTCCCACCTACGTTACGTACACCCCCACCCGGCCTTACAGTAGCCGTATGTGCATGCTGCAGAAAATGTTCTGCTCTGCAAACCCATCAAAACCTCTATACTCTTGACCTGACTTCAACCCAGCTGCTGCTGGTACTACCTCCCGACTCACTGCCCTTGACATTTCTCTTTCTGAACTGCAGCTTGCTCTGACGAGACCAACGTGGGAGTTTCGGCTTCTCGTTAGCCTGTTAGCCCGATAGAATATGACTTCTTTTTACATTTTTTACATTTGTATTTCAATTCATCCATTCTTGACATGTTTTCTCTCAGCTACAGTCGTGAAACATCATGAATGCGAGTTGAAACTTTTTTTTTTTTCTCATTTGTCGTAAAAACTAATTCCACAAAGAACACTGTAAGTATTACTAAACTACATCGGTAACTGAAAACACTTTGAATTTAATTGATGACTGAGAATTTGATGTGACTTATTCAGTTGCCTACTAGCACACTGCACAACAAAACTATTATAAGGCATATTATTGAAGCTTCCTCCATCCCTGACAGTTTGCTCTCGGTTGGGTAAATTCTCTTCACATATTTATTTGCCTGTGTGTTGCCTCCCGTCAGTCCTTTGCAATGAATCGATTTTCCCTCAGAGATGTTGCACACACAACAAGTCCTTAGACTGACTACCGCAAACAATCGGACATTGTCAGCTCGATGTGTGAACAGACAGACATATTTTTAAAGGTAAATACCATTGGCTGAAATATTGATCCGTCAGATAAGCCCTATGGATTAATTGGCACCGGATGAACGGTGATGACCAATTACAAATGAGCTGTAGGTGTTCTGTTGTGCTGCTCGATTTGACCTCCTGCCCATTCCTGCCTCAGTATTAACAAAAGATATACATGCGCACACACACACACATATATTTAATTATGAATTGTCGATACCCCCCACGACCCGGAAACGGACGAGCAGTTGATGATGAATGAATGACATTGAACTTATAATTGAATTTCTAATATTCAATATCTGTATCATTTGTCTTTTGATCTTTGCTTCCTTAATTGTAAGTATAATACATTCGTGTTTGAAAAGAGTCATAATTCAGTTGGACTCCCCGCTTTTTGCTTCAGCGCCGTGCAGGAAAAGCATCTCCCCCTGCAAAGCAGCAGTATAGAGGGGCGAAGCTACAGGTTGTGTTGTCCTGGCTGTCAGACACTTAAAACACCAAACACAGCTCTCAGAGAGCATGCAGAGACAAAGGGGTTCAGCCAAAACAAAGGCACTCTGCTGAGCCATTCTCAGAGCGGAAATCCTGCCTCTAAACTCTCCCAGACTCCAAGGACGTGCACACACAGTTGGCAGTGGTTCTTTCTTACATGGAACTGGACGTACAAATAAGGGGAAATGTGCAGAATGGTAACTGAACATCCCTCAAAAAGTTTCCATTTGGAAATTTGAAGTCCTACATTATTAGCATTTTTGGCAAGTGTTCAATAGATCTTTTTACTTTGTACTTTGTATGACATTATCAAAGTCTCAGTTTTTTTTTTTTTGTGTTGGGGGGAAGATTCACTCCAATTCTGCTAATAGAGCATAATTCAACCTTAAATCTCATTCATTGTCCCTCCTTATGAAATGTATCAACGCAGTAATCCTTTCACAGTGGAGGGGCTGAATTAAGATGGCATGCCATCATTGTTTTGTGCCCATGCCGGGCATAATTAAAATCTAAAAAAAGACTTCATTATCGAGATGGTCCTAAAAACGGTGTATAAAATTGATAACATATGTTGACATTTCATAGTGTGCAGCCTTTTTTTTTTTTATAATTCATTAGACACCCACTGCAGATTAGTTGTTGATTAGATTTTATGTACAGTGTCATTTGATAGTGAATGACACAAAAAGCTGGATGTGGGTCCAGCAAGACTACATACTTTGTCCTGCCACAGTGTGCCTGTTATGAATAAATCTAATCTTGACCATTCGATAATTTGGTCAAGCACAGAAACTGGAAACATTTGGAAACAGCTTTCCTCTGGAAAGGAAACAAAATCCAAAAGCACCCAATACTGCTTTAAAAATGGCAAATGTGCATAACTACAGCGCCACACAGCTTTTAAAAAGAAAACATGCTATATCACCACGATTTTAACATGAAATGGTAAAAAATATATATATTCTTGATTCCCTGTAATAA
Source organism: Echeneis naucrates (assembly GCF_900963305.1). Classification (NCBI taxonomy): domain Eukaryota; kingdom Metazoa; phylum Chordata; class Actinopteri; order Carangiformes; family Echeneidae; genus Echeneis; species Echeneis naucrates. Next base: position 22,236,422 of record NC_042513.1, on the reverse strand, counting down.
CTTCAGTTGGTCTGTGTGGAATACTCTGGATTAAATTAATTCTAAATATGAATTAACCTTAACTTCACCAATTATTAATAGGTTTTAACACCAACTTGCTAAATATCTTATTCCTTTTTTGTTACTTTTGCTATTGTATAGTTTCAAGGCCCAACTAAGCTCCTGAGGTACGAGATTATACTTCTGCAACACTATTGTATGTCTGCGGCGGGCAACATAACGCTGAAGTAGCCTGGAAACATTTTCTTTCTTATGTGCAAAAAGAATAATTTTAGTAGTTCTGAATTGGGGGGCATTTCGGACTCTGCATTGTTTTTTATATAACAATCAAAAACTGGTGGAAAATCAAAGCCTGCGTGACTCTTTGCTTCTCAGCTTCTGCTTCTCAGTGTAGTTTCACAATTTTGACAAAAGGCAGAATTACATCTTTGGAATTTATGCATTCTCTTTCATCGAGGCTTGAATCATAATAAATGCAGGTAGGTTTAGGTTTGGTTGGGTGGATTTTTGTAGCTCTTTGTCTTCAGTTTCTCCTTCATTTGTCTTTTGAGAGAAAGGCAGACACACAAACAGAAGGTTAAACAGATACCAGATGTTTTAATGTGTCTCTGGTGTCTTTGTCGGCGCACATTTTTCCAATTGAAAGCCCAATTGCAAAACTTGCACTGCTAGCAAGCATGTCCAAAGTGAACAGAATATCAATAGCCCACCTCTTAAAGAAGTAATGGCCACCACTGCGAGCTCTGAAGGTGACTTTGTTTCAGTAATGGCTGTCACCAGGACCAGTGTTGAAACTTGAATTGATTTGCAGTTATATTTTCTCCCTCTTGCGCTTAAAACCCATGCATCAGTTATTGCTGTATATGCTGATGCCAAGGTCATTTTGAACGGAAGAATGATAGAATCTGACACTAGCCCCGCTGCCTCTGAATGGGCAGATGCTTTGCTTCGGAAAGTAGGTTGCCAACTGTCTGCTTTGATAACCCACAGGGGTTGGCGGAGAGGAGCTGGCAGGCTGGTGGTGGGAAACTCCCTGTACATTTACTCAATGTAGATAGATTATGCTGCATTACCAGTTCGAGCACAATAAACACACAACACCGTCTGGCTATATTTGACACCCAGGCGCACACACAAACATGGTTGGAAGAGAAAATACGCACCTCCTTGAACGTTTAACCTTAATACAGATATTTGGACAACACAATACACAATGTTTTAAATTAGCACTGACAGTAATGCAGGGTCTGTGATTTTGAGTCAGTTTGAAGCTCGCTGAGACCTAAAAGCAGCTGCTTTTATGTAGACTTCCTCTGTTGTAGCTCTCCACTTAAAGGCTTTGAAAAAAAAAAAATAAAGAGGAAAATGAATCAATGAAAAAAAACAAAAAAAATGTCCCTACTATTACGGCCAATTGTGATTTTTCATTATCTTTGGTTCATGATAGCCCACTTGCCTATCCATGGTAATTTTATTCCATCTGTCACTTCCAATAAAAGCTGAAAAGATTATTGCCTGTCTTCACTTTCTTAAAAAAATGCTCATATATCATAACCTCTGCAGTTTAACAGTCAAGATGGCAGCGCATTCATTCCACGAGTTGTTCGATTCACTTGGCTCCGTGAAAAAAACTAGTTTAGCATTTGGGCCATTTCTTTCCCGTTCATTTTGGTAGAATCTTTTATTTTATTTTCTTGTTTCCTTCACTTTGCTCTTCTCTTTTACAACATTTCTGCCCGTCATAATCTTTAACACCAACTTGGTCAATGCAGCTCAATTCTTGACTCTCTGATTTTAAGCTTTCCTCCTGCCGCTGTTATATCCACTGTGCCCCCTGTGGTTTGTGACCTCCTTTGTTTCGGCGGTGGCAGCAGGAAGCAGTAATGAATGCAGAGACCAGAGCTGGCTGTTGGAGGGCAGTCCTGAGCCTATATGATGCCTGCCTGTGCAGCAGCATTCTCTGTTAGGAACTTGTTTCCATCGCAGCCATCACATTCACATAAACACTGCAGACAATGCAGGCGCGCTGAGAAATCCATCTCCATTCGCTAGAACTTACATGCAAAAGTGCATAGTGTGTTTTGAAAAAAGGTCACTGACAACAGTATTTTATAGGATGGTTTGTCTATATCCACTTATGACAACTAAAGACTGATTTAGACAACTCATATTTTTACTGTTAAGTTTTAATATTTCACTGGAATCTTTCCTATCCTTAAATGTTTTGTATCCTAAGCACCACAAATCTCAGATTCTGTCACATCAACCCCGCTATAACATTTCTGTTGACCTTATTAACAACAACAACATTGTGGAAAACATAATCCTTACTACGATTACACATCTTCCTAAACTTATTTGGCAAAAGCATTTTTCAGGATATAAACCCATGTTTATAGGAAGGCACCGAAATGTGATGGATGTTTTTAAGGGACACTTAGAGAAGTCTCATATGTGAAATGTATTTTAACATTGCTGATGAAATGTAAAGACAAATTTACAGAGAATGTAAAGATGTTACAAAGCCCTTTGACCTCTCCCTCTCTGACTGGCACAGAGTCTCTCTCTCTCTCACACACGAACACACACTCATACACACACTTTGTCCTTTTGACATCGCACCCAAAAACCTTTTAAAGCACTATTTCTGGGCACGCATGTGTCCTGTTGTGTGCTGCAGGCTATGACATTGAGATACAGATCTTTTGTTGTGTCAAATTAATTAGTTGGGCATAGTGCCTGCTCAGTTTGACCCTTTGTGTGTGTGTGTGTGTGTGTCCATGAAAGCAAAATCCTTGTTTTAAAATGTTATCTTTTGTGTTCCTCGGGTTCCTTTGCACAGTATTCACCATCTGATCTCACCATTCATGGTCTGGCAGCATTTACTGCTGCTGCTCTGACACTCTACCAAAAAAAGTTTTCTTATACATATACTGTGTGCAGATATATATATATATATATCTGCACACAGTATATGTGTATATATATACACTGTATATGTGAAAGTAAGTAAAATGATTCTAGATAAACCTTCAACAAGGGTTTACGAATTTCAGAAAAGTCTTTTTGAGGGGAATTCACAGGCTGGTGCACGTGTATATTACAAGGGCTCAAGGACTTGTATCACAGCACAGCGATTTTAATGTTTTTTTTTCTGCAAACAAAAGAGAAAGTTCATATAATTACCTAATGCACACTGACTTTCAAGATTTTCAATCAAATGACACTTATGTTGATAAATACCGCTGAGGTCAGAAATTAAAGAGAGACAGAAAAACAGGTGAATTAAATTTTCAGTAGAGGTTGTCTTGTAAATGCCAAGTCACTGTGATAAAAATGAGTTTGCTTAGGGCATCATTTTTATTCACGGAACTGCTGATCTTTTCATATTTCTTCCTGTTCCGCTCTCCAGAGGATCACAAGCCTGCTAAACACATCTCCCACTTTCATTCTCTCTTCCAGATCTCATTCTTTGCCAAAAACTGGCATACAGGGAAAAAAAAAAAAAAAAAAAAAATCAAAAATCTACGGAGCGGGGGTTTTTCTACAGTTGGGCGTTGTCCACCGAGAGATAAGTCTTCCCATTCAGAGGAATCACCTGCCAAATGCCATGAAAACCATTACAGCTTTTTTTTCTCTGAAGCAGTCATAGTTTTCTGTCGGCCATTTGTGCCCCTCCTTTACATTATCACCAAACCACAACACTTCTTCAACATGCAGTTGAGCGAATCGCTATACCTCTCTCCCTCAAATCAACATTTTTGTTACTGACCAGCCAAAGATGACATCCTATTAACACAAAGGAATCTTGCAAACCTTGAAACGTTGCCAGAAGCTTGCAGAACGTCAACTGAACACCCATTTCATTTATCTGCCGTTTTCGATGTCCATTTTAACATATATATATATATATATATTTCTGTTGCAGGTTGACTGTATATAAAGAACATTCCTATGGCACAGTACTGGGCTGGAATTTTATGCTGTTAAGTTTATGCTGCTGTTGTGTGTAATCCTGGATTTGACCTCCAAAATGTCCATTGAATTAGTTACCAATCCACCCATATTCAGGAAAAAAAAAACTAAAAAACAATTAAATCGAAAGAATAGATTGAAGAAACTCTGACTTGAAGTGTCATGTGCTTCAACTGTGGCCAGAACAACAAACCAACCTCGACCAGTCATGCCCTGTCCATATCCAGTTAATCCTCCATGTGGCTCGTTTTATGGTGACCCCGTAGTGACTGTCTATAGTAGTGAGCAGTAATAATCAAGGATATAGCAGAGGGGAATGAAAACAACGACATGGATAAGGTGGGGGGCTCTCTTTTATTTGCTGCAAGGACCTGAGTGTTCTCAGTAAGGTTCAAGTAAGACCGGCATTATTAGAAAAGCTCAATAATGGAGGCAGGCCAGTGTCACTTGAATTTACAGGGGGCAAAGCCAATCATAACCAGTTTCATCATACTTGTTTGTAGTTGTCTGGTGTCTGACAGAGAGTGGTAGGTGTATGTTCTCGCAGCCTGTGCTTGTGTGTGTGTGTGTCTGTGCATGTGAGCATACTGACCAAAACACCAATATCTCAAGGAACAACATTTAAATCTTTGCTCTGATCCATCCATCTGCCTCTTCCACTGAGCAGACTGAATGTGTTGTTGGCCCGTAATTCCTCCTGGAAAATATAATACAGAAAGCGGTCACATTACACGAGATTTACACCTGCTTGCCAAGGCTGTGACGGCGCAGCAAAAACACTTCAGGAGGAGGCAGGCAAACAGTTGAGCAGTTCAGTTCCGCGTGCTCCTTATCATGCATCAATTCATGATAAGCTTTTGATGGAGAATAGATTTTAACAGACATATGGCGGAGTAGCTGCAGGTACGAGTTCGGGCACACGCGCATAGACGCTCATTCACTAATCTGCACTCACAATGGCAATCAGCGATGAGAAGCTTGTGCCAGTGGAACGCATCCAAATCAAGCCGTGCATGTTTTTGAGTGTGCTGCGTTCTTTAATTGCTGTAACTGTCCAACACCACACCCTACTTATATATCTCCTCACAGTGCGGTCCATTTATGTCTCATCATTTTTGTTTTTCTCCCTTGCTTTGGTAACCTCGTCATTTCTTGCCACTTCATTCTTCCTGCCAACACAATCTGGCACACCAACTTATTTCTGAATCGGCCCGGAGCAGAAGAATATCAAAGAGGTATTGTCACCAGAAGTCTGCACTACAGGGAAGCCGCGTCCCAGAGAGAAACCAGTCGTGTCATTGTTAACCGACTGTTAAAGATTATTGAAGAAGTAGAAGCAATTGGTATTCTTCAAACATTCCTATTTTTTGCGTGCGATGGTGAGAGGGCAGCAGTAAGGGATGTATTTGCCTCAGTGACAGATAAGTAATTAGTTTTCGTGAAACCTTGCAAGCTGACCAGTAGCTGCAGAGGTATGAGATGTTACTCAGCCTTTGCCAGCTGGAGCAGCTCTGCTGTTGGATTTCACCTCTCTGATGTTGAGTTAAAAAAGTCGTCCCCTCTTACAACGGCAGACAGAAAACATAAACTAACAAATGCTTCCACGTGGAGCAACAGCTAACAGACGATGCAGGTGAGAGAACAAAGAGGCATTTATAAATTATTCTGTTTCGGATCAGCGTCAGTCATTGTTAAAGTCATGTTTAAGGTCGGAAGGCTGGAAGATGGAAGATAAAGATGAGGTCAGATTGTAAGAAGATTGAAAGAAAGATTCGATATAGGAAAAGAGAAAATGACGACGGTGGGCTGATAATGAAGGGAATCTGCATTTAGATGAAATCAGGCTACATGTCCATCTCTTATGTGAATTTATTAACTCTGATTCCATCCAGTCGGATCTGGAGAGACACTCCTGCTGCACTCTGAGCAGCAGGGGTGCTGACCTGGACACAGGCCATCTAAGCACACTTGTAAAATAATTGAAATGTTTAAAACCAGAGTATAATATAACAATAATAGTAATAGTAGTAGTAATAAGAATAGTTTATATAATCCTGTAAGTCTAATATTCAGCCAATACCAGAAGCATGATAGTCACTAAGTGGATTACTGTCACCGCACCTGCATTCGTTTTATGGATCTGATAAAATATTCCCATTTATGCAATCTCTGTATCAGTTGGAAAGCTGCAGCATGCTGATTAGACTTTAGTTTTAATGTTGTTAAGAGTCTCTATCAACAGAGGCTGCAGGGTGTCAGCCATTTCATCAAAAAGCCTGCTTCATCTAAAAAAAAAAAAAAGAACATAAAAAATAAATGATGGGTGGAAAATGTCTGTGGTTCTGAGGTAAAAACTTCAGCCACCTGAGGTAACGAAAGCACTCTGAGCTACAAGCTCTGTACCCAAATGAAACTATCGCTGACGCTAAATGTTGATTCATCCACTAAATTCTTTCGCAAAAGGAGAATTAAGGATGGATTCTGTAACTCTATACATCCCTCAAACAACTATATCCCAGCTGCATTTAGATAATATTTAAAGGCATTAATGTTTATGGTTATTCTTTTTACAATAATTCTTCAAAATAAATGTATTGGACACACAAAAGGGATGTCTGCTTCAGCGTGATGCATTACAGTTGAATTTTCTTTTCTTTTCATTTTAGATTATGCTTTGCCTTTTGGAGCCTTAAAAAAAAAAAAAAACTTGGTACATCCCGACTGAAAAGCTGAGTGATTCATGAGTGACAGAACTGAGTCACAGCAGTCTTCAACACTAAGGCTTCTTCTTTTTTTTTTTTTGAACAGATTTATCAGGACAAACACAACTTCAGTCTGATGAGACACTTGATATGTAGGAAGTTAGCACCCAGTTTCTTCACAGTCTGGATACATGATATGTTCAAGCACAGCAGCCACCCCACTATCTTTAGGAGATACTGCATTTGTCTGTCAGTCAGTCAGAGAAAAGACTTCAGGGAAATAAAGTACGTCATAATTAATAGGCAACAGCGTCCTCAGTACAGATAACAGTCTTGTTTAAAATTAATGGCTGTGTAAATGAAACAGGAATTGCTCTCCGAACAATAAATGTATCACATTCTCTTTCTAATGTTGTAAAAACCTAAACAAACATACAAAAAAAAACCAACATCAATATAATTCAGCTTTTCTTTTAATTAGAACAATGTAAGTTGTTTTATTATGATTGTTATTGTTATTCATTTATTTTAAACGACTCCCTAATTGCCTTTTTAGCAATGGAGTAAATCAACACTTCATGATAAATAGAGCCTTAGCCAAATCAAGACACGGGCTTTTGCTTCAGGTTCTTTTCATTATTATTAGTAATGTTGATTTGTGGCGCATGTTGTATTTTGTTGAAATAATAATAGTGATCATAATCTGGTGTCTAGATTGTGGAAAAAAAAGGGAATGTCACCTATTTACTCTGTCGAAGCTAAAATGAAAGGAAATAATGCAGTTTAGTGACCAGAAACCAATAAGCCATTTCTTTGTGAGGAAACTTTGCCAAAAATCGATATTTACTTTTTTAGCAAATATAATTGGTTCACATTTGTCAAATATTTGTATTAAAATGTCTGCCCTTCATGAGCTGAATGAAACCAAAGCATACAGTCCATCAACAGCTTGTTTGGTTTGGTAGGTTTTTCAATAAACCTCCTCACGAACACAGATGCAGAGTGCAAGTAAAAATGGTTTTCAGTTACCATCGAGCTTATTACTCAGCTTTTTTGTACTTTTGTACTTTGAGTTGGTGCTCATCTCTCGTCAGGTAAGTTTTAGGTTTACTTAAGTGACCGTTTTCAACGAATATAATTCTGATGGGATTTGCTCGCAGTCGTTGGTTCAACGGGTTATTTCTGACACAGCCGACACGATGTTTGATTAGAATAAATCTAACTTGTAAAACGTACGTATGTTTCTTCTCTCTCATTCACAGCAGACGGACCGTACATGCAGTGCAGAGTTGTTTTCAGGTTACACAACATTAACTTCCTCTGTCTACATATTAGGTCCGTGTCCAGACCTTTATTTCTTTGTTCAGTCTCTGTCGCTCCGTCTATAGAAGCATATATTTTCTTCATCAGACAGTCCGTCTTGCTGTCCTCACCTGTCATCTCTTTTCTCACATGCATTCACAATTTCTTCACCTTCTCCCATGCTATTCCTTTTCTCCTCTGCCTGCGTAGTTGTCACTCAGTAAGAAGAGTGGGCAGGGCGCACAACTATCCACAGAGGGTCACATAAAGAGGTCAGTGTTGACAGCTTTGCTCTTGTTATCCAGAGATGATAGTGGGGACAAATGAATCTCCGCAGTGAAGCAGGATGATCAGAGACTTCAGGTGCTGCTGCATAGACCAGGAGAGTGGTCCTGAAAACCTGCAGCCCGAATGCCAACACAACACTGATGTTCAAACGATGAATGACCAGAAAGCCAATAAAAGTAAAAACTATTAAAGAACTAAACTAAACTAAAAAATAACTATACATATATATATATATACACATATATTATCTGCATTCTTATTTTTTAAATGGGAATACATTCCCACTGATTGCTCATTATCTTGAGTCACCAGTCAAAGGAATTATTTAAAATGTGCAGGCCAATGTCATTATTGATCTGAGTGCAGCGCATGCAGGAAGATGGCAGAATGCATCCATCTTCTCTGGAGGAATGGATGAGCTCATGATGGAATTGCAAATCAGTTCAGCAGGAGAGGGAACCACCCGAGTGACTCCCGATATGATGCTACTGTACTTCGCTGCCTACGATGGCAGTGGCATGACGCTGCTGCGGCGCTGTGATACTCGACGAATTTGAAATGCAGCGGCCGGAGGCCCATCTACGGCTTTGTGATGTCATGGAGATGAAACAGCATCATCCGGCCTGCGTGTGCTGATTTAGTGCTGCGAAAGCCGACGTTTTTGACTTCACAGATGATGGCAGCACACTTTTTTTTTCTCTCCCTCCCGCTGTCTGACCTGTCTGCCATGTTGCCCTGGTTTCTTCCTCATCTATAGGTTTACCATCATTACTGTGATAGGCACCACCACCAGCAGTCACGCATTAGAAAATCTGGTATGTCATAATAGCAGTGGAACTTTTTTTTTTTCAGCACCTACATGCCTTCATAAAAACACCAATATTTGTGTGTATATATGTCCCCAGAGAGTGTGATAGAATATATCCCTGCATCGATATTTCCCCCCCCCCCGCCGCCCCACACATCTTAGATGACTGAGCATTCTTGTGACATTTCAGAGTAAATACAGCAAATCTATTCCTGTGAGGAAGCCATCAAAAATCAATTAGAGATTGGACGCCTTAAAAATGTGCCAATCTTCTCCAATTTATTTGAATTCAGTCATTGATAATCACATTATTTTGGTTGTTTTAAAAATAATAGCATATTTCACATGTAGGCCATTCATCAGTTTCTAAAGTAGTTTGCCGAGCACTTTGACCAATAACATCTTGTGCCCGAGTCAGTCTCATTACAATCTGGATGTTGAAGTGGACAATCTTTTGGGTGACACTTGCTATATATTCAAGAACTTCTCCGGGGTCAAAAACTATTGAGCTGGCTTCCATGTGATTTAAAAACAAAACAAACAAACAAACAAAAAAAAAAAAAAAGCTGTGAGTGATCCATAGGTGGTGCTGCCCATCAGAGTAGTTAAGATGTCACGCTGTGAATATCTGCTTTTACCTTTGATTTACCTTCCTCTCTGCCCGACAGCCAAAGTTGTTTTGACAGCACTCGACGGCCCTGTAGCCACCATGAAGTGTCTGAGGAAAACATTTCTCTTCCCAGAAGGAGGATGTAGCACAATCCAATAAGGTATTGGGGGGTGGGGGGGGAGCAATGGGTGCACCATTAAGAAATAGCCCCTAAACTACATCTGACAATAGCCAAGATTGCATTTGAGCCCAATTCATTGAGGTAAATTGGCCATTTGAGGCTGCGTGGTGAAGAATTGGTGTCATTGTTTTGAGATAGAGGAATACAAAGAGTGCATGTTGTGTTTGTTTTTGTTGTTTTCTTTCCATTTCTCATTGCTGCTGACAGCTACACACAAACACTGTCTGTTAAAAAGCCACAGAATGAAGAATAGCTAATCCGATCCACTTAGACTCACTTGTGTGCACTTACGCTTACAAGGAGAGAGGCTGTGCGTGTTTTACTGTAGAAACAGGGTGTTACCTAATGTTTACCACCAGGGATAGTTAAGTCTGTTCACTCAGCATGTCTTTATTCCATTAACCAATCCTACCAGCTTTACCTGCTCGTTCAAGCCGCTGTCTGATTATCAACTTCTCGGGTCTGGCGCTGACTCCAGCTGCTACCTGCATCCAGAGAACTAACCCTTATCTTTTACAATTCCTCGAATGACTACAGCTTGTACTGCAAGACCTGACCTCTGGCTCTGACTGTTCTGAGGTTAATAGTAATAAAAGATTTTTTTAATTAAGTTGGACAAAGATCACTAAAGCACATGTTCTGTCCTGTTAAATATCTGATTATCAGCTGACATTTAATACAAGCTTTTTGTCAAATCTATCCGATATCTCGCGTTTATCTGTGCCTTTGCGTAGTCCTCATATTACCATATGAATTTGTCTTCTTCCTTGTCTTATCCAACATCCTACTTAGCGTTAACTTGCTTGCGATTCTGAAATGCTCCTGCTTTTTTGGTTGAACTTGTTGTCGTCCAGTAGTTCGAGCGTGGATCACAAGTGGTGGACCGACCAAATCACAGTGACCATCACAAACACCATCCAGCTGTAGCTTCATTACAACATAAATACGTATATGTACTCAAACTGTATTCTGACTACCACTGAATAACAGCAAATGGCTTCTCCAAACGTTTGCACGCTCATGCATGCGCTTGCATTTTCTGGCACGCAGACTGCTGTCATGATGTCACTTTTCTCTCAGTGTGACTGTATTCCCTTTCATTTCACAGGCTCCGGGGCATAACAAAGACCGCTGCTGCTAGTATATTGGCAATCACACAAATCTGCCGTTACCTCAATATTTAATGAGCTGAGCAAATTAACCATACAAAGCAATCTATTGAGCCCTTCTTCCCCACTTTGGTGATGCGCATGCACAGAAAAGCACCTTACAGAGTTTATTAGAGCTGAGCCCACACTTTTAAACTCTGGACATGCGACAAACGCATTGCTTTGACACAAATTTAGAGAGCAACAGACATAAGCACAAACGCGTAGACCCGGAAGACACGAATAAGCCAGTTTCACTGTACAAGGCACACCCGCTGTGCGTTATTGTCTGCTACGACGCACATTATACCTTTGATTCAACACTTCTGCAAACAAATGGCACAATTGTTTCAGCTGTTTGAAATACAGGTGTTTAGGTACGTTCTGATAATGGCTCCTTCAGTCTAAGAAATAACACAAACCCTGATAAAGTGATCTATATCTGTTAATAGAAGCTGTGTGTTTGATGACTGTTAATTAAAATGCAGCCAGAAGCTCGACAAGCTACTGGCTCATGGAGTAAATTAATAAGCTATTTAAAAACCTGGCTAAGGAAACATTTAACATTGCTGTATGTGGTGAGAGCAAATGGGACGGCATTAAGCGTTATTCACTGTTGGTGGCTATCACGGGCAAACGCTAAGCCTGATCTACTTCAGCTTTGCAAGATACATGTTGTGGTGTGATCAAACTGGAACTATTCATATATCTATATTTCTATATAGAAATATAGAATCTATATTTCTATATAGAAATTAAGTTAATAAGAAAAACTGTGACACAAACTTGACTAAATAAAATGACACTGACAAAATTAACACTCACTAACATGAATAATTATAGCTAATCTAAAAGAATTGAAACTAGAGGACTGAAATAGAAAATTATGAATCTTTATTTTTGAAGTCGTTTTGAAAACAGAAGTGACAGGTATGTTTTCTCTGCGCCATTTTGTGGTGCAGAAACTGTTCGGGTTGTGTTCCTCGGTGTGTGCAGCGTTCATGCAAACCTTGTGTGTGTCTCTGAAAGCCACGGACGTCTGGCAAAGGAACTCCTCTGTTTAATTACTATATCCCTATCTAAACAACTACTCCATTTCAGCCTTCAGACTAATCCCTGCACTCACTCAGCTCGAGCTAACTCGCAATGCTCAGGAGATGTTTTTCCATCATCCATTCTCTCATTTTCTCTCACCTTTTATGGCACCATTAACGACATTTTCTACAAGTCCTTGAAATTAAAGGAAGAAATCCCACTCCCCCCCCCGTGTCCTCGAGGTGCACATGGAAATGCATGGACCTTTGTCATTACAATCAGAAATGCTTCATGTGGTTTCAGGGGCATTATTTGCTGAAATGACTGATGCAATTTTTCTTTTCAAGCCACAAGGTGTCAATAGACAGAAAAGATAAAAACGCTTCAAAAGAGTGTTTGTACTTGCTCTTTGATAATCGGTGATTACAATACAAAAACCCCAGAGACGTGTTGCTTTCTTTTGGATATAAGTGTAATCATATCAGTCTGGAGGAAAGGTGGGGCCTCCGGAGGCTTTGTGCTTTATGAAATACATGTTTTTCTTTATGTGTGTGAGGCTCGTCTCCCTCCTTCATCACTTTCAAATGGACTATGATTTATTTTTTTTTTTTCCCTTAAGGGGTGACAGTGAGTCTCATTTTGTGCAATGATGAAGTGTATATAGTGAAAATTATGTATCTTCCACCTCTGTGTATCAATCTTTAAGCAAAATTACACACATTTTTAGAAAATGCGGAAACTTGTACAGCAGGATTTGAAACTTTTGGTTTCATGGCTGATGCAGTCTTTTGGCCTCCAACCTCCATCCTCATCTCTGTCTTCCTTTCTTTCCTTGGCACCCTGTTTCCCTGTGTGCCACCCCAGTTCTTGGCGGTAGCCCCGCTCGCTGTCTCATCCATCTGTTTTCATTCATTAGGACAGGATTCGCCTCTCTGCTCTTCTGACACCTTTTCACATCGGGCTGCACAATGTAATTAGACAAGGTTTGGAGGGAGTGATTTCTGAGCTGGGGCTAGCTCCTTCCTCTTCCGTCTACTTTACGTCTGCCTCAGTCGCTCTCAGAGGGAGACGACGGCATGTGTTACTGTGAACTGTTTCCATAGAAATTTTGCAGCTTTTGTCATGCTATGCATGATCAGAGAAGTTTCACCGTCACACTGTCAACTCATCGTACCATACATATGACACACGTGTTGGTAAAGGACCACAGGTTTCATTTTCGGCTGTAAAATTGTTTCTTGACTTTTGAATAATTATGCGGTACAGTAGTTCTGTTCGGAGCAGTAATTTAACAGCTTCCGTCATAGAACCTGCCCATCCACCTTCACAGGAGCTTTTGTGACTTTATTTGCGCCTGTAAAATGTTTAAAATGTTTAAACTCTTTAGGTTCTTTAGGTTTGCGGAGCAACTGACTTTTATTTATTTATTTATTTTAGATTAAATTGATCGATGTGAAACATATCTAAGGTGTGACAGGTGTGAGGACCCACTTTATAGACAGAAACTGAGGGCCATGGCCTAATAATTTCAAATCTTCAATTGGTTGGTGATTTGGCCGTCACTATCTTGGCATTTTGAAACCAAAAGAGAACATATTTGGGAGAGAGTGGAGGTGAGGATGGAGGTGATTTAATGTCTGTATCCTCTAAATGGGACCATAATTTATAAAAAAAAAAAAAAAAGAAAAAAAGAAAAAAGAAAAAAGCAAAATGCTAAATTAAAGGGGGACTTGAAATTGGACACATTTATGGATTTTATATCTGTAACCACAATTTTTCTTGTAGATCTCCATACAATCTGACTTTATTTTGCAACCAGTGGTCTTTGGTAGAACGCAGGTTTAAGACACTTGGTGATTGGTTTCCTATTTCGGACCTGCAGTGTATATTTTGTACTTCAGTGACTTAGGCTGGTAAAGTGTGTAATTCTGCATGCTGGTTCACTTTCATCCTGTCATTTATGCAATAAAGGGCTTTATTTAGCGATTTCTGCTGATTGTGTTGGTGAAAAAAATCTCTGCACCCTCATGATAGTATTTCCACCATGTCCTGAGATACTATATATATATCAATGGATAAAAGAGCAGAGAAGGGAAAAGAAAGTCCCACAACTGAGACTGAGTAAGTGTGAATGACCTCACCGGAGATGGACAGACTAACAAACGCAGGGAGAAGCATATTTCTAATCAGACTTTGGGCATTGAGAGGTGATTTGCCGCCAGAATGACAGACTGGTGAGAAGGACCCCTGGGGTAGAAGGGCAGCTTGTGACCACGGGAGGACTCTGACTTGATTTCTTCATCAGCGGGAGCCAGGGTCTCTTGACACACAAACACATGCAGCCAGCATACACACATAATGACACATATGCATGCCAAGGCACATAAACCAACACAGAAATTAAATCCCATCCAAGTGAGGGTCTGGGACCTGGTGTGTAGGTTACACACAGAGGCAACCCCTGAACCGCCCATATGATCACTTGGAAGTGCCTGATCTCTTCATTATTTCATTATCTACCCCTCTTTTGTCTGTATCATTCAAAGACCCTATGCTATTTAAATTAACTTCACCCTACCTAATGGGGATGGCCATTATAACCTTTTATGATTCCTTCAGTTCTGTTGTGTTGCTGTGTGATCTTTACATTTATTTTACAGATAAGATGAAAAACTACTTCTGATTGTTTCTGATTCATCCAACATACTAATTAAAAGTTCGTTCTTAGTTACAGCGGTTCATTAAAACAAAAACAATGGAGACTAGCTGTTTGTATGCATACAGTTACCCCACGGGCTGTGCTAACACTTGGTTAGCCTATCTTCTCTCCTTTGGCCTCACTGTCACGTACGGAGTAGGGAGTTATGAATGACACTGGGAGTCCCTCAGGTAAACAAGACAAACTATATATTATGGATTGTCACGTAGGTAAACAGGACCTGGTGACCTTTTGGACCAACGGAGAGGGCAGCAGAGAAAAACTCCCTCAGCAAAATAGAAAGGCAGTTTTCATTTATTTTTTTATTCATTATTATTATTATTACTACTGTTTGTGGTGATGTGTGCACTATAAGAAGGAGGAAAAGAGCCCGGACTGAGAATGCATTATGAATTTATTTCTGGATCTCTTTCAAATGTCCCTTAGTCACTAAATATGTTTTTGTTTTTGTTTGTTTGTTTTTGTCTTTGTGTGGTGTTCATAGTAAAAACTTCAAAAGGTAGTAGCCACATGGCATCAATATGATTATCTGCTGAGTCCGACAAAGGAAGGAGTGCTCAACAGGAACACGTGAAGAAAGTAGGAAGAAGGTATGTGCTTTACTGATAGCATTTGTTTGTCTTTTACCTTTACTTAGTCTAATCCAATGAGATGTGAACAAAAGGAATACGGTTGATGCTTTAAAGGGAAGAAGGGATTGGTGTCAAGATTTATTAGGACCGTGAACCTAGTAGTGAATTTTCAATTGGATTAATGTTGAAGTTCATTTAATCAGGTTTAAAATGCTTGTTTTTTTGTTTTTTGTTTTTTTAGTGATGTGAAATTGCAGATGCTGTAATACCTGGGCCAGCACCCGTAACAACATCTGGATTCCAGTTTTTCAGATGTCTCTGCTGTCCGTGAACACTGTCAGTCGTACTTGTCGGCTCTCCTGGAGCTGCGGGGAAACTGGTGAGTGTTTACTTCTATTAAAATGTGAAGTAAGCAATTACTCTAACTAGAGCAGGCGATACAGCTGATTTATTCATGAAGCCGTGGTGAGCTACACAGCGCGTCAGTCGTAAAGACTCAAATTAAAGCCAATAACAGTTTAAGATGCATACTTAACAAACCGTGACCTTATCGTGTACCTCCATTTACCCAGTATGGTACCGAGCAGCATCATTCACAACTACATACCTCATTCAAAGGTAAAGCCCCATTTCTTAACTTATCCTTATCACCAATTGAATAAAGCAGAGAACTGTGTGATTCCTGAAGGAGCGAGACTTCACGTATAACGAATAGTTGTGTCAAATGCTGGTACAGTCATCTCAGGCGTTAACGTGGACTTGGACCAGATCCACATGGACAACTAACCCAGTTCCTAAAGATGCACTAGTTTCTGGGCCCGAGATTAGAATAATGGGTTAAAGGAAAGAAGTTGGCTGTGGGTATTTATCACTGTCATCTACCAGGAAGGCCCAGAGCCTGGGGATTCATCGTTGTTGGGTCAAATTCCACTGGATGCATTTCTTGCACTTTATCTAGCAATAAATAGGAAATAATAGCCTTATTTCACAAGTCTCTCCCACTCGGGGGGAGGGGCAGGGAAAAACAATCTCTCAAATCGAAGATAGCATTAGTGAAAATCTCTGAAGCATTTTCCAGAGTTTACATTTGGCGAGTACCTTTTTCTTGTTCTTTGTCTGCGGTTCATTTTTGGAAACTAGTCCCATGCTGTAACGTTGCATTCCTCGTGAGTGCGAAGCAGCCACTCAGTCAGTGAATCGCCGCGCTTGGTAGCACAGTAAAAGATTTTATACCATGTCAACCCTGTACTTCCCATCACAGCAGGATTGTGATTTGAATTTACATTCTTAAAAAGTCACTAACATGGTAGAATATTGAAGCAATGTGGCAGCACAGCAGATATACTTTATATACTACAGTATCAGGATTTCAAATTTCATGTCCTCCGTGTGAACAAATAAAAGCACATGAGACATGAGCCCTCCGTTGCTCTGAGCATCTTCCGGATATATTTAGGAAGTTTTGCATTCTCATTTCACAACAGAGCTAGAAACTCTTTTCACTACCAACATCAGAGCTGCTGTTTTGACTTTGGAAACACTGAAGTCTGAAAATTTGAACTTAGGATACACTTTTGTCATGCTGAGGAATCTGCCCATTTCTTTCATGCCTCCTTCCTTCAGCTTTGCTTTTCATCCCAGAATGACCTTTATGAATAATGAGGTGCTCCGAAAGGTAACCGTGACAACGGGTCTACCTTGGAGGCAGCAAATAGGCACCGAGATAAAGTAATTCAACACCTGACAAGGAAGTGCCGTGTATTCGCTTCATCCTCTGAACAGAGGAACGGAAGTCTGCTGATTAACGCCGACAGTCTGAAGAGCACATTGTGCCAGTGCATTAATAATAAACTCGCCTTTAGAGGAGGTTGTATAGCCATGAAAGGGAGGTAAGATGTAGGAATGAATGATGAGCGAGGGATGACAGCAGGGTTAAAAGATAACTTGGCTTGGTTTCATACACTTTATTTGCGGTGCTTGTCCTATTTAAAGGTCTGAGGAATAAAAATTACTAATTTTGGGGGTTGCTAATTAGCTCATTTTTTTTCAGCATAGGAGGATATTTTAGTATGTACAAAGTGCATAATTAATAAGCCAAGAAACTTAAATGGCTTCTGGGGTGTTCAGCATTAATTCCCTCTGCAAATTAACATATCCGCCCCATGATTTCTCCCACTGTGACTTTAACACTCCAGTATACTCAATGAGAGGAAGAGGCTTCCTTAGAGGGGAACAGGGGAGCTCACAAACCTGAAAATGATA
Organism: Echeneis naucrates; assembly: GCF_900963305.1. Classification (NCBI taxonomy): domain Eukaryota; kingdom Metazoa; phylum Chordata; class Actinopteri; order Carangiformes; family Echeneidae; genus Echeneis; species Echeneis naucrates. The sequence goes on along the minus strand of NC_042513.1, from coordinate 22,218,820 downwards.
TCGATGTGATACATTAATGATAAGTTTATGCCCATCGGTATGTTATTGTGAGTTATGGTACTTTCTTTCTTTTTTTTTTTTTTTTTTTTTTTTTTTTTTTTTTTTTTACAAAAATGTTTCAAAATATGAACAAAAAAAAGAGAGAAAAGCTTATAGGTGGGTTCGATGTAATAACTGAATGGATGCTGTTCAGTGTGTTAAATTGAAGGATAATAATGTTGTAAATGCAGCCGCTGTGGAACTGACCTGTGTTCGGTTAACATGTGAATAGCAATGAGAGAGAAAATGAATAAAAACCAACGGTCCGAATGCCTCCAGTTTTCTGCTGCGTGCCTCAGATCAAAGTTTTACCTGCATTTCTCTCTGCGCTGACGCCCTGAACGGACTCAACTCCCCCTCGCCTACTAATAGCCACTCACACAATACATGTCTAAAATATTATTTATTGCCTTATGTTAAGGCAAACAGTATCGTTTCTCAAATCGTTACCCAAATGACACAAAGTATATAAAAAGAGCCATCAACAGAAGATTATTTCATATCTCATACGATGATGTCTTCGATGGAAGGCACAAAGCGGTTGACAGGAGGACAGCATGAAAGCAACTTTAATCCATTCGCCAAGAGCTTTAAAAATATTTACTGGAATGACAGTTTGGGTTAAAACTAGTGTTTTCAACTATCTGTGCCAAATGTGACAGTCCAATGTGCCAGCTCAGTGGGTGCCGTTCTGCCAGAGTCAGATGACCAGGTTGTGAACCATTGATCTGAGCAAATCAATAGTCAGTATGTCCATCTCCCATCCGCACTCAGTGGGTCACCATCTGTGTGTGTGCCCATATCCTGTCCGAAGTCATAGCAGGAGCCCATCACCACACACCAGGTGGCTGCCATCTGGGTCCTGTCGCTTAACACGCAGCATGGTTCCTGTGTAGGAAAGTGTATGCGTGCGTTTTCAAGATAGTGGCCGTTAAATGTCACATTTGTGGGTGGGTATTGGTGGCTCGGCGGCGTCGCTGCGTGTGAATGTAGGATCGGTATGCCTGTGAAAACATGAGGATGTGGAGAACGTGTGCGCACAAAGTTAAACATCTCCACAGCGGACGTGTTGCCCTGTGCTGAAGAAGATGGGGTGATAATAAAGTGGCAACAAGGTGCTTGTTGTTTTGGCGTGACGCTATGATGATATTTGGCTGTAAAACGTTGAAGGGAGAGGACTCAGCATGTGTGCATGTTTCGCACAAAGTACATAAACACGGAAGTGTTGGTGCGTTGGTGTGAGTTTCTGACACTTCTTGACGATCTTCTTTTCTCACTCTTCAGATTCACATGGCTCTCTGCATGTGTGGGCTTGAGTCATGACACGCATGGCAATCACCGCACATTAACTCATATTCTGCTGCTGGAATGGAGACAAAATGATCTCCAACTTCATCAGACAGTGTTAATTTTATATTTTTTTGGGCTTCAACTTAAGTTTGAAAAAGTGAACTTGAAATTCACACACGTCAATTCTGAACTCCTTGTATTTTTCGTAGCCCATTTTAAAGCTCGCAGCTTTAAACACAGAGAATAAATACATTCTTGGCAAGTGTAGCTTTGAAAGTATTGACAGATTTATATTTTGTGTTTTGGTACCCTGTGTATTTGGTGAACCTGCGTTTACAATGGCATATTTTGACGGGTCCCGCTATTTGTCTCTTCCCAATGTTTTCAAATAGGGCCACAGTTGAATTTGTTGCCCTCAGTTGAACTCGTGTCTACGTATGAATCTTCCCTCCTAGATTTGAATTGATAGATGCGCCCCAGTGACAGTCCAGAAAGTGATGGATCTCACACCCACAGGGTTTATTTCAATGATACGGTACTGGCAGAGGCCAAATATATATTTAATCTAAAGAAGAATACATTTGTGGCCTGCATTTGTATACACTTAACTACCAAACATTTCACTGCACCTCCTGCCGCTTAATATCCGTCACTGTAAAATAAGTAAACCATCAGCGAGTTATGACATCATGCACCGAGCTTTTATCCATGTCTAATTTCTCCCAATCAAGTTTTAGACCATTACAGAAATCTGCTGCGAACATTATTACCAACCCAGATTTGGTGGGGAAGTCGAATGCTGCTTAAAACTTTCCAAGTTCACCAAACTACTGCAAGAAGAAAATGGAAGGAACACAGAAATTAAACAACAATTGCCTCAAACTACAAGTCACACCAGCAATGCTCTAACATATTTCTTTGTGTGGTTGTGTGTGAGAAAGCAACATGAATCTTACGTTTATATGCACGAAGCCATATGTTGGGTTGTCATTGAGAATCCAGCTCCCGGATATAAATTGATTTACGTGTGTGTTGTCGGTAACAGAAGAGCCAGTGTGCACACCCTCTGTACAATTCTCCTCTGCACAACATCTATCACTGTCATAAGTACAACGCACGCACGCACGCACGCACGCACACGAATACACACACAGCTGCTCTTGCTTTTGTATACCAAATATGCGTGTCTGTACATACATGTAAATACATGCTTGTGTGGGTTCAAGCATTTGAAAGTGAATATTTAAATGTATTAGCATTCTGTTACATTCAGCGTACATGAGCAGGATTTATCCCAAATCCCCAAACAGAACTATCTGCCAGCAGAGTTACAGGTACACAGGCTGCACGGTGGGGCAGAAAAGTAAACACAGTGGCCATATATCACAAGATACTGACCTGAAAACAGTGGAAACAAAGACAGATTTGGGTTCACTGATGAAGGTTGTTTCACCTCTAACTGAACATGAGATGAAACAAAGCGTGTGATTACACTTTAGTCGAGAGTAAAAGAGTTTCTATTGGTTTTAACGGAAACGAAAAGCTACAACGCAGCACGGCGGCATGGCACGTAACGCTGTTGCGGTCGTGAGTTCTGTGTGGAGTTTGCATGTTCTCCCAGTGCTTGCGGGACAAAGAGATCACATTCAGGTTAACTGGCGACTCCGTAGGTCTGAGTGGTTGTGTGTCTGTCTGTCTCGGTGTGTTGGCCCTGTGACGGCCTGGTGACCGGTAGAGGATGAGAGAATAAAAGCATTGGTGTTTCCCCATGCCTATAGTATGGTTATAGATTGACAATGGTTCTGCTGGAACTCCATACCAAGACACAACAGCATAATGGCGGTAATGAATAGTGTGTATCGAGTCATTGCAGGAGGTTTTGTGTAGGTTTGCTTTTGGCCATGCTGGTCAGTTGGTTCAGACTAAAATATGTCAGACTGTTTGATGGCTTTCCAAAGACATCGGTGGACGACAGAGGAAGAATCCTACAGACTGAACATAAACCTGCAGGACGGATACTGAAGATACAGAAAATCATTCATTCCCACAGCCATCAGACTTTACAACTCTTTAACTATTAGAGGATGAGTTACCAAACGGCAGAATTTCCCTGCGGGGTTTAATAAAGTATTCCCGATACTGATTTCTGATTAGGGCCCTCATCAAGCGCATGTTAGCATACTTGTAGCATTTAGCCAGAAGCCCCACTGTGCCAACAAAGCTGCTGGTGTAGTTTTACTCTCTCAGTCTTTATTCACATACTTGATTATTTTAATTACTTAATTGAAATGAACATGATGAAATTATTAACTGCGCTGCACTGTGGTGCATCTGAATTGTTTACCCTCGGATACACTGGAGTGTATCCGAGTTGTCGGGTTATTCTTTGTTTTCTGTTCAATGTGTCTTTTCACTAAGATGACCTCAATTTACATTTCCACGGCCGACTAAGTCTGACTGTCCTCCCCACTGAGTCTAAGAGGATTGTACGCAGCCAAATCTTTTTTATGAAAAGAATAATAGCAGGTGGATTCACATGCATATACATGAGTGACTGGAAGTGGTTATGCATGTGCATACGGGCTTCAGTCAGTGGATGCTTTGCGTCAGCTTTATGAGTGGTTCTACCCCACAAAGCTATGATGACAGGGTCGTATGTCATCTTTCCTCTCGCCCCTCTTCAGGTGTCAAACTTGGACAGGAAGTCGGAGGATTTAAGCCCTTTGCTTCCTGCTATAATATGACTCAGTTATCGTTCAAGCACAGCCGTTTCTGCTAAGAAGGGGTGTCATCCCCCCCTTGTTGCCGGGATCACTTCAATTGAGGTATCTGTCACACACACTTACGCACCTTTTAAAAATAAAGACAGAAGAGTCGAAAAAGAAAGCTACAGGAAGCGCTGTTGTTTTGAATTTTGCCCTTCAAAGTGTAATGTAAACTGCAGTATTTTCTAATACTCGGAAAATGATTTATCCAACTATTCATTACTGATTTTTTTTTTTTTTCTTCTGTAATTGACGCTGCAAAGACACAAAGGCACTGCTCAGACGCTGCTCTGCTGCACTTTGTCAGATTTTTTGGACGCTATCTGGATCCCTACACCAAAATAAGGAAATCTTGAGGGGCAACAGGAACTAAAGGGCAACAACATTATATCAAAAGTTGGAAACATAATTTTTACCCTTTTGGAGGTTCAATTTTGGGCACATGTTTCGTTAACTTGCATAGGTCAGGGTGTCAGGTTGAAGCAAGCGACTACAGCAGCTTTCTGTGGCAGAAAATGTGACAGAATTGTCATTTTCATTTAGAAATAACACGACAGCGCTCCATTGCTTGTATTTGTTTACATGCGGCTGGAATGTAGCCGGCTCTTGTCTGACATTAAAACACAGAAGTCATAAATTGGCTTGGCTTCTAAATCAGTCAAATAACTACTTATTGGTCAACGGATCGACCATTGGCATTGAATTTTAATGTGAAATAATTGTTATTGATTTTTACAGTTTGATAATGGGTTATATGTGAATGTCAAATTTCTACCATTTTTAAAACCATATTTTTTGGCCTGTCGCAGAGAAATGCATGAACTTGGAAGGATGTAATTGTATAATCCTTCCAATTTCCAGTAAGACCACAAAAGGAGATCACATTAAAAATCGACTCGTGGGGAAATTCTCAGATTGGATTTCCAGATCATGGTCACTGCCTGTAACTCTCATGCATCCCTACTTGAAACACTAAACCGCACATGTAACTGTACGCTGATTTTTTTGTTTGCACTTTGGATTTCAACAGTCGTCACAGCCAGCTGGAAGAGGACCACATGGCGAATAGGACTGGCCCCACATTTAATGGGTCCTTAATGGGCCTGTATCGAAATGAAATAAATCAAAAAGTCTGTTTGCCTGAGAAAGAAAAAAAAAAAAAAGTCACCCAGCTGCTCTTTGGTTATTTATGGAATGGTTCCCTAAGTGCCTCATCTTTTGAGCCATCAAAAAAAAAAAAAATAAAAAAATCTTCTCCACATCGTTGCAATTCATCATGTAATAACTGCTGCACATTGGGTGGTGTGCACCAAAATCATGATTTGTGTTTGAGATACAACCTTTCGGAGTATTAACTAGATATCAGAAAGCCTTTCTCCCACTCAGACTCTGGTGACTTCTTAAAATTATGCAGGAAATCGAAAAAACTCGCTTGTTAAGTAGTCACAATGGCCGACAGGGGTGGGCGCAAATACAATTTCTGATTACAAAAAATGGTCTCAATGCGTCTCGCAAGCATTTAAATTTAAATTACCAGTTTATTTTATCCATTCATTAAGGTGTTTTATTTCACATTTGAAAAATATAGTTTGCCTGTACAAACTATTTGAAACGATCTCAGTTGGGGTTTCTGTTTTTCATGATACTGAATGCACATGTCGTCATTAAGTTGGTTATTTGTCTTGAAATGGCTTTGTGTGGTTAAAATGCAAGTGCTTTTCTCACCTCCACCTCCAGCTTAGATCAAGCTTTTTCTTCAGGTGTTGCCAGCAGGCCTCTTTAGGGACAATTTGTTTCTTCGCTTTAAGTGAATGGGTTATCATTATCAGTATCAGGCAGGTCATTTAAAACTAGCACAAGGTTAATTAATTAATCAAATTTAATGGAGGACCTTGAAGTCCCCATGAAGAAATATATGTTTTATAAAGGCCTTAATGAATGTGGTTTCACTGTTTGCCAGCAGTTCATTGATCGGAAAACCTCATTCGTTTTAATGGTCTTAGCGAGTAACATTTTTTTTTGGCGCTACATGGGATTAACTTGTCCTCTGACTAACACCAAAGTGAACAGCAACTAATAGGACTTAATAGGATCTATTGGAAATCCTGAATTGTTCAGGCAATCTTACGAAAATCTATTTTTAGCGTTTTTTGTTTTTGGTTTTTTTTTTGTGTTTTGAAGCATAATTTTAACACTTTTGGCTGCTCTCAACTCAATTTAGAAATGAAAACAGCAACAAGAATCAGTTTCTCTGAGTGTCATTGTTAAAGCAGCACAATGGTTTATTTGCAGTCATTTTTGAGGTATTTTGTGAAGTGCTCTTGGTGAAGCACCGTAATGGGACGTTTTCAGTCAATCGAACATCTTCGATTAATCTTCATTGTCAGAGAGACTTTATCAAAGCAGCACCATTCTCAGCACATGTGGGTCGCCATTTTCAACTATTTTCTTTTTATACTGTCAAAAGTAGTGCAAAAGTAGTAGTAGTGTAAAAGTAGAAACCTGCACTTAAAATAAAAAAAATAATAATAATTACATGATGGTGGTATTTAACCCTGCTGTGAGTCCAGAAACAAGCCTCTCAGGATATTATATTATGTATATTATATCTTAACAGGAGGTGCAATTTGATCTTTGCAGTTAGAGTTTTTGTTTTCTTTTTACAGCCACCATGTTCGACGTGACACTCTGGGGAGTGTGATTTTGTGATTTTGTACATTGTAATTGACACTGTTGTAATAAGAGCGCAAATCTGCAGCGAGTTTTACCTCCTGATCACACAAGGGTGTTGTTATAAAGAATGTTTGAGAGGAAATCTGTAAAATCTCTGACTACTATTCGGTGACAACAGCTGTTGAAGTCTAGTGGTTATTACTGACACTAAATGATTAATCATTCATGTTTTCTTTAATTTGTGATATCATTCCTTGGTGCATATAGCATGGCTGGAAATAACCAAGTGTTTCAGCCTGCTTTCCATACACATGGATTAAATGGTAAGGTAATAACACACTCTTATTTTAAAGTGTACTGTCCTAATATTATTACACAATGCCAGTTCTGTTTGATTTTGACAAATCGGTTCCTGCTTCTTTTGTGCAGGTGCCATCACTTCACTGACATTTTGCAACTTCTGTAAATAGCTAATTATCCCTGATGGTAAGGAGACAGACATCATCTTTGTTTAATCCACTGGCAGACGCACACGTTTCATAAACACACGGAGGCATCCCACCGTGAAATGAAAAGGGGTACTTATTGGTAAATGTTTGGTTAAATTCCATATTATCATGCAGAGAATAATTAAAATTTGAGGCAAACTACCTGAACAGGGCCTGACACGGTGAGTGTGTTGATGAAGCTGCAGTAAAGCATTGATTTTTAATTAGCTATTCCCAGGTGTTGCATGAGCCGAAACGTGAGTCTGACTGAATATAGTACAGTAAACACATAACTAATAAAATATAATAATAGTCCTACCGATGATGACCCCGATAGCTTACTACTGTGCATTATTCTACCTGCTTCCTTTACATCCATTACCCTGCCAAAATTTAATCATGGGAAAATAATAATGTGCTGTTGAGCAAACATTATATGTCATTGTAATCCACTAGCTTCATTATTCATATCCTTATAGCTGTGGTGACACTGCAGTGCTGCCATTTCATTTAACCTGCAGTTACTTCCAAAGAATGGGCTCACTGGTTTGTTAAACCAACATGTCGTTTCTTTTCCACATCTCATTTTGTGTGAATGCTTTTTTTCTTTTTTTCCTCAGCAACTCTGTCCGGGCCTGTCAAATGCTCAGCCGACTTGTAATTTTCCAAAGTTGTTAAAATAACTGGAAATTTCAAGCATGTGCTTGAAACTGAGGCCAGCTGTAACGCAAACCAATGTCTTGTACAGCGGTTGACTAATTAATCCATCCTTCTTGATCATCTTATTTGTAAAGGACAAAGAGAGAGCACAATCATGGAGTGATTTCAAAAATATAATTCTTATTCCTGTCAGAGCTAAAGGTTGCAGGTTTGTATTAGCAATTCTTGACACTGACGATAGCACGGATGAGAAAGTTACCAGTGAATAGTTTTCAGTAATACAGCTGCCAAGATATAATATAATATAAAATAATATAATATAATATATATATATATATATATATATATATACACACACACACACACACATTTATATATACGTAATGAAGTCAAACAACCATTGTTTAGTCTTTTAAAACCTTACACGGAGGCCCTTCAAAGGCAAAAAAAGCTGTAAAAAATTCTTGCAATAATAAAAATTGTGAGAACTTAAATCTGGGAAGAAGGACCTTGGAATGAAAGCCAAAAAAAAAATTATTGTATGATGCTATATTGCCATGGCGGATGTGGAAACTTGCAGTTTTGATGGGTTTCAACACGTGTAACTTTTTGTGTATATACACACTTTGCAGGAGCTGAAGTTGCAAAATTCACCGCAGAAAAACAACACAGCCCGGCTGATTTGCATCACCGCGGCAAAAATGATGAGAACTAAACGTTATAGCGACATAAATGTTCCTTAGAGAGCACAAGGGCCAGGGTGATTTATTGTTTCTTTTACCACCTTATACCACACAGACACACACACACACACACACACACACTCGAGGGGTGCAGGCGTGGATGCCGACTGATTGAACAGCCTCATGTACTTACTGCATTGTTTACAAGTGTTGAATAAATCATGCTAATCTGAGCTTGGTAGTCAGTGCACAGCGAGCAAAACAGGTCTTTCTCTGATCTCCTCACAGTAACACATATAGCTATAAAGACAAACGCACATAAGCACTTGCACATGTGCAGTCAGTCAGAACATCATTTGGTGGTGACGTGCCATGTAGACACGAAGGGAGACAGATTGGTAGAGAGACAGAGAGAAGTGGGGGAAAGCAGCGGCTGCCTGCTTAAATGCTGACAAATCCCCGACACATAAGACAGTCTGTTACGGATGGATTATGAAAGTGTTGATTAGAGATCACAGAGGTTTAACGGTGCAAAATCAGAGGAAATGTCCAGTTGGCAGGAGTTTATCTGACATTCGATTTCTAAATATCTTTAAAAGCAGTCTGTGTGCTTTTATTAGTGACCTAAAAAAAAAAAAAAAAAAAAAAAAATCTTCAAAAAATGCTATAAATGCAACTCGACCGCGTCACCAAAACTTCATTGCCCCGTCAAAATAACACAAAACAACTAAACAAAACGTAAAAAAAAAAAAAAAAAAAAAAAAAAAAAAACAGGCTCGGTCTCCAAGTCAATCTCACAGCAATTAGTGAAACTGTCGCAAAATAAAATCTTTTGATTTTGTGAGTGACGTTTGCAGTTTGTCCTAAAATCTGCATCAGAAGAATATCTCGTAGTGTTGGCTATGTAGACTGTATTAAAATGACTCATTAAACTAAATGTTTTTCATCCGTTTCAAAGTCATACTGACTGACTGCCACGAGAGTTTGAGGTCACAGTTAGTTTGAGTTCAAAGGTCGCACGCTGATCCTAGTTCAGTGTAAGTTTGCTAGTTAGCCCTTGAGAACGAGACAGCAGAGCTACGGCTGGTGGAAGCATCATTAGTTTCGCTCATATTTAGTCATCAACTGCCAACAAAAATTAAAATTGTAAAATTGTGAATTCTGAAAACAGATCACACATTGACCCGAAATACATAAATCAAAAAAAGTCAGTTTGCAACACGAGCAACACGGTTTGAAGTGGCCGCGTGATTTATGAACCAAGTTTGAACAACAGACTCGCCATTTAAAAATGATTTAAAATGATACATCACAAATGTGATGTCTTGTTAGGGGGTAAAATGACTCATCCAAGTAAGTAGAGCAACAAAAAAGCAAAAACGTCTCATTTGCTGGTTATAGTGTAAATCACCCTGTCAAACCTCTGATAGTGTTGTCTCCCCTTTGTATGCTCTTTCTTTCAGAGAGTTCCTGCTGCAGAAGGCATGCAGCAGAATGGTGATTTTGTAATTTTTAATTAAGGCCGTTGGTTATGTCGTTGGCTTGATTATGAAAGTGTGGCAGAGCTCCGTTTGCAATGGAAGAAAGAAGCAGCTCCCTCACATCGCTTCTCATTAGAGACACTCCCGGGGCCTCATCAAAGACCCCCCCCCCCCAACTCCACACACATATAGCACCACCTCCCTTCTTTCTGCCACTTCACTCCCTCACTTCTTCCATAATGCACCGTTTTCCCAGTACACTGCTCCCTACAGCTCCAGGACATGCTTAACAAACACGCCAGCAAAACATCCCCTCCTGATGCTAACTTTTCGCCGTTTTGCTTCACCACAGAGAGAAAATCACAACAACTCTCTTCCATCTCAAAGTTCACTGTGGCCTTTTTTTTTTTTTTTTGCCATCAAATGAGGTTTACAGCAATGGATATTTGATCTGCACAGAATGAAACAAGATACACTTTTCTATGTTACTCTTGAAAAATGGGCTTTAGGGAGAAAAAGATTTCCTCTGTTTGTAGAGCTGGAATCACCGATAAGTTGTTTGAAATCAGGAAATTCAATTTTCCACTTTGTGCATGGTAACAAACTCCAATTAATGGTAGACCTATTTTATGGCAGTAATGAGCTGATTCAATTTTTGACTCTGACTTTATTACACAACAGACAAATGACTGTTTCTGAGGGCTTCTGTTATTAGCCGTCCAATGAGGTGAAGTGATACTGAATTAGAAGATACCGAACGAGAGGAATTGATTTCTTTCTTTGGAAATTGCTCGCTCTTTCCTGTTCTCTGGTTTCACTGACACGTTAAATGTCTGCAGGGCATCCAGTAACTTCTGGTCAATATATTATTTACCATCTCAGTGCCAGCAAAGCATTTCAACAGTTTCATGCAGGATTAAACAGCCCGGCTGACTGGAGAATAGCTAACTCCGTTGACAAACGGAACTCATTCAACGGCTCAAAAACTACAGTATTTCGTCCGAACAGCCGAGCTCGTCAAGTCATTTAGGAATTCTTTAGAATCCTTTAAAATGAAGCAATAAGCTGTAGAACCAATTAAAACCATTTTCAGTATTTTGCAGCCTGTGTTTTTTGCCCACACATATACACACAAACATAAACTCTTTTATTAACCAGCCGCGCAAACAGCAGGGGGGGTGAACAGACCGTGTTGCCAGTGCATGAATCATAAGATGACAGAAAGCCACAAATGTTGTGTTTCTTGGAAAAGCATTAAAGACATGAAGAGGTCAAGACCTACAATATGGCTTGGCAACATACGGTCAACGTGTAAAATTGAGAACGTAGTTAAAAACTGCCGTTTTATATGTTGACAAGTCCTGTTAGGCTATATCAGCTAGTTTCTGGAGCCTAACAGTGATCGATAGCTCCTCTCTCACCCTCCTCCTGCTCGGTGTCTTAGTCCATCCTCTGCCTCCTTATTAAAATTGATACATGTAATGAAAACACTTTATTTGCCCTGATGAAGACAACACCCAGTGAATTGCGAGCGCTACCAAAAACCGTCCTGCAGCAAGGAGACGGGGCGACTGTTTATAACAGGAGCTACGGCCCTGAGCCGTCGGCTTCCACCTGTGCCCGGCCTGCTCAAATAAAAATTAGAAAGCCTGTCATACACAGCTCAGCATGGTAGCACAGCACAACACATATATGAGGGTGAAAATATTCTGAAAAAGTCTCTCTGAATCTAGCAACAAGTTGGCAACATCAGAGGCTGTTAAGGTTCGCATGAAATTATTTTTTGAAAAGAACGGCCGATGGGGAAACTCCATCATGTGGCATTTTGCCTGTTTAGGGTGGAAACATGGTCACTCAGTAAGTCATTTAGCTATTATAGGACAGGCGCTGTTGTTGTAGACAGGTCAAAAACGCAGACATTGTGACCACATTTACACGGCTGTAACATTTCGGGAAAATATCTGTTATGCGGCTCACCAGATTCCTTGGTTGTGTTTTTGTTAATCTTTCATACCTTACTGAATTGAACGGCTGGATTTCTTTCTCTAACATGACCATGATGGCTGATGCAGAAGGACTGACAAAGCTGTCATCAACGATTTTAGCCAATGGGGGGGACTCTGTTTTTCTAATATCGGTGTGTGAATGTGATGCTGCCATTAATTTTAATAAGGTTTTTCTGATGAAATAAAATTGCAAATTTTTTGTAAGAATATTACGAATGAGAAAGTGACTGAACTCCGGATGTGTCATTCTGCAGGTATCTGCCAACACTTCTCTGGTGGTCACTCTGTTATTTTAAACCATAATCCTTCACGGCAAAGGGCAACTCATGTATCATTATTTTTTATTATTTATGACTTCAGTAAGAAACATTAGTTACAGAGAAACATGGCTCATGGAGTAACACCAAAGGGCTTAAGAGGCAGCAGGATATTTCTTCCCTGTTTTGACTTATCCACCAAGAAGCTGAAAGACCAGAAAAATCACCAGGCAAGTTTATTTGTATGGCATATTGTCACACCAGGAGGTCTGTCAATGTGCTTAGCAGAAACAAAAGAAGCATAAAAACAGAGAGAGCAAAATAAAATTCAAAGATTAGAAAGTAGATCATATATAATTGAAAGGTTTCTGTTGGGATTTGACATAATACGCTTGTACATATCTTTCCCCTGCCAAGGGCAAGCTTGTACACAAATGAAGAAAGATCAGCTTTCTACCACCCAGCACTCAGATTTAATGTATGTTTGGAGGACATCTTGGCAGAATGAATCTGAAAATCAAGAAACTAATAACCAGAGAGGCTGCCAGCAGAAGGGGACTAAGCTTGTGAACGTATTGGCATCCTTGTATGTATTGACAAATATTTTGAAAGTGATTATGAGAGCCTTCTTGGATAAGAACACTGGATTTCTAGGTTCAAGAAGCCAAGACTCTTGTTATGAAGCAGAAGTAAATTTAGACAATGATTAAAACTTGATGAGCTGAAAGTAAAGGATCAGATGCTGAAATTGGGAATCAAACCGAGATTATACAAAGTACCCAAATCCCGACTGGAGCTATGAACCATCAATATTTCTAGAATTTGTGCCAACTTTCAGGCATATCCACATATAGGAGTGAAACATGCTGTGGAACTGATTCATGGAGCACGAGCAGACATTTGAATCTCTGTGGGTAATTCACAGGAGTGGCACATGATAATTATCGAGGTCACGTGCGTTTTAAGGCTGCACTGAAGTTGTGTGAAAATCATCTGTGTCGTCATGATTTAGCATGGAAAGTCTTATGAGACCATTCAGGAAGGGATGTAGGAATGGCATTGTTTGAAGCCATACTCCAAAAATTGCCCTAAAAAAATCTCACAGTATCTCACAAACAAAGGCAGAAAAAAGAAAATAAATGAATGTCCAAGACTACGCAGTGTTTTCGGTACTTCGACGTTCTGGAAATTGTCACAAACAATGTGGCCTAATTATCTTCCATTCAGCAGTTTTGGCTATGGTGGGGCAGAAGAGGGAAAATTCTATGAAGGAGGGAGAGGGCAGTTATGAGCAAAGAGATGGCAGAAAACATGGCGAGCTTTGTATCTCTCTCTCCTTCTTTATATTCCTGTCTTCATTCGCAGCAAATTGCTGTGAGACTTATAAAGCTCCTCCAGCAGAGCTTTCACTCGGGAACTGGCCCGGGTCTATGATCTATGCCTCGTGCACTTCTAACTTTAAGTGTGTTGCCATCAGCTTGGCCAATTAAGCGTCTTGTTCCCCTGAAGTCCTGCCTTCCTCCTCTAACGCTCGTCACTGGAAATGAAAATAAGGTAGGAGGCTTCCCCAGTTCCCAGACGACAGAGGTGAACAGTCTCTCCAGAACTGTGGCTGCTGACGTGGAGGCGATCTGGATTTTTTTCTTTTTATTGTATGAGGTTGATAAATATCGTGTCTCCCTGCCTTGTCACCGCAGAGTCTGTAGCTATCAGAAGTCTAATTATGCACAATCCCAGACCTTGCATGGAGATGGGATCATTGTGGGATGCTGCCATTAACCTCTTGAATACTAAAACCTTCACATGTAAATTGCAGTCAAGTGCTGAGGGGAAGATGAGGTGCAGTAAGCATTTCGGGTCCCAGATTTTTAATGGGCTCCTCTGAGACTAAAGTGGAATTCCAATTGTACCGAATGGACTAACAATAATTGTCATTTTTAAATATGTATATGAAGAAACATAATATGTGTGGGTTGTATAACGAAAGAAAATATGCGTTCTTTATTTATCAGTGGCGCTTTTAACTAAACTGTTGATTCAGCGAGAGAAAAGCACCTGATATCCTCAAGCTTTGTCGCTCTGTGATATAAAAGCCTCACCCAAACCTCGGATTAGTATTCCGTGTTTATTTTTAATGTTTATATTCATAAAGGAACAGCACAGAACCCAATATAAGGCCAGATCACACAAAAGACAATTTGTATTCCTTGGACGGTAACAGAATAAGCATCAAGTAAGTTACAGGCTTGTCTGAGGAGGGATTATGTCTCAGAAAATAAATCTATACAAACTGAACACCCAACGGTGTATGTAGGTGTATTCAAGAAACACGTCCAGGATGCACTGGGATGCAGCATCAGGGTTGTGACCTGGGGTCATAAGGCTCAACACAACACTGAAGGAAGCCATTCATATATAATATAAAAAATAAATAAATGAATAAATAAAAATCTTCCAGGTCCTCGATAAGATGAGGAGGGAACGATTTGTATAAAGCTCTCAAGCTAATTAGTATTTTAATTGCGTTTTGTATTTACGTCCAAGCTGTATTGTGGAAAACCGTTGCTTATTTATGGAGAAATTGCATCTTAAAAAGTCGAGTTTTATATGCGTTCAAATCAAATCGCAAGAAAACCAGACAATGATTTACTAGCGATGAATAAGTCAAGTTGCTGTGCAGTAAATCAGTCCTCCAGGCTTTATCTGTTGAGCTGCTTCTCTGCCGTTCATTACAGTAGCTGCATGCAGATCGGTCCGAGCTTATAGCACCCTGCTGCAAATCATAAACAGGCCTTTCTGAAACAGAGGTGCTTTATTTTCCTGGAGCTCTTCCCAGCAAAATATCATTTTACCTACACTGTGGGAGTTTTTATTGTTGTGCCTCGTTGGCTGTTGTTTACTCTGGTTAACCTGCTTCACATCCTTTAAAATGAACCCACCAAATTCCACCATGCCGTAGTTTGGCTTCCCCTGGGTTGTGTCCAAAACTGATTTCCTAAAACAGTCTTTAATTAGAATTACAAAAGTTTTTTATGTCAAAACGTCGGCGTTGACACTTTGTTAGTATTCATTACGTGCAGCGGTGTGTTCCCTCTCACCTGTTTTCAATCAGTAATAATAAGTATAATCAACCGAATGTTTCAGCAAAAAAGAAAGGCTGCCTTTTTTTTCCATTATGAAGATAATTATTAAGATTTTTACAATTTACAATTTCAGTCAGACCTGCAAAATCAAATTAAAATCCTCAGTTACAAACCTTGACAACATCCAGCCTTTCAGTAATTATCTGATAAAGGAGTCATATCATATCTTTCTCTATTTGATCTCGAAAAAGGCAGATGGACAAGAAAGAAACATCAAAGCAACAAGAATGTAACAGTGAGCAGAATTTAAGAAGATATTCATTTCTTTTCTGGCCTCGACTGCTGCACCTAACATACCTTGCATGTTATATTTGAATTTTATTTCCATACGGCGACTCGATACGCAATTTTCTTTGATTCAGTGGCTGATAATGTGTATAGCTTCACTAGAGTATAATAAAGCGTGGATTACCGCCCTCACCCACACAATAACACACAGCTACAGCAAAAGACGATTATTAAAATGTTTCAGAGGTTTATGAAAAGCATATTATGTCTCCAAGTTGCTCCACTGAAACTAATTCTAGCCACAAATGCAACAGGTTGTTACTTCTGCAGCATTTTAAGGTTTAATGTTCAAGAAGTATTTGCAGATGAGTGAATTATGAAGCTTTTATTTATTTATTTTTTCCCAGAGAAGTCTGACTGTGGGTCTGTAACAAGTAAGAAAATATAGAAGGCTTCCTAAAATTGTAATTGTGTTTACTGGTTATCATACAGCAGCCGCCGATTTAAATTTGCCTTGATTTTAATAAAAAGCGCTCCACTGGTGTCATCTGGAAACACAGTAAAACTTTCTTTAACATCTAATATACATTCATTGCCTTCTTTTGCCGCCCCTCTTTGCTGTGTTGTTCATTTGTACTGTGTAATTAACTAAACAAAATTCACTCATGCAATTTAGCTCAGGAGGCAAGCTAAGTGTGTGTGGCCGTGTGTGTTTGAAGGGGTAATGGTAAAACAAAGGATAGCAAGAGGTTAATAAGAAGAGAATTAAAAGTGAGATTAGATGCTGATTAGTTTGTATCGTGCAGCTACAACCAGATGGAGTGGAGACAGAAGCAGAACGAAGACGACCCGGGGAGGACGTATAGAGACAAAGGTGTGATAGACAGATTGGATATGCAACGACACAGGTGGGGGCACAGCGGAGAGGCTGGACAAAGGCAAAGAACGGTGTGACTAACGTATGCAAATGGAATATTTGTACATACAAGTTCAATTGCGTTGCATTTGCCAAGCAGGCAGAAAAGTGTGTTCCAAGTAAGTGGATAAGACAAAGATGATGGGATCAGTAATGTGGCACCTGCAGGGACTTCTACAAAAACAGTCACAGTCTTGGAGTCAAAATAAATATACAGAGCTGAAATGTCCTTGAATGATATGACAACTACATTATTTGGGATATCTATTTAAAATCCGAATTTAAAAAAGGCTTGAGTCAAGTTCATTTTGACTATTTATTGTGCGTTTGGTCTATTTTTTTGGCAAAGTAGGCTTAAATGTGTTTGTAGGGAGGAGAGAGAGTCTGAAACCATTAGTGTATAAAAAGATACAAAAAAAGTAATGAGCGCAGGAAGATATGTGTATTATTCACATAACATTAATATTGTTAATATTAATATTTCAGTAGGATTTTATACCAAATACAGAAGTTATTTAATCACATTTGCACAACTGGTTTCATCTGTTTTTGCAGAATACGCTGCTTGTAGACACTCATAAGTGTGCACAAACATCGTTTCTTTTTGCACACTGCCTTGCCGACAGAGCATGGTGTAAGTCTGTGTCCTCTTCATTTCCCATTTCATCTTAATGGAGACCACTTTCTCCCAGTCATGTCGACAAGTGAGATGAGGGGTGAGATCAAATGACTCCCACTGTGCAGTAGTTTAGCAGAGGCTTTCTTAGGTCGACTTAAATTCAGATTTGTCAGCATGGGTTGTGATGAAGTTTTCTTTGTGGCTAAGTCACTGGGCCCATTAGTGGGAGGCTGAAGGTAATTGACTACATAAAGGACATAAACAAGATAAATGGTATTTTCATTCTGGCGAAAGCCCATTGATGGCGCAAACAGAGAAAGAGTGCTACTTGCTTGTGATTATATCAGTGTGAACACACCTGCGCTGTGTCAGTGCAGATAATGCGACTGAACTTTGTACTACTACTACTAGTTCAGGTTCGTCCGTATCATTTCTGTATGTGCTTCAACAGCAATGAAAAGCAGATTCTGCACCAGGTGCATTATTCAGAAGGGTCAAGTTCAAAATTATGTGCATTTATTAATCATGAGCGTGTTATGATATGCTGTAAACCAATCAGAGTACCAAATCCCATTAGCAGCACGTTGTTTCATCCCAAATTAGATTCTATTAGCTGTCTGGTTGGTTCGCTGACCGGCGAGCTGAGTCCCCCGTACAGCGCCACGGAGCCCAAAGGGGCAACGACAGACCGAGTCAATCAATGCAGTGTGCAGAGCTACAAAGAGCCAGCAGCACAAAACATGTTAGACACGCTTTACTTTGCATTATGTTAAACAAATCTCTGGTTCATTACGGAACTGTAATGGGACACATTTAGTCAAGGAGATAAATAAGCCACTTGGAGTGTCAGCACACATTTTTCTTTAAAATAACTGATTTAGGACATAGATTTGGGCTGATCGGTTGGACAATCGGCTTTCTTTTGCTAGATAACAATGTGCCACTCCACACCTCGTTGTCTGACTAACACATCCATGTTCAGACGGGCACGGGTGGACGCCCTTCAGTATCCGCTAGACGAGAAAATCACAAAAGTCAGCTATCAGGAAGGATAAACATAATCTGAACAAATGAAAAATAATCAATGCTCACGGAAATGCCATAGTTTAGCTGATGTTAATTAAAAGCCTAAAGGACATAAAAAAAAAAAAAAAAAATTGTATTGGGATCGATGCAGAACCTAAACAAAGTGACAATACATGAAAAATGTAAACATAATTATTAAAATACAGGATTGGTGCACAATGTATTTGTTCTCTCTCACAATCTGTTATCACAATTACAACAGCATGGAACGCACACTAAGAAGTCTCTCCAGGCAAGTCGTTCATAATCATTCGTGAAATTATGGCACCGCATTGTGTTTTGTCTGTGCACATTTTTTCTTAAATATCAGTGCACTGAGCTGTCATGGCCGCCAAACTTTATTAGGGCGCCACGAGGCAAAGCAGCATCACCAGATTCAGTGGAGCGACGACAGAGTATCAACCTGTTGCTTCGTAGGCGGTCTGTGGACGATGTAGACAGCAATTTCATAAAGCCGCAGCAAGCATCACTTCTCTTCACCATTCGATCATTTTGTATTATCGTAAAATGGGTTTCACAATTTTTTTTTCTCCCTCCAATGAAGAACTGGACAGTAACTTGAGGAAAGTGCACCAAATTATATCAGAACAGGGTCCAGAACAAATGTCCACCCTCAGTTTGAACTCTCACTTTAAAAGTCATCTTCATTTCTGTCCATGTCTTGATTGAGCATGACAGCAAGTGGTTAAAAAGGAAAAAGGAAACATGGCACAAACTAGAATCAAACCTCTTTATTTGCTAATTTTCTGCCAAGTTATTTTTCAGTTGTTTTTTTATCAAACCCATCTGAAGACTATCAGCCCCAAAGCAGGTTTGTTCGTCTTCTATGCATGCAACCCTTGTGTTTGTTTTGCTGTTATCTTGTTTGTTGATGGGTTTTCTCTTTTGTATTACCAGAACAAATTTAATTAGAGCTGAAGGAATACAAATCAGTGTTCACCCACCAAATGCTATTTGGTCCCCTAATAAAGGACTTGGAGAGAGGAAGGAGAGAATTACAAATGTGTTTTCAAGAGCTGGAATGAGGATTGCTTGAGGAATGCGAGCCTTTTAACAAATAAATGTAATTTTTACAAACTGACCCTATAGGCTACAGTGAAGGGAGAAAAAAGGACAGCGTTCCTTTCATGTAATATTTAGAGCATATTTAGGACAGAACGAAGTCACACTAGAACGCAGGCATATCATATTTTCTTCAGCAAGCAATACAAACACACAAATACTGTACCGCAGCACATATTCACAAGCTATAGAATCTATTCAATAACTAATAATTTATGATTTATTACACCGCCTTGTTTCATTGGGCCATTAACAAATTATTTTATGGCTGATAGCCTCCTGACTACCAGTAGTTCAAATTTGTCCTCTGCAGAGGACATTTGAAAACCTGAATATCTCTCACCCACTACATAATACCGAGTTAACGCCTTTTGTCATGTAAAGAGGACATTTAGGGCTTTTCAGTGATACCATATGTGAAGGGGCGGGGCTTTGGTGCCTTTCTCTTTCCCAACGAGGAAGATGGCACACATTAGTGCGAGCACATTTTATGGAAAGAGGAAAACTAAGTGCATAGCATTTTATTTCACTGAGCAATCTTGAAATGTTGGCATATTTTATATAAATCTCTAAAGAACACATTCAAACATTTTCTGAATTCTGAACTGTATTTTACCATAATATTCAAGTGTCCTCCGTAGTGGACATTTGGAGTTATTAAGATGCGGTTGCCAGAGAAAAACATGTGATTTGCAAGAAGTGGAAGGTTTTCCTTTGTGTTTCAAAGAAGGGGAATTGCTTTTTGAAGTCTCACATGTATGGTGTTCTGATGTCGACTGTAGTGGACACATGATATTTCTAAAATAAAAACTTTAAAAATAAATGTTTTCGCCTTACATTAACAAGAAATTGTGATTAGACAATAAGTTTTCTTCCTGGTCCCAGCAATTCTGGGACATTAGAGGACTTCAGAATATAAACAGGTGAGCCATCACACAAAGTCACACCCAAACACGTGTACGCTGCACGCACACACACACACACACACACACTGTTAAACATTCTGCTTAGGTATTATGATAAAAAGGGAATACTATACAGAAATTAGCTTAATTTATTTCAGACGGGAAAGAAGGGGCTTTTAGCCTGTCAGGATGGACCAGCAGGGGGCAGAGAGATGTCAAGGTAAGCTCAAGGAAACATGGACCTGTCATATTGTCTGATTGTCGTGGTTACGTTGTTAAAGCGGCGCAGCGGAAGAAAATGACCTACTTTATGTCATGTCTCGTGATATCATAAGACATCTTTACAGAATGATATACTGCAGCAGTGGCTCATTCTTCAACTTCTAATTGAGTGCCGTGTCGTGCTTGAATCCAGGCCACTAATAAAAATATCCATACGCAAAATAACATTCATTTGCTGAAAACTGGCATCTTATTATGACAAAAAATACAAAATAAATACAACATTCAGATGGAGGCTAAACTGACCCTGATTGAAGCTTTAGAGAAATTCTGTTCTTCTCAACTAAAATAGATCGACCGCTAAACAGGCTGGATGCTTCTTTTCTTCCAAAAAATGGATCTCATCCTGAAACCAGCTGATTTACTCTGCTGATCTGACCCCAGTCTGCTGATTCTCTGAAACCTATACAAACATATCGACTGTGTAACTGTTGTCTTTTTCCCCTGGAAAGAGTGAATGGAGCAATAGGTGTATAATACAGTTAGATCCGCTGGGTATATCCGCTGCAGGGTGATGAGGTAAACAGAATGACTGCAGGGTACAGGAAGGAGTTTTTAAAACATGCACCTACAAGCAGGCATGCACACAAGTACTGCAGTTTTTTCTTCCCTTGTTATTTTTTTGTCAGCAAACATTTCAAATGAAAATTCTTGATCTCATTTGTTGTCCAGGTACGGAGCTTTACTGTCCATGCAGTTCTCACCTTGAGCCTCTGTTCTGTTTCCAGTTGTGTTCCTCTGTGGATGATACCATTCCCAATTCACCGAGCTACGCTTTCTTTGAAAGGACCTGAGAATTGAAGTGCTGCATGTTTTCTGCTCTCTGTTCAATGTATTTAATTTTTCACCCTGTTTCACTGCGCCACATATGTGTCTTTCTGCGCTCTAACACAGACGAGCGTTTTGGTGTGCATGGCTTAGTCTCTGAACCTCTAATATGCACCCTGGGTTTTCTGTGCTTGTGTGTTTTCTGTTGCAGTCCTCTCTGCTCTGCCAAAGAAACTCAGCCCAGCTGAGTTTGCTCAATTCATTAGCTCCCTACTAACGTAGCTCAGTAAAACAAGCACAAGCAGTGCATGTGTCACACCGCTAAACAACAACATTTACAAACTGCACTCAGCAATTAAACTGCTTTAGCAAATAAATACTCGATTGTTCTTGGACCGATGGGACCAGTTGGGTAACTATCTTAATGAAATCTGTATTCATTTTCTCTTTCACTGCTTTTTTTTTTTTTATTCTCTGTCAAAATGTCCATCTTTCCAGCTATCATTAACAAACTGAGGATAGTGGGGCGGGATGATAGTGAGGCGGACAGCACTGTTGTCTGACGTTTGTTTGTTTTAGGTGCTTCAAACTAACTTTGCAAAGGCACTGTATAATATGACTATTTATAAATTACATATTTAGCAGTATAACCAATGAAATTTGAACCGATTTAATTGATTTAACAGCAAGAAGGTTCTAGATTTGATTCCCAGACCGATGGGCAGCGATTATATTCACACAAACTTCACGACAATCCATAGTATTGTAATTTAAAACACAATCGAAGCAGGAAGAATTGAAGGGAGGAAAGAGACGGATGGGGAATTGGAACTATTCAAATAAAAATTAGATTGAAAGGAAAGTGCAGTGAGAGTTTCATTTGGCCTGTTTTGTTTTGTTTTGTTTTTTTTTTTGGTTCAGGGGTTGGAATGTGGGCCAACAACATTTTTGAAGCTATTGAGCTATTTCACTCTGTACCAAAGTGGTGGATCAACTCACTGAAGATGGGATTGCGGTCTTGCTAGAGGTCTTAA
The DNA here is from genome assembly GCF_900963305.1 of Echeneis naucrates. Lineage (NCBI taxonomy): Eukaryota > Metazoa > Chordata > Actinopteri > Carangiformes > Echeneidae > Echeneis > Echeneis naucrates. The sequence continues at coordinate 22,196,435 of NC_042513.1, read as the reverse complement.
ATCACATAATCCTACATTTTAGATGCAGATTTATTATAACGAAAGCGGGTGTACCTTTTTTTTTTTTAATGCTAGTTCCAAATATATATTTTGAGTGCATGTCACAAAAGACTTTGGAACATATAGGCTGTATATACATACTGTTAGCCAATAGCAATGATGTTTTTAATATCCTTCCAGCAAACCATCCAGTTCAGAAAGCCAAACATCCTGGTTCAATCCTCACAAGCACATTTCAATCATTGCATTTCATTCTGCTACCTCAAACTCTGGGGTCTTGTTAGGCAGCTAATTGCTTGTGAATATGGAGGCTTTTAGAATCCCCCCCCCGCCCCCCCCCGGGGCCTCCTTCATCCTGTGGCATTGCTTAATTTTGTTGTTATAGTTGAAAAGTAGAGAGGTGCAAGCAGACAGGCTTTTTAGTGAAGTGGACAGCGGGAGGAAAGGATGCTCGCCGTACCACAATGCCTCTCAGTGAAATGCAAGTCGTGTCTGGCCATTCTCGTGCTCTGGCAGAGGAGGCCTCGTCTTATAAAGTTCTGAGAAAAGGGAGCGTGAAAGACAGAGAGGGAGAGGGGAGAAAGAAAAATGCATGAAGCCAAGTGAGAGCCAACACGGAGAGAAACAAATAGACCAGAACATGCAAAGGAAGCAGAGCTGAGACAGAAAGCGTCTACAGGGAAAGGAAAAGACAGAAGATGAAAGAAAATAAGAATTTTTTGGGGGTCTAATCATGCCTTTGCTGTATTTCAAATAATGATGCTTTTGCAAAATGTAATGACTTTTATTGATAATTCATTCCCAGCTTTTTTGGATCCATTTTTCATTTCCTCTGTGGTTGACTTTCAGGTAATCACAAATGCTATACTTCAGCTGCTGAACTTTTCCAACAACTTTTCAATAACAGAACCGAAAGATAAGCCGGCCACATTGGTGATTGTATTAACTGTTATCTAGTTATTAGCACCATTGGAGAGCAAACATACTTAGTGCGATGTTCCCTATCTGGCCCGTGCTGATGTGGACTACATAGTTTGTACTGATTGTGCATGTTTGTCTGTGTGTGGAAGTGTGAGCGCGGGGACGTTTATGCAGAGACTGTGCAAACAGAGGAGACGATAAGCGGGCGATTCACTCAGAGTGGGTAGAGGAGTAATTTGCCGGTAATGAAACCGCTGGCTTAATTACTCACGCAGATTTTTAGCCTGTCTGAAGCTGAAATCTGTACTGGAAAAATGTGCACAAGGTCAGAGGCTTACTGTAGCCACTGTGCCCGTATAAGGCGATTTATCCCTGATCTATGCCCCTCGCTCTCTATCTCTCTCTCTCCACGCTATTTTACATGTTATCATTTGGTATATCACTCATATGCAAATATTCATTCGTGTTATATAGCTTTCTCTTCATTTTACTTTATTGAGTTGAACGGATATTGATCCTACCAAGAAATGCCAGCCAAGGCTATTGTATTTAAAAGTGAATGCACACTCTCCATCTGAAGAGGAGCATTTAAGATGTTACAAATGTCTGCCTTAATTAGTCACACCACAAAAAAAAAAAAAAAAACAAGAGGACTTTAGATGCCTGATACAGTGAACGACTATATCGCTGTCTCCTCTTTTATATCCAAGATTATTGAGCAAGTTGTATTTAATCAGCTCAACAACTTTTTAAATAAAAGCAGTAATTTTGATAAGTTTCAATCAGGCTTCCAACGTCACCACAGCACTGAAGCAGCTCTGGTCAAAGTGTTAGATGACACAAGGCTGAATACAGATTCTGGTCACGTATTAGTCCCGGTGTTAGCAGATCTCATTGCTGCATTTGACTCTGTCTAAAAATTGGTCCTTAACTGGTTCAGAGCTTATTTAGAAGACCAGAGTTATTTTGTTACGATTGGCAGCTATAAATCTGAACGAGTGGTTATGATGTGGAATTCCCCCAGGGGTCAGTTCTTGGACCCCTTCTGTTCAATCTGTATATTCTACCTCAAGGTCAAATGTTACGCAACCTTGATATCAAGTATCACAATTGTGCAGATGACACACAACTTTATGTATCTCTGTCACCAGACAACTGCAGCCCAGTAGACTCACAGTGTGACTGTCTGGATTTAATAAACTGCATTAGCCAGAATTTTTTTATTGATTCATTTTAAATAAGGATAAAACTGAGAGTATTCTGTTTGGCGACAAAGAGAAGAGGGTCAGCATTAGTAAATACCTCGAGTCTTGGTCTCTAAAAACCACCGACCAAGTTTGTAACCTTGGTGTGTTTATTGACCCACATCTGACTTTCAACAGCCACATCGGCAGCCAACTAAAAAACATCAACAGTATTAAAAATTTTGTCACACAAAAAGACGAGGAGAAGTTCATCCACACGTTCGTCTCCAGCAGACTCGATTACTGTGATGGTCCTCTGACCGGACTCCCCAAAAGGAGCATTAAACAGCTGCAGCTCATCCAGAACGCTGCTGCTGGAGTTTTAACCAGAACAAAGAGATCAGAGCACACAACACCAGTTTGAAAATCTTTACACTAGCTCCCAGTCAGTCACAGAATTGATTTTAAAAGATTTTAAAACCCTGCTGCAGAATGGATTGAGACCAGCATACCTGTTGGATATGGTGATAGGATATAAACCTAGTAGGATTCTTAGATCCAGACCAGAGTCCTGACTGAAGGTGGAGAAGCAGCCAAACAAGTGGCACAAACTGCCAGTGGAGGTCAAATCAGCAACAAATGTTGATACTTTTAAATCCAGGTTAAGAACATTTATTTTCTCACAAGCGTATGCAGGAAACCTGAACTGTACTTCTCTTAACATATTTGAACTGCTGTTTCTTTTAATTATTTTAGCATGTTATGACTTTGATTTTATACACTGTTCTTACTTTGCTCTGCATGTATGGAAACCACAATGATTTGACTTTATGTATGAAACACTATATAAATAAACGTGCCTTGCTTAATGTGCCGTTCAATGCCTGCGCTGGTACCTCAGGATATATCTGTCTGGGAAAGCACCATTATGTGACAAAATGAAACTATAAAGATACTAGTTGGAATGAATCAACCTCTGACTGTTTCCTTTTGCATGCACACACATTTTTTTTTTTTTTTTGCATTTGAGAATCGATTGTGTTTACTTTTGGTTAAAATCTGAAGTGCTTTGCAATGTTTTTGATCGATTAAGTTGATTGCCGGAGCATTTTCCACAACAATTAACACGTGTAAGCGTCATCAGGACACACAGAGAGTGAGCCACAAGCAGCTGCACAAACTGGTGTGATGGATCTTACGCGACTCATCTCTATGCTCCTGAAAAAGACCATCTTTTTTGAAAGGTTATTTTCTCACTCTGAGAGGAAGGAGTAGCTGTGGTCTTTCTGGTATAACAGCAGTGAGCTGGAAAAGTAGCCGTGTATGCCCTCACAGAAATGTTACAGCATGAGAAGGGAAGAAAATTAGCAGGTTCAACAAGGTGTTGTATTCACATCAATGCCGACTGGAGCCGATAAGCACCTGTTTCGAACCTGCTTCGAGAGTAGTTTGACCGAGGTCTGAATTGAAATTTTGCCCTTTTCCATTGCTGACAAAAGCCAGATGTTTGTGAGGGTGTTTTTTTTTTTTTTTTTTTTTTTTTGTGGGGGGGGGGGGCGGTGAGAAAGGGCCTCTAAAATTGCAGTGCTTTACAAAACATGGATTGCAACCACTTTATTTCTTTGACTCAAGCCTAAAAATCAACCCTAAGCCTATATTTGTTCTTCTAAAGCCAACCTTTAAAGCAGTGCAGCCGATGCAGTGTTACAAACTCAGTCGATTCAAACTCAATTCAGTCAGTTTTATCATGTTTAGTCCTGAATACTGTTATAAACCAGCTTACAGTTTTAAATATTTTCACAGCATTGTTAACCTAACAGAGAAGTCCTATGCTTACTCATTCATTCATTCATTCATTCATTCCTCCCTGGACAGGTCACCATTCCATTACAGGGCCAACACACAGAGACAGACAGAGGCCAACAACCACTCACACTCACACTCAGACTTGCGGACAGTTTAGTCAACAGTTAACCCAAACATGATGTCTTTGGACGTGAAAGGAAAGGAAAATCACACAGACACGGGGAGAACATGCAAGCTCTGCACAGAAAGGCCCCAGGCCGGGAACCGAGCCCATGACCGAAGGCCTTCTGTAACATCAGACCAGCCTAAAATAAAAATGAAGGTTTCTCATCAGCAGACAGCTAAATTCATAGTTATATTCCTTCAGTTAGCAGTAGTGACTTTATGAGATTCTTTATTCTAACAACTGGAGACGAAAGCCTTCATCTCCTGCACTAAACAGACACCGACGGATCATCAAAAATGGCATCGTCCCAAACAGCTGTAAAACCTGAACCTTTTCCCACCATCAGCTTCACCAACAGACACCATTTCCTCACCCGAACCATCAACACGTCCGCTACGTCTGATCCCAACAACCCTGCTTAAGGACGTCATACCAATTCTTCACTGGATATGAGCTACGTGTAACAAAAGACAAGCTCATGTGGAAATATCAATAAAACTAACCTGCTGAGCTGTGCCTCCTCTGCAGAGAGAAGCAGAAGGAGGAAAAAATAAAAAGTAAGCATCTGGTTAGTTAAACGAAATGGATAGATTTCTTTTCTTGCAGTGAGAGGAAATGCTCAGCAGTTTGTATGTTCTCTCTCCCTCATCTAGCCTGTTTAAAAGTGTTTGGATTTTTGCCAGTTTTGACCTGCACTGTTTTGTAAATCCAAAATGTGATTAGACATGCTTGCTGTATGCTTGTTCTTTCTTTTTTGTTTTTTTTTTTGTCTCTGCTGTTTTAGTCAGACAGTTCCTGCTTGACCTTGCCTTTGCAGCACAGACTAATCAATAGCCGTGAGTATTACAGCAATGTGAGTCCCTTTCATTCCTGCTAGATGCCAAGGAACATCAGTATTCATAGGTAGAGGTTAATTTCTTTGGCATTTTCCAATCTAAAATAAAATTGGGCTGATTTCATGCCCTTTCTTGTTCCTTTACCTTTTTGTCCTATTTTTGTCAGCCAACAAGGACTGACGCAGAATAACTTTAACATGAAACGTTATGGTGGTTTATTCTGAGGTCGTTCCAGCTGCCATCCATTGCAATCCATATTAGCAAATCTGACGTGGCACAAGTGGAAAAGCCAGGAAATCATCAGGGAAAGATGAAACCTATCTCAGTTTTGTCCCAATCCTTTCCAAAAGCGTAAGATTTGAACCCAAACTTGGCACTAAATGAAGGGTCCCGATCCGCGATGGGATTCATCCTCTGGGGATCTTAAATCGTTCATTCGTCCGCATCCCTTCTCATCTGCCGCTTGGCAGCATGAAGCGGTGCAAAACTTACATCAGGAAATAGATGTGCATCTCTGAATCGCACTGAGGAACTTATGCAGCAACAAGCTCAGTTCAATCATTTCATCTCACAGCTCAAGACTTTCAAAGGTCAGGAAACAACTGCTCAAAGTGAAAGCAGTCGCCATCCACACTCTGGTGCTGCCTGCTGGAAGCTGCAGACCTCATCCTTTGCACATGAGTGGTACATCGTGTATTTTTATACCTTGACCCACACAGGTGTTAAAGGTTAAGTGTCCTGGCAGGGTTAAGCTATGATAGTCTGCACAAAATATTCGCAGGTAGTGGGCACTGTGCGATGCGGTTGGTAGGATGCTGTCGTGTTTAGGAGTAAGGAAAACTAAGGAAAACTATTATAATAAATATTTAACCGTGACCCAAATAATCCTGCCAACGAACACAGGAGGAGTTAAAGTGAATTCCCGGTGCCGTCAGGCCAACAGAGTCTGTTCCTCTTGTTCAATCAGACTGAATATTTGTCTTTTCAAGGAGAGACTCAAATTTCCTCTGTTCTGAATTATATGCCCTCAGTCACACTCTGTAATTGCTCTCAGAAAATCCAAGCACAGGTCATACCGAACAGTGATTCCGCTGTTCTGGAAGAAAGAAGAAATTCGAAAATAAAATCTTTTACTCGTTCTACAATCTTCCAAAAAATCAATTTCTATAAAATAATAAACTGTAGTTGGATGTGAAATATTTCTCGAAAATAAGTGATACTTTTATCATTGCCAGCGGAGTCAGCGGCTGGTTGAGGTGGAGAGCAGCGTTCAAATCCACCAGTCCGTCTGCACTCACATTTAAGTTTAGGCAACAGGTAGTTTGGTTGGTTAGTCTCTGAAATGACTTTAAACCTTTCCTCCTTCATTTAAAAAAAAAAAAACAAAAACCATGTAGTAACTACAAATTGACATTTCATGGTCAGGACAGATATTTTGTTGGAGTAAAAAAATTGCTGCCTTGTGTGCGTGTGTTTATTTTCTTTAATTGCAGCTGAAATACGGATAAACTGAACTCCCACGTAACCTTTCAATTGTAGAAAAGTCACCATGTTTGACGTGACGTGCTGCTCATTAACGTTTTCCAGAGTTTTGGAAATACTTGTGGGGTTGTTACACGCATATATTTGTATGTACACACACACACACACACACACACACACACACACATATATATATATACATATGTAAATATATATAGATGACCTTTGTTGAATGCTCTAATCATTTGGAGTCCTTCACAGCAAATCAGCCTCTCGAGTCCCTGAAATATTTATCAGAACAATTCAACATTTTACCCTCAGATTCCTGCCCACAGAGGAAGCATTTAAAGGAGCCACAGAAGAGCAGCGTTTGATGAATAATTTAAAGAGGACAGCTGTAAGGATGTAGGTTTGTTTTTTTTTTCCCCCCCTTTATGCTCAAAGTGCGGAGAATAAAACTCATAGGATCTCTGGTGGCTGAATATCAAACAAATGGAATTCACTCTTCAAGCTTCACAGAGCGTTTTTTTTTTTTTTTTTTTCCTCAGTAAGTTTGTCACTCCGTTGAGAGTGATGCACATGTTGAGGTGTGTGTTTAAGACAACGCTCTCATCCATGAGACGCACCGACTTTTTCTGGAGACAAGAAATTATGTAAGTAAAGAGAAGAGAGTGAAAAAAAAAAAGGAGATCTGATACATGCTTTGCGTGCACACCTTGACAACCTGCCGCAAAGCTTTATTTGATCATAAATTAAGTCCAATCTAGGTTCGTAGGAAATGATGCACAAGCCATTCGGGTATTTTCATGTAATCCAAGAAACCTTAATATTAGTTGTACATTTTCTACTGAAAGGGAGCGGAAAGGAATAAACATGAGATGCTCTAATACATGCGGGAAAGAAGTTTCTTTTTGAATTTTGTTCAATTAGTTTTAGTTTGCTTTTTGTCGGCAGAGTCCTCCTGGGATTGAAGGGTCTTGACAAGATGCACCATTTCATTAAGTATGTTTCATATAATTCTTAAGCGCAAGGGGACAAAAAAATACAACACAGCAGCAAATTGTGGTAAAGTCTTGAAGTTTTTTTTGTGACAAGTCCACATTTTCTGTCTGTGCTTTGCAGGATTAAGGGCAAAATGTTGCCAAATAGATGATTGACGTCACAGGGATGCTAAAGGACATCATGATTAGGTTTAGGGAAAGATCGTGGCTTAGATTTAATTTTTACCATAATGCAAGGAAAAGGTGTCACCCTCTAAAACCCTCTGAGCCATCTACACGGCCTGAACACGCAGAGTTTCTCTGCCTATGATCATGTCACTTCCTTGTCCCTCTTATGCACTGTAGAGGGCATTGTCACCTTAATGCAAACACACTGTGTGCCTTTTAAGGGCATTTACAGAAAAAGAGTCACGGCTCGCTTGTCCGTCTATATGATTGGTTAAGAATTTGCTTAGAGTAAAGGCTGAACTTGGATGTGACCAAATGTACATTAATAATTAATAAAGAATTAATAAAGTATTTCCACGTCACAGGTATTTCTCTGGAGGGGAGATCGGTCCTATCAATAATGAACCCAAGCGTGGCAACAAAGCCCCTCTACCATCTTCATAGAAGCACAAGGGGACCGGGGTCACAAGCTCAGTAAGAAATCCCACGTCCCCAGTGTCACAGACAACAAATGAAGGAGAACAGAGCCACTCTGAAGCGTTCAGCAGACACCCAGCACTCCACTAAGATGCAGCTCAGAGTATAAAGCACTTAATTAGACGTCTATCTGCATATCTCTGCCTTGGTTAAATTAGAGAGAGGAAGAGACGAGGAAGAAAGCTGGATCTCACATTTGATGCTGTGCTGCTTGTGGAAGCTGCCACATGTTATGCACATTAAATGTGTCTAATGAGGAAAAACACGGTATGACGAGGAAGCAAAAAGAAAATATACTTGAATGTGAAAAGTGAGGGAGGGTTTGCTGTGTGTGAGGTGAAGAGAGGGAGACGGAGGGTAGGAGAGTCTTGTCTGAGATGGAATTTGAAGGTTCTACGGAGAGGATGAAGCTCTCTCACCGGAGGGCAAAGGTCAAAATGTGCTGCAAACAACTTGAGCAAAAATAGCTGAGAACTTCAACAATGTGACACCTATCACTTCCTCTAGCTCTACAAACTGAAAAAGCTAACTAAAAAGGAACAGGCTGTCACAGGAAGGTCAGACCCCGACAGGTTCTTTATACTTTAGTATACTTTTGGCCTTGTGTCTATTTTTGTTGCCGGAGAACAGAATTGGGAGACAACTTCAGTCAGAAAGGAATAACACACATAAGGAGAGAACCAAAAAGCAAATTACAAAACACATTTAGACACTGCGATAATGCCAATGCAATCGAGAATATAGTCACACGCCCTTGGAGTGAAAATGAGTTGTGATTACTGCGTTTGTTGTGAAAGGATGACTTTGTGGTGACATCCTAGGCGGAGGTGCTGAAATATGTGGAAAAGCCATTTGTGGGAGTTCATCACACGTTTACACGCATCTCACAAATTAGGTACGCATGAGCCAGCAGCCCTGGCAGAGCCATTAATGAGCAAGTGCCAAAATTTGTTTAGCAATATATCAATTCCAGGGAATTCTCAATAATGGCGGTTTGTGTTGTGTCTACCGGGTGTGTTATCTATTACGTTCACATAAAGCCTGCACACTAGACAAAAGACACAACATGACAAGTGTTAAAGAAATTCTTGATCCAAAAGTCAAACATTATCATGGGACAGACAAACACAGAATTACTTGCCTCTCAGGGAACACAACCACACTTACACTTTCATTTTTATGCATGTACCCTACTATTCACGTTTTTAAGCGTATTTACTAAACAGTGCATGCATGCTGGTCTATTAGTCACACGACGAGCGATAAAGGTGTGTGAAGTAATTATTATCCTCAGGCAACTGTAATTAGCCCCCCTGCATTGTGATGTATTTTCTGTAAAATAACAAAACACAAAGACGTTACACCAGGCAGCTTCTCAGGGGACCTGACTAAAAACACTTAGTCAGGGGCCAGGTTTACTTAATCTCTGTAAATATGACTCAAGATGAATGATTAGTTTTGTAGTATGAAAATCAGAGCTAAACAAATACCTGAAGGCAAAACATAAATGCACATTTTTTTTTTTTTTTTTTTTTTTTTGCCTGATTAATGTGTCACCCTGTTTGTTTATTCATTCATCTTCAACCGCTTATTTCGTTTCCAGTTCACGGGGGGTTGCTGGAGCCAATCCCAGTGCACTCTGGGTGAGGGGCGGGGTCACCAGTTCATCACATGAACAACACACAGAGACAGACAGAGACCAACAACCACTCACACTCAGACTCAGACCTGCGGACAGTTTAGAGTCAGCAGTTAACGTGAACATGATGTCTTTAGGTTGGGGTTAGAGGGTTAGGAGGAAAAACCCACAGACAGGGAGAACATGAACACTCTGCACAGAAAGGCCCCAGGCCCAGGAACCAAACCCACAACCTTCTCAATGTGGGCCGACAACACGAACCACTATATCCAGTTTGTTTAATCCATACAAAAAAGGAAGTGTTAACAAAAAAAAAAAAAAAAAAGTCTTGTCTTGAAACCAGCAGACTTTAGAGCTCTACATCCCATAGAGGTCGGCACAGTAGACACATAACATCCTGAAAAACTAAATATGGTTTTGTTAAAAAAAAAAAAAAAAAAATGCATGAAATATAACTCCTGTAGAGGTGCAGGCAGGTGGATTTTTGTTATGTTTGGACAGTCCCGTGCTAAGAGCTCCCCCCAGTCTCCAGTCTTTACGCTGATTCAAGCTAAGCGGGTACTAGCAATAGCTGCGTGCTGCAGAAACAAACGATAGCCGCACGTTTTTTTGTTTCATTAATGTTTATTTATACCTTTCAGAGTCATATTTCAAATATATTTTCCTCTAAAATACTTCAGTACATGACAGAGATATACAACACCCAGCAGTGGCTGCTCCCCTTCTCTCCTTTCCTATCATTAAAGGTGCATTTCACATCTTTTGTTCCAAAGTGGATCAATACATCAACTGTCGTTATGCTGGAAAACCTGACAGTCAGCAGGTGCCGCTGTGACTGATGGACTTTTTTTTTTTTCCCCCCCAAAGCTTACTGAATGCAAAGACAATGCTTGTCACAGTGAGTTACAACAGTCAGGTGAGATCTAAAAGTCATTTATAAGATTCTTATCACTTGGATGCCGCTCGGTGAAACTTTAGTTGCCACAGAATACAGTGCAGAGTGCGCAGATCGGGCAGGCAGTTTGGAGAGAGAGAGAGAGAGCACAGTCAATCACGTTTTCTGAACCAAATAAACACAGTTTTGAACCTTCTTTAGGGAAACCAGGGTGAGGATCACAGCGTTCTATGGAAAAGGATGGCCGGAACATTACAGGGTAGCATTGCCTGGGAGTGTGACCGACATTTTTGTTTTGTTTTTCGATTGTACCACAAAAAAAAAAAAAAAAAAAAAGTTACTTCTAAATATGTACCTCACTTTATTTACTGTTGCTGAGACAAATACTTGATCTATTGCCACACAGTTGCTGAGTGTATTGGCAGCTTTTACAGTTCAGCAGGGGGACAGAGGCTGAGTGAGTGCAAACAGTCTCTTGCAGGCCAAGTCTCATCAACACAAGACAAACATTGCACAGTAGGTGGAAGATTAACAGTCACTTTGTCATTGCTGTTGTTATTTACCTACATGGTGGCCTCTATTTGCGTGTGTGCGTGTGTGTGTGTGTGTGTGTGTGTGTACATGTGCAGCTCTACAGGGGCTCAGTAAACACATAAAGAAGAAGTGAAAACAGCCAGTGAAGATCTCTCTACTTTTGGAAAAGACTTCGCTGAGCCAGTTTCACAGATAAATATCAATTTAGCGTTCAAATGAAACATTTTGGAAGAGGCTGGCTTCTCAGACAGTAAATAAATCTACTGGGTCACGATGAGACAAAAATCGGACGGCTCAGGTCGTTTCGACTAATTTATATGGTAAACATTTACTTCATTGTCTCGTCTTTGGTTTGATTCTTATTAAAATCAGTTCAAACTGGAGATAAAGTCGATCCAGTTAAATCTGTAGTTGTACAGGCGATGTGGTTCACTTTCTAAAACTCAGCTAATAAGGCCATTATGTTTGCTGGTTAAAGACCAAATACCTGTACAGCTATTGGGGTCGATTCTACATAACTGTAGAGGCTTATCTGGAAGCTTCAAATTCACTATGTTTTGGCTCTTGAAATGAAATCTGTCACGTTTCTGGAAAATGATCTTGTCTGACGCTTGTGCTACACATCCTGACTGTGCTTCACTACAGTTTATGATGATCAGCACATGATAGTTTTCCATCAGAGAATGGACTGACTTTTTTTGTTTCTATGACATGAAAGGTGCTGTTTTTGTATTTTAATTTCATGAAGATGTTATGTTTAAACAAATTAAAGTTCTTTTTCCTACCAAAATAATAAACATCACTGCATTCAGCAGATATTTCTTTACCATGGAATATGTATGCGAGCCCCACTTTGGGTCTGCCCTTGACGCGACATGGCCGCTTTTAAAATGATTTATTTAGCAATTTACCATCATTAAAATTGAAGTTTATCTTTTTAAATAAAAGTTGCCTGATTAACATTCTGGTGAAAACAAAGCTTTCAATGTGGATGGTTATCTATAGGGGAAACACCGCTTAAAGATTAAAGTCATCAAAGTTGCAGTCTGCCAACTTGGAAGTGTTTTTCTTTCGATTCGTTTATCGTACACTTCCAGGTACTCTACACTGCTACGCTGCTATTGCCAAATGTCTCGGACTTTAAGCTTGCTGCCTTCAGTCAACATGGTTGTTATAATAGTAGAAAAGATGAGAGATGATTTGGATTAACTGTATTTGCACATGTCTGTGCAACGCAACATTCTACTCTCAGGTGGGAGGAATAATGCGGCAACCATTTCAAACTTGACTTATACATTGTCATAACAAGCCACAACATAACCACAGTGTGTGTGTGTACCAGTTTTGAAATCAGAGCAAATGTTGTAGACAACACAACCATTAGATTTCCTTGATATTTCCTCTTTTCATTCGCAGCTGTCACATGTCCAACTGCAATGACAATGATGGTTTTGTCTGCGTTACATCAGTTACTGAAACATGAGGCGTGATTTGACAGCTTGTTCGATGGAACGCCATGCGCAGCGATGCTTTGATGTTTCCAAACACCTCAGTATGGGTAACATCCTGACCTACAGCCTGCTGCTTTAATGCAGTATAATGTTATGATCCTGTACAACTTAACATCGTATATGCGCCACACAGTCAATTCCTTTTGCAATATAAGCAACTGGAATTGCGGACATGGCTATGAATGACTAAAAGCAAACACGTTTTTGCAATGGTGTGTTTTGAAGAGACGATAAAAAAGTCCAAAATGTGTTAAGTTCAGCGTTAGAGTACTGTATACCAGAGCAGAAGGAGGATGATACATTTACAGGAAAGCGTGTCACCCTGACATCAGGTGCGGTCATCAGACCAGCACACAGTTTCCTTAGAGCAGGTGGGGTTCTTTCCTTTTTATAATACATTACTGTCTGTGGTTACACAATTTGCCAGCATGTCTTTCACAACTTTGTGGAAAATCTGGCAATGATAAAGTTTGATGTTCGACACAAACAGAGACCATTGGTATGCTGGAAATTACCTCCCACACCAGACAGGGTGAGTCAAACAGGCATATCATTCACGTAATTATATGAACTAGTGATGGATGAACTACTATTAATATAATCTGTACCTATCACAAAAAAAAAAAAAAAAAAGGCAAATAAACAAAGCATTGATGAACTGAAGGAAACGACACAGACAAAGTGTTGGAAAACTGATTCACGTGTAAAATGCATTACAATGATCAGCATACCAAAGCATATCTGGAGAAGAGAGACTGGTGAATGTCTTGTTTTGTTGACAAAGGCTGAATAACAATGCAGCAAAACGTAGACACACCAGCCACCAAATGACTCCAATGGCTACACTGGAGATTTTGTGGACTGCATAAATAGTAAATACAATGGTAATTATAAATCAGAACCGCTAAATAATGAGAGAAGTGTAATGTTTTAGTTTTTTCTGTAGACTGAATGGCTATCCTAAATGCAATTAACTATCCTAACACAGCTGTAGATATGAGCATCGCTTAACTTTAACAATCATATCTATGTGATTATGAGAATTGTTTACACAGCAGACATTTAACATTAAACCAATGACAGAGAATCTGATATGAGATCCGGCCTGATATTGACAGCCTGACTTCTTCCCCTCTGGGATATTCATACATGACATTCAATAACCTGTGCAAAATGAGGTGCTCTGATCATATGATCAACTGAACTCTAGGATATTTTCCACCCATACCGCACCATTGTTTCCTCCTTTGAGACAACATGTCCAGCTATTTTGCTGCGGTTGATAACTCCAGAGATCTGAGTCTCGAGGTCGAGGGGCAGGAAAACGTATGAAGAGCGAACAGAAGTATGAATATTCCATGTATGAGCTGTAGCTTTCCTTCTTCGTCACTGGCAGATGAGACGTGTAATTGAGGGAAAGGGTGCGCTGAGAGTCAGACTGTGATGTCGGCTGTCAGTCGAACTGAGTGTGTTGTTCAATACCGTTCTGTTTGTGTAAAGAAAAATTGAGGATTCTCTCCGAGAGGTTTGGGTCCTCTCGTTTCCCTTCATGTGCATAATTCAGGCTGTGGACCACAAATCATCTTCCCTTCCTCTCATAAATACTAATATACTTTATTACCCATTGCCTTTGACTCTTGTAACTTCATAAACAAAACCCCAAAAGAAAAAAAGCTAAATATCAAAAACATTGAGTAGGTCTGACAAATTGCAACATCACATAAGTAGAATAAAACCCAAAGGAACAGCAGAGGTTGTATAAACGTTGTGCTTCTTTAATTCCACTTTGTAAAGTCCTCCGCTGTTCTAGTTGTGTTTTAGTTTAAACTTTGTTATAATTAATATATATGTTGATAAATGTACACGTATAATCCGCACTGAGGTTGGTCTCTTGTGGCAAGCTACCAGGAGCACGGCGCCTTTTCCCTCCGTTTCCGGTCAGTCCTTTCCTCAGCGTTCATTTGTTTATTCATTCATTCATCAGAATCTTTCCCCCCATCTGTCTTTTTGTCATTCAGGAGTTCCCACGCTCCCAAAGTTGGGAGTGAAGGGAGGCGGTTTCTGTACTAAAAAAAAAAAAAAAAAGGATTTTCCTCACTTTCGTTCTTTTACTTTCTTTCTGTAATCCCTGTTCCTTCGTTTTATTCCCTCAGTTCTTTTGTCATCTTTGGTAGAGTGTCTGACACTTTGGTGTGTCTTAGGAATCTGGTGGAGGGGCCATCGAGGATTGCAGTTCAAGGGAGTGGAGATACATGAGAGGGTGCAGGTATGGAAGAAGGGGGTCGATGAAGGAGGGGAAAAGGTGACAAAGTGACTCGCTAACATGGATAACGTGAGTTTAATCAGACCAAAGGAATGTAAATTTCAACCGCTGAAGATCACAAGCTATCTTGACCTTAAATGTCAGTTGGCCATACTGAGTGCCAGGTTGGCAAACGTTCAAACAAATAAGCAACTAGACAACGACTTGTGTCATCATCTATCTAAGCAAGATGGATCAAATGGATGCACGAAGGATAGAAAGATAATAAGTGAAGAGGGCAGATAGGTAATCGGAGGAAACAAAAGGGAAGGTGGCGAGAGAAGTAGAAGAGCACGAGGAAGGGCAGCGTCTGTCAGCGCAGACGTGTGGTGGAAAGTGCTCATCATCTGTAGAGTAGTGACAGGAAGCAGGAAAGGCCAAAGGTCAGCCAGCTGGCCACCAGAGGGGGTGAGTGCGATCCATCAGTCAGAACTACGGAAACCGAAAAGAAAACAGAGACAATTCAGTTTATATGTGAAAATTGTGCCCGGGTTCTGCTATTTATGAAATATTTTGCTCATGATGACATTAGGAATCAAAACACAACTCCCTAAGTCCCAAATCCCTGTGAATGTAGCTCATAGTCGATGACCTTTACTCATGTGCAAAGTGGGATTTTAATTTACCAGCACAAAAATGTCTTACATTTCATTTTGAAATACTTGTATATATATACATATAACAAACACATATGAAATGTATTAAAAGATTTTAAAAAGTAAAATGTGTGAACTTCTCTCTCGACATATACATACTCGTATACATGTGGAGTATTGACAGGAAGCAGCTTATATAAATGTTGAACACGACATTACACCATACTACCAAAGTCAGGCAGAGGGACGGTGCTAAGAAGACAGATTCACCAAGATATCCCAGGCATCAGCACGACACACTTAATATTTTTAATATTTTACTCATTAATATTTTAATGAGTACAGGAAGATACCCCGGGTGTTTTTCTGGATGGTTTGTGCAGGCGGTTTTTGCACGGTTAGAAAATACAGCACCCACATTGTTAATGTGGCCATTTGGTTTCTCAGAACCTCTTCAGCATCATAGATTTTATAAAAGTTTTTTTTTTTTTTTATGTCAGGATTCTCCTCTTTCATGCACATACAACACATCTTATACACAGCATTGCACAACTGAGGCCACACATTACACATGCAAGCCACTCAGAGATAGAGTTTCATAAATAAAAAGCAGGCATTGTATTAAAAAGATCAATATGATTTCATACCAAGGGTCCATCCTCCATGGAGAAAATCAATATTTATAATAAAGCTTTGATCCATAAATGCACACACACACTCCCACACAAACACACACATGCACACACACATTCCTAAAGTTTGCCAGCAACAGATTGGAGTGGAATATGGGGTTTTATTTCTCTGTTTATCCCGTGCTTTCTCGTCTTTCCTTGGCCTACCCTGTTCCACTTTAACTCTTCCAACATGCTGTTGTCCATTAAAATGGAGTCTAGAAAGAAAACGGATTGCAATGGACATATGCATTACATTTTATGTGTGTGTGTGTGTGTGTGTGTGTGTGTGTGTGTGATGGGATTGTATATTGTTGCACAGTCATTTCAATCCACTTCCATAAATTAACGGTCAGCATCAGTTAGTTTGTAAGCTAAAAACAATTTCACTTTTCCACGGTCACAGAGGAGTCAAACATTAAAAAATTTCTATCCAAACTAAATGAATCCAAGTGAAGTTAAGAGTGAAACAGCCAGATCTGGGCTTCCAGCAACCTCTCCTCTTCTCCTGCAAACACATTCAACTGCGCCAGGTACAGCTCTGTGATTTATGCAGGTGGAGTTGCACCAAACATGTCAAGGCAATCATCTTTCATTTGTAGATAACAGTCCCCCCCAGTTAACCTGAAGTATGCAAGTCTGCACGGAGAGCTATTCTATATATATATATATCACACAATGTCCTTCCACATTCATCAGAAACGTAGGGAGCACTGGGTCTCACCGGTGAACTGCACTCTGGCGGAGAACCATCCTGAATCACTCTTTATGAAATGGTGGTAAACATCTTGTGTAAAGACCGTCTCATCCAAGAACTTTGGCTCAGGCTCAGGTGAACCTGGCATTAAATGACTTGCTCATAAATCCTGTGCATCTTCTATTAAATATAACAGCAGGCATGCTATAACTTAGTCTGCGTGTTCCTGGAAGTCAAATTATTTCTGAATCCATTATACAAAACAAACATGTGTTGAGTTTAGTCCCTTTTGCGTCCTCATTTTATCTCGTAAACTCCGCGGTGGACAGATGCATCTGTGTTTCTTACAGTGGCAAGGACTCTTTAGTTGCCTCCCTGATAATTACCCATCTGTCTGCACTGTACGTCTCTGCCTGCACAGAACCTGCAGGACACAAATGCAACGACACGCACGCTCAGAGAGCTCGGGAGCTTTCCTTCTTCCAGTCTACACCTTCATCTATTATGCACTCAGTCCGCCAGCATCTTTACATGCATACACGTGTGAGGTTGCACACATTCAAGCAAACGCACACGGAGGCAAAAGCAGCGTGCTCTTTTGAGGGCATATCAGTGAACTGTTGCTCCAATCGGAGGTTGTCTCACTGTTAGAATCAACTTTTGGGAGAGGAGAGTGTCCAAGAATATATATTTTCATATGCTGCATTTGGGGACAACATTGGTGTTTTCAGTGTTTGACCATAAAAATAAAACCAACTGAAACTCAAACTCATACTTGAAAGCAGCAGACAAATTATGTTAAAAATTACATACTTTCAAATGGTGGCTACTTTAAAATAAGATCAGGAACATATAATCAAATGTCTACTAATGGTGAATGGTCAATGGTGACAATTTGTGTGTGTGTGTGTGTGTGGTGGCTGTTAGATGGCAGCTCTTAGTCTGAGGGAGGTTTTAGTCACATATTCTCTTTTTTCTTTCAGCTTTTGGGCCCATTTCTCTCCCATACAGCCACCTACACACACATTCACCCTCTGTCTGACCCCTTCCTGCCCCCTCCCTCCTCTCCGCTTCTCAGGCTATTTGTGACACGCTAAAAACACTAACATAGCCATGCTAAGAGTATTTCAAAGTAGCAAACCGATAATCTGGTACACGATTCATGGGCTGATAGTCTGCCTCGAATCGTCCGGCAAATTGGTGTTAGCTGTGTGAAGTTGTGAGGAAATCGCGGTCAGATCAGGATCAGTTTATGGAGTGAAAACAACCGTCCCTGTAGGATCCAACTGTGTTTCTCTATCTTTCTGTCTGCAGATATTTCTACCCTGTGTATTCTGCTTGATTCACAATCTTTTCCTCCATCACGAAACACTTCATCACTGTCATCTCTCTCCTCTCTAAAGGGTAAATAACAAGCTTTTAAGGATGAAGAGCAGCAAGAAGAGGGGCACTGATGACAAAGGGTAGGTTGCTAATCGAGAACAGAGGGTAAGATGAAATAATGTCAGTGAGTGAGGAGGAGGCAGCTGTGTTGTAGCTTGGAAAGTTAGAGAATGAAGAGAAAAAGGAAAATGCGAAATAAATAAAAGCACAGAGACTTCAGAAGGGGCGGCAAACGATGATGAGCCTTCCAGTTCGCCTCCATACCCCTGGTGTCCAGTTCCGTACTGCATAGCCTCCACACTGACATTTTCTCTTAGCACCATATTTCCACACTTCCCAAACTCTGAAGAAGACATTCGGATCTTTTCGTCTTGTTCCTTTGAAATCCTGTCTGCTCTAATTCCCCTCTCTACTGCCCTTCAGTTCAATTCTTCTGAAATCAGTTCATTTCATCTCACTTTCATACCTCCCTGTTTTGGCTGAAACCAACAAAGGTATCGGCAGATTTAGACCTTTGAGGATATTATTGCCTTCCTTCATTTAATTCTCTTTACCACGTCTGCACAGACAAATTTGGTGGGAACAGTTTATGAAAAAATTATTCCTTGTGCTGCTCTTTTTATTTTATTTTTTTTTCCCACTTTCCACTCACAAAGAACTCTATCTTACCTGTCTTACCTGCGCTGGCTACAGTGTTCTCCTGTTTGCATTTCCCTACGGTGATGGAGACGTCATCAATGGCAATGTCCCCCTCGAAACTCGGGCCTCGAATTCCTTCAAACACAATCTGTTTAGGGAAGACACAAAGACATATGTAGATACTGGGTGAGTACATCTGACAATATCTTACATTACAATGAAACATTACCGCTCTGCAAGCCTGCGGTGAAGAGAGCCATCCCCAAAATGAAAAGAAAGCTAAGAAAAAAAAAGACACTCATCTGGAAACTTTCCAGACGACATCTCTATTTTAGCCACCAGCCATCTGGTTTTGACTGACAGTCTAATTACTGTGGTGTAGCAAGGCAACAAAAGCCCATAGCACCCAGCTAATCAAAAAGCAAGTATATTCTGTGTCGAATATCAGGAGGGAGAAAGTAAACAAACAAACAAACAACAACAACAACAACAAAAAATTGTTGCTCAGCAATAACAATGAAACTCTCATCACTGTTCTGGGCTATAAAAATGCAGGCGCTTTATGATGTTTAATTTCAGATATGCCAGCCCGAGTGCGTCCTGTGTGAACAGGTCTGAAGGATTTTTAATCTGACGGTAACCACGCTTTATTTTATCCGTTAGGTTTGGGCCAGAGGAGTCTCCTGCATGCGCAAATCAGTGCAAAAGGTTAGTTTCTAAGCATGAACACATAGTACTTCATCCTAGCTAACTATCATTTGTACGAGGAGGTCAGCTCTTGGTTTATTTCAGAGTACAGGGAGGAGCAGGTGATGGGAAAAAGAGTCTGAGGTCTACCTGTGAAACACTTCTCTGTACGTACAGGCTTACAAGAGAGAGAGCAGGTGCATACATCGAGCGGTAAATATGCACGACCGGCTCCATTTTACAAACTCAATCTGTTAACAGCCACGTGCTCTGGTAGAATATTAACAGAGAGAGCGCAGACTATTTAGCTCAAGACACAGGCAGAGCGGGGTTGCCAACAAATTTGTGTGCAAATATGTCAAACCAGAGCCAAGGTGGATTCAATTAACCCACAGAATAGCTTGCCCTGACCCTCTATATGGTCTACGTATAATAGTGAGGCATAACCCACAATAACCATCTCTCACCGCTGAGGCTTTCCATTACCTGTGTTTTAATCTGTGAGTGTTGTGCTGTTAGCCCCCTAACAGCTATGTCAGTTTGAAGTATCAAACAGAAATTCATGGGGCATATACCAATAACCTATTCATTGCCATAGAAACGGAGCAGCGTGAGCGCGCGTGTGAGGTAATTTCTCCGTTTCCCCCGTCAGCAGTGCAATCACAGAAAGCCAAGCTCAAGGTGAATAAAGAAATTTAGTGGAAAATGATTATTCTGTAAAATCTCCCTCGCCGAGTTTGGCCAAGCTACTGTGCCTCTGGTCAAGATTTAGCTGCGAACACCTCTTACCTTAACTCGCTCAGTCCGAGCTACCTGATCCCTGCACTGACCCGTGTGCGAGAAACACACAAACTTGTGTACACATGTGTACACGCATCTATTACTCGTGTCTCACTCTCCTTTTCATTTCAGTCACATTTAGAAAAGGGAGGGGAACTATAAAAGCAGTACCACCTCGTCGTCTCGTGCTGTGTAATTCAGTCCCAGAAGGAGAGCTCCTCTTTGAGTGAATAAATAAAATAATTAAGAGAACCTTGAAGCAGCATGGAGGACGAGAAGAGTGGAAGCACAGGCTAGATGTTTTTGTTTTTAATTTCCAGAGGGTTACTGGATTTCTTTTTGAGGCATAGAAAAAGTGTGAGGAAAATTCAGGAGTAATAGAGGGAAGAGGCTAATGTGACCAAAGGCCACTCTCATCTAAATTATAAGTGCTACAATGGTGTTTGCGCACTGCGTGCCCGAGGTTTGCAATTTTCTTATTTACGTCTTTTTCTCTTTTCTCTGTGCAAGTTTGTGTGTCTAATAGAACCAGCACCAGGACAGAATATGATCACTATCGCCAAGAGCAAACACACCTGCAGTGACACTGGAGCTTTGCACACTTTGCCCCTGTGCGCCTGCGAGCGTGAGACACCAGATTGTTGTATAATTAGAGATGATGAGAAAAATAATTGGGAGAGGGAAACCCAGAGAAACACTCGCCCTGACACATTACGCAGAAGAACTCCACAAACAGCCACATCCTTTACGACATGCCACAAAATGATGGCATCCTCCAAGATTATCAAACAGATGGCGTGGCGCAAAGCAATGCAATATCCTGCGATGCAACAGCGGATGGCAAAAGAATGATTTCATGTGTTTATATTTTTGGAGCGAGCTCAAGGAGCAGGCGTGTGCCTCGTCATTTAATGCTTGATGCTGACGGCTGGAGTTGAAGTGTGACTCGTCTGAGCCAGCAGTGCCTCACACTTAAACACCACTGCTGGGCACTGTGTTAAAGTGTGTACACGAGTACAGCTCTAGAGTTACACAACCAAGGGAGTCGCAGGGCTGCTTGGAATACAGTTCCAAAACATTATTTTCAGTGTTGATAGTTTTGTTTTTCTGAACGAATTCAGGAGGTTTTAAATTAGATTTTTATGATTATATGCGTGATTATCAATCTGAGCATTCAACGGTAGGTTATCAGCAAAGGCTTTTCTGAAATTCTTGTGACAGCATGCACAGCTCTGTAAATGTCGGAGTCACAAGATTAAGGGATGTAAAATATATTCATGGGCCATTAAAGGCTCCTAATATATCAGATGTGAAAAATTATCTTTGACATTTACAAAATGCCTAAAAAAAAAAAAAAAAAACATCATAATGTTTTGGAGTATGAAAGTCCCCCCCACACCTTTTTTTTTTTATAAGACATGTAAAAGTCTCTGGATTCCCTGTTCTTGTCATGGAGGGGGGGTGTGTGTGTGAGGAAGTGAAATAAACAGCTTGTATGTGTGTGTCTGTGTGTGTCTGTGTGTATAGGATCAAAGTGAAGTGTCAGGTTGGAGCGTCGGTTTGTCAGGCTTGTAACCTTTTAATGTTCCAAATGATGTGCTGTCCACATAGCAGAGGGGACACCGTCACGGGAGAGAGAGGGAGAGACAGACAGACAGACAGACAGAGAGAGAGAGAGAGAGAGACAGACAGGGAGAGAGAGAGAGAGCGAGAGAGAGAGAGAGAGCTTTGAAATGCCAGTGCAGAAGGGACTTACTGCAGTGTGAGGAACACAAATGTGGGTTGGCCTGGTTTCCTACAAGCCCCCCAGGTATCTAACACTACGAGGAACACAGATGGCCTCTGGGTAATCCACAGAGGAGCAAGAAGGGACACAAATAATCCACTACATGTACTACATGCCCCCCCCCCCCCCCCCCCCCCCCCCACAGTCCATTGATTTCATGGTCTCGGTGAACAACTAGCATCAAGGCCAATAATCGCTGTGATTATTTTACATTTAACACAGAAATGTTAGAGGCTAACAAGTGAAGGAGGACAGATGGCCGTTTCTAACAACAGGAGAAATGACTACAAATACTGATTGACAACGCTGTGGTGGAGACACTTTTATGAATGTGAGTGGCAAAAAACAAACTAACATTTATAGTTTTTCCTGAAGATCCAATAAACCCAAATCAAGAGCACAACAGCTCACATTTCATGAATTTCCAAGACAGACATTAGTAATCACAGCTAGCAGGCAATAAACTATTTAAATTCTAATGCTTCCTTATCGTTGGCTCTACTGCTGTTTACAATACCAGCCTTGTATTAATGCAAGACACTTGCTGGGCTACAGCCCTTGTTTTGGAGAGACAGGAAGGATAGCTGTTCTCAAAGACATCGTTACTTTTGTTGGACGGAGCACAAAGAAAGGGGAAATGCCGAGACGAGTGGCAGTAGCTCAAAGACTTTCAGTGTACGCAGTCAGCGAGCTGTGCACAGGACTACAAAGTTTGTGTTCTCAGCCGACATGCCTTCCACATGAGGCAGAAATAAAACAAGTGCCAAAGCAGTCACTCCCACAGTCTGTGGAACTAAATAACATTTCATTCAAAAACAGATCGCACCAGGAATTCAGCTAAATTGGAAAAATCACACAAATATTGTTCAAAAGGGAAATCTGAGACAGTAGATAATAATGGAGACTGTGAAGTTCGTTCCATTCAAACGCAAATCGACATCAAACAAGAAAGCAACAGCCAAAACATGCAGCCACTGCTCTACACAACATTACCTGGACCTTAAACCAGGTCAGTCCATTAGCAACTTTTGCTACACAGGTCGTTGAAGTAGGAAATTACTTTCACTCACCACGAACCTGACCTCCAAACTTGAAAACATGTAGCGAATATAGAGAATTTGAAAGTAAAACTTCAGCTTAACAGAACACCCAGTTTCACATTAAGTAGTCAAAGGCAGAACTATTCAGTCTGTCCAAACTGTTAATTAGGGTAATGTTAGCTTGGGGGGCTGGCACTACGAATTTCTAATTATATGAACTATGAAATG
This sequence comes from Echeneis naucrates, assembly GCF_900963305.1. Lineage (NCBI taxonomy): Eukaryota > Metazoa > Chordata > Actinopteri > Carangiformes > Echeneidae > Echeneis > Echeneis naucrates. The sequence goes on along the minus strand of NC_042513.1, from coordinate 22,173,006 downwards.
CAAAAATTAAACCACAGATGCATTCAACTTAAAAACCTTCTCCACTAACTGGTCTAATACTAGACGACAGCGTTTCTATATGATATATAACACAATGTGCAAAATAAGCAATCAAAGCCCAAACTGTCTATTTCACACATGCAACTCCAATAAACCGGTATTATGAAAAACAGATTCTGACAGCCAGGAGTTCAACATGTGTGGATGGAGGCTTCAGCCAACGGATAGTCTGCATTGCATTTCACCAATTTTTGTGCACAACGAACTCCACAAAAACTCCCGAGTTGGGGTCTGACACAGTAATGAAAGTTCCCTCTTACGCCGCTAACCACCATCGCTCCTTCAAATGCTAGCCTAGCATACACAGTGGTGGTGAGCTGGGGACAAGGCCTGATGTAGAATTTCTCATTGAGGACGTGCTTCCCCCGGGGCTTTTATGCTGGGAGAACAGTGTAGAAATACAAAAAATGAAAAAAAAAAACATGTCTGTATGAGAACTTTTTTGTTTTTGTGCTGTAATTCTATGTAATGTATTATTTAGATGCATATCACGCTGCAGCTGCAGAGGGAAGACCCTGTGACCGAAGATGATCAGTGAGTCAGTCTCATATGAATGAGCTCAAATGCAGGTTGAACGTGACACCAATGTTTCATGCCTTTCTTTTGTCTTAAAGACATATAAATGATGAATTGTGACAAATCCATTTCGTTTGTGACTGCTGGTAAACTGTGCATCACAACTGTATGACTCTACTCTGAGAATCCATGGGATGAATTGTTCAAATCAAACAGAGCTTTGGCTGATGGACACTGTTTCATGCCGCAGGCGGAGAGTCTTTGCAGCATGAACACCAAACAAAATCCCAGAAGTTCTTTAACAAAGCTCTCCATCCTTCCTGTATATACAATATACCTACCGACAGACTGAGGCTAAATTTACACCGGTATCTTTCAGTGTAAAAGCTCCGGAGCTGCAGTGTGGAAGATCAGAAACCAAAACTTTAGGGAGCGCTGATGCAAACACCCTTGTTCGCTTCCTGACTATGTCCTCGCAAGTCACAACAGCTTCATCCTCGATTCATCACGCTCCTATCATGTGACCATCTGTCCCTCTGGACCAAGCAAGGAATGCAACATAGACAATGAACTAAAAACCTTGTAGAAATCTTTTTCCTGACCTTGATCGTTTGAGTATTTGTGTTCAGTTGGCAAAATAAAAATAACAGAACCATTCGTTTCAAGTTCCAACTCATTCGCACAAATAAAAAAATAAAAATAAAAACAGCGAACGAGAAGAACACAACAACAGAAATTGTGTCAGGTAATTGTAAACAACAGCAAGCTCAATCAATAAAACTGATTGTTAGGAAACCGGCCCTCCCCAGAGACGGAAGGAGATCAGGAGAAAATGAGAAGCAGAGGAGAATCTGGGAAATACGGAGCAGCTGAAGCAACAAGAGCAACAAAGCTCGGTGCGAGGAAAGGCGGATAGCTGAATGAAAGCCAGAAAGATGGGCCGAGAGAGAAAACTCGAGAGACAGACAGGTATGGGGCAGAAAGAGGAATAGTGTTCACACTTCATATTTCATTTCATCAGGCCCCGAGGGAGCGTGATACATAACAGAAAGTAGTAAGAAGTGAGGAAATGTGAAGGAAGGGCAGCGAGAGAGTAACAAAGTATGTTTATCAGCTCACCTCCTCTGGCTGGTGCGTGGATCAAGGCTGTGTGCTCTTTACATTATTTAACAATCTTATTCGTTACATAGTGGTTTGTGTGGCGGGTAAGTGAGCGTGTATGACTGTCTGTGCTGAACACAGCAAAGCGAAGAACTTAAAGATACATAAAATACACAAAACAGAAATGATTTGAACTGATGATTATAAAAAGTGATGTTTGCCTAAACCCCCAACTTTGTTCTATTATTACAGGACAGGCTGTCCAATCAGCCAGAAGTGACACCCAGTCAAAGGTGTGGTATTTTTCTTTTGACTGGTTTTTTATGTCTCAACTCAGCGACAAAACTGATGACAACATGGCTGACATTAATGATTTGGGGACTAATTTCCAGGTCATATATGATCATCAGACACACATAAACAAATGTGAAGAACTGGCATACGGTAAAAAGCCCAATTAACAGGATTGGGAACAAACAACACTATACACATGCAGACATAAGAACGACTGCACAGGTCTGTGGTCTGGAATGTGAATAGAAAATTAGTGATACTGCTGTTCACATTCACTCATAACGGCCATGGATTTCATATTACTTTTGGTCTTGGAATTGGCGGCACATATTTGTTTTTATAATTTTGACCCTTTGCGGATAAGAAAGAATCCAAAATAAATTCAAACGTTTGGTTTTTTTCATGACACAAATCCACACTGAGGTCTCATTCTCTGTTGTTTACACACCCCTGTTGTCTCTAAATGGCCCCTGTTTTGCCCACAAACACAAACAGGGTTCAGATTGCTGTCTTAAATTTGAATGTTTAGTTCTTTTTAATTACCATCCGGTTGCAGTGTCTGGACCAATTAAGCTGGCTGATTTAACAGTGACTTAGACGCGGTGTATAAACGTAAAGGCTCTCCACTACGGCTACTGCACCTCTACTGTCACAGCAAGCATACTGTTGTTGTGTGTGGTGTTTTCCATCTTCAGTGTGGCCTTTTATGCGTGCACTGAAGCTGACCCTGACTTGTGTCACAGCCATCCATTTCCCATCCCACCATTCCCCCAAAAAACTCACTGACACATGCATAAATAAAGCAAAAGGCTTTGGGCTGTGTGCTTGATGTTAATTGCTATTTTAACAGGATGAATTCTACCTGATTAAATCACGTTAGGTGTCCTGATTTTAATCCCTTCAGATATTCAGATATTCTAATTTTACTCACTTGAAGGATTCATATGAACACGTACACTAATTAATATTTACTGGCACACACCCCGCTAATTATGAGTAGGCTGGCTACCAGGGACAAAGTGTTAGAAAAGATTGCTGGCAGAGATGTGCGTAGGCTGCAACTTTACATATAGTCAGTTCTCTCTTTTTACAGCAAACATGTTAAAGTGTGATTCAATAATCTGAAAAGAACGACAATCATAGCTTAAATGACCTCAATGACAAAAAGAGGCCCCCTGATATGAGGATAACAGGAACCTGTATGCTTTGTCTGCAACAAGCTCTGCTGAATTAACGAAGTGCGACTGGCGAAGAGATGATATCAATTTAGTTGTGTATGGAGGAGCTAAAGAAAAAAAAAAAAAAAAAAGCAAGACCTCCCCCGAAAAGGGAATGCTTTTCCATGTGGCAGTTACAGGTAATAGCTCTCTACTTCTCCTTCATGACTAATCTTTCTCTAGTTTTGTCTTTTGCAAGACCCCCTATTCATAATGCTAGCATGAGGTAGCACCTGCACAGGTAGCCACATCCACATCTGCTGTTGAAACACAGTTTCTGTGTGTGCGTGGAGAGAGACTGCAGGAGTTCGGCCGTTACATCAGTGAGCTGCAGTATCAGAGATTGTGAATCTAGCCCTCAATGAGTTGATCATTTCGGCTTCCATTGACAAATGTCAAGTCATTTTGTTCCCAACAATGATACAGCATAGATATCAGTTAAGACTTTTCTTGGTTAATTCATTTATCAAGATCTGGTGTGTGTTTTAAGTGTTCCTTTAATTTTGGGCAGTGCAGTATGCCCACAGTTTCAGACTTAATTCTCCCTTTAATGCTAAAAGAAACATGATGTTGCAGAGGAATACTTAATGAAGAGCAAGTGCAGCTCGCAGCCAAGGTCTTCAGCCCACATTCATCATGGATTCAATTTCCCCAATGCACGAACAGAGTATCTGGAATCATTACAACACAACTAGTAGGCATCCCCTGCTCATAAATAACCCGGTTAATTGACCTGTCATAGCTAATTGCTGCAGGGGATAGGAGGCTAGTATGTGAGTGCATGTATTTAAAAAAAAAGAAAAAGAGTTTGTCTTTATGTGCACGTGTTTCTATCTAACACAGTGTTTAAGCATGTGATTTTGTTTGTGTGTGGAGATAACGCAGACAGATAGATGGAGAGGTGAGAGCGTGGAGGCCAATATATGAACAGTTGGAGGGTTGAAGAGTGTTAAAGTCCGCTGACTTTAAAGGCACCGAGAGGAGGGAGCGAACTGGACCAGCGCAAGAACTGACCCAACTGGCCTGCTCGTCCCAGCACTGGGCCCGAGAGAAGGGGGGGGACAAAGATGTCTAGAAACACACACAGGAGTTTGGTACACGCAAAAGGAAACCAGCACCTTTTTTTGCCCTCTCTTTCTGTCTGGTTGTAAACTCACTGAGGCAGACAGACACACACACACACACACACACACACACACACACACACACACATACACACACACAAACAAACAAACAGACATGGAGTGAGGGAGAAAGGAGAAATCATCATGCCTAGTTTTAAAAGAAGGACTGAGTCATCTAGTTTACCCGGCCACATCCCAGCAGGGAAGAGCTGCCTGCAGCTGCTGAAGGGCCAATGGGATCTCAATGACGTGTCAACAGACAGCACTCAAACACAGACACACAACAGGACTGTCATGTCTCCCAGACTATTGTAGCCACTATTGAATGAACATGCAGAGTAAACTTAAACCATAAACATCTGGTGTAAGAAATGGAAAATGATTGCAGAGCTCGAACTACCAGAACCCCTCAAGCTTAATTTGACACTGGTCATAGTTTTGGATATTTAGGATGATTTAAAAAAAAAAAAAAAAAAACAATATCCTGTAAGCACTGAGGGACTTCAAACACTTGAGTGAAGTCAACAACAGCTCTTATCTGCAAAACTGTTTGCAGCCATCGATACCAAAACCTGGTTGTATTTTGAACAGGTAAAATAATGCATTGCATTCAAACTAAACTGTTTTGATTTTAGCCGACTAAATTCTGTCTGACTAAAATCATTCAGGTATTTCATCCGACTAAAACTAGACAAAAATGAAAGCATCTCAGACGACTAAAACTAAATGGCATTTTTATCAAAAGACTAAAAATAAAAATCTGAAAAATCTGAGCTAAAAATGCTGCACCATCATGTATTTAATAAATGTAAAATGCGCCCAGTCTCTCATATAAAAGCTTGGGGTTTATTTATATATATCATATTTTCATTTCCTTCATTAGTACAACTTTTTGAGCAAATCTGTGTGGTTTGATAAATAATATGAGAATATATCGATTCCCAGGGGGGCAAAGACTTCCACTGCTGGCATTCTGTGACGGCAGTTCATTGCAGTGGCCCAGGTCCTTGCGTCCATGAGCACTAACGGGGCAGATGCTTGCCAACATAGCGCCCCCCGCTGCCGAACTGTTGCTCAGTAAAAACATCTTTGTATACGTATGCGAGGTGGCGCTAATTCTGGGAGCTCACAGCTAGACTCAGTGATGTTCTGTGTTTCTTCTGAGCTTTAAAGGCCACTGCGGTGAATTCCCTCTGAAAAATTAATTAGTTTCCACGCAGAGCTTCAATCCCAATTCTTTGTGGAATTCCCTCGATTGGTGCGAACCACCAGAGTATAAAACGCTCCCCATTCCCGTTCTATCTAGGCTGCAGTAGAGGCCTTCCTCTTGGTGAAAGACAAAGTAGAGAGGAAATGGCTGCAGAGGAGAAATAATCTAAGCAATGACAGGAAAAAAGGGAATATGGTGACTATATATATATCTTCTTGCACATGAAAGCAGACCTGACAATGGTGTCAGTATGCGTTTGAAATTAACGCTCAAGAAGCTCAAGCTGGAACTGGAGGCGATTCTGAGGTTGAGTTCTTTCAACATCCGGCCAAACACTCTACTCTTGACACCAACTCACACCTTCCCACTGCATGCAACACACCTCAGCTGTTTATGGAGGAAGGCTGCACAGCTGGTGTGTGTGTGTGTGTGTGTGGGGGGGGGGGGTTACTCTCTTGAAGAAACACAAGCTATGCTGTTCATTTGTTTTTCCGAACATGGCAAGGACTGTACACAAACTGCACACATTATTCACTGCTGCTACTTCTGTAAAGCTCTTTCGTCAGTTTTCGTAAGAAAAGTAATCACCAAGCGCTTACCTGGAAGGGTCCGCTGGGGTTGATGTCGAAGAATGCTTTCTTCCAGTCTGGGCCTTGATGTCCAGATTTGGTCCATATCACCGAATCCACAGAGGCAATGCTTCTCACCCTCAGGAGCACATTGAGAGTGCCTGTGAAAGAGTGTGCATACATGCATTCCCACAGGTGCACACACACATTGACAACACACACACACATACACACTTTATTAGAAACTCTCTAGTAGCTATGGCAAGCTGGGAGCAGAGCTTATCGTGACTGGGGGGGAAAGGTAAAATATTTTAAACATAATAACCCACAGATAATTATCTCCACCAGCAGTCAAAAAGGAGCAAATACTGAAGGACTAAATAAATACACCGAAGAAACTATTTATTTATTCACACACACACACACACATACATGAAAACATATTGAACAAAACATTTGCGACTAATCACCCAAGATTCCAAGCACGAGACAAAATTAGCAAAACAAACAATGTGACCAGCTAATGATAGCTCCACTGTATTTACAAAAGATGAGAATTAATTGCTTAAAGTCACAAGAGAGACAGAAAGTAACTGATCGTACCCACGACCTTCTTCCCAAAGAAACAACTCCGTAAGTCATTCACAAGTAGCACGCTCTGCTCTGAAAGTCATTGGCATTAAGTCTCCTAACATTAACAAATATCTGGCTGTTGTTTGGATGGCAATATTGAATATGATGTAGAGAGGACTGGCTCTGGAAAGTCCAGGGGATCTAACTCTGGGAGACAGGATGGAGGCGTTAGCATATACTGTTTGAGTACTTTAAATCAACTTTATTTCTTGAGGTAAAAATAAAAATGAGCTGTACTGTACGGAGGGTTTACTCATTTATCGAGGGAATAGAAAATAATGCATAGTACTGTATATATGGGCAGCATTTGCGTAAACATTAAGTGTGATTAAGTGTGGGATGCCCCCTGGATGAGCACTGATATGTCCATATGATAATTCACTGATTTTTCATTTAATCCACGGGGTACACTTATTAGTTTGAATTCTAAAACGTCTGCAACTGTGGAAATAATAATCAGTTAACCGACACACTGAAAAACAAGCTAGAGAATGACACTCTTTGGGCCACAGAGAAGTGATCCAAATGCCCTCCGTCTCTCTGAGATCTCGAAGGTGTAAGAGAATCATTCATCTTCTTAATGATCCCCAGCCAGCTCTTAATTGGAACATTAACCAACCACCAGTCGCTAAAACAAATACGCAGGCAGGAGGTAATGGGATCTCTATACTGTAAGTTTACTTCATGTGTGTGTCTGTGTGTGCGCACATAATGCGAGTTTGCATGTAAATGTACACTTGCACATTAGGACAAATAGTCATCATTTTGTTCCATGCGTGTGTATTTTTGATGGAGATAATCTTACTAGCAGCCCGGATGTAATTAACTTCTCGCTCTGTCCCGTCTGAGGAGCCGCCTGGTGGTTTGTGAACTGCCTTGGCGAAGCCTGGAGTTTGTAAATTGCCTGCTCTGTATTTTTTTCTGGAAACATTTTTGGGTAAGCCACAGCCTAATTCATACCCTGCTTTATTATCCATTTTCCTCTGAACAGGACAATCATTTAAAGAATTAACATTGTGCAGTGCTGCAGAAACTTTTACGAACAACATAAATCAAGCGAGAAGTCGGGCCGTTTTCCTTTAGACTTCTCTGTGGAGTTCTCCTGGTGGTCAGGCTTAAGACTTTTCAGGCACCGAGTCACCACCCGTTCTCTTACTCTCCTCCTCTCTCTGTTGCAACCTCCCTATTACACACACACACACACACGCACACACACCCAAACGGAGAGAAGAGGACTCTGATAAGCAGCCTATTGATTGGACTGAGGTAAAGTGTGTGTTGGTAAGAGTGTCAGGGAGGCGTAAGAGAAGGCACAGCTCTATCAGGGCTACATGTCTGCAGAATCATGAGTGGGGAGGACAGCGGAGATACACAGCCACACAAAGACTGATATAAACACACACACACCTATACTTGAACTGAAACGAATGTCTTTTCCTTTGGTAATTAGTTATCCCCTTTTTCTGTTGCTCATGTCTGTATAAAGAGGGTTCATGTCCTGTGTGTCTGCGCAGAGGAACACAGCCAGGCATCTGTTATCAGAAATTCTGAGAGAGCAGGAGAGGGAATTAAATTAGGTTATAAAAATTATTGTTGACTTGAATCTTGCTTGGAAACAACTGTTTAAAGACGCTTTTCCCGTCAAACAAACCGCTACCTGTGTAGAAAAGCGTACCACAAAAAAAAAAACTGATGCCAGACAAGCATAACCCAACACAGCTAATGTAGCCACCATTCTTCCTCTAAAGAGTAAACATTCATTCTTAATCATATTCAAAATGTTATTTAATAAAAGGGTTATCCAAAGCAACACGCATCGAACGCAGCATTTAAAAAACCTCTTCCAACACTATGAAATGAAAATAAACCAATGATTCCAAGTGAGCTTGCTCGTGGCACTGTGCAAACCTGAGCCAGTCTAAAATACTACCCACTGCCAAACAAAACTAATTAAATGTTGTTTATTGTTGCTGCCAGCCAGCGCAAAGAGGAGTGCAGCAAGGTGAGCAAAACAGGGAGGTCTTTAAATTGCAGTGTAGGCCTATTATAAACTTAAAATCCCCACTCCAAAGGGCATTCTGCCTCATTTCCTCAGGTTGCAAAACCCTCAAAAGATACTTTCTCCTGTTTTATATTAGCACAACGTTAAGATTGCAAAACAGCAAGAATGCAGTAAATACGGGCAAGAGAAGGGTCGTATCTCAACATCATTTCTGAAAAGTGTGTGTCAAAGTGCCTGAATGCTTTCAGCATATACCACCTCTGAAGGCCTTACGACCTTTTAACACTTTACAGTTGAGTACATTAAAACTTGTAAAGCTGGACTAAAATAGTCCTTCAACATAAAACCATAAAACCCAGCCTCTTACATCCACTCAATAGCCCTGAACACCTGAACATTACCACGCTGACGGACTCTCCTGCAGCTCTCAAGCTTTTCTCTTTTTTTCGTTTTGTTTTTGGAGCTCACTTCCTCATTCTGTCATCAAAGTCCTTCTAGTTTTTTTTTATATTCCTCACACCACCCTCCTTTCTTTCATTGTCTTTATTAACCCTCTCGACTTTCTTTCAAGACTGCCAAATCCTCATACTTCCCCCGTCTCTTCTGATCTTGTCTTTCCTCTCACTGGCCCCCGCCGTCTTTTCCTGATTTGGTCTCCATTTGTCATTAAGAGTCAAACTGTGTCTCCCTGGCAGGAGTGTGCGCTTTGTTAGGGTAAGGCAATTAAAGTGACAACAGATTGGAAGAGACTCTCAGATCTATGGTGGAAATTGACGAAGCAGAGCTGGGTGAAACCGATGACAGGTTGCACTAATCATAAGCAAACACTGTTTGAAACGCCGTAACACACATGCTCAAAAAAGTGCTGCAGCATCTCAAATTAATCATCAATCATCAATCCTTTGAACAATTTAAAATGTGCGGAGTTATGTTGTAAAAGCTCGACAATAGAAGACTCCTAGAAAATTACTAAGTGGATTTTTTTTTTTTTTTTGTATTTATTACAGCAGAAGCACGAATGTGATAAGCAAGTTATTTTTTTCTCCACTAGGGGCAGTTAGACATTGGATAATGTATTGGCCCATGCTTTCATGATAGCAAACACTTGACTCTTTACGTATTCAGTAGTTAAAAAGCAAAAGCTGATATTATCTAAAATAATAATAATAATTTGTTATTATTATTTCTGTCCATAACCCCACGAGCAGCAGCTATGTGCAGAGCCTGACTTCATTGCTGGAAACTGAAATATCACAGATGTAGATGTTGAGAGCCAATGGAAGGTGGCCATAAACTATAAATGCAGCACAGACAGCCAAAAACATTTAGCCAAAAGCGACTATCAGGTTCAATTTATCACGACAATATTTTTTGACGTCAATAGTGAAAAAAGTCCATTTAAAAGTCCATTTAATCAACATGTAAAGGGCATCAGTTGGCAATGTCACATCGTAAAGACTGAAGAAATGAGTTTTGTTCGTGGTTCTTTGGGGAAAAAATGGTTAAACATGGCTGAATATGGTCATTGCCTGCTAGTGAGATGGTTATTTTTCACTTTTTGTGTTTGATTTCGCTATATTAAAACCTCCACCTGGATGTCTTGCTCTTACAGTTACTATACACATTTATTAATAATGGATACACCCACATGTGTGTGTGTGGGGGGGGGGCTTCTCTATATCATATTCTATGCTTAGATGTTTGGAGGGCAATAAACCCATACATGTATGTGTTTGTGAATAAATTTGAGTGTGCCTTGTACGCACTTTGCGATGTTGTTACTTCAGGGAAGTTGTGTACGCGAGTATGTGGCAGTGTGTGTGTCTGTGTATAGGCTACAAGATGTATGCATTTGAGCTGTGTGACAGAGCATATTATGATGAACAGCTCCCCCAAATGACTGATTGTGTCTCGCCACTGCCATAAATCACACACCTACTGCCCCTTTCATCCACCTCAAAACAAACACACACACACACTGAGGAAAAAGCAAACACAAACAAAGAGAACTTTGGTAACACCTCTTCGCCCCACCGCACCTCACCCCACCCCTACCTCCTCTCTCCTCTGTCTTTCTCTCATGAACACAGACACAAAGCACACAGGCACCCACACACAGCGTTGTGTGTGACCAGCTCTAGGAGGGGAGGTCAAACACAGAGTTCAGGTTCTGACAGACGCTCAGCGACATGAAAGCCCCACTATTATTGTGTGACAGCATATTCACCAGTTCATATCCACGTGTGCCATTGTGCTTTTGTGGGCGATTTCATGTGGAAGAAGGAAACATGGTTGTTTGTGTTTAATAACCACTATTCTCTCATCTATTACTCACCAATGTGTTTGCCCTTCATGTGGTAGTAGAAGGAGACACAGTATGGTACTCTGCCGGAGCCCTTGGGGCCTCTGACAGAGGTCACATTAAAAAGTGGGGACAGCAGACGAGCCTTGTCTCCCTGAACACGAGGCCGCGATGCTTCAATGTACATGTAGTATCCTGAAACCAACAAAACACTCTTGTCCTCCAATGCAACACAAAATGAAATTTTATTATGAACTCAAAATGATTTCTATGTATGTCTTGTTTTTCCTCTACTTCTAGTCACATGGTGCAGGATTATGACTAGCACACAGAACTGGCCAGGCACATAAAATGGTTCCTCACCTTCCTTTGTTCCGCTGCGGTCGGTCTCAGGGCCGGTATTGGCGGACCGCTTGGGATTCTGGGTCAGGTGATTCTGTCTTGTCCAGTCAAAGATGTCACTCCGGTCTTGAGAGAAACCGCAGATTCGCTCATCTTCAAAACCACACACGTGGTCTGGGATGCATGTGCATGCAAAAAGCAAAAATCGAGACAGAAAAACATTTCATTAAGGCTTTTATGTCACAATGTACTGCAGTTGTACAGTAGCCTTTCTAGTACACTTAAAATTTGAAGGTCTAACAGTCAGCACTTACTGACAAAATGACAGGGAGCTTGTACGCAGGGTATGTAAAATGTAACTTAAAATGAATTCCACATATTACGCATATTCTGACTCCAATGTACAGAAAATTTTAAAGGCAACTGCGACTAAGACAGACTATTTCGAGAAAAATTATGAAAAATAGCATGAGAAACAATTTGTTCAATTGTTTGAAGCTTTGTATAGAGTCTGGAGATATGAGAACGAAAACGAGCAGCGCCGGAAGTATAAGGAGAACAGCTGACCTACTGAAACACGTCTGTCACTACAGCTTGTGGGCGATTCAAATAAAACCTCTGCAGTAGCCATCAAGCCAACAGTCCATGGACAAATTACATGACCCAGCACCGCTCAACTCTGTATGGGCTCGAAGCTTCTTGATCGTTTTTAAGCAGTAAGAAAAATGGTGATAATACCAACGATAACATTTAAAGAAAGGTTGATCGTATGTCTGAGAATGTGGAGACAGCTGATAGCTAATGTCTTGGAAGGAACGACCCTCTTCTGTGTACTGCAGACTTTCCTAGTCTCACTTTCAAAAGTCCTCATAGTGTCTGATGTGCGTTAATTTAGATTATTTTTCCCATCTGACTGTTTTTGAATGCGATACTGGTGCTACGTTTTTAGGTAAGTAACAGATATATATGGGAGTTTTGCCTGGTGGATGAATTGTCGCTATTCTTTGTGAGCCGGACACAGGAGGGTCACCTCTCTGCGGTGTTGTCGCCTTCATCGTCCCATCTGGATGCCTCTGCTTTCATTAACACAGACTTGCTAAAGAAGTGAAAACTGCAGTAAACCAGTGTAACAGCTATCTAAACCTATCCAAGGTGATTCTGCGGAAGTTTCCCTGGACGCACACACACAAACACACACAGTCTGCTGCAGATGCATATGGCTCTCACTCCCATGAGGACGGCTTGCGTGCGCTTTTTTTTTTTTTTTTTTTTTTTTTTTTTAAGGGAGCTAATCTATTACTATTCACAACCTGCTCCACTACATGCGCTCCTTTCAATTTGTACTGTTGTTCTCGCAGTCTGTTCCAATCTGCTGTTGTTTTAATTGCCTCACCCTGGTGGAGCCAACTGCCACTCCTGCCAGAAGAATGCTGTCTGTCTCTTAATGAGGAAAATAGACAAGACGCAATTGACTGAGAAAGAGAGGGGGATGGGGAAAAAAAGAAAGGATGAGAGGCAAGGAGAGAACAGGAGGGAGTGCAAAAGGGCAAGGCAGAAAGAGATGAGGCCGGAAGAGAGAAAAAGGAGAGACGGATTTAAAGTGATATTTATATTTGACTTCATCAAGTGGGTTTCAAATTATCAGCCCGTATGAGATATCTTGAGGGTCTTTGACTAATCACATCCCCATAGCCAGGCTCATATCCAATCACGAGCGCTCTTTCATGATATTTAAAATGCCATGTATCTCACATCTTTGCCGCTACGTCACTCTCCTCCTTAGCAACAACATTTAATAAAGGCCAAGGCTGGGCCATGGCAAACTTTGCCTTGACAAACTTGTGCTGACATCGCTTGCAGCATACAAGCTAAATTAGCTTTCATCAAAATTCAACGTGTCTCCCCCAACTCCACCACCCTGTCATCAATCAGGTCTCTGCAACAAGCTGAAGATTGTGAAATGTGGAAGAGCAGACGTGATTAAGTCTCACCTGAAGGCCTTGGGTAGGTGTAAGCTGAAAGAAAATGATAATAATATTGATTAACACTCAGATATGCACCATTCATCAGTTTATCTCAGGTTATGTATTGGTATATGTATGACCAGAAATGCTTGCTACGGGGGAAGCTGCTACAGTTTTTAAAGCGTCTTACGTTCTGAGTACTGGATAATTCGGCTGACGTAGTCGCCGGTGCTGTAGGTGGTGATGGGAGCCAGTCGGACCTCGTAGGACAGAGGGATCCTCAGGTCTGTTATGGTATGAGACATTAACACACCCCTCTCTGGCTCCTTACCCTTCAGGTCTATCTGCTTGGGCATCAGGTTCTGCTTGTTCTAGATTGGCAGAGGGAAAGCCACACACGCGCACACAGACACACAAACAAGGAAAGATGCGGACATGTTAAAATGTAGACCCAAATATGCTCAAGTATGTAATAAGTTAAAAAAAAAAAGGGAAAGAGTTAAAGTTTACAATGTAGAAGACGTCCAAGAAATTCATTTCCTATTTCAACTCCAAACTTCAGCTGATGTCCCAGTTATAGGTTTTTCCTCCCATTATATAACAGCAGTAATACGCCACGTAAGCTCATATGAAAAGGCAAACCCAATCAGAAAAAGGGTTAACTCTCTGGTCATATTTTTCCCAGAAAAAAAAAAAAAAATATATATATATAGTTTGTTCAAATGTTATTAAAATATACGATCAGTGTTCCACAGATAGCTGCTTTCTGATGAAGAAGTAATCATTTATCTACACACAGCCAATTCATCATCCTTTTCCATGTCTGTGCAAATTTCCCCACATTTCAATTTACGGCCTGTGAAATTAGATGTGGGCCAATTCTGAGCATATAGCCAGCCAGGACACCTCAGGACTTGGATTGCACATGTACATGTATTGAAATTTGAATCCCATCATCCCCCCCCCCCCAAAAAAAAAAAAAAAAAGTAAACCTGGTGTCAAAAGAATAATTTTAAAGGATGTCTTCTCACCAAATGCTTTGAATTCAGGAGAAGCCCCAGTTGGTCCGGGTAGATCAGCTGTCTCAAGATTTGCCAATGAAATCTGAAATCAATTGGGTTGGCTGTGTATCATTAGAGTTATAATAAAAATAAAATGATGTCTGTAGTGTTAAACCAGTCCAATTGTGTCCTATTATTAAGTTCAATTTTTTCTTTGTTTTTTCCATGATAGCACCACGTTTAATAGAGCTCCAGCGGCGTTATTCCACCCACAGAGAGAAGGATCCATTAGCTGTGTATCTGCCTCTGATCCCAGCTACTTAAAGAGCTGACAGTGAGCTCAATCTAATGCATTAGGTCAGCCACTCCACCATAGCACCTTAGTCCACCCACAGCATGCCATTATCAGTTTATACATGCAGTGTGTGCTGTACGTGTGTCTTATGTGTTACATACAGTGCAGTATGTGTATGATAGACGCAGAGCTGTTGCATGGTGTGGCAAGCAAATATTTACCACTCTATTTTCCCCCCTTTAGCATTTCAATGATCTAAAGCCGATAGCTATTATTTTTCTTTATCTATTCATCACACTGAATATGCATTTGAATTGTAATCATTCCAAATTTATTGCTGCAAAAGACGCTTAAAGTAAATTAATTAATAAGTGTGTCCCAAGGTAGAAAAGGAAAAGACCTGCTTGCTTTTCTACTTCTATTCAGCTCCCCCAAACCGAGGAGTATCAGTTTAATAAGTCACAGAGGCACCGATGCATCATGTAACCGCCTTTATAATTGCTGCAGCACTCTATGCTCTGACATTGCCATGCTGAAATCCTTTCCTCCTGTCCTCTGACACCTAAGTTGAGGAATGCTATTCCCATCGGATGTCTGCTCAGTTCCAGACATTCAAACTCAACTAGGCTGAGCTGATCATTTCTATTGACAGGACCGCGGCGAGTCCTGCCGAGGCTGCCAAGAATTTGGTATGACTCCAATTATTGTGCGAGGCCCACATGGCAGCCACAGCCCGATCCTTGTGAGTTTGTGCTCGGCAACATACTTGGAATCGAGTCCTTCCTTCCCCCCACCAGGCAGGATGCCACTAATAGCTGTTAAATCTCCTTATCTCTGTGCCAGTCTGGCTGTTTCCATTTCAGCTGCTCCAACCTTTCACCCTCCCTTCCCAGTCATGGATCACCCAACCTTGTACCGCAGGTATCTTTCAATGCAGACGAAATAATCAGTTTATAAACATAAACCAGTCTTCCTCCAGCTGAATAATGTCCTCTCCTCCAATTCACCTTTGCCGAAACATTTTTTTTTTTCACAATGTTACAGTGGGTACCAACACAACATAGGGCACTGAGGACCTTTGCACACTTAATTCCTGTTTGCTCATATTGCGGTTAGCTTGATTGAGTAATTGAAATTTTAGGCTTTCCCACCGTTGCAATCACAATTCTACCCTTTATTAGCCCGCATTGAAGGAAAAAATACAGAAAGGGGAGATTCTTTTTTAACAAAATGACTTAGTTGTATGATGCTATTTTAATTAAAAAGCTGAAAAATAAAATAAAATTGGTCCACCAAAGTTGTTTTAGAGAGAAGAAATAAATCAGCTTATAATTGAAATGCTTTCTATACATGTATGATGTCAAATTGTGGTTTTGTCATAAAAAGTGGTAAAGAATAGTAGATTAGGTAGCCCACTGCTGAGAGTTACTGGAAGAAACAATGCAGCAATATCAACCTATCCCATAACAAACCAAAGTCCTAAATCCAGAAACTAAAGGTCCCAAACTTTAGATTCTGATCCATGCTTTCATGGATAGTAGTGGTTATTTATTTATTTTTTTATATGTCACCTGCAGTGTAAGTCTGGCAGAGATCTGTGCAGTTACCAGCATAACCAACTATTATATACTAATAATATTTTACATGGCTGCAGTTACATAGTAAAACATATTGTGTCCTTTTAACACCCACAGTCATCCATATAAACATTTACACACTGCTTATACAGCATATGCATAATTATGTGGAATATTTCAGGGAAGAAAAGCTATGCTCATGTAATATGCATAACGTGTGTGTTAGCAGAGAGAGATGAGTTAATAGCGCTGTGGAGTTGGAGCTTTACAAGTAGGTAGTTCGCTTTCTGCATGATTGGACAGCGTCTGTGCACATACACACTCTGCATTTTGAGTTTTGGTGTCTTATTTTTGTTTTGTTTAGTTTTTTTTTAATCTATGTGGGAGAGACTACAGAAAAAACATGTACCGGACTAATAACATGCACAAGCAAACAAACACAAACACACGCGCACTACATGGAACTAGAAGCACCAAGTGGATCAATGAGGTGCTGAGGTGTGACTCAGAGGAATTTAGCTGCCCCTACTGCATGATCAAGTGTCTGCCTCGTTGCCTCTGCCTGTTTTCCTCACCAGGTCAGTGAATGTAATGTGGTGTGTGTGTGTGTGTGTGTGTGTGTGTGTGTGTGTGTGTGTGTGTGTGTGCGTGTATGTAAGTAATATGAGAAGGGACAGGGGAAGAAAGAGTGAGAAAGATAGAAAACATGTAGCGAGAACATCGACAGCAGCAGACTGTAGTGACCAGCGACGGGAGAGAGTGAATGAGGTATTTAAAAAGGCAGACAGGTGGCTGGTTGATGGACTGATATGGACGTTTTTGACACTCGTGTGTGTGTGTGTGCACGTGCGTGCGCATCCTTGTGTGCTGTGTGCTGCAGTGTTTTCAGCTGTGACTCCATCAGACTTGTCAATGAAGAGACAACGAGTCAAAGAATGTGTGAAAGAGTGTGCAAGCGAGGAGGCAGCCATGCAACAGATATACAAACAGTCAGTGACGTGTGTGTGTGTGCGTGCGTGTGTGAGACCTCTGGACCGACAGCATTACAGGAGGCAGCCGTCTTCAAAGATCATTTTTCTGTTATCCTGGTTTAAGGGGTCTCTTTGACGCTGACACAGCAGCTCCTGATGTCAACACGCAGGCTTTGCATCTGTTTATATCTCTGTGCCAGCGTATGAGTACGTCTGCATTGTGGGGCCGCTGATGTGATAAATTATTCATATATTTGATTTAATGCACATCTCCAATTTGTCATTGTTAGTTTTGATTTCTCACAACAATGCACGGGCATGTTTCCGTGACTGTGCACCACAGGTTGACCACACATAAAAGAACAGAAAAGAAAAGAAACCTCAACCTGTGTAAATTCTGGGTCATAATAATTAGGAGGAATTTAGGCGAGTGACGACATATAAAAGGCAGCAAATTTCACGTGTTTTACTCAACATTTGCCATGATTTATCCATGACTGTTCACCGACCTGACTGAGCATCTAATACTGTAGCTGTGATGATGAAGTTCCTCTAACTTTAACAAAGTAGTTATTTCAGCACACAGTCAAGTCAAGAATGCAGGAACGAGCGTGTTTTTGTGATATGGTTGATTAGGCACCTAAATTGAGAAGACGTCAATCAAGAATGTTATATCTCGTGATCTCCCCTTAAATACATATTCATGAGAAAGGAGCACTGCATTATTAAAGAAGGTGGGACTGATGACAGACAAGTTTATCTTCTTTAAATGAAGAAAAGTGTCGCAAATGGCTTGATAAATCCGTCTCTCTTGTTGCAAAAAGGAGAAATTATCACGTTTTAATTGTCTCACACCAATCAAAGTACTCATTTTAGGGGTGCAGAGTGTGGCGTGCGAGTTTAAAGAGTGGCTTTAAACTCCATTAACTCATGCAGAGAGACACCCGAGCAAAAACCAAATTAATACGTGTAAATACAAATTTCACAGCCTGCGGTTAAATCTTGGGCAAAGATGACGGGCTGAACGAACACGAACAAACACAGAAAAGGCCATAGTATGTACAGGCAGGTAAATATAAATTAACATATATACACAAAGCCAATTACAATGACAAACAAAATGCGAGTGTTAAAGCAGATGAGCAGATTTGATTCGTGTGAGCAGAAGTTAGAAGCTCAGTAAAGCACCGGTGCTCCACATGAACTAATCTCAATCCTCTTGTATCCCCCTCTGTGTCTGCATGTATCCCTCGGGACCCTCACATCATTTTCAATGTGCTAAAAAGATAGAGTGTCAAGGTGTTAAGAGGATGAGCTGGAGAAAGTGTTGCAGAAATAGATGAGTTGTGAAATTGAGATGGTATTACATTTGAATGTTCTCATACTCTATTTAATAGTCGAGAGGACCAGTGAGATTTACTGTTTTTTCTTTAATTTGCATCTTATTACACTCCATCGCACATTTTCCCTCGCTTCCTCCTACCCTCCTACCACTCCTACCCCCTGCTTTCCCTTTCTTCTCTCTTTTTGGTCATTCTCTAATGCGCACGTGAAAACATGGAGGTAAAAACCTTGAAATTAAATTAAAGTGTAACAACATTTAAGGAGTGCTAACTTGCCAGTTAATGTAACTCATTATTTTAACACTGTAAGCCTAACAGTTCACTATTACACATGGCTCAACCAACATCGAATATTATTAAGTCTGTAATTATAACGGTACATCAGAGCAGGAGGAATGGAAAGAGAGAAAGAAATAAGGAGGAAATTGGAGATAAAGACAAATGCAGGCAAGGCAGACGGAGAGCTGAGAAAGAAAGGGGTCGAAATGGTAAAAGACTGGAAATGAACTACTGGGAGTGAAGAAAGGATAGCAGGAGAGAGACTGAGGACGATAGGAGAGTGAAGGAGGGAGAGGTGGAGTCCAAGTTTTCAGAGGGCTTAAGCATGGAAACTAATGTGCATCTTAGGAAGGCCAGTGTTCATTTTGGATCTCCCTGAAGAGTCTTACTTAATAAGGTAAACAGCCGAGTCCTAAAGTAGGAAGGGCATTAGTTATTCATCCGCACAAAAGCAAGCTGGCCGACCTTGCATTCCCTCTCTTTCACTTCCTCTCTTGTTCCCTGACAAACATGCACATGCCAACCCCGAGCCATGTGTGTATAATTTACTGTTACCCTTCATGTCTTCTGACTCAGGACGCACAGTGAACTAGTTTAACATGAATGCAGGAGCTGTTTGCCATCCAGCGGCCACATTGTTGGGCGTGCTGGTCGTAACATGGGGTGTGGCCAGAAACATCGTTGACAACTTGAGTCGGGTCGTAAAAAAAACCAACCGCTATTATAGAACATTTATTAGGTATGTATTATTTAATTATTCATTTATTCATTTGCTTAGTTTCAAGGTCTGCATGTATTCTCTGTGCATTCTCTCTTTTCGATCACTCATACAACATCGGCTTTCTCCCTGGCTCCATGGTGGAAATGTAGGCTTGTGCGTTGCTCTTTTATTTTCTGCGTTTTATTGTCTGAGCAAGCAGTTCTAAACTAATTGCCTCGAGTGGGATTAATAAAGTAATTGATTGATTGAGAAACGATTGCAGCATTGATCAGCAAAACTCTTTTCCTGCTGCAACGTTTCGTGTTGCAGTATTTGACCGTTACTTTGAAGGCGCATTATCAGGTGCATGATGAACTCTGCCTGCTCTGTGAATACATTTCCTCCACAAGACTTTCTAAATGTGGTTAATACTTCCCCTGACAAAAGACAGAGGTCTAATGTTGTGATTTTGTGTTACTTTTTAGCAGGGTATGCGTGCTTCATTCACTGACTTCTGTGGGTGAAAAGAGCTCTTCTGTGTGCTAAGACTGAACACACCGGTTAGTCAAACAGAGAAATGGTAACATAATGGAGTCGGGTTTAAGAGGTTATTCCAGTACATGCCTATTATAAATTCAAGTTTGTGACTAATTTAACACCCTTATGGAGTTGTGAAAAATGAAGTTGCATCAATCCGAAGACAGTCATTTTAGGACAAGCTAAGACAGGAAAATACCAGGAAATTACTTATTTTAACCATCTAAACTAAATTTAAATTTTTTTTTTTTTTTTAAGTAAACACATTGTTGTCAGACTTGACGTTAAAATATAAGTGCGGCATGTGGAAAGTATATAAAGATGGTCACATATTTTAACTTTAGCTCTGCGAACAGACCCCGTAACTGCCCATTTTAGAGCTGCCCACTTGACACACGAAGGGCATAAAGAGACAACTAAATGAGGGATGCAATAGAGGGACTGGAACTGGAAAAGACAGGCCTGAAGAGCAAATTGGCTCAACAAAAGTATATTTCAAAATTAAGAAAAATGCGTTGACAGGACAGTTTTACTGTGCATGTATGAGCATAGTGTGAATTTGGTCCTTTTTCTATTTGCTTTGTTTCATTAAAAACAAAGAGAGGAGAAGAGAAGAGAAGATTGGGTCATTGCTCATTCACTACAGGTCTCCATTGATTGACAACACAGGCCTGACACTCACTAAGCTCATAAAGCTGCATGTTTACTTAAATGGTCCTTTGTATGCATGTTCTTGTCGATACAAGTTGTGAGCCTGTTCAGTCAAGGCATTACTAAACTTGTGAACAAAGGCAAATGACCAAAGCCTGCTTTCAGCCAGAATGATTGATGTCAGCCTCCTGAGAGTTTTATACAACATAAGGAGTCACTCCCTGCTCTTCCAAAAAGTCTCCCCGTCTCTTTCTGTGCGGACAAATGTCAACACGAGCAAATGTTCGAGTTGCATTACGTTACCGTTCGGACATTAATCCAGTATCCTATAATCCGGTCTGTGGCCTCAGGCTCTTTCTGTGTCCACTGCAGATTGTAGGAATAGTTGTTCCCTTTCAGAATCCGGACTGGGTTTGGTGTGTCAAAGTAAAACTCAGCATTGTAGGGTTGTGCTGTGGTATAGGGAGGGGAGACGGAGATAACTAAATACTACTGATAAATAACAGCGAGGACAATCATGTTATCGTTTTAAATATGTAAATCATCCACACAGGAATATACAGACAGATAAACCCACCAGAGACGTTAAATGTACATGTCGATGTTCCTGCAGAATTGCTGACTCTGCATTCATAGGAGCCATTGTTGGTAGGCTCCAGCTTGAACTTCAGCTCAGGCGTTTCCTTGAGGTCTGGCATTGGCATGCGGATGAAATCGCCATTACGGAACCAGCGGATGTCTGTCAGCCGGGGCGGGTTGGACCGCAGGACCGCACACCTCAGAGTCACCATCTGATAGTTTCTAGACCGCATATCCTGGAAGACCGGGTCTAGAATGGGAGGATCTGTGGGAACGATGGAAATCAAGATCTTAGAGACACCTTATGTCAGGATTGCGCGTAGCAAAAGAGTGATTCCTAATTGTTCCTGATCGAAACGGAAATGTATTCCCTTGAGAAAAAGGGGGAAACGGTGATAAGCTAAAGCAGCGAAACTTTAAGACTCGAGACTGACAACGTAAAAAGGACTGCAGTTACAAACACGCATCACTATCACCTACATCTCACTCCATCTGCCCCATTATCTTTTTTTCTTCTCGACAGCATAAATTGCTTCGCATTATTAAAAACATTGGCCTTTGACAGATCTAATAACATAGAACAAATGCCAAGAGGGAGGGGGGGGACAAGCACATCCCTGCTGCTAACCTATCCTAACCAGCTGTAATTAACCTGTCAGCCACCATATGTGTGTCTGAGGTTAATGACTGACTAGCTGCCGCTGCCCTCGGGTCAACTAAGGCGCAATGCAGACAAATTACTCTGCCACAAATCACCAGTCAGCTATAGTTCACCTCTGGCTAATCATGTAGATAACAGACAAGATGCTAATGGTGGTATTGCTGTACTAACAGTGATGAGATCTGGTGTTAAAACCCCCAGAGGTGAGGCAGCATGACTCAAGTCCCTTATGAATCAAGTATATCAGACACAGAGGGGTAATTATATTCTAATCTGTGTTATGCCTGTAATTCAGACGGATAGGGTGACACGCTGATCTACAGTAAGGAGGAGAGAAATAAACAAAGATAACATAAACAGTGGAGAGTACTGAGAGGAGGAGACCAGCGTGTCTGAAATCAGAGCCGACGATCTGAATAAAATATGATTACGCTTTGCTGATGCTTTAACATTTGACAGAGGGAGGGTGTACATGAAAACTGGCCACTGAACAGACTACATCCTTTAAACACAAACTCAAAACTTCCAACTGATAATGTTTTATGACAGATTTTTTTTTTTTTTTTTTTCATTCAAGTACTTTACTTATTGCGACATGTTTCGGACCCAAATGAATAGCGACTTTGGCTGGTTGATATTAAGACAACCACGACACTTGGTTTTGTATAAAGTTCATAAAACTTGAAAAACTGTTAACCACAATATATGACATAGTGTAGTTGATAGTGTCAAGGATGAAACTTCCTTTAAAATCCAAAGCTCTTAAGAAGCTAAATCTGTCCTCTCTGAGGCCGAAGCTTTTACTCTTGTTCTTGCTGGAGGCTCAGGTATACACGGCCAGTTTACCATTCTGTTCCTGTAGCCCAGTCACAGGAACACGAGAGAGCACCTGCATGTTAAAGAGACCGGGAACAACCGCAACATTTGACTTCCCAACTTTGTTTTAGTTGATATTCTCAGCATATGGAGGCAAATGTCATACTTTTATCAACTTTCTTGTTTCCATAAACTGTACAAAAATGATATTGAGTGCTGCCTTTGAGTCACTGAGTCTGGGTTCTGTTAGCCAAAATCAGCAGCATGTGATGAAGGTGAGGGGTAGGTGAACAGTCAAAGGTCAGACTGCAATCATGTGGACTGATTGGTGGACAGTCACATATCCCGTTCATACCTATAGTACAGCCATCAGTGTAGCATACTGATGGCTGTCTTGACTTTGGAAACAGGTGGCAAGGGTAAAGAAAAATGTACAAACAGTAGTGATGATAGCGGTAGGGAAGAGGGAGTGAGATGGTTTGTGAGCAGTTTATAAATCACCTCATCCCCAGGAGAAATCGGTGGACAAGTTTTTCCATTCCCTTACTTGACTGTAAATACTCATTTTAACAATTACGTAAGTTTTTAAGCTGTGGGTTTCACTTTTTCAAGTCATTGGGTTACTTCAATTTCAAACTTAACGTTTCAAATCTCCGGAGCATTGTTTTTGCATTTATTTGCTCCCTGTTCGGGAGCAACAGCACTACGCTGTAATGTTTCATCGTCAGAAAAACCATAATCCATGTAAGTGCGCCATTGCTATCTGTCTCACTGAATGCAAAATGGATTCCATCCGGAAATGCAACACTGGCCAAGCCTAACATTTACAGCACACAAAGAGGAAATCAATTTACATGAGACTGAGAAATGAAGGGAGGGTGTGAGAGTTTTTGGGGGAGCGTGTGCAAGGTAGGGTGAAGGGAGGGAAAGAGAAAGAGAGAGAGAGAGAGAGAGAGGACTCTTAAAGGAACAGACAATGAGGAAGACGAATGTTAGGGGAAGTGTGGTGTGAAAGTGAGAGAAGTCAATGATGGAGTATGGGAGATAGGGAGAGAATGAGAGAATGCAGCATGCAGAAAAGGGATGAGAAGACGGAGAGGTCCGCTCTCATGGCCAACAGTTAGCTGATTGATGATGATGAGAATGGCAATGAGGAAGAACAGCCACCGCTCTTCGAGGGAAAGTGTGCAAGCAAAGAAAAGACTCTTTCTGCATTAGCCAGCTCTGTAAACCCTTCTTGACAGAAGCGGAGGAAAGGAGACAAGAGGAGAGGAGAGGACGCATTGGGTCGGTATTTATCAACCTTGTCAGATTGGGAAATTGGTCTCAGCGGCCCAAATGCTCTTAGGCTTACTAGTTGGTGCTTTTAAGCACGGGGGAAAAACACTTTATAACCCCTTTAGTGGCTTTAGTGATTCTGTTCAGGATAGATAGTTGTAATGGCTCTGTCTACAGGCATAAACATTTCCCTTCCACCTTTGCATAATTGGCATATAAGTAAATAACAGCAGCAACCGCAGTGTCGCAAAACACAAGTCCATCATTTTTGTCGCCTCATGTTTTTCTTTTATCTCCTACATTTTGTTGCTTTGATTAACGGTAGCCTTTTTAACTCGACCTTGTACGTGCGACAAACTGAGAATGTGTTGAAAGTGCTGAATTGAACACTTGGATGCGTGTTAACGTAAAATTGCCGATTGAAATCAAACACTTTCCAATTCAATAATACGCCGCTACACAAGAGGGCATGCTTCAACCTAAACAGTACATTAGTGACCCATCTCATATTTTAAGCTAATGGATGTTTGAAGTTTTTAGTAAAACAGCGTGTTGATTTGTAAAAACAAATTTTGCTGGCTTTTCATGACTAAAATTAAAATGTATTTATTTTGAAAAAAAAAAAAAGATGCATAGCAGAAAGTCGCAAATGTAGTTTTGAACTAATAAATCTTTTTTAATTGGTGTCAAAATTAAACACTGAAACTTTAATATCTGACTTCTCAGTGCAGCTGATTTCTGTCAAGATTATTTTCTGAGGGCTTTCATGTTTTATATGAACCAGTGTAACCAGTGTAATATGTTAAAGCACAGCAGCAGGGAAAGCAGCATTGTGTCCTATGTAACTGCTTGATGCTTTTGGCAGATTTACTGTATACGGTTTGCTGATTCTGCCCACCTGGTGTGCTCGAGTGAGAACATTCAGCGGGGGTAGAAAACGGATCTGTGATGGTACGATATCCGTGCAAACTCTCTTTTCCTGAGAAAAAGCAACAGGATTTTGCTGTAAAATCTGAGGTTTCGTATTGTAAAGTGCTGCGAACCTGCGACCTCACAGCATGCACCTGTAGCTTTAGGTGACGAGCGATTTTGTCTGCTTTGATTAAATAAATGAGGAGGCTTACAATGTGATTGTTGAAGGCAATAGGTTCCAGTATAATCCAAATCCAATTTATTACATGACATTTTCACAGCTTGCTCGGGTTTATGAAAGTACAGCCAGGCAGCTGTGCTATACCCAGAAGTGTTGGCATGATAAAAAATTGTAGTAAATGGTTATAATAGAAATAGTTATTTTATACAGAAAGATTTTATTCCTTTATACACAAATGGAAGTCTTTTAACAAAAAAGGTGTCCATCTTAAAGTCTCCTTTTTTTTAAAACCACACATTTCCTTTTATAGCACATTGTTTAGAGAAGAGTGTAAAGATTAGGCCTCGTACTGAGGGTGGAGCAAATCAAAAAATATTGTGTTTTGGCGTCAAAAAGAACTGCACATAAAAACTGAACTTGTTGTATAGTGGTGAAAGTGAAGTGAAATCATCTGAGCCACACTTACACTGAACATTGAGCTGGACCTGCGCCTCTCTGCGTTTGATGTTGAGTCCATTGTACGGAGCCGTCTGGCACCGGTACGCCCCCATCATGTCCCGGCTGACGTTCTTTAGTCTGAGGCGGCCATCAGGCGTCTCCACCACAGGACTCCCTGATGGCATTAGCAAGTCCTTTTCTGTCCGTGACCACAGTACAGGTGGACGTGGTTTGCCGTCGACCACTAAGCACACCAGCTCAGCGTTTCCTCCCTCTCGCACACTCACAATCTGACCCCCTGTTGGAACCGCCAGCACTGGAGGAAAGACTGCAAGAAAAACGAGGATACAGAAGAGAAAGAGAGGTGAACCAAATGTAAAAAAGTGTTTAATCTCTTATAGCTACAAAAGTTAAAAGCAACATGATTAATGTATTTGAAAAGTAAAAGTTTTATTTGCAATTCCACAAACTACAAGTTCAACTTTCATACATCCATTCATTTCCTTTTTATATTCTGGGGAAATATAAAGGAAATCTAATATCCTGCAGCTTGTAAATGAACTGAACTAAAATGCTCTATAGATATAAAACAATTTCAGAATTTTATTATTGAAATATATATATATTTAAGCTAAAGCAAATAAGCATGGTTGCACTATAACTGTTTATGGATGAATTTGTGTTTAAGTGCACAAGAAAAACACACTGGAACATAAAAGAATTGGATCTTATACAATAAGTCAGGAGATGGTGTGAATTGGTAAACTGGAGAACAGAGGCGGACGGAGAATAAAAAGGTATGAACGACAGTGACTTTATGGCTAATTTTACTGGACGATCACGCAGTTTCAATGCAACCAGGAAACATTAAATCCAATTGCTGCCCAGCACTAAATACTGAAATTATTCTGCAAATTGTATCTGTGACAAAGGGGCAACTTGGTTACAGAGAGAAAGAAGACATGGAAAAATATTGCACCAGATTATCACACATCTGTAATGATGTAATTGGATTCAAAGGTTTATAGCATATCAGCACAACTGGCACAACAAGTGCTGTTGCTACCTTTGTCTTGTGCGTTTGCAGCTAATGTGTTGTCAGCTTGATGAAGATGTTTTGGTAATGTGTTTTCTGTATTTGCTTGCATTGCACTGCGCTGAGCTCTCTCAGTCCCACCGCACCTTCGCAGGCCCCCGTTGCAGAGTAAACAAAGATACTGTTGTTGTCATTACATAAAGAAAAATCCAAAGAACTAGAAATTCAGTCTAATCAAGTCAACAAAAAAAATATAAATAAATAAACTGAGGCGCATTTTGAGTCAAAGCATTTGGTGCAGTTAAAAGTGAAAGCAGCACAGTTAATTCTGTGAAGACCGACTTCATTCATTGCATTAAAATTCGTACAAAAATGTGTTAGTTTGAATTTATTCACACTTTAATTCAAGTGAGAGTCCAACTGTCGAATGTACCCTTGTGTAAGATGTAAAGATATTGAGGAAGGGGCAAAAACATATAATCACTGAGGGCTTAAGTAATCAAGAAGCTTCACCATTTACTGTGTTCAGGATGTAGTGAGCTCAAATGATTCATTTAAGATTTATGTTGGAGCAAAGTTGTTGATCAGCAGGTAAACACATGGACTGATTTAGAGCCAATTAGATCTTTCGGACTAGTTAATGCAATCAGAGTTTAGGAAAATGAATAAATGTAAAAGTATTTTGCTTTTACTTTAGACAGCGCAAATTATCCGTTTCACTTTCATGGAAATTTGTCTCAGATGTGAAATGAAAAGGAAAATTAAATTCGCACCACTGTTCTGGGAGATGTTGACATCCACACGGAGCTCTGGGACCCTGCTGCCCGGGAAGTTTGCCACACAGCTGTAGGTGGCCAAGTCTCTGAACTTCATGTCCACGATCTCCAAGCTGCTGGTACCGGGCGCCATGTCAGGGTCGCTGCGCAGCAGGATCAGGCTGTCCGAGTTGAAGACGGGGGCACCGTTCTTGTACCAGGTGTAGTTGACCTTGTCCTGAGGGGTGGCGTCCACGTGGCACGACAGCTTGAGGTCTCGACCCATTTGGATGCTCTCACTGTCCTTGTTGGAATCCGGTGTAATCTGGAAGGTCAGGTTGCTCATTGCTGCGTGTGGTGATATGACAATAAAGAAGAAGAGAGGAGAAAGGGTTAAATATCTGATCCAATTAAAAAAACATTAAGAGATTACTTGGAAATGCTGAAAAATAAACTAACTGTTTTGGATTACTTTCCATTTTTCGTTTTGTTTTTACAAACAAATTGAATTAAAATGTGCATTTACCACGTATACAAAAAGGGCAATCTCCTCCTCGCCATAATACTATTCTGCCACTTCCAGATGTATACTCTGGTATGAGTGACATTTAGCATTAAAATTATTGTAGAGTCCCCGCTGAAGTGCTGCAGCACAGTTTCCTGTAAATTAGCACCTTGATTTAATGAGTGCCAACAATGACAGTTTGTGCCCCTCCCTCCCAGCAGTAGATCATCATATGTATTTAATGATCTACTTATAACCTTTGTTTTATTCTAAATGTGTGCTACTGTAGTACATATTCACATCTGTCACGCCTCAGAGGTTTGTTAAAATACAAATAAACAAACTGAACTTTCAGAACTGACATCAAAAATACAGAATTAGCTTTGGAGTCTGTGAGGTAGGCAGAGTGAGCAAGTGTGTCAGCAAAAAGGCAATTAAAAGAAAACAGTGGAGCAGAAGAGGGGCAAAATGGCTAATAAAGGATGGTAGAGGAGTGTGTGACATAGTGTTTGAGGTATCGGGGGGGGGGGCAGGATGACAAAAAGGAACCAAAGGAAGAGGAAATTGGACAAGAATGACAGAAAAAGACTGAGGAAGAAGCAAATTGTAAAGGAAGGAGAGACAAAAGGAGCCATAAACTGAATAAAATAACAGGAAGATAAGAGGGGGGTGGTGGGGGGACAAAATCAAGGACAAAGAGTAACTCTCACACTGTCACATTTAATTTTCGGTTTCAAACGCTGCGTTCCCCCAACAGATTTCCATATTGAATACAAAACAGCTCTCCGTTTCCCCACTGATGAGAGAGAGAGAGAGAGAGAGAGAGAGAGGCGGCGAGGTGGGTGGGGGGCGGGGCTCCATTTGAACTTCTTTTGAGCTTGTTAACAAGACGCTCGAGTGGAGCCGTGGACCATACGGTAAACACGATCGTGTGTACCTGCTCACTGTGCAGAAGATGTTGGGTACACCTTTCATGTGCATGTGATCTACCAGACTGCCAACTTCTGCATCTATGCACTCACTGAACACATGGGTGCGCGTGTGTGTGTGCGCGTGTGCGTGTGCGTGTGTGTGTGTCTGTCTCATTGTCTCCTGCCACCTGTGCCGGTTTGATGATGCGTTCAGGCCCATTAAGCTAACAGGAGAAACCCATCCAACATACGTTCTCTGCAGTGTTAACTAACAGTAGAGACTGTCGCTAATTGCTTCCTCTCCAGTCTAACTAATTGGAGTGAATAAAGATGATTAAAGGGCCTAAAAATAGCCAGCAGGGAGGGAGAGCGGAAGGCTTCTGGTTTATAGGCAGTGGAATTAGAAAAAGAGCGATACTTAACCCGCCTATTCTGACAAGATTCACATCAGCTCTCTCTAATGATGGATCAACTGCTCGCGTGTCCCGCACCACACAGACACACACTGTACACACACACAAATAGATGTATGCACACGTTCGCAGGCATATTCCTACAATTAGTGAGAAAGGCCAGCAAGTCCTGTGCGTTCTTGCTTTGTCAAAACCGGCTAAGAATAAAAACAACAGTAATAATAAATAATAATAAAAAAACTTTCAACAGTAAAATCACATTCTGATTACAACATAATTAAGTGCATCAAAAATCACTCACATTGTCCCCAGTGTCATAAATGGTAAATGGCAAATCTAAATTATTGCAAGTATGGACTAAATAAATGTGCATGCTATCCACCCCTTGAAGAATTTGCCTATAAATCTATCTTTGCCCCCCCTCCCTTAGAGACAAAAAAACCATTACTTACTCCTGACAACCAGATTGACATTCTTGCGTGCGGGGTTTCCCACGTTGTTGACAGCTGTGCAGTTGTAGAAACCTGCGTCAGCCGGGGTGACCGCCCGTAAAATCAGCGTAGCCCCTCTGACTTTGGCGCTGAGGGGAAGCGGGCCGGGGTAGCGTGACCAAATCACTGTGGGGACGGGGAAACCTGCCGCCACCTCACAGGTTAAGAACACATCCTGCCCGGGGTCCGCCACCACCGTGTCATTGACTGACAGCCGGATCATTGGGGGAGCTAAAGCAGAACGACATGAGGGGGGGGTGAAGAGAGAGAGCATTACAAGAACAAATCGATGCTTCTTTTGTTGCACAAAACTGAATGAAATTGTTTTTTTGTTTTTTTTTTTGTGCTTGGAAACTGTTGCAAAGCAGAGATAATTACAGATGCTGATGTCTGACAATGGTGAACTGTTTCTGCACTCCAAATAAAGGTTTCTGAGTGATGACATTGTTTAAAAGCGAGAATGGGAGTATGTGTTGATTTATATGTGGGTGAATGCATATTATATATGTTTCAATGTGGAAGAATGTTTCCCGCTGAATGAATTAATATGACGGTGTCCACACGAACCAGGATCTTGGTCTTGAACTACCACAGCTACTAATGCTGTAATGTAAACTTCGTGTCCAACTCAATTCTCAACCAAAATAAGCGTCAAATCTACACATAAACTGGTATTAATCTGCTATAAGCTGTGACGACTCTCCATATATTCAGAACCATTTAAGTTAATTTACACTTCCCCGTGTAAATCCAAATCCAAAGACAACACAGACAATACTCGACCTTCAGTCAAATGAAAGCAGGGTAGCCATTTACTATAAAATTCTGAATGCAAATATGATGCACACTGTGCACATGTGTAAATATGAGCGTATTTGCTTTTCACTGTGTGTTAGTGCAGGAGAGTTATTACGTATTCATGTGAGTGTTTGAATTTCCATCCCTTTCTAAACACACACCAATCATACACCAAAGGCAACTGATGTCCCCGTCTCCCTCATTGCATTCTGTGGATCTTCCTCAAGCCACCATGTCAATTTCCAATGAAAGACCCAACAGGAAAAGTACCAGAGGACCCAAAATACAACAGTGGAGGAAAAAAAAAAGAGCAAATAAATAAAAAATTCTGGCAGACAAAGATCGATTGCAACCTAACAGTTTCTATATATATATATATAAGAGGCACAGTGACCAGGAAAGACAGAATAAAAGATGGAGTGGGGGGAAAGGGCAAAAGGTAAAAAATTATATAAATCGTCAAGAGGATTTTCGTTGAGGACAAAAAAAAAAAAAAGAAAACTAAACATCCACAGTGTCAGTGCACCAAAAACAGGCTCAACTACATAATTACTAAAGGATGAAAGTCAATTAAACGGTCTTCACAGTCTGAAACTTTACATGATGGGAAGATGTGTTGGTAAAGACCAAACTAGAATTTAAAGATGAGGACTGAATTTCTACCTTTGAAGCATTTTTTGAAGGCAGAAAACGTGAGCCGAAGCCAACAACCGTGTTGCTATGTTGTTTAATTATAGCTGGACAGTAGTACTTTAATAGACTACTTTGTTATTCCACGGCCACAGTCATACAGTGTGTGTTGTCGAGTGTGTTTTAATAAAGCTCCATAGCTCTGTATTACATGGAGCCATCACACAGACAGCTATACTGCCCTTTTTGAAGTATTCAAAAAGCTCCAAATCACATATGTGGCTCTACCTGTGACATCTTATAATAGGTTTTTCCTTTATCTTGCCAGAGGGTGTGAATGGGGTGGCAGGAAGGTGACCAAAATGGCACCTATTTAAATCCCAAGGACGGCTACAAAAATCTTTTTGGCGGACTAGTGAAATAGACAGGTTTCCTCCGCCCATAAAAACGTCCTGGGGCACAGCTACTCTGCCGGTGCTGCTTCGCTGGATGTGAATTGCAAGCCTGGGTTTGTCGTAATGAGCTCTTTTGTGCAAATTTGTGCACGTATATGTGTAAACAGACGTCTTACAGTTACTATTTGGCCAAGTTCGACAAGTAAATGGAGAGCAACAATCTGGGGGCACAGCAGATTGTTTATTTTAATTTTTATTTTTTTTTTTCTGTGGGCGGTATAGTGGATAGTGCTGTGGCTCCACAGCAAGAGGGTCGTGGGTTCGATTCCCAGAGTTTGTATGTTCACTCTGTACTCGCATGTGTCTCCTCCCACTTTCCAAAGACATCATGTTTGTGTTAACTAGTGACTCTAAATTGTTGTAGGTCTGAGTGTGAGTGTGAGTGGTTGTTGGTCTCTGTCTGTCTCTGTGTGTTTGCCCTGCGACGGACTGGTGACCTGTCCAGGGCATCCTCCGCCTGGGCCCAGTGTGAGCTGGGATTGGCTCCAGCACCCCCCACGACCCAAAAACAGATAAGCGGTTGAAGATGAATGATGAATGAACGTTTCTCTGTAGCGGCTCTTCAAGGCTCTGTGTTATTATATTATATTCTCCCGCACATGGAAGCATGATAATATCTAATAAAAAAATGCTTCCAGGGTCATTTCAGAGACAAAATGAAAGCAAACAATACACTTGGCAACTGAACTTGTTACAGAGTTTTCTCTCACTTATTCTGCAAATGAATTCATCTGCTTCATATATGCTCCTTGTTTGGAGAATTCATCTCCTCTGGCACCAAATCTAAAGACGAACACACAACCAAACACACGCACACACAATAAAAGGAGCTGGAGCTACAGCGGTAAACACCTATTTTATTTGCCAATGTGAATTTATTCCAATTCAGCGGATGAAGGAAGATGAAAGAGGCTTACACTCTCTAATAGGTTTAGATGCTTGTAGAAAATAAACAAATCCAACCTGAACCGGAGGAAACTACTAAAAAAAAAAAAAAAAAAAAACCTGAGTAAAGAATTACCTGCAGCAGTATGTGTCACCTCTCATCTGGGCCAGTCACATCGTTCAACCATTAACACTGTTTGCATCGTCGTAAAATAAAACACTGCACGGCTGCATGCCGTGTCTTCTGTCATCACCACTCGTGGTCAAAAAAGAAAGTAGTCAGTCCTTTCTGTTGTTGTCTCTAAAGGTTTAACTTACTAGTCCTGCGATTACATATGAGCTGAATATGGTTTTGCTTTTCTTTTATGACGGCAGCAACAAACGGTGTGTCAGAGTGAGACCTGATAGATATTATGAGTTGTAAGGTCATTAGCTGATCCTTCCTGAGAACAGGTATGAGCTGGCCCAGAGGCATTTTGTCAAATGAAAGAAAGCTTCAGCGCGATTATCCAGAAAAATGTATTAAAAAAAAAAACACATGTACTTATTTAATTTTAGATTTCTATTCTTTGATGTACTTGCTGCCATATTGGGCAATTCAGGAAAGCATATTTAAGGTTTTAAATATCTATGTTTGAGCAGTTTGTTAAGTGTACTCCGGACGGTTCGTTTTAAAATGAGCTCTAGAGGAAAAGGGGGTTGGAGGGGGGTTGAATTCAGGCTTTTATCACCCTGAGAGATTAAAATCCTCAGTGAGAGACCGACTCCACGGCTGCAGGAAGCAATTCATTCCTCTAATAGACTTTATGCAGTAGATCCTCTCATCTAATCTCTTTTTTAACAGATTGCAATCGCCTTAATGACTGAGGTGCACAGAGGATCTGCAAAGTAGTTTACGGATGCGCGTTTCTGCTAACACAAGAAGCGCACAAGGCTGCTCACGCGCGCACACAGGCTCGCTCGCTCCCTCTAAAAATGGATGACAAAAATATTCATGCAAAAGTGCATACAAGCACACTAATGGGATATCTCTTTAGCTAATCTCAGTAGTGATGGCTCTCAAGCGGAGAAGAAATTTCACTGGTGTAACCACCGCAATCAGCACATAAATAGCACTGTCCACTCCAATTGTGTCGCCGAACTAGGCAAGTGAAGCCCTGTAGGACTGAACTGCTTTCTGAGTATTAAATGACCCTCAGTGGAAACTGTTTTGCTTGGTAATTTTCCCGTTAAATACCGTTGAATAAAGCATCGGGGTGCTTGTGGTTATATTATTGTGCCGCTCCATATGTTGTCATAACTGATTACACTAACATTTTAAAGCCTGACAAATCAAGGAGAGTCTACAAGTTAATCACGCAGTTTTCCTCAGAGTGCACTTGTGTCATACATTAGTTTAAAGGTAAATGTTATTACGGCGTGTGTCTATTTGTTTTAAACTGATAATTGACTTATCCAGGGTCTGTCGCCGGCTTCTGTCTATTATGATGAATGACATCGAAGGCTCAATCCGACTACGGTTCTGAAAACAAAAAGTCATGAAAAGTCACGACAGCCCCAGAGATATTCACTAACCCACTGACGGGTTACACAGAGAACACAACAATGTGAACACACACACACACACACAAAAATGTTTTAGTGTCTCCATATTCTATATCTGCTTATTTCAATAGCTTATTTTTTCAGGTATTGAAAATTACTGAAACTCACTGGAGTGTTTTCAGTTGTAATAAAAAAAAAAAAAGTGTTGTTATTTTATGAGAGTTATTCTTTCTTTATGTGTTTTGTTTTGTTTTTATTATCTGTTCACTTTTTCTCCCAGTTCTACATCTTTGATAACATTTCAGGTCACATACCATTTAAAAAATAATGAGGGACACTGAACCTCCGATGGCAGAAGGGACAAGGCAAGACAATTAATCGAAAATAAATTGTGAAAAAGGCCCGTCGTGGTTGGGAAGATCAACCTACATCAGAGAATTGGTCACACTCACAGGGAATTGAACAGCTGTGTCTTAATTGGGTCTGATCATTGCCACGGTTCAGTCACCATGTTTGAGTCTCCAAAGAAAACACACACATCATATTATAATTTTTGTTTTTTTTTAAGATGACTCAAAAGCTCTCGCAGTACTTTTCCTACCGAAGAAATACACAACCAAATAAATGAACAGAAACGGGCAACTTTGACAGAAAGTCAAGGAAGAGGGGGAAAAAACTGAGTGAGAAGCGCATGAGTGAAACGAGGGGGGAGGAACTGAGGATTTGAGAATTATAGCTTCAATTTCCAGGGGATGCGTGGGTGCTGGTAACGGCAGGATCAGCTAGTGCTCTTCCCAAAGTAAAGGGATTTATGTTTGTCACATCGGTTTACGACCAGGTAACAAATCCCTCTCTCATCCACACTTGTACTGTCTCGCTCCCTTTATTTGTTTTCTCCCTCTCTGTTGGTTACATCTGTAACATCAACGTCTGTGTTTTTACATTCTCCTGTCGTCACGCAGAGATCACATTCTTCTGTTTTGTTGACTGACTATTGCATGTTTCCTCTCTCACCACCGTGCTGGGTATTTTTCACTGACTCCTCTGCGCATGAAGTCACAGCAGAGGGATTGGTGACAGGATGGAAAGAGCTCGAAGTCATACAGTTGTATGTTTGAGTTTTGCACCCAGGAACAGTGGTTGTCACCAAAAAGTCAAAAAAAAAAAAAAAAAAAAACATGGCCAACTGGCAGATGCTAGATGCTAGATGGTAGATGGTAGATGGTAGATGGAGAGCCAACTTGATTTTCCAGAAGTGATTTAGAAAATGCAGAGAAGATTTGAAAACAAACAAACAAACTGAAGGCTTACTGCTAGCCAACAAGTGCAAAGCCAAAAGACATGTTTACTATTAAATGTCCAAAACATGAACATTTATGTCTGAATTAGGAAAAGCTAAAATAAAAAAAATAAAAAAACTTTAAATGAACACT
This sequence comes from Echeneis naucrates, assembly GCF_900963305.1. Classification (NCBI taxonomy): domain Eukaryota; kingdom Metazoa; phylum Chordata; class Actinopteri; order Carangiformes; family Echeneidae; genus Echeneis; species Echeneis naucrates. Next base: position 22,137,596 of record NC_042513.1, on the reverse strand, counting down.
TGGTATATTTGATCATCTTCAATGTGTATGTTTGCTTTTCTTTTTTTTGTTAATTTCTATTTCTCTCTCTGACTTCCTCAGACCACACGCAGAGGTAGCTTACAGCTTTATATATAAAACGGACTGCACAAGATGCACTAAAATATCCTCTCACAGAGGTTTAAACAGTACTAAGGATAACAGACTGGCCATTGATTTCTAAGCTTTTCAGGGGAGATGTCACACACAGCAGGATTTGCCACCTATTGATCTAATCATATATATCACACACTTGTACAGCTGTCATATTATTGTGGAGGTATACTGTAGTAAGGCTTACAGTAATCAATAAAAGAGTGAATAATCTTGCCCATATGTGGGATAAATGGGATAAACCAGTTTTGGCGTGTGTGTGTGTGTGTGTGTGTGAGTGAGTATGTGTTAGTCTGACACACAATTGCTTAATTTCTCTGTGATTCAACATTTTGTCACATTTATATTAAAGATCACAAGAACTCAAATTAAATCGTGTAACTGCATTTGGCAACTACCTCCAGTTTGATGGGTACAAATAGGTTGTTTTGTCTAATTTTATCATAAATAATGTGGGCGAGTTCTATTTTTCTGTGTCATTTCACAGCAGATCGGGTCAGAATCATTATTTATAATTATTTGATTTCTAAGTATTGTATTAGCTTCCTGGAAATATAGTCGGGACCGCAGGAGAGGAAAGAGCATTTCCTTGTTCGTGAATGATAGGACGATATAAAGAGGCATGGCATGGCATCTGTCTTTTTTATATTCATTTCCTCGTCGCATTTCTCCTTTAATACGAACAATACGTGAGAAGACCCAAAGTCCACATTCATTTACGGTACAACAATCTAATTCAATCTAATGCTCGGGTCCATCCCTGAACATGTCTCAGACTTGTTCCGTCCTTGTCCCCCCCCCCCCCCCCCATCCCCGTACTGCGCCACATTAAATAACACATGGAGCTCAGGAGCATTGCCCCAGCTTGTTCTGTTTTTTTATGAGCTGCGGAAGAGGAGGATTTGGTGGCTCTCGGCTGTTACTGGAGGGCGCGGGCCCCGTACTCAAATCCCAGACTGAGATTACGATATAAAAATCAATCAATCCACTCGTCCCAGCACTGTGATTCAGTGGTGGTGGTGTGACCTACTTGGCTGAATCTAATCTAAGCAGTGACTGACACAGCAAGGACGAAAAGGCAGCTCAGTGGGGAATAACAAAATATATACTCATTAGATACATATTATAAACAAGGCAGCGATTCATTCTTTGTTTCCCTCCTTTGCAATGTCTACATCTCTGTGTCCATCTCTCTGTTTCTCGCCCCCTCTTTGCCCCCAGTGTGTCTTTTTCCTTTTATCTGCTTTGTATCTGTGGTAATTTTCCTTCTTTTCAGCGTCTCTCCCTCATCTGTCACGCTTGTCATTTGATTGTGATTTTGGAGATCTGAGACAAGAGAGGTGGTTTTCTGAGATAGCAACATCGCGTATATGTTTTTGTGCCATGTAGCTAGTTTGATTTAAATTCATAGCCATAGATTACTTTTTATTCCCTCTCAAAGTGTTGTGGCTGAAAGATATAGGTTGACATACTAACCATCTTAACTTGAATATATGGAATATATTCTTACTGCGGTGGTTTTTCAGAGGTGGCAAACATTCTTTGTCTGTGTGTTTAGCCCTAACATCAAGTATTTCAAGTTCCTTACAGTGTTAGATGTGTTACACAGCACAAATTGGAAAATATGTATTTTGTAATATTATTCCTTCTGTATATATATATAAACGTTACAACCTGAACTTTATATCCATGGTTCAGGTGGTGATGTATGGTGTGTACTCTGCTGTAGGTTGCACATTTTCCCTTTGTATTTTTTTGTCCGTAAAAGCTTCTATTAAGCCAGAAAGACAAATATCCTCATGCCAAGAAGCCACTGTTTTGTTCAGTCTCAATTCAAATTCCCTTTGAAAAAACAAACAAACCCCAAACCAATGATGCAGGTTCCTCAGTGGCAGCAGAGTAACATTTCCCGACACTTCAATCAGTGTTTTAACACATTTTCTTCAACTGTGAATCATATGACGCTACTCTTGCGAATTCCAAAAATTAGAGCATAATAGCTTTTGAAGTCAATTTGTTATTACTGTAGGAGTGTGGAAGGTGGTTCAAGAATGTGAAAGACAGTGAACATCTTCGAGGAAACTTGCCAGTTAGTTCTTTCATTTGTTTTGTTTTGTCTTTTTCTTAGAGAGTTTGTGAATGCAGTGTGAGTCACCATAAAACAGAACAACAGTTTCTAAAGTGCAGAAGAATCCATCCAGACTAAGTTCGTACTATTAGCTGAACTCGGGGGAGCAGGCTGGGAACTTCACGCACACCAAACCAGCTGCTGTGTGCTTTCTGTCGCTATGTGAGGATGTGAGGCCTCCAGACAGACTGACCGGCTCGTCTCGACCACTTTGCCAGTGTTGCGGTGGTTTTTGTATGTGTTATGTGTGTAAGCTGACCTGCTTTATCTGTTGATACTTCTGAAGGTGATGATCGATTTAAGGTTTATTATTAGCTCATGTGCATTATATGTAAAAGCCATTTGTGTGCTAAAGTAACTCAGGACCATGGCACCATTAGTCACCCTTAATCTACATGAGAATTAAAAAGCCACAGCTGTTTTAGACCTTTTTTTTTTTTTTGTTCTATTTTCGTTCTAATTGAAGGCGTTTCTCTTTCTTCATGAGTCATTTACCGTCTCTACTATGAGGTGTTTGCTCTAATTAATAACATGGCAGCGAGCCACAGTACATTTACCTGAGCCTGATTCATTAGCGCATTTCTTTTTTTCTCTCGAGGAAATCAGTAAGCTCTGTCCATCTTTCATTTTCTAACCTATTTATTCTCAGGCTATAAATTCCTACGCAATCGCCTCGCTCTCTTCTTCCGCCTGACAACACATCATACAGTTTGAGAATTTTTTAGAAGCCTTTATTCCTTATCTGATTTGCAAACGTTCCTTCAAGTAGAATTCTGCAAATTATAAAGTCATGTTTACTTGTGGAAATCACTTAAACATAGACAAAGAGAAGCGTGTGTCTTGTCTCTTTTGTGCATGTCATATGAACTACGAACATTCACACTATATCATTAAAGATAGTGTATGCAGATCCACGTGGGAAAGTATAATATTATTTTACTGATGTAGCATAAGTACCCATGCAATGAAAATATCATATGGTGATATATATATAAGTGAAAAACAATATTGCAAAGAACTCGTGCAAAAGCAGCATTTTACGGTTGAAGTTCAGTTGTAACAAGTTTGAACTATTTTATATTGGCTTGCAACTAATGACTTTTTCAATTATTCCTTGCTTTGGCTCAATCAATTGATAATTTGATTTGTAAAAGTTCAGAAAATAATGAGCCTTTCCACACATTAAATTAAAACAGCTAATTTACTATGGAATGAATTATGGTGGATTATTGATAAATACTTTCAGGTCCAATCAAATATATATACTACTGTGGAGCTCTTCTATAATGGTGCATCATATTTTAGAAGCATTTATGTGTTTTGTATGCAAGACTTTAATTAGTGAAGTAACATGCAACTATAGATGATGATTTAGATGTAATGAGTGTGAGATTGAAGTATGAGACTTTTCAAGCTAAGCTAACTTCATATTTAACAGAGGGATGTGAAAATGGAATCGATCCTCTTATCTTACTCCAGGCAAGAAAGCAAAAAGAGTGCATTACGAACATGTCAAACTACTGCTTCAAGGGAGTATTAATCTTTCAGTTTTTACAACGTTGGGATATTTAGGGCTCTTATATTCCCTGATAAGGCGGCTTTTCTAACCTACAGCTGGCTTCCTGCTAAAACTCTCATTACAACTTTATTGTTTCCAGATTTTCACTATATATTTACTCAGGCTTCTCTGATCAAGAGAGGGAAAGAATTTACACATCAAACCTTGAAAAGTCCTTGAGTGGATTGACAAAATGGACCTTCAACTGAATATACTGACACAAAGGGAGGAATTTAAATATGACTGACAAAACAGCTGGAAAAAAAAAACTACTGAGCCTTTAACTGTTGAGCAAAACATTAATTCGTGCTGGGATTTTGAAAATGCAGCAAGAAGAAAAGAAATAAAAATAGAGAAAACAATACAAAAAAAAAAAAAAGTGGTTAAAACTGAACAGGCGCCGGGCTTTCCCTTGTGGTGTATCAGTCTGACAATAATAAACCTGACAGGGTTGTCAACAGCAAACAGTGCTGTTGCAAGTAACAGAACTGCTGGGCGGTGGCGTGGAGATGGACAGAGCAGTGTGGAGTGGATTGGAGATAACAGGGAGTGTGACAACTGAATTACAGCTGACGGCCCTGAGATGAGCTCCCAGCAACAAAAAAAACAAGACAGATAGACAGTATGACATGCCGGCAGGCAGGCGAGGAGATGGAGAGGCCAAGAGCAAATTTGAGAGGAAAGTCAAAGGGCAGAAGAAAAACGCGTGTAAAGAGAGAGACGATGGACGGGCGGAGATTAAAGGAAGTGAAAAAAAATGAGAGGATGAAAGGAGAATGCTATTTCCTGAACAAGCAGAGATGGAGGGACCTTTTAACAATGAGAGAAAAAGACGGGCAGTAAGAGATTCCTGAGCCAAGACACAGCAAGCAAGGAGAGAAAAGTCAGACGAGATGAAAGATTCAAAGACTGTGAAAGAGAGTGCCGGAGTTAAAATGAGGAGAAAATGCTGCATTGGTGTTGGCGTGTGTGTCCTTTGTTTCAAACAACTTACTGGTTGCATTTGTGAGCCTGAAGGTGACCGACTTATCTTCGATGTTACACACATTGCGCACGGACACCTGGCAGGTGTAGTCAGCAAAGTCCTTTGGCCTGAGGTTTTTCAGCTTCAGCACCTTGGTCTCACCCTATATGGGACAAAAACACAACACCGGCCTGTAACAACGCATTCTTAAAAAAAAAAAAAAAAAAAAAAAAAAAAAAAGGTTTTACTGCATTGTCCTTTATGTTATTAATATGGGCTAATTATTCAAAACGTCAATCGAATAATATTAAATCACTGTTGCATAATACATAAAAGCTTGAGGCGTTTTATTTGAGGTTTTACTAAACTGGGTGGTAATCTTGTGTAAAAGTCACTTCAATTTTTGATGAGCTGGATTTGTGGTAAACAGGGTCAGTGACACACGAGGATGAACACGCACGCTCACGCATACACACATGCTGTGTTTGGATGATGTCCTGATTATCAACTGAAGCATCTATCATCTAAATATGGAGTAATATGAATGATGAATTTCAAATGGCTTTTGCACGAGACCATCGAGAAAATAAAGCTCAACTGAACGTCATTGAAAAGCTATAAATATACACCCAGCCGTTCCCAGAATATTCATAAAACCACTGTATGGAGCTGCATCCTTCATGTCGATGCACATTGCTGATGACTTTTCAGATGGTGACTTCTCGTCTGACACTGTATGACTGCTGCTGTTCTTCAGCTGGTGATGTGCTAACGCTGTCTTACAGGCATTCCTGGGAAGAGATGTGCGAGCTGGCTAATTGAACTCTGGGGGCTCCGCTTTGTGGCTGACTGATGCTTTGATAAGTGGAGAAAAGGGGGAGCGGTTGTTTGACGGCAACAATTGTGCACTCAGGCTGGGAGCTCGAGCTGGAGGACTGTTTATTCAGCTATTTAGTTAGCTTAGCCAAATACCTCACCGACTGGGGGGAGAAGCTGCTCTTTTGAAGTTGACTGAAACCTCTGTTGTAAGACAATCGGGGGAAGAACAACCATTTGATTCAAAAATGCCTGAAAAAGCTGGTTTTCATTGGCTAGGCCTACGCCTACTGTAGCACAGTGCATGGAAAGTTTCCCATCTTCAATGCAGCCTTTCTAGTTTTCTCAGACGGCACATTGTTATACGACACGCACCTTCACTCTAGATGTTTGTGTTGTTGTGACCTGTCGTCTGATTTGGGTAAACATACTTTTAAAATCCTCCGAGGAGCAGGACAGAACAGCCAACATTAACTTACACACCACGTGGGTTGAAACATTGTTGGACGTGCATTTGTGTCCGAGGCTTTTTGTGATGTGACCCTGCCTGCACACCTAAGTTGTGTTAATTTAGCTGAACATGCTAATGAGGCTGCACTACACCTCTGCTTTGCTGACCAGATGCCTTTGTGCCAAAAGGGAGGTCACACTTCATATCCACAGGAAACTATAAAAGACATATCGGTTACAACCTTTTATTTATCTTTCTTCCTTTTTTTTTTCCGGCACAGCCCTGCCAATGAATGCATCTTACGTTATCTCTGTTCTTGAGTTTCTGCAATTTGAAAAGCTAGCAAAACCTGATGTGAGAATCCAAAATATAGCTGGAACGTGTCCCATAGAGACCAATTTTTACATTTTGGGAGCTCCACATTAAAACCTGTGAACAATTGGTGCACAGAAGGGGGTTTCTATTTGGTTATTCAATTTGTATGACCCTGAATTTTCTGGATCACAACCCCTTGTCATCTCACACTGCTCATACAAAAATAAAATGTTTAACAGGAATGGAAAGCATTTGAAAAAAATGAAATCAAGAGAATGAAATACTAAATAACAACACAATGCTAAATCTTGAGTGTTGAGGATGGCGCAGTGGCCCACTTTCTGAGGTGAAAACCAGAAAACACACCTGGCTGTTGTCCAGACTGAGTGTGGGCTCCTGCATACCTGAGTGTAAAGTGGCTCATAGATGTCCACTCCGTTGTCCTTGCTCTGTTCGATGAGCATGCTCCCACGTTTCCAGATAAATCGTGCAGGAGGGTTGGAGTTGACGGTGCAGCGCAGGAACACCGTCTTCTCTTGGTAGTAACTGCCGCGCACGTCGCTGATGGTCTGGTGCACCGTCAGAACTGGTGTGTCAAGGTCTGCAAAGCACAGCAAAGAAGGAAAAAAGAATGAGATAGTGCTGAGAGGGGTAATTATTTTCCATTACATCCCAGAAAATTTGGTCTTTAAGGTTTCATTATGCCACCAAGGGGGGGGGGGGCACACTTAGCAACTGCGAGGTGAAGGAGGTAGGTGTGAAAATGGCCTGGGTTGTTGCCTTGGCATTGGTGATGTGATGTGTGGCAGAGATGAGAGTTGATAACTGCTACACGACTGTATAGAGAGCCAAACAATAGACATTTGTTGCTTCAGTTTCTTACCCACACGGACCAGAGCTATCCAAACCAACTCCCATGGATCACCGATTTTAATAAGAACAAATGTCCAAACAGCACATTTAGCCAGTTCCCTCTCTAGCTGGGACTCACAAACACACACATAGCTCTACATTTTATTTTCATATCATTCTCACCACTTGCCCACGAGTTTTTCCTGAGCATTTCCTTCATGGCAATGTCATCATCTGTTTCCGCCGGTGAATTGGATCTCAGCTGCTGTCCCCTGGTTTCTGCCACTTTCCCCCCACATCACCATCCCTGACTCTCTATCCTTCCTCCTTGCCTCTATTTCTTCCAGAGCAGAGTTGTGTGTAATCTTGATTCTTCGCAGCCTAATTGGACTGTTGCGGACTTCAAACCTCATGGAAACAATTTGGCCGACATTGGAGTTGCCTTTTGCTCTCTTTTCCTGCCTTTCCATGTTACCTCTCTCCTTGCTTCTCACTTCGGCTTTCTTCTCCTCCTGCCCCGCATTTCCTTTCTTCTGTGTCAACCTCCCTCACTTGCCTTATACAAGCAAAGAGCAAGATAAAAAAAAATGAGAAGAAGGAGCAAGATGTGAGTGCAGCTGCTACGTTCCTTGATACCATCAAGGTATTGTGAGTGTTTCTCTGCTCATGTGATGGAGGAGAAATTGAGATATTTATTGTATTCTGTTTTGAAGACACTTGAGAGAAACATTGTGGATAAGCACGCTTGATTTTTTTTTTTTTTTTTTTGGAGTGCTGTTGATAAGGGCACAGCTGTCACAAGGGCTCTCTCGCTCTGAATCTAACACACATACGCAGGCATATGCAAACATACACACATCTGGACCCACATCAAAGTGTGTCCAGCCTCAGCACAGCATCAGAGCAATTTTGTGGTTTGAAGTTTCAAGCTGCGCGACAGGCTGCCACATGAACAGGGGCAACTTGAGCTTGGTCAGGTGTCTCCAATCAAACCCTGATATCGAATTAGACTTTTTCAATTAAAAGGTAAATCGCAGTGTCAAGAAAAATTCGACAAAATCACATGGTCTAAAACTAGGGGCAGGCAAACCTTGTCAGAACGTTACAGAGGGTCAGGATGTTCCTGAAACATCTTTCTCTATTCTGTGCATTGCCACAGCCTTTTCATGTAGCCTTCAGAGGACACAGCAGCTGAATTCAGACATTGATATCAAGATATCATCAATAGGTCAGGTTCAGAACTGGCTTCTTCACTGTCGTCATCATCGTGGTAATGCTGGACTCCTCCCAAAAAAAAAATGAAAGTAACTGAGAATTTTATGCAAATTTAAGAAGAGTGTACTATAAGCATCACCTTCATCAGCCTAATGTTACCGTGTTAGCAAATGCTAAGCTGGAAAGCCGGAGATGTGAAGCTAAAAATTGAGCCTTTTACTGGCTGGTAAGTCTGAGGACTATTGTTTTTGTGTTATTTGAAAAAGTGCTCACCTCTTTTCATCCTTTTCATGTCCCCATGGACACCTTCATTCATAGAATGACAAGCTGCAGTTTGGTACAAAGGGCCCTGCAGGAAACTAGACAGTGAGGGACCGCCAGTTTCTCTAAAAGCCCCTGCCAGCAGCAGGCCTTCAAACCCGGGCACCTATTAAAGATATCAGCCTCTTGGCTCTGCCATGTGCATGTGTGTGAAAGAGATTTGGCAAAAGAACAGGCACCTTTGTGTCCTCAAATTTGTGAATATTGTGTGTGTGTGTGTGTGTGTGTTAGTGTGTTTGTCAAGGATTTCTGTATCCTTTTCACAGATCATTTGCAGCGCCGGGGGAATCCTAGCTGACAATTGTGCGTGTGTTTGTGTGTGTGTTTGTGCGTGTCAAGAGAGTGAATGAGGGTGACTATCTGCTGTCACTCTGCCTGTTTGGTGACACTGTTGTCGAACCTGGAGAAAGTGAAAAGTGACAGCGTGACACAGAGAGAAGCAGACGTGGACAGGTAGACACTTAAGAATGTGACACAACTGTAAGTGGACAAAACTGTAAAGTCACTCAGGGCTACACATTTCTGCTGCACAGCTAAGATTTTGTGTATTTGTGTACTACGGCACACTTTGGATTTATATTGAATTGTAGACTTGGGAAACGTTCACTGTCACTTTCAAAATGGTAAATTTGAGCAGCAAAGAAAGAAAGCAAGAAAACAAGACTATCAAATCAATATCCCACCAATTTAAACTTCCAAAATTCATTTACTTATGTCACAATATCACAGTGACAATAGTTTGTTTTGGGGGGGGGGGGGGGGTTGTTTGTTTGTCTGTTTGTTTGTTTTTTTTGCTCACCACAAGTGTGTTGTTAAAGCTTTTATAACCCAAATTCTCAGGGTGCATCTAACTTTACCCAGTTTGGGCCCTTAAGTAAATAGAGACACAAGATGAGACTGCAAGTATACAGAAATACAATATGAAAGTTTAATGAAGCTTCTGATTTCCCCAAAGCCCAGCCTTTGTACACAGCTTAGATCAATTGCACTGCACTGCGTTCGTTAGCCACAGCTTTTAATGTACATCTACGCTTCCGAATTTCCAGCTGGGGGTCTGGCATTGTTTTCTGCTTCGACGCTACACAGTGGTGCTGACACAAATACAATTTTTACTGTGATGCTGCCTCAGAACGTGGCCCTTAGCTCGGACCAATGTGACTACAGCAAAGCACATTATCTCATTTCTTTCATAGCATGTGATAAAAAGTAACACTTACTGTATCCTCTACAGCCAGAAAGCAGCTACTGACAGGACGTAATTATTTCTGATGATTAGTACGGCAGGTTCGCTCTGGATTATGTCCTCTTCCTTCCTATTAAATTCGACTTTCTTTCCCAAAATGCTGAACTATCAGTAAATAAAATTGCATTTTTAATCTTTTTACAGCGTTGTTTCACTGAGTCTGGCATATTTTAAAAGACAGCAAAGACACAGAGTAAAGCTAATATCATGGCAAAACACAGACACAATGAACTTATCACTGCTTTTATCTATCTTTTCTATCAGCGAGGTCAGGTCAGAGTCGGAGTTCAGCTCAGCTGCCTGTATATTTGGACATTATTTTTAACATGAACTTAGAGGACATACAGCTGTCAGAAACTCCATTTAATAGTCTCCAAAAATGTTACTTCACTTTTTTTGTGACACTTTTATGTGCTCCCAATTTATGTTCACCTAGTAACAAACACCTCAGTTAAAAATCACACTTCATAAAGTACTTTTTATTTGATAAAGAAAAACAGCAGATTTTTGTCTGGTTGACACTATTCAGCTGTTCATCCTGATCAGATGACCAGATTCTGCTGGACCAGCTGACTTTTAATGGAATTTCTTTGTCATTAAAGCGATGAAAGTATTTTACGCCCATTTTCTCCAGATATTCTCAGACCCCAATCCATCTGCACCAAAAGTCTTACACACTACCGCAGCTTGGGCTTCAAAATTGCCCATCTTCTTCAGAGTTATCCCCGAAGGTTTGGATAGAGTTGCGATTTGGTCAGGTATTCCAAGTTTGTTTGTTCTTGAAAATCATGTTTGTTTGTTTTAATCCAAATTTCAAAGTGCTGACTAACGAGACTAACTCCGAGGATCAGCAAGTGAAAAACAGCTTTCTTGTGCATTTTAGTACAAAGACCAAATGATAATGTTAATGATAATGATGATGTTAGAAGATTAAAATGAGACGGAAAATAATACTAAATCAGCTTAATCAATAATGAAAATAGTTTATCACAGAGAGCATAAAGTCTGTGGAACATCTATATCTGTAACATCAATTCAAAGAAGGGCTGAGCTGTGCATTTGTGTGGCAGACAAACAGTTGTATGCACAGTACAAATCCCCCAAAATATATGTGAATGCCATCAGATTATAATAATTTCAAACTCTTTCTGAAAAAAATAGAGAAACCAGAAGATGGAAACAGAGATTTACCCCGGAGCGATCTATCCTGGCGGTCAGGGTTGACCGAGTGTGTTTTTGTAACTAGTTGACCTCTGCTGGGTGCTCTTCTCTCCTGGAGAATGCCCTGGACTCCAAATCCTCTTTGATTTCCAATAACATGTCCTGTACTCTAATAGCTCTCTAGGAATAGATGGCCATTAGGGGACCAAAGAGAAGATGACAGGTTAAATTGAGTGTGTGCGTGCAGTGAAGGAGAATAAAGTGCGGTGTGATGCTTCAGTGGTGCACGTTTGCGAGGGTGGTTAGGTGAGGGGATGTGATTTTGTTAATAACAACAGCATCATAGTTATATTATCTATTGATCAATGGAGAACAGCAAGTGTATTATCCAAGTAAATATGGACACTGGAGAATATATTATCTCTATATTACCAGATTGGGAAATAATAAGTCGAAAACAAACAGGTGCAGGTAAACACACAACATTCATAAAGACAAATAGACCCACAACACATACAGCAGCAAAACAGATTTCAATTCAGATCAAAAGGATTTGTTATCCGCCATCAGTGACTGACCTCCAATAATGACCTAATCCATCCAAATTTCACAATGGCACCTAATATTCTACAGTTACTGTGTGTAACCTCCGGACTTTTATCCACTTTAAAGTGAGTCGACAGCAAATTTATGAAACTCTATATAAACACCAGCGTGGCTTTTTGATAGACTTTCAAATCCAATAACAACTAATGCATGGCAGCTCGAACGGCTCGAAAATGTTAAGTTTGGTTGGAAAAAGAGAGCTGAACTGTTTCTACAGACAACAGATTCCACACATATTTCAATCTGCATCAATCAGCGATCATCACTACAGAAAAATACAAACCGCTCTTTCTCTCTTTCCCACTTTTTCCTCTCGCTCTCTCGCACACACAAGCAGAAATCAAGAAAACATTCTTATAGGCTATCAATCTCACACACACACACACACACACACAAACAAACACACGGGTGTGTATAACCACACGCGCAGTGAGAATGAGTATGCATAGAGGCACGAAAAGAGGCAGACATGCCGTTTGATCCAGCTTTGCGTCTCGTCAATTATTCAGCATGCTGCTCATAGACATCGCCTTTAAGAGCGCATGAAAAATGCACGAAGCCCACATTTGGAAATAAGGAGAGCATTGCCTGTGTTTAAAGTGCAATGTTAAAAAGTAAAGATTGATTTAGGTTGATTTTCTCCGCTCGGTTTTAAAAATGTTCTTTTTATTTATTTTTTTTTTTCTGTTACATTCACAAAATCATGACTGATGATGCAAAGGTGGTGAGACTTTTCCAGCATAATAATTATCTTATATGACTCCAATCAAAGCAACCTGAACTACGTTTTTTGTTTTTTGTTTGTTGTAGCTACGACTGTCAGCAGCGTGATCTGTCGGCGTCATTTAAAAACCGAGAAACTCTGGATGCCAGTGGATTATATTTATAGTGAAGCACCAGAGAGGGGATAGACGGTGACATATTATTAAATAAAAGCAGAGAAACATACATAGAGAGAGGCGATGAAATTACATTAGAGACGGAGAAGAATGAAAAATTTGAACAGGGGAAAACAGGCAGAGCGTCACCAAAACACTGTCAAAATAACACGACAACACCGGCTTGGAATCCAAATCTAAGAGTGAAAGCGGCACCTTCCACCTGCGTCCTGTTAGTGTAATCGTAAGGACAATTTTTCATCTACACGAAACCAAATGAAGCTGTCAACACGTTTACTAAAAGGGAATAATGGGTGACTTTGGAGAAACGTTGCTGGTCTTTCTAAAAGACCAAAGTCTGTTCGGCGAGTTTGTTTAACGTGTAGACACTGAAGCCTCACGGCTCTGACGACTGTGACTTTAATATCAAGCTCAATTTCTATGATGTTTTTTTTTGGAAAAATGCCTTCATTTGCTTCATTGTGAAACAACTGGGGAAAAAAAACTGCAGTCATCCTTTCAACTTTCCAGATAATTACAGAGACTGTACAACACTGCAGTTTAGTTACAGTATCCATCTCTTTGTGTTACAACTTCTGTTGTTGGGTAAAACAAGGCAAGGAACCTGTCTTAAGAGGAATTACACAATGTGTCTTCTCCCAAACCAACACTTTCGAATTTGCTGAAAATGGTGTATTTTCGTCGAGCCAGCGCGTTATGTACAAGCCTTAATTGTGCTTTTGTCAGCAAAGAGTCTGGGAAACGGTTTTAAACATTCATGATGCTGTGACTCCATTATTTTAAGCCATAAAAAGACTAATTTGGCCATGATTATTTACTGGGAGTGTGACAGTGGAGCTGCACAGCAGTGGTGAGAGCAAAGAAGGTATTAAGGGGCAAAGATGTATAGTTCACACGCTCGGCCTCTGCTATCGGCCCGCGCTATCTGAAGCACACATGCAAACTCACGCAAAGGAACATTACTGCACTCACAAACGCGCACATACGCATATAAACTCTTGAGGGCCAAAATAGCGCTATGAGTCTCAGTAGATAGCCCTTCCTTTCACGCCCCTCTACACTCTTTCTGTGGTCGTGTGTCCGTCCTGGTCACGTGTGCATGTGGTTTTAAGATCATTGAAAGAGCATCGTGACACAAAGTTGGCCAAAGAAACTTGCAACAAATTTGCGAGCACAGCCAGATGATAGATGTGTAAGGCTAGGCCTTGGCCTGCTGCATATTTAAATAGCTTTGGAGCATCCGGGGCACTGCGGACCACAGCAATATAGAGTATGGAAAGCACATATGGACAAACGCAGTAATATAGGTTGCTGCTCCTCTCAGAATGATTAAATTGCTTGCGTTTTATTGTGTTGTGTTGCGGGACAAACTCTACACTCAGGGGGCAATCTGCGCAATGCCTTTATTAAACAGCTTCTGTGGATTCCTGCTCAGATACTGATGTGATATTCTGGCACAACTTCACTTCTATTGTCTGCCGGTTAACAGGGAAGAGTAAGCAAATAAATAGAGTGAGGCAAGTCCCAAGACGGCAAGAGGCCAGAAAACACAGAGTACACAAGTCTCATCACCAGTCTCAGCGAGAAGCTGGGATTGTTTTTGTCGATTAGTTGGAAGAGAAATTTTAGACAGTATCGACCTTAACTCTTCGGACAAGTTTAAAGTCAAGTCTGTCCAGACTCAGAACATGTAATAAATGATCAAGAGTATTTTTAAGTGCATTTGTGATAGTAGGGATACATAAATAAACAGGACTTGACCTTAATAAGCCTATTTTCTGCTGCACAAGTTCACAGATAAACTAAAACTTAAGTCAAAGTCACTATGTGTTCAATAAAAGTGAGTACAGTCGTAGCCACAACATTTTGTAACAACATTTTATATCAAAGGAGATACAAATTCTGCAATGAGGATGCTTGCCACATATCTTCAACATGACTTTGGACACCCTTCAGTAAAGTCACTAGTTCAGTATCTGAGCCAATGTGAAATATAATCACAGACCACCATCTGTTCCTGGGTGAGAGCTTTGAATATCACCCAGAAAAGTGTTTTCATCGTTATGATTCCACAATGAAAGTAACCTTTTTGAAAATGTCATCACTTCATTTTATCATAATGGAGATTTTTGTCACCCCCCAAAAAAGGAAAGAAAAAGTGTCATAATTAACCTACATAATTAATAAATAAATGCATAATGATGTATTCATGAAGTAGGGCCAAAACATAAATTGTGCGGTCGCAGTAATCTTGACCTTTGACACGTTGCTGCCAAAATCTGAAATAAAGTCATCCTTTTGTGAACATTTCTGCCAGCTGTAGCAAAAATACCCTCCAGGCATCTCTGACATCATGTCAACGAGAATGGGCTGTACAGATGCACTTATGGATTACCAGACATGCCTCTTCAGTTATCGTTCCTCTGCACCGGCACTGATTCTAACCGACCCAGCAACAGGTCTGAGGATGTCACAAAGACACGCCGATTCGTTTAATAACAGTTATTACTTAAGTTCAGCTAATAAGCAGCTGTGTAACAGTTAGCCTGCTGCTAACGGGCCCACAGGCTTTGTTAAAGATATAACTCAATGTGCAACTCTGTCACCTCCTTACCATTAGCCCTCCAAGACACCGTAGCGGGGGAATTATCCAATATCTTTACCATCTAATAACCAATAACTTGCAGGTCAAAGGTTCAGTTGTTTCAGCCGGAGCTAATAACACATTTTGCCAACATGCCTGGAAGCAATGAACTGAGACCCCACTTGTTTACACAGTAAATATTCAACTGCTCCAACTAAAGCTATGGAACAAAATAAAATCATGAATGCACCATTTTAATGCACCTTAAAAGGCCAATAATATAGTAAAACCACAGCTGAGATACGGTCGTACATGATATGAAATTTGTGGCCCCCCGCCTCATGGACCATACTGTAAGTAGATAATACTTGTGAGTGTTTCTTGTAACTACATGGCACAAAGTGAGTCGGAGTCATGTTAACCATTACTTTGGAATTTAATATGTGGCCATTGTGACCTTTACTGGGTTATATCGAGTCTAAGGAGTTTCTCACACTAACACAATATTACGAGCACTGCCATGGATACCTGTTTCAGAGCACAATCCAATTTACCCGATGGATAAGCGTGTACTTCTAGATATGAATTGCTGCAATCTATAAGAAGGACAGTATGGTTGCCCGGATAAATAAATATATGTAGTTAAAGATAAAACGGTGAAACTAGAAGCTACACCCATCACACAGTTATTTAGTGGACCACGCTCACACACAAAGGTAATGTGTTCAAGTTACCCGACCCATCCATGTCTGTTTTCCAATATAGCCCTATATTACATTTCACATTTCACACATAGTGCTAATATTGGCCAAACACTTTGCATATTATTCAATAAGAGGGCCTTAAAAAAAGAGACTTTGAAAGCAAAGAACTAGCAAAAAAAAATGAAAAATCTCTTGCAAATGTCAAACTGTCATCTAAACCCAAAAAAAAAAAGAAAAAAAAAAGTGATATTTCGACGTGAAACTCTTCAGAGCTTATTGGGTGACGCTTTGAAAGAGAACAAATGGTCCTGCCTGTCAGAGGTCATTGTTGCTGCCTACTCTGCAGTCTCATTTCTGCGGCACCAGTTCTGCTTACACTCGTAAAGTACCGAGCTAGCCCACATTTAACTACATTTAACACCTTGGGATCGTGGTAGTGCACCCATTTCAGATTCTCTCTGGTTTATCTCCTGCTTCCCTTCCTTTCCCCAAGAACTATTTCCCTTGGCAGGAACGCTTTACTGACATGTTTTAAACACATTTTTGTTCAGGGAGTCTGTTTCATTATTTACTTGCTATGATTCACTTCTAAGCGATGATAAAAGCTTTACAGGAAAAAATGCCTGTGTACTGTTTCTCAACTAAATTTGGCTTTAATCAAAAACATATTTTGTTTTAGGTGGTTTGATGGAACAGATTTTTCACATTCAACGCAACAACATTGAGCCATTAATGGATGTATCCAAACTGTATTTACAGGATCTAAAAATAGCACGTATTGCATATACTCTATGTTTACGGATATATTTGTCCTTTGCAATTCTCTAACCAAGCCAGTTTTTTCCTTTTTATGAAAAAAGGTAAGATGAGATTGGTGTATTTCTTGGATTGATTAGATCTTTATCGTATGACATATCTGGGAGTCTCTTTTGTCCTTTTCACCTCTTCACTTATTTTACAGACTTTACAGAGAAAACGTTCGCTTTCCGGCAATGACTTTCTTTGTTCTTTGTAATATTTTTCTATATATGTATTTATTTTTTATTTTTATATTTTTTAATCTGATTCTTTTCTATGTTTCATGGCAGTCCAATCCTCTGGTCTCTGCCCTTCTGTCTCTATCCTTATCCTATTTCAATTTTTCTATCTGCCAATACACAGGCTGTGAGCCTGCCCTGGGGCATCTCCCATACTTTATAACACTACCTTCATTACCCAGCCCACTGCAGCTTGGCATAAATAAAAAAAACTCAAGATGTGGGAGGACAGAAGGAGGATGAGCAAAGTAAAGGAGGAACTATAGGAAGGGAGGGGAAAGGGTCAAAACCCACAGAATGAGTCAATTGTGGAAGAGATAGTAAGGGTAGGAGCCGAGGATGGGGATGGAACATGAGCGATGGCGCATGAGTGGGGATGAGACCGAGCAGGAGGTGCAATATACTGAAACAGACTGAAAATGTCTGAAAAAAAAGGAAAGAAAAAGAAGAGGAGCAAAGCTATAAACATCAAAGTTGGAAGTTATTGGAGAGTGGCTGGATGAAAAATGCCATCATCATAAAATAATATTAGAATTGGTCCGGCCTTATGGCGTTGATGAATACAGATGCTGCCCAGCGGGGTCTGGGCCTGGGGTGGCGGGGCGGGGGGGGGGGGGTGGCTAATTTGAACAGCCATCCTACCTGTGAGGGCGGTAAAAAAGTATTAAAGGAAATTAAATGAAAGGTTCACTGTCAGTTGTCTATTTTATAGCCCCACATTTCCATATCGTAGACGGTTCAGGTGCCAGACAGGAGATCCACTCACTAAGAATAACTACCAGCAGGGGAGTTAGCCGCGCGTTTGCCGAGCAGATATGGACCTGCTGCAACTTCAAACATGATGCATGAAAAGAATTAACCTTGCACAATGAAGTTAGAGCACATTGTCAATAATTGGCCCAGTAGATTGATGACAGCTGAGTGAAAAGGGCCCGGCTGAAATCTGATCAGCTGTATTGACTGGAGGCTATTGAAAAGACAGCTGGACATCTTAATTACTGCGACATCAGGGTAATGGCATTTTATTGCATTTGAATTGGGCATACAGGCGCCATCAACAAACCATAAGGTCATTTTGTTCACAGGAAAAGTGAAGCAAACGAGAATCACTCTCTTTAATGCCTCTCATGAAAGATCAATGGGAAAATTTCTGTGGAGCAAAAGCTGAGAAATTATACTGTCAACAAAAGCAATATATACAGTAGCTTGTAATTCTAATGAACTGATGTTGCTGTTGTTAAATCAAGGCCATGGTGGAAACCTCTATGTGTAAGATCCTTTTTGTCAAAATCAACAATGCCTGCTTTGGAGCGTTTCTATACTCGCATTATGTTAAGTGATTCTCCTGTGCATCGAAATAGACGTGTTGCAGTATTAGAACACCGCCATTTGCAATAGAGGCTTCGATTGCACATTACTTTATAAAATGTTTCCACACCAACACGTCCCTCTTTCAGCACCCTTTCCTTTATGATTGGCTGCGTCCCGCCTACGTTGTCAGCATCACAGGTACCATGAACCGCTTGATTTATCCTTCAGTCCGGCGCGATGGTTATTTTCCTTGAGAAAAATATCAGTGTGCTGCAGCGGCCAGAGATAAGGTCAAGATAATTTCAAGCCTGCATCATGTTGTATAACCTTCATAGAGATGAGAGCGTCAATAAATAAGGGATGAAAAAACAAAGGGGAAAGGGGAAAAACGCATTTTAGATAAAGCCGGCAGAACAGCGGGGGAGAGAGGAGTGGGCTTATCTCCTCACGGTCTGCAGGACTTTATAACCAAACCATACTTCACCCTGTGCTTATGGTGGTCTTCCAACCAAAACACTCCAGTCTGTCTGCTATAGGTGACTCACTTCACCACAACGTTGTGCAAAATAAGTGGTAATTGGTAAACTTTATATACTGTTCCGCTGTTCTTTTATTTATTTATTTAGTGACTATTGTTATATCCTGTTTTTCTAATGTCACTTGCTTTTCTTTTGGCTATTTTAGGATATATTTTTATCTTATTGTTCTATATTGCTGTACGTCTACTTGTACGTCGCCTCATCAATATCTGACAGTCAGGCTGTTTGACTGGTAGAACAGTTTTCTTATCTTATCTACATGCAGAAAAATGATACAGAAGCTGTACATTACATGGATGAGAAGTTGGTGCACTGTCGCAAAAAAAACAAAAACAAACAAATATCTTTCCTCGGGTCAGTTTGTACGTCTGAAGCTGCTGAGTGACGGTTACAGCGTCACTGGTGCTAAACCATATTTTGGCATTGCCTATAATAATTCTGCAGTTTTATTCTACATTATACTGGATTTCTGTTTCCTGTTTCACCTCTCCTTCATTCGTCCTCCCTTCCACATCGTACCCGTGTCTGTGTCAAACACGCTCTGTGGTATGTGTAGCAAAGCCTCCAAACATCTCTGCTTTTAAAAGTCCTAACTGTGTAGTCCCTTAGCGCATGGGGGTGGGAACATAGGTGACCCCAAACTGTCATGGAAACCCATGTCACATGTTATCAGTGACTCACCATATTCACCCACCAGGAACCCGGGGTGAGGAAACTGGAAGGAGGTCTTCACCGGGAAGTGCGTGTAGTCTGTGCATGCATGCATACATTATCACTTAAACTCATTCTTTCAAAACCTCATATTTTTACACACATCTATGGAGGGATGTAAACACACACACACACACTTGGAAATGGCTTGATCGTATAAAATGTTGAAAAAGGAAATATGACTTTAGACAAAAGAGAAAACCTCTACGGGAATGGATTATTTCAGGATGTGAAATATTCCCTCTTGCATGCCACAGAGATCGTTGATCATGTAAATTATTTAGATTAAATCGAACTCTGCCACTTTAAAGACCAGCGTGTAGGGTATACTGGAATATAACGGGGAAGCTGCTGACTGTAACCAACTGAATGTCTACGGTCCCGATTCCCTCTTTTCCAGCATTTCGAAGTACCACGAAAGCACAATTTTGAGATCCTTATACAATTATGCATCAGTGAAAACATGCCTTTGCCTTTCTGCCAATAGAGCCCCCTAAATTATACGGTATGGCCCTTTGAGGAGAAATTGCAGTGTTGGTGGAGATGAACAAATAAAACTCTTAAAGGACTTCACCAACTGTGGTTACAATTTCTTAATGAATTTCTTAAGTGCTATTAAGAGAGGCTGTTAAAGCAGCCTAAAAATACCTTAAATTTGGGTCAGTTAATATCTGCTCAGTAATATGACACAACTACATGGTGCCTGAAATTTGGAGGAATGAGGTCCCATTGTGACAGCGTAATTGTAACATGTCATATTAAGCATATGTCTGGAAAGCAATGGCAGACTGATGGTGGTTTGTGCTCATCGCTTCCATCTGCTCTTCCATCTGTCTCAAGCAACACAAATGATTTGCAAGCGAACTATAAAACATCCAGTCATGTTAAGTGGGGATCTTTGATAGGGCCGTGTTAAAACAACCTAATCAATGCTGAGTGTGTTCCCAATTCCACACCAGCTTTAGGACAAATTCACATCTCCAGCTTCCGCTTTAGCAATGTCTTTATGGCTTTTTTTTTTTAATCTGATACTTCCATGTTTGGAAAACGCTGCGGTGCCAACTAGGCCTGACAATGCAATGTGTGATAACATTGTTAAATATTGCAATGAGATATGAGGCTTGTTAATGTTGAAATGTGCATAAAGAGTTCAGGGGAGATCGAGGGTTAAATAGGGCCAGGGCTCAGCTCCAGGATATAATCGCAAACTGGTTCTTCTTTTTCCTTGATTTCATCAAAAGCAGCACAGTTTGTAAGCTGCTGCTGCCTCACACCTTAAAGAGTAAGAAGAAGTTGGGAAAACAGAAGACGAAGCGACCATACTCTTAGGTTCTGATTACTGCCTTAAAACAAACAAAAAAAAAAAAAAAAAAATTTGTTTATATTGTGTCATTTAATTGTGTCAATTAAATTTTGTAAACTATCGGCAAGTGCACCCCTGGCACCCCTGAGACAGAGCTCCCCCATATGCCAAATTCCAAATGCACCGGTAAACGTCATTCAAAAAAAGATTGACTAAATGGCACAGACTTCAGTCAATAAGTTGGCAAGTCATTTCCCTCGTCGTCTCACACTCCTGCTCATGCTGCTGCTGGAGTAGTAGCTAGTTTTTAATAGTTCACGATTAGCTTCATGGTGGTGCTGCTGTGCTTGTGTGAAATGAATCCTAATGGATGGAGCAGGTGAAAATATGTGTCTTCTATGTGCAATAAAACCTAAACCGAGACTTGGACTCCGGGGCTGTAAATTGAAGACAAAGTGGAAGTGCTTTAAACTTTCATTCTGTTAGCCAACAGGGGGCGACTCAACAGGTTGCAAAAATAAGTCTCTTTCTATAGAAGCATTTTTTTAAAAATGACCCGACTTGTCACTTGATTTATTATTTGCTCAGTAAACATTTTCCTAGCGAGCTTATGGCCTCAATGGTTAGTTCCAAATCTCATTTGATAAAGCACGATGTTCATTTTATAAATTACAGACCACAGAGCAGGGGATTAGGGCGTGTTTATTGTGTGACTGATAACCAGCTGTCTGACAATCAGGTCAGTCCCACCTCTCACTCCTCATCAGCTCCACTCCCTTCTCCTCCATGCATTGGTTCGCTGGGGGTTGGGACGTGATGGATGTCTGGCAATGATACATTTAGTTTCCTCAGTTTCACCTTTATTTCCAGCTCTCACAATCCTACAGCTCTGTCTTTACTCAAGTCCTGCTCCTACAACAACTCACCCCGCTCTCTCTGCTCTCCACCAGAGAATGCATTTGTCTGTTCGTTAGGCAACGCAGATCTTTCATGATATTCCCTGTCCCAACAAAACAGTCAGGGTTGCTGCCTACAGTCTTTGGGAATCGTCCTGAAGAAAGCCGCCATGCTGGCCTGCTGCAGAGCAAAGATCTCTGTGCAGATGACACAATGCTGAGAGTCACCCTCATCCCTCAATCTCCCCTCAGCGGCTCTCTTTGCTCATCTTCATGTATGCCAGCCCTCCTCCTCTACGGGGATCCCTTCAGCCTCTCCAGTCACCGTCATCACAGAGGGGGTGCGGAGAAAACCTGTCATGCAATGGCTGCAGGCCCGAGTGGCCCCAGTATGCTTAAAATGTGCACCATGTGCGATGTTTAAGCTCATATTCAGCCTGAGCCTGGGCCAGATGGTCACCCCTGCCAGGGAGAAAACCTCATGCCCGGTTCCTGAACCTGAGAGGAATTACCCGAGCACGGATAACGTCTACAGACCGGTGGCTCTGACCTCACATGTTATGAAGTCACTAGAGGAGATCATACTGAGGCACCTCCGCACAGTTGTCGAGCCAACATTGGAGCCCCTGCAGTTCACCTATCAGCTCCGTACTGGAGTGCAGGATGCAATCATCTGTCGGCTGCATAGTGTTTATTCTTACCTGGAGGACGCGGGCAGATTTTAATACCACAGGACCTTTGGCGCTCTGCAATGAGCTCCTGGACATGCAGATGGGCGCTCCACTGTTGGCTTGGATTAGTCTCACAGGTCGCCCCCAGTGTGCGAGGCTACAGAGGAAACAAAGGAACTGTCCAGGCCATCAGTGGAATAGAGGTGGACATTGGAGACTCTGGAAATACCTGGGTGTATGTGCATTGACAATAATCTAACACAGATGCTGTGTACAGGCCTGTTCTTTCTCTGGTGACCCCGATCCTTTATTCTCTGCAAAACCATGCTGGAGATTTTCTACAACTAGGTGGTTAAGTGTCTTCTAAGGTGCTGAGCGACAAATAGTAACAGACTCAAACTTATTATGTAAGATAATTCTGTCCAGGCAGACTTCACCTTCACTTGTCCATTGTAAACATCTGAATGCTTTTCTCGCTGAATGTGAAATAATAGATTTACGACATTATGGCCATCTGTAATCTGTGAGGAGAAAAAAAAAAAAAAAGGAGAGTCCCGGGCTGAAAATCTGAAAGAAGCTGGCAAAAAATGACAAAAAGCTGCACATATGGCAATAACTGGCCACCAAGCAAAGCAAAGCTAACAATATCAACTAGCACCCCGAAAAGAAAAAGAAAAAACAAAACAACACAATCAGCAGCAAGCAGGAGTAAGTCTAAATGGTTACGAGCAGGAACAGGCAGGCAGACATACAGACAGATGGATGGACAGAGGGCTGGATGAATGATCACCCCTAAAACGTTACGCCTCAGGTCCCTGCATGTGAACGGGGATCAGACACTGCCACAAAACTCATCGACACAAGAGCAGTTATTTTCTCGAAACAGCAGATACTTCAAAATTCATGATAACACTACAGCACAGTGAACACATTTGTCAAAACTGCTGCCTTTGCCCGACAGATTCGCCCAGAAGCCAATACAAACAGTTCACCTTAATATTTTTACCAGGAGCTAGTGCCACTATTAGCACTTTTTCTATCGCAGTTTATGGAGGAAATGGCAGAAAGCTAATTACAGCAGTGTCGGCCTAACTGTCACAGGCTGTTTTTTAAGCTGCTTGACCCGCCATGCACCCGAAACCTGTCAGAGGGGAATCAATACACTTCAATACAGACAAGAGTGACATACAACCGGATGCAGTTACAATAAAGGGCATCTTAAAACAGTGTCTGTCAATATTTAAATGTCTGAAAGACGCTTTTGTTTGTTCACATTTGACGTTTAAGGATAACAACGTATTGCCACTTGCTGCCTTCAATATCATGTTTACTACTCCAGCTGCGTCCTCTAAGATAAACAGACCAATTAATCCACTCCAACAGAATCACAAAGAGAGAATTATCCAAAGCGTTCTTAAAGTCCGAAAAAAAAAAAAAAAACCTGCCAATGTGGGGAGGCCACCAGAGAGAGAGAGAGAGAGAGAGAGAGAGAGAGAGAGAGAGACTTCCCTTCTGGTGATAATTTCTTCCTGAGGCCGTCCTGTGTGACTTATTGTTGGTTAATTGTCCCAGCTCAGTGGTCCTCCAGGGAAACCGAATGACCTCTCACAATGGAAAGGTTAGAGAGTGAGCAGGAGAGAAGGCATAATTATTAAATAATGCACCAAGCAAGATGGCAGGATGATGTTTGAGGGATTGCTGCAGATGTGCCGGGTAATAGGAGATAACGTCGAACAAAAAAAATTAAATACTAAATCACATTCTGGTACCTGCAGCGTTTAATGGACTAAAATAAAACCATTCGGTGATATTATGAACTTAGACTTCCTTTGAGTTGATGTGATTTGATCCCTTTTAGATAGACAAGCATAACAAGGGAAGGAGTTTTAAAAAGGACGGAATACCTTTAGAGGATTGACTTATAGCAGCTCCATAATGGAAATTAGTGCAATTTGTAAGAATAGCTTAATGTGAGTAGCATACTTTATGCTCTTTTTTTTTTTTTTTTACAATTTTATGCTGTGAGAATTAATGACTTCAAAAGACTAAAATTATGACTGTAATTATATAACACCAACCCCCCAACCCGGAAACAGATAAGCAGTAGATGAATGAATCAATAATAAAAAAAACTACTAGCAGACAAAATGTGTATGTTTTAATAGCAGAACATGATCCAAAGTGTCATTTCACTTTAACAATTTCACATATAAAACCTCTCAACCTCCTGATGTAGGCGTATTACTGATGAATTATCTTTCTCTGTATCTGTCCATCCCATCTTTTTCCAACTCTTGGCTCATTTAAAAGCCCATTTGCTAAGCGTCGATACTTTTTTTTTTTTTTTTTTTAAATACTGGTTTATAAATGGATTCACTGCTTTGTATGCAATCAGACTGAAATAGCGATTGTTCAGTGTAATCTGCTACGTAAAAGTTGGGAAAAAAAAAAATTAACAAAGTTTTAGTTTGAAGGTTAATTATTATCACACATCTGCTTTTTTATGTGAATATTTCTATCTTTAATATGAAAAACCGTAATACTAATGTGATTCAAGGAGCATCTCACAGAAGGAACCTTTTGAGGTTTTAAAAGCACAGAGGATTTATATTTCTTTATATCTTCTTCACTTTGGTGATCAAAAGAATTGTGGGGTACATTTAAGTGTTGAAGCGTATTTGGTTTGATCTAAGTCTCTTGGACACACAGAAGACAATCTCTGTAGATATGGCCTTCTTGTCTCAGTTCCTCTATCAGGGATAGTGCACACTTTTTCAGTGTGCTGCCGACCCCCCCCCCCCTTTTCTACAGCTGTACGCTCACACACAGTGTCTTCTGGCAAGGGAAAAATAATTAGGCCAGAGTGGCTGTCTGAAGCATAAAGATCCATTAGTAACACATCTTACACTTTGCAGGCTGTCTGTACAAGGGTAACAGGGGAGGAACGAGCGGAGCAAATAGAAACTGCCAAGCCCTTCAAGGAAGAAGCTCCCACTACCAGTGTCCATGTATGTTGTTTTCTTGTGTCGCGCACATTTTCGTTTCTCACCGCACATTCAACAAATGATCATGGAAGGTAATTATTTTGAGGAAAGATGAACTGAATCAGGGAGCATATTAGGGGCGCTATGCTAAAAAAGGACGAAACAAACAAAATATCAGCATCGGTGATATTAGTGATTAAAATTGGACAAAGAAGCAGAGCAGCATCTTAACACACTAGAAAATTTGGTTAAATCTACCGTCTTGTTAAAAGTAATGGAAGGTTTTTGAGAAGGATCTGCACAACGGAATAATATCCTGCTACTTGATTAAGCGTTTCATAATGAAGATTACATTTACAATGGAGGGACATTTTTACTAACCCATTTTGAATGAATTTTATGGAATGATGTGGAAATAACAACTAACCAACCTGACGTCACAGGAAAGATTAATAAAGCAAATTCATTAAAGAAAACACTCATATGGGCACCAAGCTAGCAAAAAAAAACCAAAACAAAACAAAACACCACACCACAATACACATTCACAGTATTGTCACGGTAGCACGATAACAAAGCCAATACTTTCGCACACAAAGCTGTGATGCATTACATGTGGCACACCTTGTGTTGTGAACTGCCAACATAATAGAAATAAATGAAATGGGAACACATTAAGGAGATCGCCCATGCAGCTTGATTCACACTGTTTAAATCCACATATTGTAATGTGAATTTAAAACATAAAATCTGTTGGGCAATGATAAAGTATATGTTGTCTACACTCAATCTTTCCTGTTAGTCTCAGTTCATCATTTGACCCAACACCTTGCAAAATCAATCCACCCACAAAGCACGAGCGCATGACTGCATGCATGCACAGACACAGACAGTACACACAGATGCAACATGAAACAAAATGCATAGTTTTTAAAAGAAACACACCCAAGAGAGCTTTGGCCCCCTGAGGACTGACTTTAACTCCAAGGTCAGTGAGCTTCCATTTGGGATTTATACCAAAGCAAAGGCCTAATTAATTAGGCCTAATATGAGACAGCGGCTGGATTGTTGGCTCCCTTCCTCGTAGGAGGTACAATGCGATGCACCAGAGGCTATTTCAGGTGAAGGAAAAAGTATGTTTCACGCCTCACTTTAGTCAGCAGGCTCGCCGTAATCTTTTTCAGCCATACCCCCAAACACATGGTAACGCCACATTTCCACAGAGAAACGTCACTGGAGCATTACGGGGGGTGGAGTGCAAACACGGCTGATAAGAAATGCAATGCAGTCGCACAAACCTGTTGGCATGAGCCCTTCGTGACCTCACCCTTATTTGTGCAGTGATTTTAGCATTTTTGCTTTTGTCCCGTTTTACTCCCAGAGGAATAATTAATTTCTGTATTCTGTGAAATTGACGGAATCCCTTTTTATTAACATGACACATCTGGTTGAAAAGAAAATTTCACAATAAAATAAATATGTTGTGTGCAACAGAGCAACGAATGGAATCTAATACAGCTGCTGAAGTATTTCTGAGCATTACACTGATGCTATTTGACAGCCTGTGTACTGAGGAGACAAATCGTATGTGCTTCATGACCTATAGCAAATTTTTCTTTTTGGTTTGCATCTTTTTTGTTTTGAATGCTCTTCAGACTTTCTGTTTTTTCTGTTGCATGTTGAAACAACTAAGGCACTAACTTCTAACAGGAATAAGTAGCTCATGAAAAATAATGTGTGTCAGATTTAGCATTCTACACCAGTGAGTTTAAAACAACATGTAAAAGGAGGATATTTGGATTATCCACCTTATTCTTTTTAATCT
Source organism: Echeneis naucrates (assembly GCF_900963305.1). NCBI lineage: Eukaryota > Metazoa > Chordata > Actinopteri > Carangiformes > Echeneidae > Echeneis > Echeneis naucrates. Next base: position 22,110,370 of record NC_042513.1, on the reverse strand, counting down.
GCTTCTTTCATGGCTCTCCATACTGTATGCTGGATTCGCAGGCACTGGACCGTGCAGACACAAGAGGCCAAAAAAAGTAAATAATTAGCTTCCCCTTAAAGCTGGGAAGGACCTTAAAGCTGAATACTGCGGGGGAACAAAAACTCTCTCCCTCGCTTTCATTCAAAAGACTTTAAATACCCCCAAAAATGAACTCAATCAAAAATATGTATTCATGAGGAGCAGGACAATGATCATCTCACCTTTTAGTACTTCACTGCCTTCTCATATTTATGGAATATCTTCTGCCTGGTCTGCCAAAAAAAATAATAATAACATGCACTGTCGGACTAAATTTGATTTGATAGAAAGAGAGATGCATTATTTTTCTATGGCATTAGTCTGATTTGCATGCACACTCTCACACTCACACACACGCACGCACACGCACACACACACACACCACACACACACACTCACACACACACAGCAACAGATTTTTTTCCTGAAAAAGACATTGAAAAACTGTGTTCATTCACAAACGCACATTAGCACAAGGCACATACAAGTATACAGAAACGTGCACATTCAAGATCATCCATTAAGCCAAGCCTATTCATCTGAAAGACACCGTGTGAATATATGTGGTTGGTAATGAAATCCACCTTAGTATCCCATCGTATCGGTTCTCCAGTGAATATGACGATATGATGATAATGTGGTAGCAGTGGAGGTGATAATAATCGTATTCCCCTCCATACAAAGATCAAAGGAGACTTCAGGGTTGCCAGGCAGGCCCCTTACGGTGCAGGTATATTTTCCTTCATACTGTGACTCAAATTATTTCATTTGCATATTTGACTGGAGGTGAGATAGTGGTAATGAGACTCTTTTAGAAGCACAGAAAGAGCAAGAACATGAGCAGTAGGCCCTTCCATCAATGGGCATATTCTTCCAGTTAATATTTAGTAAAGACCACACAGGTCTCCTATGGATGTTATTATTTCAACTTCTCTTATTAATTGAGATATTCAGTTATTCATGTTCATGTAAATATATAATATGAGCTTCTTGAAGGAATCAAGGTAACTGGATTGAGACAAACTTAAGGTTAGTAATATTTAGTATTAGTCAGGGCCTGCTCAGAAATGCATACAGTAAAATTTATTAAATACATTTGTGTGTGTCTGTGTTGTGTTTCATTCTGTACAGTAATATTAGACATAATGGCAGAACATTTCTATGATGTGAAATATTCATTAAGAATGACTTTGGATGGTGTTTGTGTTGTTGAACATTCATATCATGTGACTCTGCACCTTCTGGCCAAATTATAGTAACAGTGAGCACTATTTGTGTATAGAAAACAAGCGTAACCAGCAACTTCAATACCTCTTATCCGTTTCTGGGTCGCGGAGGGTGCTGGAGCCAATCCCAGCTCGCACTGGGTGAGGGCGGGGTCACCCTGGACAGGTCGCAAGTCCATCACAGGGCCGACACACAGAGACAGACAGAGACCAATTCGGACAGTTTAAACAAGATGTCTTTGGACGGTGGGAGGAAACCCACACAGGCACGGGAAGAACATGCAAACTCCACACAGAAAGGCCCCAGAAAGGCCAGGAATCGAACCTGCGACCTTATTGTGGGGCAACAGCGCTAACCACCATGCCACAATGCTGCATGCAGAGGTGTGTTCAGCTATAAATTCCTATTGGAGCTAGTGAAAAATTGCTCTAAATTGTCCGTAGGTCTGCGTGTGAGTGGATGTCTGTCTCTGTGTGTTGGCCCTGCGATGGCCCAGCGACCTGTCCAGGGTGACCCCACCCTCACCCAACGTGAGCTGGGATTGTCTCCAACACACCCCGCAAACCAGAAACACCTCTGCATGCACATATACACTCACATGCACCCAGACAGAAACACACACACACACACACACACACACACAACACAGTTATTTCAGGAGTGGCATAAAAGAACATGATGTCATAGCAGAGCAGAGCAGCCAGATAAAACAAGGGATATGGCTCAAGGCAAGCGTCAGTGCACTTTATCTCACATATAAAAGTGAAAAATTGCTGCGTTCTCTCTTTATGGATGGGACTTGTTTGTCTTAATGCTTAACATAACTTCACTTTATTCATACAGTGTGCACCCTGACAAGGGACACGTACACCAAGTCAAATTCTAACTGACCAAAACTAAAAACAAAGCTGAAAATGTACATCTCGCGTCTTTTTTGGATGAATCTCTTCGGCTCTACACTATCAACAAACAGCCCTTAACAGTAATTCAATTTATGTAGATCATAAAAGTTTATTACATTTTTTTTTTTTTTTTTTAACATCCACTGACATGAGCAACTTTCCTTAAAAACAACCGGCATTTCCTCCAGCAGCAGTTTATCTCTAATAGTATAAAACAGTTTGCAGTGCTGACAACTGAACTAACAAAACAAAGGCTGCTTACAGGAGCAGGAGGGGGCCATTAGCAACACCTTTGCCTGTCCTGACATCGTCTGTGTCTTTCACTGTTTTTATTTCAAGACAATACTGATTTCATGCCAAATGAAATAACCCTCTAACAACGGCCACATTCACTGTTACCTGCTGCCATCACGACAATTTATTGCACACACTGCACACCAAAAACAACCAGAGCCTTCATTATGACAAGTCACAATGCCGATAGTGGAAAGGGCCTTTCCATTCATGGTCATGAATAGAAATGGTTGCTAAGATGACTGATGAGTAACAGGTCTTTCAAAGTAACATAGAAGTTATGCAAAAAAAAGGAGAATAGAAGAATTGTTGAAGTACACAAGGCCCACGGTCACATCAGAATTTCTTTGGACTTCAAGGCAGAAATCCCACATGTTTTATTTTCTTTCGGCCAATGCCTGAGAGTATCTGAATTACAATGAATTCAGCTTAATCTGGTACATTTCAAATGTACTTGCTCTTTGTGCAGCAGACCAAATCAAATCATTGAACAGAAAAGTAGGGGGGGAAAAAAACAAACCAAAAACGAACGAACAAATAAAATATGTATCAAAATACATCTCTTTTATAACCATCCAGCATGGAAAGAATGGCCATTCCCTCAGAGAACGGCAGAATAAGGATGCCGAGGGAGTAAATCCAACAAAAGAAACAGACGCTATAGAGACTGAGGCTGAATGGTGGAGAAAACAAAGAGGCAAAAGAATTCACAAAGAGGGATGCACAAACAGAGTAGTAAGAATAAGAATAGATATCGGAAGTTTAAAGGTGCCACAGCGATGATGATCGAACAGGAAAAAAAAGTTCCGCTCAGTCACTCACCCTTTAACTTCAGCCTCTATCCTACTTGTGTAGGTGCCACTTCCTTCGCCTGTTTAAATTACCGAAAATTGATTTCTGTCCAAGTTTAAGTGCAGCCGGTGCTGAATGTGTTAATGCGTGTGTGTACAGTGCCACTGCCTGTTGCCTCTGCTGTAGCCTGGACTGGTGTCACCCTGAAGCTCCAGGCCTGTGTTGTGACAGAAGACTCTGGCCAACAGGGACAGACTAAATGCCACGCAGCCTGCTGTTTATGGGTGTGAAGTTGTGTGCGCATGTTTGTGTATCTGTGTTTTCGTGTGCGTGCTCCCCATTGTCAAAGACACCATTTCTAAAGCACTTGTATGACTGCACTGTGGCCATTTTTAAAGCCCCAGTCCAGGAAAAATAGATTATATGTTCTTTTGTTGACTCCCACAGCCAGTGACAGTTCGGGTGATGTGGAAGCACTTGTGTACATTTGGAGATTCATGGTCTTATAGAGCACTGACTTATACCGTCATTACTGACAATGTGACAGGAGGTTAGTGCTGGTTTCTTTGAAGCAGGCACTAGAAGTGGAGCCCTATTTTTAACCAGCTGGATTTTCTCTGGCACATCAAATTTTCGGGTTAACAAATACACTGCAAAAATATGAGATGGCTTTTTTTGGAGATCATCTTCGCTGAAATGTTCACATATTTTTGATTAATTTGCGCACCAGCTAGAAACAGGAACACGTTTGTTGTTTTAACTGTTAATATCCACTTTCCAACTGTATGTAACCCAATAACAATTACCAAAATTAAAAACTACTAACTATTATGATCAGCAGCTGGAATTTCAGCCATATCTCCCCTGTGTTGGAAATGTAACAAAAAAAAAAAAAAAAAAAAATCACTTGGATATTGTGAAATCTTCACATTCAACAAAAGCCATTTGCATTTTTATTAATGCCAAGATTTTTCTTTGGAATTTGGATGAAGCCAGAGTTTTGTGTAGGTGGTTTAGGTTGGTTGATTTTGAGCCAAACGTTTTCACAAAACCGAGGGGAAAAAAAAAAAAGTGATAATAATTAACCTTATAAAAAAAAAAAAATCCTGCAAAAGAATCAGCATCAGGAATATAATCATCTTAATCCTTAACAGTCAGAACATTTCCATGAATATGATCAGCGTTATCATTATCATCATCATCATCATCCCCCCCAACATTTTTCCACTTACCTTGTTCTGTCCTGAAGAGAGTAATCTCTTTATCCACAGAGAAGATTTGATGTTGATCTAAGCAACTTTTCTTTTTTATCCATCAAGCATTTTTCCTGATCCATGCCAAAGTATCATCGGTTGGGTTTCTGAACCAAGTCCATCCCATCAGTAGAGGTTATTTAAAGTTAAACCCCGCAAGCTCACTGTCCCACTGCCTCCGTGGTTCGGGTGCCAGGTCACTGGTCTGCTGGTTGATTCAGGTGACCCCCATGTGAGGACGGTCAACAGAGAAGTTGAACAGAAGATGTGTGTTTGCAGTGATGGCGGATGTCTGGATTAAGTGTTGCTGAGTGGAAAGCATCAGTAAGGCCACTCTGAGTGGCAAGGTTGCCGTTTGTGTTTTTCAGTGGAATTGGAGAATGGAAGATTGGACCGGGACAAATGGTTTCGCCTGTGTGTGGTCATTATGTGCAGGGACTTTATAATTACTCAGCCCAAACTGCTCTAAGTAAATTAATACGGAAAGCACGCTGGTAGACATCAGCCATTCTGTACTTAACTGATTTATTCAATCTAGTCCTGCTTAATAAGTAAAGACACACCGAATAAGTTACTGACTTCCAAGCTAGTGTTTTCATAAAAAGGTGAGAGTGTAAAGAATGAGAAAGAGAGAGGGGAAGAGCTCGCTGTGTGATAATGTGGAAAAAAAAAAAATGGAGGCAGGTAGAGAGAATAAAATGAAAAAGTTGTGAATAAAGAGAGAAGTTGGCAGGATGCTGCCAGTATGTAGAGGTATAGGAGTGACTTGTTGCTGCGTGTGTCTTCTCTTCAAAGCAGAATATGAAATGTGTCTTTGCTTCTGATTCTGAAATCCTCCACTCATTTTCTCTGCTGTTGTTTCACTCTCCATCTGTCATTCCCTCTCTTCTCCTCATCGTCTCCAACTGCTCCTCTTGCTACACACACTACAGTTTAATTGTTAGTTTATTTTTGCATGCTTTTGCACATATTTGAGCGTGCATGCATGCTGGACGGTGTAGCCATATTAGTGTGCATCTTCATGCGTGTAGACGCAAAACACTCGCGTGTGTTAGATGTTAATGATGAAGATGATGAAGAGCAGGCATCTGTGTGTGCATGCATGCCATGAGGCGTTCGTGTGATTGTTTGAAAGTGAAGTTAAAGCTCCATGCAGGGCAGACGACCTACAGCCAGACACTGCTGTGTTTGTTTGAGCCTCACAACTGAGAGGAGAAAGATCCTCGCTGACTCACTTCAGCTGCCCACACACAGACACACACAGGCAGAAAAATACACTGCTTCGCGAGGCATCAGTGTGTGCAGGCAGGGCAGAAAGCAAGACAGAGGGATGGGAAACAGAAGATGAGAGGGCAACATTAGCAAAGGATAAATGATGGAAGGAGGAAGAGCAGCGGGTAGAAAGTTGACAAAGTGTGATTGACAGAAACAGAGCAGGAGAGACAAAATGCTTGTTCCCCGTTCAGGTAAGAGCACGTTCTGCCCTCTAATCCAATAACTGGTCTGTTGGATGCATCCAAATTGAAAAACATCTGAATGCATCTACTTTACCGCGCATCTCTTTTAATCCCATTTTTTCATCTCCCTTTCTTCATATTTTTTTTTTTTTGCTCATCTGCTCAACTTCCTTACACTTGCGTGCTTCTTCTCCTCTACCCCAACACTAAAATAAAATCTATTCAGCCGCTATCGAACACCATTATTCTCATTTTCTTTTCTTCTTGTACTCGTTGTTCATTTTGTCCTGAGACAGTCAAGGAAAATATTTAGGTAAGAACAATCTGGCTCCCGCATCTAATGGACAAAATTCAGATTAGCATTCAAATATGTCACAGCTGGGGAACGCAGAAATCTGCCGGCACATGCATCCGCTATATACCCGCAGACAGCAGCTGTGACAGACAGCTCTTTGTCTACAGTTACTAAGTTACTAGCTAAGTCCTATTAGCAGCATTTAGCACAGCCACTTACAACCTGTATTCATTAAAAATCTACTTTAAAAAGCAACACGCAGCTCATACAGGAGAAGGTGGGAGTCTGTTTCCTGTAGTTTTCTAGACATGTAACGGACTTCTAAGAATTCCAACAAGTGGCTGACCTCAAGTCCTCTCCGTCTCTGAAACGTTTCATTGACATATCCATCTGAAGAAAACAAGCGCATCGATCTGCCTTCATACGACTGAACTCGGAGCAACGTCTCTCTGAGAGGACCTGTGAATGGCTAAAGTCTAAAGCAGGTGTCAACATGTAGTTTGATCTCCAACCTTTTTGCCAACCGATGCCATGAAATGACCGCCCACCTCACGAGCCTTGAATCTTGCCAGGAAATTGTCGTTTCTTTCAAAACATTTCGCCCTGTGCAGACCTGCGTGGTCTGCATGCGCCATCGGTGTAGAGAAACTCAGCGAACAACCTGTGGCATGTCCTGTTGGTTTTTGATGGAACTTTTTGGAGCCTGCAGTTGGAGCTCACCACCGACTGCTGTTTTGTCAGTTTTAAGAGCCAGATTAGCCAAATTTTGGCAACACAGCCAGAAACAGAAACAGCGTAGGGTGATGATTTTACACAATGGCTTATTATTGACAATGCGCAAAATGTCTCTGTATGGTTTGGAAAGTATAAACCTACGTAGATCATGTGCTATGGCAGTGACAAACAGTATCAACTGAAATGCATTATTATTATATTATTATTTGCATTATCAGGGCCAGTTAGTATTTGAGTTGATCAGGTGGCTAATGGCATAAGATAAAGGAACCTGCATTTTCTTTCCCCATTCTTTGACTTTTCCCCGTAATTTTATACCTCCCTGCTGTTCACACGTTCTTTTGGAACACCTGAATAGTAAGCCGTGGTTGTTGCTGCCTGTTTGCTTCCTCTGCCTTTTCCTACCTCTCTGCTTCCAACTCCTCTTTCCTTACTCTCCCATCCGTCGCCCTTTTCTCTGTTCTTGGTAGTCCAGGCTAATTGTTACATCGTTCCACCACTAAAGTCACCCTGCACAGGAAGCATGGCTGATCACCACCAGGCGTAACGCAGCGAAATTGAACAAGCATCGGCTATCAGAGCTGGTTAGCTTCACGGAGCTCCTGTCACAGCTGCACTCACAACGCAACCTGTTTACTACCCAGGCCTCTGCAATTACCAGCTCCCCAGCAGGAACTAAGCTATAGCATCTGGGGAGAGCGAAGACTATCAGCGGGGAGGGAGGAGGAAGGAAGGAGTGAGGCAGGGTGAGCCCTGTTGAAGCAGGGTGGTGGTTAAGTGACAAATCCTACGGGAGATGCATTAGGGGAAGCACTGGGGAGTACATGTGTGGATGTGTGTGCACGTGTACACTTGAGACAGCGATTTGCGGTGAGACTAGATACTAAAGGAGCAGTGGCAGGATGCAGTGCTGTGCACCGGAAACAAAGACAAGCAGGTAAAATTGAAAAAGAGGATATGGATATTAAGTGCGTGGTGCCTTTGGAAAATCTGCCTTTTTTCTATTGGTCTATAAACAGAGCATTAAAATGATTAAATCAATGAAGGGCGCAACTGTTTCTGTAATAAAAACATGTGACAGATGGATTTTAGGGTGCTAGGAGTGAAAACTATACAATAGTATTGATGTGTCGGGGGGGGGGGGTATAGTTGCATGTGAACCAACCCGGCGCCGTGACCTGGCCCCTGACTCACAGGGACAGTGGGGCAGTGAAACAAGCAGCAGCACGGGGCCCCTACAACACAACACTGCTTCTCAACTGTCACACTTAGCATCAGATTCAGCAGGTTCAATCTGAACCTGCTGTCCTTACAGAGTTAGAACAGCACACATGAATCATCATTCGTTCACTGAAGTTAACTCTATTGACCCAATTATGCTCCACTACCCTAAAGAAATTAAATAAAACTGACTCAGAAGAAAACATTTTGAAAGCACTCAAACAAAAAACGGTGATAGAACCGATGCCAAGGACAGCAAACGGTGCCGTCTCTCAAGGCCATTTAATGTTACTTCAGTTGCACAAATAATGGTGACACTTTTCTTGCATTATATTTCACACCTTTTGTCTTACGTCCTCCCACAATGTCAGTAAACATTATTTCTAATTCGATTCTGCAATTCTACATAAAACCAGAGGTTCAAATTCATCATCATGAACTGTCACTCAGAAAAACTAAAGGCGCCTGAAAATTATTGGCGTCAGACATAAAAGCGCCAAAGACGTGATTTAATGCCATTTTGTATCAAAAATAATGAGAATGTCAGTGTGTGCTTGTGACCCCCATCTACCCCCATCTCCTTATAACAGGGGGGACATGGATTAGTTGAGAAACATTTGTTTAGGGAGCCCGTACTGCCTGGACTAACTGTTTTAAACTCAGGATATATCCCACAGATTTCACTTTTTTCCAGAAGTATCTGACAAGAAAAGATTGTTTTCCTCCAGTTTACGGTGGAGCACACACACTAAACCCACATTATTGTTTAAGCAAAATGTGCTTTCACACAACGATATTAGTTTTTAATGTATTGTACCCTCTTATCCATATCCCTCCCTAATACTAATACTGCAATTCTATTTGATCCATCATCTTTCCCCCATAATCCCCCAAGTATGCTTTTCATCATCTCCACCGTAAGTCATCAGATACTCCTGGAAGCCATTCCCACCTGAAATCTCATCATCCGTCCAATCTGTCTTTCATCTTTCCTCCTCTCCCCATCTTGGTCTTCTCTAAAGTGGGAATGGCTCTCGTGAAAGTCTGATGTGGTCTTGAAGTGGAAGGAGTTTTTTTTATTTTTTTTTTTTTTCCCCCTCAGCCTTTTTTCCTGCCCACTTACATTGCACATCTACGCGGATGGACTTGATGGCAGCCACCCCCACCCCGTTGTCAGCTTTGCAGTAGTAGCGACCCCCCTGCACCCTCTGGATTCCCTCGATGCGCAGCGTCTCGTTGTAGATGGATGTTTCTTGGAACTTATCCGACGCACTTCCTGCCGTCTTTGTCCACCGTACCTTTTGTGAGGAAGGGAGAGAGAAAGAACTGTCAAAATGTAAGAAAGAAAAAAAAAAAAAAAAAAAAAAAGAGAAGCTTAGGAAAAGAAGGGACAAAAGGCTAAGAAACCACTCTGACATTTGGTTTTCACAAAATGTCACAATTACTATGAGCAAAAAGCCTGCTGACATCTCTCTGTCTATGCATGCTACACATACCAAAAAATAAATGGGCATGTAAATAAGATGCAGTTGTGCTTGAGGGACAGGCAGCTCTTCATTCTTGAGTAAAGAGGAAAAAAAAACAAAAACATCTGGAGTCATTGTTCGCTGTGATTGCATATTCTGAATTTGTTTTTGTTTTTTGTTTTTTTTGTTTGTTTGTTTCTTTGTTTTTTTTCCCACCAAACAGTGATGTTATAATGTCGCGACACATCTGAGCGTGCACTTCTACATCCCTACTAAATCATTGAAAAAGCTGAAACTTTCCACCGGAGACTGTCCTCCCAAAAACCAAGGAAAGAGGGTCAGTTATATCTGTCCAGCCATTCGTCATCTTTACTGCTTATCCTTTACGGTCGCGGGGGACTGGGGCCAATTCCAGCAGACAATGAGTGAGAGCAGGATACATCCTGGACAGGCAGCAGGTTTATTGCACATATAGAGACATATAGAGACAGCCAACCACTCGCACTCACAATTAGACCTACGGGCTGCTGGAACAGCCGGAGGGAGCCCACATAAGCCCCGAGAGCACATACAAACTCCCTGACATTTTTTTTACCTTGCCAATCATCTTATCACCTTTGCCCTGACTTCTATCCAAACCTTACTCTGGTCTTAAAAGACGAATGTGGCTTTTAGGTTTGTCTCATGGATCTATTTGAAAAAGATCTTTTACATTTCTAGTCCCTTCGGGTGACACACGACTCACATGCTTCATGTAAATCAGCATTGATACAGGCTGTTTATGTTCTACTTCATCTCTACTCCATTTTTACCTCAGTGAAGCATAAAAATATTTTTGGAATATTTTGACTTCTTTTACGACATCCCTACAGCAGTTATTTTTACTCTGGAAACGTGCAAAACGTACATGAGTGTGTATAAAAAAAAAATAAGTTACTGGAAACCTCAAAGAGAGCCACACACAGATCCTGTACCCGATTAATAGTTTCATGCACATCCTTAAAGTGGCTGTGAGATGTTGTAATGCGAGTCTGCATGAAGTGAGGTAGGTAATGAAGAAGATAAGAGGACACAAGTACAAAAGAAAGCATCTTGTCAATGGGCAGGTCATTAAAGTGTCTGAATAACAGATCAAAATTACAAATATGCTCATGCTTTTCCTTGCAGTGATAAAAATCACAGTGTCTCTCACAGTATAGAAGTTAATGAAATAAGCTCCGGACTCGTAGGATCCATGATGTTGAACGCAGACCATTAAGAGTTTTGACAAACTCCGTGTGGTTTTTGTCACGCTTGAATTATCCCATCAAGCTGTGAGAACATTGTGTGGCAGACAGCTACATGATACTTTCACTCGATTAATCAAATGCACAAACATAGCGATCGCATTTCAGAGATGCATGAAAGCTTGTGAACCCACCAGCACTGAAATATTATTCCTCACTATTCTTGTGTGCGTGTGTGTGTTTGTATAGTCCATTGATCCCTACTAACCCGTCTGTCTGTTATCAACCTCAACAAGACTATCAACCATGTCCTGTAGAGGAGGTCAGAGCGGATAATGGGCAAAAGTCATTGATACACAGCATGCAAGAGCCTATTCGCAAATGCAAATGCACAATATCAGTGTCCACGCTCGCTCCTACGTGCTTGTGTGCGTGTGTGTTGGTTAGAAAGCAGGTTATATGGATTAGCAGATTATCAGGGCCTGTGTAAATGGTCCCTGTCTGTTTATTCAGCTCTGTTTGTGGGAGGGATTTGGAAGAGGCAGCCTGCCATTTCATCAAACCAGCCAAGGTGAGCAATGAACCGGACCCCATCCCTCCATGGTTTAGTGACTGCAGTTTGCATGAACAGCGTGTCTGTGTGTGTGCATGTGTGTGTTGGTGTGCCTGGGTGTGTGGACCTTCGTGAAAGACAGAAAAAGGGGAGAGGGAGAGAGAGAGAGAGAGTAAAAGTGGACATGGAGTGTGCATCTGTGTTCCCCTGCCTCTATATCCGATCTATTCAAGGATTAAAAGATGAGAGGAAAATCTGAAAAATTACAAACATTTTCTTTTTTTTTTTCTAATTTCGAGAGGAGAGTTATTTATAGGATTAGTGTTCAGGAACATTAAGATTACATTCAAGTTTAGAGGCATTTTAATCTCGAGATCATATGATACGGAGCTTTGGACCGGGGGAAGTATAATAATAATAAGAGATTTAAGTTAAAGAGCAGTTCCCGGATGTTAAGTGATTTGTCCCTTTGTTGCCTGTATATGATGAAATTTTGAGACAAAATAAAACAGTTACGCATGAAATCAGGACGATGTATTGCACCCAAAAGATTATAGAAAATCAATGGAGATGGAAGCACCATTTGAGCTGAGGATAATACTGCATGGAATATTGTTAGATAAAGAAAATCTCGGGTAAAATACATTGAAGGGAGATGGAAAATGAGGAAGCGAAAGAAAAACAAGTCGGTGAGAAAAATCGCACGGTAAGGAGGGGCATGTGTGTGACGTGAGAAAAGAAAAACTTTCAGAGCGAGTAAAGAATGAGGGAATGAAAAATGAAGTGTCACTGGAGGCTGTGTGACGGTGAGAGAAGAAGTGCATCACACTGGGAGCTACTCCACTAGGGAGGCAGATGAAGCAAAATGGAGAGACGTGATATAGTGAATAAAGGGGATATCGTGTGCGATGCAGATGACAACCAGGCAGAGGAGCCTTTATCTGCCTGCGACACCAGCAGCTTAAAACCATCACCTGCGCTCCCTTTCTCCGACCTCTTTCGCTCTCCCACCACACCTCTTTCTTCTCCATTCCTTCAATACTGCTCTGCTCAGGTCCTGACAGGAAGGGCTGAATATCTCCCGAGCCCCTTTTCTCTCCCTCATCTTATCCTCGGCACTTTTCTTTTCCTTCCTTTATTTCTTTTCAAAGTGCAGAAAAGTCAAACGCTGGCTTTTGAATCCCATCTGATCTCGTCTCTAAATTCACATCCATCCGCACGCATGAAAAATAAAACGTTTTCCAGACTCTTTGGCCTACACAGATCCATTTGTTAAGCCACAGCCTTTTTGGTTAGAAGAGGAATGTGAGGGGAATGCTTGGGATCCCCCGGGAGCCAGATAAACAAGAAATGCAACTGGTTTTGTTTGTCGTTTTAGTATTCAACTGGGGAGCTGTATGCTGCGTGGCCACAGCTGTTTCAACGGAGAACGGAGACGGTGCGGAGGAAGGTATTGCAGGATATTTTTCACACTAAAATACTGACCAGAGCTAAGTGGGCTGTAAATTTTACATTCGCGGCCACATATGCGGTCATCAACTGCAATAATTCCCTTTTGCACGACGTTTGCTCCCACTGAATTTTCTGTGTCGTCAGAACAATAAACGATGTCACAAATATGAAATCAGCTCAGTACAGTCTGTGTACAGACGCTGCACCCCAGCGTTCATTTTGAAAAGAAATTTGAGATTTCACTAAGCATTCCCAGGTTGCCGCATCTATGGATTAAAGACCAAAGTAATTTTTTTTTTTTTTTTGGGGGGGGGGGGGCATTTTTATTGAAGGCTTGAAGATGAAACCACCTGTATTCAGGAGGAGAGTTCACACAGTAGCAGAAAAGTTTTTGATGCTGCGTTTTGAGTATTGTGAAGTCCGTGAATAGACTTGTATCGGCATTGTTAACGAACTTGCAGTTAACATTTTGATAACCATTAACCATAATTTCCTGACTGCAGGAAAGGGTAAATTAGTACACTGAGCTGGTTTAACAGTTTGGTTTTATTGCAGGGCTGCTGTATTGAATTTTGTGGCGTACTATGAAGCTTATAATGGTCGTTTTTTACACCTTTCAGCGTTTAACCTCCAAATTTTCCTTGGAGTTGAATCAACACCTCCCTGATACACTGTCAACAAGAAGTGAATATTTTGAGCTTCGTAGAGGTGTGCATTATTGTGGAGCTTTTGAATTTGATTGCTTGACTTAGCCTTGTGCCCCAGATACACCAGTAACAGATTCCAGCTTGGAGGGAAAGGAGACAAAGGAAGGAAAAAGGTATTTGCTGCTTTAGGTGGTGAAGTAGAAGGCGGCTAATGTGTGACAACTTCACTGGCCTGCAGCTGTCCGTCTCCCCCCACTGCTTTCCTTTATGTGTGTGTGTTTGGGGATGGAGGCTTTGCCTTAATCTCTTCTCATCAGGCTCTCTCTTTCCCTTCATCACTTCTGGCTCTAAAATTGTTCCTCTCAAACATTAGTCTGCTATTCCTTTACAAACTCTTCCCCTCCCTCTTCAAATTCGTCTCTGAGGCTCTCAGAGTGACACAACAGAAAGAGATGGAGCAGACGTGGTGCAGACGCTGTCGGAGCCTGTTGCCCCGCTGTCTAAAGTGGAAACCATCAACACTGCATAATATACACGAGAGACTGTTACACTGAATTAGCATTTAGCCTGAAAAACCGGGGTCAAGATGGTTGTGTACAGCTTTGTCTCTATGCATGAATGCTATCAATGCTCTGCACAGCTGTTACAAATCAGAAAAATAACACAGACAATTTGATCTAACCTAAATTGAATTGATGCAGTGATTCAGCGGAAAAGTTGAGTTTTGATTGCTTCACATTTGCTGTTACTTTATTTACTGCCTGAGCAATGAAGACAGTCTAATCCTCCCTCTCGGGAAGTGACAACTACCTTTTCTCTGCTTTGTTCCACCAGTCTTAAATGTACTTTTTCCAGTGAAGTCTTACCAATAACACAACACAAGCATAACCACAGTGAAATACTACCATGACAAGTTAAATCCTTCTTTGTTCAACTTCACTACAATCAACGCTTAGCTTGAAAAGCTGCCTCTCTCTGTGCCATGGCTTCTTCCTGTGGTGTTACACAGTTTAAAGCTTTTATATTCCCCCTCAGTAGCTCACCAAGAGTTTGCTAGGCCTGCCTACTACAATTTTTCTGACTCTTTTCTTCGTGTAATGCCAGTGGAGTTGACGATACAGTGCTTTATCCATCCAACTGGCTCACTTACCACGAATAGGCTTAAGATGGTAATCCTGTTATCGGGGCATACTACTTGGCAAGGATGCGGACCCAAACACACACAAACCCTGAGACATGCACAAAGAGGATGCAACATCTGAGAGAAACGTGTGGGAGATGTGTAGAGGGGGGAAAAAAAAAGAAAACTGACAGAGAAAGGAGTAGTACAGGTTGTTAATAGCAATTTGAATCCATAAAGGCCCGTGACGTTGAGAAGTAATTATGTAATAGTTTGCTTTGAAAGCTATGGATACGATGAATGCCTGGAAGTGACGAGGCGTGACTTACAGTATAAAACCAAACAAACTTGGCTATGGATGTTTCCATTTTAATTCAGAAACTTGAGTCAGAATGAGGGGAGAAGGAGGCAGCTGATAAAAGGAAAAGGAAGTAGTCAAAAAGTAAACAAAAGACTGGTGTGAGCAACAAATATAATTTCAAGACTCAGCGTCTGATTGGACGTTACTTGGCTGTTTATTGATCAGATGTTAGGAAGCTCGAGGACAAGAAAGCAAAGAAAGAGGTATGTATTGAAACAATTAGACAAAAGAAAAGGAGGTGGAAATATAAGATTAATGTTCGTTCATATTGCCAGACACCATGCAAAGCACAGCTCTTAACATTCGTCTGTTTAAAGGTGTGATGTATAGCCTTTAGCTGGTTGAAAAGAAAGTAGAACTAGTAGTGGACCTTGATTATGGTCAAAAGGAAGACGATTGATTTCACATGAAAAAGCTCTTATGAGTCAGTTAATGCAGTCATGTTCGTCTGAATTAAAGTGAGGAACAGATGTCACCGCTCTGCCTCACACCCCCGCCTCCCCATGCAGAGATCACAGAGGAAAGAGTTCAATAAAACTGACTCATTGATATTTAACACGGCATCCCTCTCTCTCTCTCTCTCTCTCTCTCTCTCTCTCTAACCTTGTCATCCAATATGAATGCCTTTATCGGTCTTTCTGCCTCTGTAATATGAGAGCAAGGCTGTGATGAAATTACAGGAAGCAGAGGAATCAGCAGCATTTGCGATAAAGTCATGATCTTCGAAAAATATATCTAACGTGTGCACATGAGGTCATCGATGCTGATGACGATGGCGGACATTGTTTTTGCTTGTAAGTGCTGAGGCTGAGGAGATGTTCTACTTTGCTTATTCTTGAACCTTTGTCTAGAAAAAAAAAAAAAAAAAATCAGCATGGATTTGCTTTTTTGGCCCTTTATGGGGCGAATATTTTTTTTTTTTTTTTCGTGGACACATTTTAAGACTTAAACATTCACTCGAGTATCAAATGGCCCGAGTCGGAGCGGAACGAGCAGTGGCAGACAGAATCAGCAGACATAAGCACTGTGTCGGCAGCCGTCAGCTGCAATGTCAGCAGCTACCTTACACACTCCGCCCATGTTGGATGTGTTAGTTGTAACAAGTATTGGCTTATTCACACAACTATGGCATTGAGGGGAGAAATCTGAGCTCCTGCTCTTAGCATTTGTGCGTGTGTAGAGATGATGCTGATGTCACTGAGTGGCATCATGATGATGATGATGGGAAGCAAAGAGGAGCCTGATAAGAATTCACTTACAGTATCAATGACCAGTGCAAAGATCTATATATTCAAAAAAAAAAAAAAAAAAAAAAAAACTATAAAAGGGCCAGTGATTCAGCTTCTTTGAACCGCTATATGACCCAAACTCAGCATGAATTTGGAGCAAAAAGAGTCTTTCTATATATCTATGTCTAGACACTACTTTAGACCTCATCTTTATTATTTTTAGTCTCAAAGAGAGGCCTGTCTGCAAACTTCAATGTGTTACCACGGCAGCAGACACTCCAGAGACACTCAAACATATAGACAAGGTATAGAAGAGTCCAGCACAGAGTTTCAACCCCAAACACATCACCGGCAATATTAGGCATTTTTGTTTTTGCTTGCGAGATCTAATTTCATTTCCTCACTGTCTCACATGGCCAAGGACACAGACACATCTGAAGTGCTTCGGTCCCCCTGAGTCTTTAGTTTTCATTTGAACCCGAGTGTGAGGTAAAGGGGATATGCAGGCACGACATTTGAAAGCCATCTTCATCGAGTGTTGGATAAATAAGTGCAGTGAAAAGGTTAATTAAAAACAACTGACTTCATCCAAACTCCTCTTCATGAAGTCTGAGCACAATGGCAGGTCTCCCTTCTCAAGGTTCAAGGCAAATTTATATATATCAGAGTTTTGTCTCTCCAGTCAACATTTTGCTTTGTCTACTTCCATAAACATATCCAAAAAAATGAAGCCCATTAACAGAACTGCTTTAAAAAAAAAAAAAATGAAATAATGAAAACTGCACAACATCAGCAACAAACCAGAATCCCTTAAAAGTCCACAGATCTCTTTTTGTGTTTGTGAAACACAAAATAAACAAATGAAACATAGTCCTGTTTGTGTCTTATTATTTGCACATTCACCACTTGACACCCCACACATTTCATACATGTAACTACCTGACTGGTTCCTCGAAACACAATAAGATGTCGCTGTTAAGGTCTAATTTTACTCTGAAAAATGCCTTCAGTGTAATAAATACTGCATGCTGTTCTTATTTTACATTAGCCTGTATCTCCATCCAGCCTATATCACATCTGTTCTTTGATCCTCTCCAGGATTTCTCCTTCAATTTGTTGCCGTGTTGGATTTTTTTTTTTTTTTCTTTCTTTTTTCTTTTCAGAAACTCTTCTGTGGCAAGTTCCATCTCTGGTTGTTGCCTTTTACTTGTTGGTCGTCTTCTCTCTTCTTCCTTTCTTTCTCTCTCTCCCTCCAATTAGGGGTCATGCAGTGACCTTGTTTGCGTCTAGTTCGTGTTCACATTGAGTGGCTGTGCAGCCTCGTGCTGCCACCCGATCAGCCTTGCTTTCAGCCTCGCTATCGATCGCCTTCCACTCACCCCTCAAGGACGGAAATCCAAAACCACATTCCAGACCACGGACCCCCCCCACCATCCCTGCATACTTTTCTTCTCTGCCTTTCCACTTTTCTCCACTGCACCTTTTCCTTTCTTATAGAATTCATCTCATACACACACACACACACACACACACACACACACACACACACACACATATATATATATATATATATATATATACACATACATACACACACACACCGTCTCAAGGTTGCAACGACCACCAGACCCATGAATAAATAATAAGGAGGTAGGAATCACTTTCAGAAAAACCATTTACTCTCCTATTGTGTTCTTGAAGAAGCCATGCGAGTATGTGTGTGAGATTGGGCCCGTGTGTGCGTATGTGTGTGTGTGTGTGTGTGTGTGAGACTACAGTGCCTTGTTAACTAAAATCTCTGCTGTCCCTGGAGTTAGTTTGTGATTAGCGCTACAAGCACCTTGTAGATGACCTCTAACACAGAGGTTCATTCTTGTTTCTTCGTTTTGTTTTGAACATTTAGCGATATAATTAATGGATTTCGGGACAGTAGAGGAGATAATCATTGCAATCAATCATATCTGGCCTCACCCTGCAGCCAACAGCCTTCTAACTATTTTCTGAAATCAAGTTTCCTAAAGCAGTGTCTCTTTTTCTCATGTCAAAGAAAAAGTAAATCATCTTGAAGCAGCTGTTCTGTTTCAGCAAAATGCACGCAAAATTGACTTTTCCCAAATCAAACAAACTCTTTCAGGCGAACCAACCTTTTCTGACTTGATGTATGGCTTGTTGCACTTGGTCTGAAACGTAGAGAAGATAGAAGAGGAAAAAAGCTGAAAAGTAACAGAGAAAAGAGGCAAGCAGGATGGAGAAACTAGGAGAGCTAGACTGAGAAAAGAATGAAGGAGCGGTAAAAAAAAATCTGCTCAAAGGTGGAGAGAAATGTGACAGTGATGAAAGAAGAGCAGAGAGCAGAAAGATGTGTGAAAAGTGCGCAGAACAAAGTCAGGGAGGAGCGGAAAGAGACAATGTGAGAGTCAAAAGGCCACAACAAAAAGGGGAAGAAAGAGACAAAGAAAGGAACAGACAGAAAAAAGAAATTATTAGATTTCTCCCTCCTCTGTATGAATCAGGGTGAGAGCTCCCCTTTTCAATCCAATCTGGCTCAGGCAAAGGTAAACAATCAGTCTTGATAAAGGATTGGATACATCTTCAATCAGACTCATTCTCAGTAAAGCAGCTTTTTATTGGGCCAGCCTCACATGCTTAAATTAGATCCTCCTCCTTCTGGGTGGGGGGTGAGAAAATGAGGAAAGTAGATGGTAAATCGTCACCTAATTTCAGAAAAGGAAATGGCCTTTACATTAAAAACATGATAATACAGTCGTTATGGCGACACATTCAGTCTGGAAATGAATAAAATAAAATAGCGCCAATCAGAACTCATACATCTTATTCCTATGATCTAAAGTAGACCCATCACAATGTGGGACACCAGCAGTTTTCCCAGAGCTACAAACCAGTCACAGATAAAAGCTTTTGAACTGCTATGTAACATCTGATTAATGAATCATAAAGCTCTAATGTTTTTAAAGAGTCAGCATGGCCCGCTCTGCTATGTCTGAGTATTTATCAATAAATACATTAAAACATTTTTGGCAAAAATGTGTAAGTGTATTGTTTCTCTGAAGGGTGAATACAGAGAGCATGATGAGGACATTCGCACTAAACTGGAGTGCCTCCATAAATAATAAGACAGCCAGAAGACTTGATCATGTTGTTTTCCTGCCAATACCTTGAGGCCCATTCAAAAATCTCTGTACAAAAAAGCAGAAAGCAAAGAAGAAAAGCCTTATTTTGCTAGCTGGGTGACTGCTGTCTTTGTTTTCCAACTTCACGAGATGAATGCGGCAAAAGAAAAAAAGAAGCTGATTCCTGTTCAAAAATGAAATGGAAACTAAAACAAGAGGTTCTGGGTTTGTACCCTGCAGGTGGTTTCTGTCTGAACTTTTCATGTTCCCCTGAATGCCTGCATGGCTTCCTTTCCAGGTCATCTGGCTTCCTCCCACAGTGCAAGGACACGGACATTAGGTTAATTGGAGACATGCAGATTTGAATGCGAGCTCAAATGCTTTTGTTGGCTACTAGAGTATTTCTAAATGATGTAAATGTTTACAGTCTAAGATTGAAAATGTCCAACATTTTTCAGTACTGGAGTTGAATTGGATGGATATATTTAGATCAAATGTACTCTCGCTGAAATGGTATTTGTATATGAAGTGAGTGGGCCTCCATTCACAAGCTTCTGATTGGTGAATATTTGCTTTTTGAGGCATGAATCGCAGTGAACTCCAGCAGCCCAATGTCATGTTATTATCATCATCCCGAGTCCCGGAGCTCTCTGGTTTTGGTAATTCAGTGTGTCGCTATACACCGGAAGAAAAGCTCTTCAGATTTTGTTTTTTGCTCACAAGGAGCCCGTGTGCTGAGAAAAGGAGGCCTGGGAAGTCGTATGAATGGATGAAGGAGATCTGGGGTGACAGGGATCAGGTTATCAATACAGCCAGTGGAGCGCAGTGGAAACTCTGTAAGCCCAATGGGACCACATGCAGAATGCAGCAGAACAGACTGGGACAGAGGTCAACACTCGCTCTTCCATTTCATTCTTCTCTCATCTACCTTCAGAGCTGAAAGACGGGCATCAATGTGGTAATCAGCTAAAAAAATGGGAGCTCTAACATATTAAATCTGTTTTTGTTGACTGTGATAGTTTTTTCTGACATGGAGTGTTCACGCCGATTGCGATAAACATGCCCACCATGTTTGGATGTGCAGTGATACCAGACTTTTAATTTTCTTTTTAATTACACTAGGAATCACAATTTTTTCCTCTCATCTCTTATTACTGCATCTTTTGTCATTCCTCAAGAGCCATAGTCATCCTTCACTCTCTCATTTTGACATTATCATCCAACACTGTCTTCCCTCTCCCTTCTTATGTGTGTGTGTGTGTTTTAACATGATGCAGCGATATTATAATACATCATTTCATTGGCAAGAATAATTTTCATTTCCTATGATTAACTTGTATGGATATAGGAAACAAAACATTTCCCAGTTCGACAGTCATCAAGTCATACAAAAAATGTTAAATCAGTAAAAAGGAGGTAATCAGAAAGAATCTTTTGTCACCTGGGTATAATCAGGTTATCAACAATTAAATGTTTGCTTCCTTTAGTTTTTTTAAGCTTTTGGTCACCTCACAGAAGGAGATAGTACTTTTTCTCCTGGCCTGCTTTCTGACACTTTTTATCTAACTGTAACATACACATCTTTGTCATGATGATATGTTCTTGATTAAATCTGTTTGTCTCTCCCCTACATTTTCCTTTCTGAAGCCTTTAGGAACTCAAATGTTTTCACTGCTCGCCAAAGTCCGTTATCTTTGTCTCGATTTGCCTTCGTGTTTTAGCGTTTGTCTGCATTAAAACTTTTTCACATTCACTCAACCAATATATTTGCCAGAGGCAGTGTTTTGCTTGTGTACACACTATGTGTACATATATATATATTTTTTTTTTACATTCTGCATTTCCAATGTGACCAAATGTGATCATTATTCGAAAAATACTTCCACCTCTGACCCACAGAGCAACACGCTGACGCAATTTCCTACACGTTTGAACTGCTCCAGGGGAATTAATTTGTCTTGTATGTTTTTCCAAGCACATTTTGTAATGATTTTTATTCTGGTGCTGGGAAAATAAATGTTTTATTAAAAGTTGCTTTTGGGCAGACAGCCTTTACATACTTTGCTGGTCTGCACCTGTGTGTATGTGTCTATGTGTGATTGAGAAAACAGAAGAGAAACTAAAAAAAAGATGGAACGGTTCAAATGAGAAATGACAGCTACAGTTAGTATGAACAGGTCAGGTCAACTTTGGGTACGTAATCAGATATTGCAGCTATATACAGATAATAAGTTTGCATCTACAGTCACAGTAGAACACTGTCTCTACTACACCCACAGACACACACACACACAGGCGATACACACCTAAACACAAACAGAAGAAAACAATGCCTCGACTCACAGTTTTATTCATGTTGATATGATGCCAGTGGACACACACCCGTGGGGAACACTGCTTTTCTCACCTCGCACAGTCCCACACAAATACACACAAAACACACAACCCCTTTGCAGTCACCTCAGTTTATTTTATATCTAGATCCATGGGTTCAAACACAAACAGGCACACACACGCACACACACACACACACACACACATTCACAGAAAGACACACACGCGGGCACACGCACAAACACTCAAGCACTGAAAAACCCTCCATGCTGGAGTTCAACCCAGGAGACCAGATGTGTCTAGCGTCGGCTGAGTGTACTGAACGCGTGTGTTTGTCTGATTGTTTGCATACTTAGCTATGCTTGTGTTTGGATGCATATATTGCATGTGCACACATTCATGCACGTGTCGTTAAATGCTCAAATATATTGAGACAAAATTAAAAGCCATGAGCTTTAGAAACCAATTAACTCAGTCTGCGTTGTTGTACAATACCATTAGTTCTTCTTCACTTCTTTTCACTCAGTTACTGTAAAAGGAATTTCAGTGATATTCTGAAACAGAAATGTTAGCATGACCTACACAACAACTAATTTCATACAGGTTGTTATATATGGCCAACAGCTTATTATATGAATTTCAGCACATCCTTGTGCATTATTTGCCATTGTGCCATAGGTTAGAAGCCTGCTGGTGCAGCAGCACAGTTCATCTTGCCAAACGGGAAAGTGCTAGTAAATTTTAAGCAACTGTTTATGACAGGCTGTGTATTTAGTCTGCAAGCTGCTCTGGGGAATTAAGCCCATGACCTTTAAGTCGCAGAGCATATTTTCTAAATACTGCTGCCCCAAATCTTCAAAACGACTTGTACAATTCTAGACCAAATGTGCTAAAGCTGCCAATGACAAGACAAAAAGACTTAAGTAAAAGCCAATTGATATCATAGTCCATGTGAGGCCACTGGAACGGGGCACGGGTTTGGTTGGCATCACCATAAAGCGAGCAAAACAGAGTGAGCCTGTGCGACTCTGCGCGAACAAGAAGGAGACTGACACTAGAAATATGAGTGATGGCTTGTGGATACATCCAATAATTTATGTGAGCCAGGTCAGGGCCTGGTTTGTAAGTAATCATCATCACATAATGGCCCCCAGTTGTCTGAAGTCTTCGGTCACCTGTAAGTTTCACCTCAGCAAACAGACACGCCATGTAAACAAAGTCAAATTTTGGCAGATTTAAGGAGGCATTCATGCAGTACAACCACAAGAACAGTTTGTAGAAGACCTTGAGCTTCTCCAATGTTTGTGTCATTTAAACAGGGCTCTTTTTCAGAAATTTGCTTGGAGAATATCTTAATATAATCCACTAGGATTTAAGTGGATGTTGGCAAATTTGAAAAATAAGAGATAAAAGATGCACACATGCGTGCACAAGTGCTGATCGAGCCTCATTGACTACACTGTCAAGGACGGCCATCAATTCTGACTGGCTGTAGGATGAAGGGCTAGTAAGAGAACGACGCACAGCTCTGATGGAGTGGAGTGATTGTCAATATCACCGCATTGATATTGATTACTCTGTTTGATCATATTCTACTATCATTGCATGAGATTCAGTATATGCATACATGTGTAAAAACCCGTCCTGGACAACAGGACGAGCATTCACATTCACATTAAATGCTGCTGTGGACACACGCTCAGGAGGAGGTTTGGGAGCTTACCTGTGGCCGTGGGTGTCCTTTAACAATACACTGCAGCACAAGCGTGTCTCCTTCTTTGATGGTGTAGATTCTCTCACTGATGTTATCATCCTTGACGTTACATGCTGCGCCTGAGTGCACGATCTGGGCATTGGCTGGAGCTGTGAGTAAACGCATGACAACACACGTGCGCACACACACACACACACACACACATACATACATTCAGAGACACAGCCAGGCATGTAGCCATCCACATATACACAGAAACACGGAGGGAGAGAAACCACATTACATATTTAGTAATATCTCTACAGGAAAAAAAAAAAGCTTTTCTCTTGTGGGTGTGTTTGCAATACTAGTGCTAGTATCAATGACTCATGGATAAATATATCACATTACTCCTGCGTCTGCATAAATATAGCTCTTCACACAATACTGGAGTCTTACCCCTGCCAGTCCTTTGACTGGCGATAGAGTGGAAAATTGAACGTTTGGTGAGTTAGTTGGAAGGAGGATTCTTCACTTTGGGGTCACTTTGTCTGAGGTTTTGTCTTAGAGAATGTGGACAATAATGGTTTCCTTCTTTGGGACATGTCAGAAAGTGCAAAGAATGTCCAGTAAACCACAACGCTAAGATGTTAAACCTTGAAACTGTCGGCTCTTTCTGGACTGCGCTCATGCTTTAAGAGCTGACAAAAAAAATGGCTCAACAAAGCAAAACACAGAAGAAGGGATGTTAAAGTGAACTGTTGATTTTTTAAATCAGATTTTGATGTACTTGTTATACTTGGATGTACTCAGCAGCAGAATGGTTCTTGCTGCTGAATGATTGGCTGCTTGGTGTACTCGGGTCACAGCTGTTGGATTTCGGTCAGAAAATCCTGATGCTCATGTTTGCTTGCCAAAGCACTCAATCTGGGATCACTGCCACTAAGAAGATTTCACCATGTTTGGTGCTTAATTGTAGACTTTTGTCTTAGAGAAAATTGCACAGTGTACAGAACTCACAGGTGTCGAACCATGCGAGATCAGAGTGACGACAAAAAACTGAACAAATGCCAAATGTCAGACGATGCTTATCAGTCACCATCACAGGATTTGCATCGGAACAACAGGGCACAGGGTTCAAGATGGGTGACAGTTAAGTTAAATGGCAGCAGTCATTGCTATTTTTACTCAGTTAAAGAAAAACTTGAAGCAGGACTTGATCTCAGATCTTCTTCCTGCTCTTTGACACAATTCATTCATGTTCTACTGCTTATCTGTTTCCAGGTTGCGGGGGCTGCTGGAGCCAAACCCTGCTCATACTGAGGTGAGGGCGGGGTACACAGAGACCAACAACCAATCCCAGACCTACGGACAGTTTACAGTCTCCAGTTAACCCAAACGTGCATCTCTTTGGAGGGAAACCACAGCACCTGGAGGAAACCCACGAAAACATGGGGAGAACATGCAAACAGAAAGGCCCCAGGCCGGTAGCCAAGCCCGCCACCTTCTCGTAGTGAGGCAACAGCACTAACCAATACGCCGCCATGATGCCCTCTTTGACACATTTCCAATACTGGAGAAACATGGATGAATGATAGGAGCCCTCTGCCATCGCAACAACTACAACATCAGAGTCAACTTAATACCGACCCATTAGGTGGGCCAGCTTGCGTGCCAGTAACCTCAAATGGCTTCAACTCCCTTATGATGAGAGGAGACAGGAAGGAGGAGGGGGAGAGACAGAAAGAGTGAGAGAAGCAGCAGGTAAAGAGGAAAAGGCCATAGAGGAGTGTGAAACCCCAGAGAGAGGCGTGGGGAACAGGGCAGCACAATGATGTGATTAGCATCGATTCGCAGAGAGAGCAAATCTTAGCAGTTCTCAGCTGTCATCACTGAGCAGACAGAAGGAAAGTGGGCAGCCTGTTCACCTTAAACTTCAACTCGATCAGACATAATACACAACTCGATCAGGCACCAGAAATCAAGTCCTGAGTAAGAGTGGGCTTAGAGTCCGCCTCTGTGTGAGTGTCTGGAATCCCGAAGACTTTAACGAACAGGGGCACAGCAGATATAGGTTAGATTTTGAAATGCCATTTGATAGATGAAACAGACCTTTTTATTTTTGTCTGTTGTCTGTTCACGCTTACTTTTCATCATACTCTCAGCCTCCGATTCAGGTTCACACACACACACACATGGGAGCTGCCCACTGCAATTATAGTTTTTATTTGTTGGATACTGGGCAGATCCACTGGAGCAATAGGGGGCTAAGTGCCTTGCTGAAGGGCAAGTTGATAGAAGTTGCTGTGGGAGGAGAGATCATGTCTTATTCATCTTCCCTTTTCCAGCATTTCAACTTACTTCTGGCCAATGATCTTCCAGAAAATTGTAACCTCTAGGCTACAACAAATCTCAACCAATCAATCAATACAAACTTAACCCATGAGAGGATAAAGGGATGAAAAACACCGCAATAACAGTTTGGGTCCATAGAGGTGTGCTGCTCTAACTCAGAAAGACAGAGAGCTGATATAAATGGTGAATAATTGTCTCCTTACAACTTATTGGCGTGTCGGCATTAGTTTGCCTCTCTGGAGAGGGAGGGAGGTCGGACAGAGCGGCTCCTGCTCTCGCCTCAGGCAGCTTGGCTACTTCAACTGTCGGATCGACTGGAGAAAAGGAGGTAGTGAAGGCAGAGGAGGAGAGAGAGGCAGGGGGGGGAGTGGGCAACAAAGGAGAAGAAGAAAGCTGAAAAAGTGCCAAATGAGGAGAGTAAAGCAATGAAGGCGGAGAAAAAAGTGATGGTGTCGGAGAACCGCATATAAGGATGACAAAGATGAAAGAATTAGCCTGAGAAAGACAAGCAGGGACAGACAGAGGCGTATTAATGTAACCAGGGATTTGATAAGCCAGATGAAAACAGATGAACGGGAAGGAGTGCTTACAGAGAAAATTGATGTAGAAGAAATGGAAGCAGTTCCTGATAATAATAATAATGATAAGCCAGAGAAAGAGGTAAGTGGATGTAGTCATCCAGGGAAGAGAGACTGACAGCTTGGCCAGTGGGAGGAGAATCTGAACTGGGAATAGTAAACCGAAGGAGTGATGCAAACAAAGCAACCTGTTACACTGCAGAGACACTTACTCTCACTGCCATTTTTTCTAACGTCTAAATAGAATTGTTTAAATTGTAAAAATGGGCAACTGCAACAGTTGTGGTGAAATTCTTGACGCATTAGTTGTTTGTACTTTCATGCAGTACCTAAAAAGACCGCACGGTGTTGATCCAGGTGCATTAGTTCAGTAACTATGACCAAAGACCATCAGTCAAAGAGCTGCTGTTTTGACAGCAATCTATCTGACTGATAATTCATCGATCAAAACTGTTCCAGAGCATGCTGATTGAAAGTGTTACCCATGCATTATTGGAAACTTTCTGAGACGTTCAATGCACATTAGTTGTAAGTGAAATAACTATCGGCAAATGCCTCGTCTGATTAATTGATTTGTCGCCAGCTGCCATGTTTGTTTTTGTTGAGGGGACAGGACATCTCTCACTAAAACTAATGATGAAACAGGAGAGCTGGTGTCAAACCACAGTGACAACTTGAAGGAGTGCCCAGTACTGTCTGTGTGTGTGTGTGTGTGTGTGTGTGTGTGTGTGAGATCATGGTTGAAAAAGTGCATCTTCTGCACTGCTGAAAAAGTGGTTGTATGTACATGAATGAGTCATTGTTTGCGTGTGTGCGTCTGTGTACAGAAGGTCGTGAATCCCGTCGAAACATGAAGTCACGTAGAGCATGATTGATATGCGCAGTTACTTTATTGGAGCTGCTCATGCATGCCAATGAGCTGTCTCAATTCACTTCATTCACAAGAGACCATTTACATGCTTTAGCCTTTCCCCTGCCATCACGAGAGGAGAGGAGGAGAGGAGGAGAGGAAAGGAGGGGAGAGAGGCCAGGAGATGATAAGAGTCAGGGAGAGTGGGTACCCAAGAGAAAAGTGACAGACTTTATCGATTAACTGCAATAGAAGGAAGTGTTCATCTGACCCGAAGAAACACTAATCACACACAGTCGCTCAGACTGTTGGTCAAAAGGCTGTTTCTGTGTGTGTGTGTGTGTGTGTTTGTGGGAGGGGGGGTAACGTCGCCTCAGCATTTTCGTCAGGATTCTTCTCTGCAGACAGGATGGAGGAAGATCAAATGGTCGATGTCACGACCTCCCCCTTTTCATTTTGGCTCGATTTGAGCTTGATATCAAAACGCGTCTGGGACATTGATTTAACATTTGACCTGACCGTTAAATGGCTATTAAAAATGAAAAGACTAACCTTTGGTCAGCTCTCTGGTGCTTTCAATCAACTGTAAATTTCCTTGCTTACACACTAATAAGCGCACACACACACACACACACACGTACACACATAACCGAAGAATAACAGGACATATTTTCTAACTACAACAAGTTTTGTTGTTTTCAAGTATATTTCTAAAGTACCTGAAATGTTTCTCAACAGCTCTAAATCTGTTCCTACAGCCAAAGTAGTTTTTTTCCCATTCAAATATGAATTTCAATGGTGCTGATTGAAGTGGCACCTTTTCAGACACAGATTGCCTGGCTGACTATTAGTTCTCGCACAATTTCATCCTTCGAGGAAACTGGACCAAAGTGATATCGCTGCTCTTCCTCTGCATGCACATTTCTTAGAGTGAAAATCAGCCACTTCCAAATGAAGATACCACAAATGGCGACACGGCAACAGCGACACGGCAACAGCAACACGGAAGAGTTTAATGGAACACAAATTAAAAAGTGTCATGGCCTACAATAATTGTTATTATTATTATGTTAGCAACAACATAGTAAATCTTGTGTGTATATGAAAGATCTCTGAATTTTTATATTCAACAAAGGAAAAAAACATTTGAAACAGTTTCAGTTGGATCAAACCGACTGCATGAAGCATTTCTTGAAGCATTTATAGTGAGACAGATTGAATAAAGGCTCCTACAAGAGGTGAAGCCATGTAAGCCAACAGACCAGTGTGTAACTTTGTTGTGCGTGTCCTACCTTGGGGAAGCTAACCAGCTGTGATATCAGCCTGATGTCAAGAAACACAAACACAGCAGATGAATTAGTGAACAGACCGGTGTGTGCTCTATATCTGCTGAAATGTTTTACTAAAATGGATGTGATTGCTCTTAAATAGCAGAGCCGTATCGTCGGTCCCAGCCTGGGAAGAAAGCAGATAAGATTGTTTCCCAGAAAGTCCATTTTGAATATTATTATTATGCTGTAGGACATCAGATTGTTGCCAAAAATAAAAAATAAAATGTTTAATAAATCAAGATAAAGTGCTGTGGCCATGGAACTCTGGTGTGTCATTAAGTGAAAGGAAATAGATATCACCTGTTGAAAAGCACACACCCTACTGAGAGGTACTGATTAAATCACCACAGTGACAGAGAAGACAATAAGAAAGCACAATGTGAATTAATTACACACACACACACACACACCAGACGGACAGATTGTACGTTACACTATTTTGCCTAATGATTAGTTCAAATGGAAGGAACACGCTGACAGAGAACTGAAGATAGAAATTAGGAAAAGGAAGGGAAACCGATCCAGTATATTTAATATTCTGTATTTCATTTACAGTCTCCATCTCAATCAGCAGGTTAGGACGCAGTTGGCTGTGTGCGATACACCCCATGATACCTATCACACCCATGTTTGTCAGTCAGAGAGTGTGTGTTTTTCACCACAGTCACTGTAAGAGGGCAAAGAGATTGTGCGATCAACAAAAGTGTCAGATGACAGCAGAAGATAATAAAGGTGGATCAGTGGAGAGCTGAGGGTAAATTGGACAAACAACAAAACTGTAATGGAAAAGAGGAGCGGAGGCAGCAGCAGTTTCCTGGCAGCACTGCGGGCTTTATATCCAAGGACAGTGAACCTTCTCTTTGAAATATAATTCAGTATAAATTATTGGCAGACCCAGAGGAAAGAGGGGAAAGACAAAACTTCCATGACCCTCAAGTTGTCCAGCCAGTTTATTTTGGCTGCACTGTTCGATGCTTCACCTTCATTCCAAAGTAACCTCAAAATGTAGCGTTTCTTGTTTTGTTTGTGTGTGTGTGTCTGTCCGTTTGCTCTTATGATATCAAAAAGTTCAAATCCAGATAACCCAGCAAAGAATGTGGTCAAACTCCTTTAAAGTCTGTGTATAAAATGACCATTCCCTCCGAAATGTAGACAAAGAGGTGTAAAATAAGACGAGGAGAAAAGAAAACATTTCAGGGGTGGGGGAATCGCGGCTGCGTCCGCGGCGGAGGGCTTGGAGTGACCTGAAGTGATGGAGGGTTTGTAGAGAGCGGCCAAACATGACTCACTACTCCGTAGAAGAGCGTCTGCTGCTCTTTCACTCTCCCGAGGTGAAAAGATTAAGATAGGAGCGGGAGGGAGAGGGCGCATCCCCACAAAGGGATGAAAACGACTCAGATCTTCGGCACAGACAGACAGAAGGGGAGACGAGAGGCAAGCGTGGAGAGGGAGCGAGGAAGGATGGAGATGGAGACACTAAAGAGATGTGCATGACTGACATTCCCTTTGCGAGAGCACCATTCACAAGGAGGCGAAGAAAAAGAAAAGAGGAGAAAAGTATTTCACACTAGCCAACAATATTCTGTTTCACGGGTGCGGTTCCACGTGTTGATGCTCAACCTTTCAACACGCAGTAAGCTATTTTGGGTATCTCTTCACCTAACGAGCCTTAGACGATAAAACAAGCATCAGCATCAACGCCGAGTGCATCCGATAATGTACAATCTCTGCACGGCTGGTTATCTCCCAGCAGTTTCTATTTTTTACAGTTTATTTCTCTCCTACATTCTCCATTTACACCCGTGAAGCACACAGTCAATAGTGAATAATTACATAGTGGTCAATTCTGCGAGGCCGAAATGGAAGAAAAATCTGCCCCTACATTTGGAAGGCAAAAGGAGTACAAGCATTTTACGCACATCGCGTGATGGCCTGCATTTCACATGCCCATGAGTTAACTTTCATCCAGTTTACAGTTGCAATTATGGTGGGCTCTGAGCACGGCACAAGACCAACACTAACACTGTATTATGAGTCTGATTCAGCAAACGATGCAAGTCACTCAAGAACGGTCCGTCAGAAACACAAGGATGGAGTTGCACAATATATCTTATAAAACATGCTACATGTTCTTGTTGCTCAAAATGAGAGAAGATAGTTTCATTAATTAATCCCAAAGAAAAGTAAACAACATTGTCATTCACATTTATGGGGAACTTAAGAATACATCAACGCGCAGGTCAATTTGCAACAGCACCTGCTGATAAGCTTGATTGGAATTTAAAGTGCTAAGACACAACCTCAAACACAGACACGCAGTCTGGTCTGAGTGGAGTTTAGAGCTGATGAAAACAACAGTAGCTTTCTGCCATAAACACATCAACACCATTATTTCAGATAATTAAGGGCAGAGTTGCCATCATGAAAAGTTTTTTGTGTGCCAGCTGATCAAAAACTTGACAGTTTCCATCAAATCTTCATTACAAACTCGCACTTCTCTCATTGAACTGGAAGCCCCCTGTTGGGGGTTTTCATAAGATATACTCACTCACGTTGTTTGATAGTCTGCTATTGAGGTCGACATGCAACACCCTGGTGGGGAAACTCTAACCCCCCGTTATCTAATGGTTAATGTGATCTTTTGGCTGTTGTCACAGGTCACTGGCTCTCTCCTTGCCTACTGTCCTGTTACCCCTCACTGTCCAGTCTTTGCGAATATCTGAGTGGACAGAAGAGGAGCAAGAGATGAGACAGAGCAGCCACTCATTCACGTGCCATGGGTCCCTTTAGAAAATGTAAGACATTCGAGCCAGGTTTGATATTTGCACTTCACACTTTCGACATCATCATTGCCACCAACCAACCTCTGGGTCTCTGAAAGCAGGACGAGCATCTGTTAAGACAAGAAAAGGCAATAAGGGCAACGAGAAAAGAGTGTTGAAAACAGGTCGAGGACTGTAACAGCTGGCAAGTCCTGGAAAATGCAGCAAAGGGTTTCCTTCTTTTATAGTGTGTGTGTGTGTATATTTACACACACACACACACACACAGCATACCACACAGACCAAATCAGGAGGAGCATATGGCTATATTTAATGTACTTTTCTGAATCCGGATGAGCTCCATGTGAGGAGAGAGGAGGAAAGGAGAGGGGAAGAGAGGGGAAGGAAAGGAAGGAGAGAGGAGAGGTCATGTGACCCACATCATATGTCCGCCTGACTGTCTACCTGACCTTATGCCATTCAACCATAATGCTTCAACTTAGTCTGATACCACACAAACACACACACACAAAACAAAGTAAACACAAAGTAAAAAAAAAAACTCCTCTTGTGTGTGTGTGTGTGTATTTCCAAGGAGACTCCAGCAGAACAACCAGAAATGCATGGTGGTCAGTTCAGGTGAAGTTGTAGGAAGGAAGGATGTAGTTTGAAAGGATGAAAGGAGAGGAAAAGAAAAGGCGAGCGAGAACAAACACTTGAATAAAAGGTCAGAGTAAAAGCCGGAGGTAAGGAAGGAGGCAGATGTATGCACGTGTGTGTTGGCGGGGGAGGCTGCAGCAGAATAGAGTGTAGACAAGAGGTGAGATATTATATATTCTCTCTGTTTTAGCCACCATGTCAGTAAAAGGACTGAAATTGGAAAATTGAAACTGAAGGACAATAAGGAGACATTTCAGATGAAGAGTCAGAGATGGAAAATGCCAAGGCAGATAGAAATACTGAGCGAAAAGCCGAGTGAGAGAGGTCCCGCCAAGTCATACAGTGAGGGAGACAAAGAAAAAGTCAAGCAGAGACTAAACTGCAACACCAGAGAGCCAGAGACGGAGAAAAAGCAAGAAAATAATAACTATTATAATTATAATTGATACCTCGAGGAGGAAACTCCCTGCATTTGGCAAAAACAATCACACTTTGAATGTCGTTATTGGACTCACACCCAACCACTGCAGTCATTTCACTAATTGATAAATAATACTCCGTTAATGTGTCACACCTCATTCGACACCGGTCCTTTTCAGCTGCTAGGAAAGGATTTAATGAATTGTTGGCTCACAAAGGTAGGTCTCCGTAACTGTGGAGAAAACACCTGACGTCATTCTGTCATGTATACCAGCATGTACAAAGATCTGCGGATAGATGGATGGATGGAAGTCGTTTAAAAAATTAATCGGTGAAAACAATGGCTGAATGTTATTTTTCATTTTTCATTCTGTTACATGACCCCCTGCAGTTATTCTGTCACTGAATTAGCAAATTATAAGACAGATAAAAATTAAGGAGATCCGAGAGCAGTCACCTCAAAGCAAAAAGGTTCGGGCATCTTTCTGCAAGAAGCCTCCTCACACAGTCCAGAGACATGCAGGTTTAGGTTATGTTAGGTTAATTGGTGACACTAAAGTGCCTCTGAGTGTGAATGGTTGTTTGTCTCCATATGTCAGCTCCACAGTAGACCGGCGACCTGTCCAGGGTGAACCCTGCTCAGTGTCAGCCAGGATTGGCTCCAGTCTGCCACAAACCTGATGGAGGAGATGCTGAACGGAGGAGGAGAGGGAGAGATGGATGGATGGAAGTATTGGAGCTTTTTAATCTGAATTTGATCGTCTGGTCGGCTTCATTCAGGGCGGGCGCTTCATTTGCATTTACCAAGATTAAGAAGGAGGCAAAAATCTGTCACCAGACAAGATCAAAGATCAAAGTCTATTCTTGCTAAAGTTTTGGAGGGTTGCGTAAGAGAGGAGATATAAAATTATTCTGATGGTTAAAACCACAAATATATCTCATTAAGGATATCAAAACTTCTAATCAAGCTGCAGAAAAAGGTAAAATACTGGATTAAAACATGATTGTAAATATTTTTTCCTGTTCCAAGTCTTCAGAAAAATTAACAGACCTCACAAAGACTCAAATAAGCTCTAAAAGCCAAGGCTGTCGAACGATTTTCTGATTCTGGTTATTAATCTGAGGAGTCAAAGGACAGCAGTGGATTAATCACCATTCCTAAAACAGTCATTCATTCATCTGTTTCCTGGAGCCAATCCCAGCTCACTCTGGGTGAGGGGCGGGGCCACCCTGGACAGGTCGCCAGTCCATCACAGAGACAGACAGAGATCAACAACCACTCACATTCAGACAGCTTAGAGTCAGCAGTCAACCGAAACATGATGTCTTTGGACAGGAACCGAACCGACGACCTTCTTATTGCCAGGCAACCGTGCTAACCACTACGCTGCTGTCCTACCAGCCAGTGTTTGCTGAAGCAAATACAGGATGGATGGATTGGTTGACTTTGCAACAGTTTTATGGGCCGTATTAACAATGTAAAGCAGTTCTCACCACTGAAGCTCGATTGGGAATCAGAGAAAATCCTTTATGAAGTGCCTTTCAGATTTATTTCAAATAAAAAGGAAGCATAATAGGCCTGAGGGAACACAATGTCTCCAGAAATATAGCTTTCCAAAAATATGAAAAAAAAAAAATTATATTTTAATTTTGCTTTACAATGGCTGCTAATTAGTTTGGACTTTGTGGCAAGTAATGTGATTAAATAAAATAAGGAGTTAATTGCAGCCTTTTGATTCATTGCCTGTTAATTAATACTCACTGGTTGATCAAGTGACGATCCTTTTAAAAATGCTGCATCTGAACTAAACATTGGCTGGTAAACCTACAGTTACAGCACTTTAGACATTAGACCATGTTTAGCTGTCTAATTGGCCAACGTGCACTGACGGTCTAAAAAACATGAAGCACATTCTTTTAAGAGAAGAATTTTTATAATTAGGCAAGATAAAACATGATGCTATTTTCTCTCTCTGCCAAACTGTGAACTGTTTGTCATTCAGAGTAAGAGAGCTGAGGAAGACTTAAGGTGCAGGCTACAGGGGGTTCACATCTGGTGCATTTGGCAAAGACAAACCACATTAATTACAGATGCTGAATGTGTGTCTGGAGACAAGAAGAAGGGAAAGAAAAAAAGAGCAGAATGTATGTTTGTATGTAAGTGCAGCTTTTGCGAAGCTGGACTGTTATGTAAATCACACGTCAGAGTGGATTACAACGCACAACAAAGATATGCTTTCTGAAAAATTACCCCATTTCTTTTTTTCTTACGATTTCAAGCGCAAAGAAAGTCCGGTGTTGAGAGCTTGAGAGAGGAAAGAGGAACGGGGAAGATCAAAAGGTGTGGAAAAGGCTTCGAGGATAGCTGCAAGTGTGAAACTTCTGATGTTTAAGAGAGAGTTTCATTCAGTGTGCTGTGATTGGCAGTTTATATAATTTTAATTGTATATGTCAGCTATTCCTGATTGTTGGTTTTAATGCCCATCTAAAAGCTAAAGTATTTAGGTTCCAGAGAAAAAAGCTGAGAGAAACTGGATTAGTCATAAGTCAAACTCACCTAAAATGTGGCTCTCTCTCTGTTTGTGCGTGTCACCCAGTGCCATCAGCTTTGATGAATTATCTGTTATCAGCCTGCTCTGGATGAGCCCTGCTCCAACGAAACTGGAGTGGCAAGCTGTGCTCTAAAACCGTACAGGGATAGCTGGCAGCGGATGACCTTGATTTGGCTGTTTGGCTAAATAGGCATTGATGGGTCAATGCATGGAAAATAAATAAAGAAAAAGGCAAATTTTATTCAATTAGATACAACAGAATCTACTATAAATCTCTCCTTTCACCTTCCAGAGCACCTATTTTGTTTATTTTGTCACAGGGAGCTAGAGTCTGTCCCAGCAAACACTGAGCAAGAGGCAGAGTACACCCCAACAGGTCATCTGTCTATCACCAGCCTGACAGATGTGAACACATCAACAGTCACACTCACACTTACGAATCATTTCCAGTTCACGTGTTCTGCTGAAGAGAAAGTATAAGCAATATTAGACTGTATGAATTGGTTGACCAGCAACGTACCCGTATTTCCCCATAGTTAACCATCGTCCTTCCTTAAAACCTTTTCGATTACCTATCAAACCTTTGACCTCCTCCAAGGCAACAATCTCACCTACAAGTTCAGACGGCCAGATGTACCAGCTACCATTCACTAATTATCTTGACTTATATGAAATGAATATGTGGTTCATTTCCTGTCTTTTGTCGGCACAATCTGTGTTACTGACCTCGTGAAGAACAGAGGCAGGAGTGAAGCAGCTGACGAGTTTGAATGAGTTTTCATCGCAACCTTAAAGTTCTTTAACTAAATTAGATCTTTTCCAGCCATTTTAACTGATCATTGGAGTGAATTTCATTAGCTGCTGTTTCACACAGCTTGGGTGGGGTGATCATTAGTCACAGTCTTTTGTCATAAATTATGGGCTGAGGAACTGTTGTACAAAGAGCAGTATAATACAATCCCTCCCCGATTCCAAACGTTCGTAATTTTTCTGATATGAGAGAAGCCAACAAGAGAGAAAAAAAAAAAAAAAAAAATCAATCCAAATTACTTCAGACAGAGTAAAGATTGCTCAGCAAAGAAAAGAACTTGAACAGAATAAGGACTGAGAGAAGAAACTTTTTTGAAAGTTTTTGCACTGAAGGTGTATGTGTCAGTCTGTCTGTCTGCTGGAGTTATCTCAGATCTCTTTCAATAATAATAAAGCCTGTGTCGTGCATTACACATTTGCTATATGTGATGATAAAATATATCAGCCAAACAGCAATCTCATACACAGAGAGCAACAGTGAAGGCAGATAGAGATCCTGATGGATTATCTGCTAACTGACAACACGTCAGATACAGGCGCAGCCACAAGAGTGAACGGTGAGCCCCAAAATTCACTGCCAGAGTAAAAGCAGTAAAAGTTAAGTTGTGCATCTGTGACTTTTAATTGAGTGCACAATGGTGAGCACTTGGTCCATCTTTATCTACAACAACACGTTTGTTCTCTTCCAAGGTAACTTTGGAGTTACATTCTCCTCACAGACGCAGATATCGACTGTGATGCGATAAATCACATCTTTGAGCCACATCTACCTTTTTCCTTTTGTCTGCCTCTTTATCTTTGCAGACAAACCCCATAGCCTTCATACTCAAATCACAATGTGTCGATTATGAACAAGTAAGCAAAGCTAAAGCACAAGAATTATTGCAGCAGTACCTGTTCTCTGATATATATATATATATATATATATATATATATATATATATATTTATTATTTATTTTTTTTTTTAGTTCTTTTTATTTTTTTTAAAGCTATGGTTTGGGAGAACAGGCAGGGTTGGAAAAGTGCCTGAAGGGTCCCAGAGGCTTGAAAAGATTGCTGACATGTTTTTCTGAGGCATTTTCTTTATAGGATGAAAGATCACATTTCTCAGATTTGCAAAATAAGCCACCAAAAAAAAAAAAAAAAAAAAAAAAAAATATCCTCTCCGACTTAATGCGTTTGAACAACAATGGCTTATCAACAGTGTGTTATTTAACAGTATTAGCTAATTTAATACAACCCAGCAACAAAGAGTCAGATTAAAAAAACAAAGGACAAATGAGAAGAAAGAAGAAGAGAGGGAGACAGAAAATGTGTAGCTTTTCACATCAGCTGCAGTATGGGCAGTTTCCTTCTCTCATCACCACCTGATGTCTGCCATATGGCTAAACCTCTTGTTGACTACACCTAACACTGTTCATTTGCTGTGCAATTATAACATAAATCAACCCACACAATCATGAAACTTGAATGAAGGCTTTCATGACATCACGCTCTTAATGACTTGTTATTCGAAATGAAGAACACTGAAAGCTTCTCTGAAGGGAAAGGTCTCACACTCAGTGATGCTTTTGATACTTCAAAAGGTGGTAATTCATTTTAAATGCAGTGTGAAATTGGTCATGGTTGGGTAATCCAGCACAAAATGGTTGTGTTTAATGAACACATGAGCTGAAAAGGTTCACTATGCGAGAGGAAGAAACTAATTGGTGTCAACTACAACTACAGGCAAATAGGCGTTCGCATTTCATACAATGCACAGTTTAACTGGAGATCGTTTTCTTTATCATTTGTGTGGTTTGGGTGCATGTGCAAAAAATAAATAAATAACACAAGCCATTTTAAAAATTTTCCCAGTTTTATTTTTTAGTGCATGCACACCCACACCTGCAAACACAAATCATCTTTGAGCTCAGTGTGTTGTCATCCCAACACCTCTGTAGTTTCACTCTGGGCTTCAGAAAGAGAGAAACAGAAGGGAAAAACAAGACATCAGAGTCTTTTGAAGTCTCCTCTTCCCTGTTTTGTCAAAGAACTTTGACAAGAGTGGAGGAGGAGTGTTGATGAGAGCTGGAGGAGATGGCTCCTAATTGGCTGCATGAGGAAGAAGACGAGGACAAGGCCAAGCAGGCTTCCTGATAAATCTCAGAGTTGTGACTGGCAGCAGGTGAAAAATACAGCTCCACAATGAATGAGTACACCTATGCCCTCGTCCCCTCCTTTCTGTTTCAGGCCTGACTGTTTGACACTTTTTTTTTTTTTTTTTTGGCGTTAGCGAATGTGGACCAGCAGATTTGTGCGATTGGCGATTGCTGCCATCGCAGAGAGCAACAGCACAAATCTGAAGAAGCTGCTCTTCTCTAACCTTTCCTGAATATAAAGAATAATGGTTTCAGTTGGCTTATACTAAATATAGAATCAGACTATATTGAAGGAATTGTGTAGATGAAATGCCAGCGGAGGATAAACTCTAAGTAGGGGGAAAAAATATGGAGAAGCCTGGAGAGCTATTCTGATCAAATATTGTTAAGAAACTTGCCAGCTCAATAAACAAACTAGCTCAAGGACATGGTCAGAAGATACAGCAGGAACAGCACCCTATCTTTTCCTCTGCTCTTGTCATATAGTGTGTATATAAGGCAACAGGAATTATTCAGTATTTCTGACTGTGTATTCTGTGCCACAATGTGGACCACTGTGGAAGAGGGAAAGAATAATGTGTCACATTAAAGAGACAACACACAGTAGAAGCTTGTTGAGCAAATTCCAGACAGCTGTTTCAGTGATGCAATCAACTTTTCAGCACAACCCTTAGAAGCTGAGAGGAGTGAAGGATGCAGAGGAGATTGAGATGAAGAGACAAAGGGTAAGGGTTAAAAAAGGAAAGTCAAAGGAGAAGCAGAGAGAAAGAAAAGTAAATTAAAACGTTAAGAATGAAAAAGGAGTAGAGAGCAGAAAAAAGAAGCAGAGCCAATAGAGAGAGTGAGGAGGATAGAAAAGAAGAAAATTAGTAAAAGTAAGTAAAACAAACTAAAAAAAAAAAAAAAAGACAGAGAAACAAAGACAGTGACAAAGGAGAGAGGAGAGGAAGCTAAAGTAGAGAGCAAGCAATGTGCTGTCACTGAGTGAAATGCCACCCGGCCTGTCACATATCTCTACAATATTAATTACACTGTGCCACGCTTCTGAATAATGGAACAGCCCTATTTAACCAGACTGAATAATTTAGCAGCTGCTTGGCCTAGTGTTTATAACAGGATCGATAAGCAGCGAGTACAGGTAATGAAATTCCAAAGGGAACCTCAAGGAGGAAAGTTGAGTTCACCTGCACTGAGTTAGAGGGGCGGGTGTGTGTGTGTGTGTGTGTTTGTGTGTGTGTTTTATTTCTCTACTGTTTATTTACTGATTTATTTCAAATGTACTTTGGCTTAGAATCCATTGAGAAGGCTCTGTTTTTTACCACCACTTTTGTTCTTCTAAGTATTTGTGTTTGAAAGAGATTATTAACTGAACTAGTAATTATATTTTAAGATGAGTCATCTAGTTGAATGAACTCTATATTGAGTTGTGTATGAGATGAATTGGTATGATGGACCTCCTGTACAGTTTTATTGTCAGTGTCAGGGTTATGAAAGGTATACAAACACTGCCTCCACAAATGGTGTGCAAGGGGATGTATGTTTTCTTAACCTGTGCTCATCATGGGCTGTTTCACTGACAGCAACGTGATTTCCTTGATAAAACTCCCACACAGATCTTATACTCTCGTGGAAGTTGTCCAGCACAAATGGTCAGTGACATTTCTCCACTGGAGATTCACCCAGGGTTAAAGTTTCACAAGTTCAAGGTCACTTTCTCTAATCAAGCAATATTCAGGTCACAACTCAGCCATGCATTTTGTGCGCTTACAGTGCTGCTCTGCAAAATGCTCTTTGCATGTAGGCGGAGAGGAAGGTGTCAGTGCTCAGCTTTGGATTTTACATACAGACTACTCAATTTCATTCCATTACGGGTGAACTGATCGAGGCCTGAATGTTAGAGAAGTGACAGGGTTGAGGTTTGATTGTGGGGTCAGGTAAAAATTGCTGTCAGTTTTTTCCAGCAGAACTCGCTCATTGATCATACACAGCTCCTGACAGATAAGCATCAGTGTAGTTCCCCCAGCTCCACCTGGCCTGCATCAACAAGGATTGCCCCACTGAGATGTGAACTGTGTTTGTTTGCTGGGGTGATGAAGCCGATGTCAGTAAAGTGACTTTCTTGCTATTTAACATTTGAGGACATAAAAAAAAACTAACCTTGGAGGTGGATTAAAATAATTAGTTGCCAGGAAAGTCAGATAGTTGTTTTTTTTTTGTTTTTGTTTGTTTGTTTTGTTTTTTTTTTTACTTCAGCCGGAGCACATAAACTTAATGCATATGCATGCCAATATTCAACAAAATGAGCAATATAGATTCACAGATGCAATCCAAATGTAGAAAGCTACAATTCATCCTGGAACTACTTAAATTGGTAATGATAGGCCATAGCAAGCGAGAAAATTCTCTCCTGGAACAAAAGGTTGGTGCAATCATGGCATTGCCCTTTCAGTGAATGCACTTCATATTCACATTGTATCTGCCTGAATGTTTCCCTTAGGTGATATGGCCGTGAACGCACGTGTGTGTGTGTGTGTGTGTGTGTGTGTGTGTGTAAGTGTGTAAGTGTGTATGTAGAACAGTGTGTTCGGTGGGCACAGCAACTCTTTTCCCTGTTAATCAGCTCCACCATCCTCCCCTCCCTGGGAAATGGATGTAAGCAAAAAGTTAAAACACGTATTTCATAAATAAATCACACAGTAAATAATAGGTGTTTGTGTTACCCACGACAGTAGACAAGGCTGTAGGTAATCCGAGAGAGGGAGAAGATTTACTCTCTCATGCCGAGCAGGCTGGATGAGGCGAGACAACTGAAGATAATAAACATGCATTACTAGAGACTGGGAGTAAATACAACAGGTACAAAGGGCCAAGAATGGCCGGAGGATGGAGGGGGCTGAAAAGGAGGACGGATGGGAGGGGCGAAAAGAGGAAAGAAAGGAGGAGGAAGCGGGGAGGCTTTTTACTGTAGGTTAGATATTTTGAAGCACAATTTAGAAGTAGCAAATACTCTTCTGGCATCAGTTTGTACATTTGTACAAAGCAACCTGCTGTTGATACAAAACAAAACGGCACAAAAATACATTTTAAATAAATTACAGCAAGTTTAAAAATAAAAAGATGGATTCAGCCAGCTCAAGATTCACGTTGAATCGATACTCATATTTTTGCGATTGATGTGATTTCGGTTTAAATACCAGAACATGCACATGAAGCATAATCACCTTTGTCACTGCTTTACTTTTTAAACACACTTACAACACATGCCTAACACTGCATGAAATCATTTAATATTCATATGCAGAGAGAAAGGGAGATAGATAACATGCACACAGTCGACTTACTCAAGCATATATTTTTCAGTTTGCCATAAATCCTTGCAGGCACCAAGCCATAGCCTGTAGAGTTATTACACCTCCACAGCCTCTCACTTCCTCTGTTTCAGTTTCTCCAGGGCTCTCTCTCCCCCCCTCTCCCTCCCATTATCAGTTCTTTTTCTGCAGCTCAGTTTCTCTCTCATCTCATCTGGAAAACATAGCCATCACTGAGGTCATTGTCTCTGAATGAATAGTCATTACTTGTGGGATAAAAAGGCACTTTTGGACTCTGCTTTGAGCAACAACAGCCTTGTCCAGTGGCAGTAAGTTTTTTTGTTTTGTTTTGTTTTTTTTAACCACTTCAAGTGGTCAAAGAATCCAAATAAAAAGCAATAGTGCCAATGACTCAAAGAATATCATCACATCTATCAGCATTTATTTATATGCTGCATCGCTGTGCCAGGGCTGAAAACTTCCTTTTGATTCCTTCCATCAATATCCTTGGCGCTTGGCATGGTGCCCCAGTGTTTAGCAGCACAGCAGCAACCCAAACCCCAGGCCTGGGGCCTCTCTGTGTGGACTGCTGCGTCGGTACCCCCTGGGTAGTCTGGCTTCATCCAACAGTCCAAAGATGCACATTTAGGTTAACAGGCGACACTGAATTCCCTTTAGGTGTGAGTGCAAGTGTGGATGGTCGACTCAAAGCAGCAACCTGACCAGGGGGAACGCTCAGAGTCAGCGTGGTATAGATAACTGATGGATAAATAACGTAAATGAACTGGTTAAATAAAAATAAAAATACATGAAATTTAAAACTTAAGTTTGACAATGCCACTGAGATGAACAGGAATAAATAATTCTTTTACTGTTCTCTCTATTTTCATTGTTCACAGATGATTATCTTTTGGACACATCGTTATGAGGCAATGAGAGCTATAACGTGAATTAAATCTTCAGATGCATTTTAAGGTTTTGATCCCGATGAGAAAAATGACCCCAAAATTTCCTGCTGCTCATTTGCAAACATTAAAATCAATGTTCTGACCAGCAGAGATCACACTGTTTAGCCTTCAACACATAAGCCAGTTTTTCTTTATTTGCGTCTTTTCAATACTGATTCTGGTGAAAACGTATTTTGAATTCAAGCTTTTTCTTCACAGACACGTACACATCATCTAATATCACTCCATCTCCCTCTGTGAGGCCTGACTTTTTCCCCACTGGCTTTCATTTTTAATAGAGCACTTGGCATCTGATTTAAGTCCAATCTGGAGTGTTAATTAGCTAAGCTGCTCTGCTTTAAAGTGCGTACACTGAATAAGGTCAAGACAACAACGACAAAACGACAAAAGTTTCTTCAAAAGCAACTCAGGAGTTCAGCGACTGTGACTAGAGGAGCTCCTTCCCCCCCCCCCCATCTAACAAGACAATTTCTTTTGAGCCTGAACATGAATAGCACTTAAGGAGAAAAAAAAAAGATAGAGTGACCTGCACAAAATTGATTGACTTGTCCAAGTAGTCTGAGTCCTGCAACATACAAGACTGTACTCACCAGAGCAAAACTCAGAGCAACGAACATATTCCAAAACAAAAACTTCCCACCATCCACATTTTATTCAGTTCAGCATCCCCAGAGAATTCATATATATTCTGTGACAACAGGGTGCCGGCGGTGTGAGGACGCTTTAACACCTTCTACTGCGCTGAAGCTTGACTGATGTCCCTACATCCTCAGTCTGATCCTGATAAAAGCATCTGCCAACAGACTTAATACAGATGCACATTTTTATCATGTCACATTGTGGGGACATTGTAGGGTGAGGACATGATTGAGATTTGAGTTTAGGTTGAAGAAGTTATTGCTATAGTTTGGGTGAGCCTTTGGGTGACGAATGCAAGTCAGCTTAATGTCATGTGTGAAGTGATGGAAACATGGCTAGATTATGTTTGTACTAAATGTGCGTTTTTGCGTATATGTGGATATAATAGGTTGCGGTCTTGCTCCTTGAGCATTTGCACTGAGTGTATAGGCAGTGTACATCGATGAATAATGAGGCTATTACAACCACAGCAGACCTCAGAGCACCGGCTGCTCTCATTCAATAATGTGTGCGCATTCCTGCGTATACAATAAGTGTGAGTGTGTTGCAATCGCGTGATCCCTGTAGTCGATTTGTCTGATGGACCTTGCTCTAGTTTCCTTTTTATGAAATGCTTCTGCTTAAACACCACAGGCAATTTGATATTCAGTTCACGGAATGAGTCCTGTGCACATTTGTCCGTGTCGTTGAGATGTATGTGATAGTTTGAAACAAAGACACGTAAGCATGTCGAATAAATACATGCTTGTAAGCATTTGTGTCAAAGACATTCATAAAAGCTTTCCTTTACCTTCCTTCACTGTCACGGACACTAAAGAGGCCTCACCCTCGGCCTTAACTCACTTTTAATGAACCTTTTGAGTAACCTCATCCCCACTAAAGTCATTTTCTGACATATACATCACATAGCAGTCCAAGTAATGTATAAAAAGTAATAATTGTCAAACACTTCTGTCATTCAGAATGGAGCCGTTGCCCTTTGCAGTCCTTCATTAGAGAGCAAAGAAGCAGTATAACAGCGCCATCCATATAGCCCCCTTTGTTAACATTATCATCAAATGCCACGTACACC
Organism: Echeneis naucrates; assembly: GCF_900963305.1. Lineage (NCBI taxonomy): Eukaryota > Metazoa > Chordata > Actinopteri > Carangiformes > Echeneidae > Echeneis > Echeneis naucrates. The sequence continues at coordinate 22,066,475 of NC_042513.1, read as the reverse complement.
AAAAAGGAAAAGTGTAGATAATTAATGTGTCCTCTTAATATAACACCTTTTCTTGAGCCTTTTGGAGCAAAACATTTTATACTGTAAATGACTCGATTAAGATGTTCATCTTTATAAACGTGTTTTGCATACATGCACGGATACAGTTTATCCTTTAAAAGCCAGGTTATTTATTTATTTATTCACGTTTAAAAAAAGTTTTACTTATTTTGAAAGGCTACTCGCTTGTAAGCACAACTTCCGGGTGTTTTGAGTGTGTCATTGTTGATGTCATGATAAATAAGTTCCTGTCTGATATCAGCACAAGGTTTGTGATTGTTTTGTTTGGTGCCCAGTTTAAATGCAGTGCGCTTCTTGAATTCATATAATGTAATTACGCTGTGATTTGGCTAGCAGAACATTAATTAGTTAGCGTAGCTGTTCTGTTAGTTTAAAAGAAAGAAGACGAAGGGGAATAATTCATGATTGATGATTTAGCAGCTAAAAAAAATTTATAATTGAATTTTTTTCGTACAGGATAAAATACAGTAAATTATAATTGTATTTTTGCTCTTTTTCTTTCGTTCTTACTGTGTTTCTTCGGTGTTTGGCATGTTCACTCAAGTGCACGAAGACTAAACAAATAAACGCTGTGAAACATCAGTTGAAGAGTCCGACCATCAATTGGCCACGGATGCCACATATACTGTTTACAAAACAATTTGTATGTTTCGCTATGGCTAACATGGCTGCTTTATCCATCATTGTATTTTCAGGAGATATTATAATGTGTCCTCTGAGCAGCGCTACTTCTGCAGAGCAGACTGGACACGTCAGTCACTGCTATGAGTCAAGTCAAAGCCGTGAAGAAGTTTTAAAATATTTTCTCTTGTCTGAGAGATGCTTAAAAAAAAGCAAATGCACGGTCAATTTTTTTTCTTGTGGGTTCCAATAGAATTAATGTTCAGACCATTAAGAGGCGCAAAAAATGTAATTTTAAAGAAAATGCAGAAATGAAATAGAAAATAGAATATAATGATTAGTAAATGACTTAAAATTAAGAGAATTCATCGATAGACAGTTGTAAATCAGAGGGAAAAGAAAACGCATGTGCTTAGTCGTACTTAAGGAAGCCAGCCTAGAAGACAGCACATCCCTAACTGACCTTGTCACCTCCTGCAGCTTCTGATAATGGCTGCTCTGTGATCAGTTCCCCTGGGTAAAGACATCTTTACACCTCCCCAGTGGTTGGTACATCTGTCCCAGTTCCGGTTTGAAGACTGTGGTAGGACAGCGAGAGGTGAAATCCACCCTCAAAGACAATTCGCTGTGACCGACAGCTCGAGTTTAGCTGTCATAGGTGGATATAAAGACATTTCTTTTGTCCCCTATCTTCTGCCACTGTGGTTTTATCACTTCATGTCAAACCGTTGTTCCTGCAACAAGAAATTTTAAAGTGTCACTTCTGTAATCAAGTACGGATGCTAAAACCTCCATCTATGTGCTCTGTCTCATAAGTCCCGCGTCATACTGCTTCCTATCATTGACATATTGAGCAAATGTAATATTTTCCACTTTAAGTGAAGAATGAAGTTTAAGTTTTAGTTCACTGGCTTTTCATTCTTCCTTCTTAGCCATTTATCCTACAGCTCCCATTTTTAATGCGACTTTTACTGTTATGAATTGTACAAAAACTTCATACTGACTTCAGCTGTGTTCTCAACCGCAGACAAATTGTTTCCCTATTTACAAAAAAAAAAGATCAAAGAAACAATCAAATCGATTTCCCGGCATCTGTAAAGACAGCTGACAGCTTGGGAGAAGTATTTCACCCACTCTGTGTGTTTTTGTTTGTGCACAGCATGCAGCGCTGAGTGTGCCTCTTCAGGCTAAAGTTTTAATATGAACAAGCTTCCCGAATACAAGATCAGATATTAACCAACAATTCAAGGTATCTGCACATTGATCGAAGTTCAGGACGAGGAAACAGCAGCCACAATCAGTAATAAAGCAGACTGTAAAGGTGAAATGGAGGTAGGTATAAAATAAATGTTTGAACAACACACACACACACACAAACAATGTGCCCGCTTTGTCAGTTCAAAATTGATTCCTTTACAGATGTCCACCCACACAAATGCAATGAAGAACGGCGGAGAGATTTAAGCATTTTGAATGTAGCAACAGACAAAAGCCCTTAACTCCTCTTTGAGTGGTGTCATAAAAATGATGATGTGTGATACTGTTTTTACAGTAATGAAATTACATTTTCTTTTAAACACCCCTTCATGATGGGGTATCAGTGTCTTGCTGACAGACAGCCTGCTAGAACTTAAGAAGCTGCATTAAAAGCATAAGAGAGATGACCAAAGAGAATTTACTAATAACATTCAAAAAAAGAATGACCAGTGAAATTGTACCCTCTCTACATTTATTATCTTTAATTTAAGACTCCATTTAAAATCGCTTGTCAAATTCAAGGACAACAGCCACAGCTAAAAGTTAACCCAGTATGCTCATGGAGTAGTATCTGCTCTAAAATCGAGCCAAAGCACATTCATCAACACTCTGGCAGAGAGCCGATACCGTGGTGAGGCACATTTATATTGCATCAACAATTTTCAATTCAATTTGGCACCAATAAAAAACATATTTTCTTGGGCACAGATTCAAAGCCTTTGCTGCCAAACAAAAAGCAGCAATTAGGGAAGAAGGCATCTTAAGGGAAGATGAGAGTGTATGAAATTTCAATTTCAATGACACAAGTATGCAAAAAAAAAAAAAAAAAAAAAAAAAAAAGGGGGGGGGGATTGTCTCTTTTTTATGCAAACCCCTGAGCATTATGCCTAAACTTCTGTTTTTTGACATTTCAAGTAATTTCATACTTTTTTTTTTTTACTCTAATTATATAATGTTGTTCTTGAAACTTAACGTTCCACTGTCTATCCTTCTGTCGTGGTCACGTTTGCAGAAAATAGTGATTCATTTGTGTTTTTGTGCATAGCAGGGCTGTACATAATATTCACGGGTGGCTCCAACTGTGGTTGAAAACTCGGCCCACCGCCAACGTATGTGGCTCAGCTCTTACTTTTAATGGCTCCTATTATTTCACTACAATGACCTTATGGCACATTTAATCCAGACCTGTTGAAAGTGAATGACAGACACAGTCACTAATCAGGCTTTGGACTTCACAACGCACAGCATGTCGTGCCAACATAGATTGCATTCATGGAAGCAATTGTTACCCACAAAATCATTTATTTTTTTGCAATTTTGCTTACAAATCATGTGGTGGAGAGCTTTTCTTCTGGAAATCTGACAAAGTTTTCAAAGGTGAAATTGCGTGTGCTATGGAAAGTAAAACAGCCAAACATACAGTTTTAGACGATGTCACGTTTTTCTATTATTGTCTTTAACTAGCCTTTGCTGAGGTTGTAGCCTGTCACAACAGATTTTTCCTAAACTGTCCAAAAGCTAAACCAACCAAACACCAAACTAACCTAACCAGCCAACCCCCAGGATGTTACAGTTTGCACTAGACTGCTACTACAGTAAACAGAAGAAGAATCTAGGTACAGCAGAGGTGTATGAGAGCTATACTCTCTAGTTTGGTTGACATACGCTTTTCACACCTAAATGCATGTGTTGTCATGTTGCCTGGCAATTCCTTTGAACGTGGCTCACTATTTGTATCAATGAATAGTGTCAACAATAGAAACAAAGCAGAAGGATGCCTTTTAAAGTCAGAGCTGAGATATTCAGATGGACCAAACGTTTGGATCAGTGCAGTGTCTTTGGTACTTGGTCTAATCTGTAATGTGCATACAAATCTGCAATACCTTCTTAAATCAGGTTGTAATGGGAGGTTTATTTTGAAACAACCTAATTTATTTCCAAGTTGAAACGTATTTTGAAAGGTTTAATTATCCCACTACCACAGCAGTTGCTTCATGTTGTAAACATCAACAGCCTTGCTCATTTGCTGGATTCATTTTAACTTTGGATAAGAATAAAATTTATCCATCTCACATCCTCATGCATCTGTGTTTTCACGTCATTCACACCAACCGTTGTTTTTGTTATGCCGTTCCAATGACACATGTGCAACAGCAAAGAGGATTTTGTCAGACATTTCTATTCCAAATCATGCGTGGTGGAGCCCTTGACATAGCCAGCTTCAAATTATCATTGTTTCATTTGATAAATTTGCTGATACGTTCTTCTGAGTTGACTTCAATTTACCATTTGTCAATAACTATTCACCTAACAAGGGAGAATTGGGCGGGGGGGTGTTTGTGTGTCTTTAAATCCTAGGCAACGCAAATGCTTCCTTTGCTGGTTGGTGAGGGTTTCTGACACTAAGTGGAACTGTATTTTAAATACCTACAGACACCACCTCAGCATGTTTGTCATATTTAAAAAAAAAAAAAAAAAAAAAAAAACTATTCCATTAGTATATGAATATTGCTGACTTTGTATTTTATTGTGATTCGTATTCCCATAAAAGTTGCTTGTAGGAAAGATAAATACCATCCATAATCTCCAATGAGGAATTTTATAATTATTTGTGTGCAAAAAAGGCATCAGAAATACAAAAGAGGTGAGCATAGCACTCTTATGTTTTTATGAAAGACATTTCAAGTTTGCAGATGCCTTAATTAGCAACATTCAGTGTGGCACTGGAGAAAAATGCACTGCACTGGCATGAATTTAAGCAAAAAGAGCAAGATGAACAGAAAGAGAGCCCAAAAAAAAAAAAAAACAACAGACAGCAACAGTGTCCAAAAAAAATAAATAAATAAATAAATAAAGTCACTGTTGAATGTGTAATGACGTATGTTTTCCACGACCCCATTTTTTCAAGTCAAGTCTCCAAAAACTTTATATTCAGGGCCATATAATGAGCAGCTTTATGTTTCCCAAAAGCATGATTTGATTATGTTTCAAGTCAAGAGCAGTTCTATGAACACAGGTCCCTGGAGATTATGTAGACTCCCCCACATCCACACATCGTTTCTACTCCCCTGCTCTAAGCATTGTTCCACATAGTGTTGAGAAGGTAAACAAAATTATATTTCTCAGCATCTTTGCACCCTGAACCCCTCCCACCTTTCGTTCCTCACAAATCTATACTCTCCATTTCTTTCATCCACCCTCATTCCTCCTTCCATTCCCTCCTTCCTTCCTCTGCAGCCCACTTCAGCACAGAGGGAACGGCAGCAGTGGCTTCAATAATTCACTTCCCCTCTGAACAGGTTGTGTTTGCATTGCAGGGTGCTGCAGGCGAGAATAGAGAGGGCGAGGAAGAAAGATTAAAAACAAGGGGGCATGAAGAATGAACTCTAAATGGATGAAGACTTTGAATAGAAAGATGGAATGAAAGTAAAAGAAAAACCACAGCAGAGCAGAGGGCCTGTTGTGAGTAATCATGATGTGGAAAAACAAAGGTAGATGTGGGGAAAGTTGGGGGGGGCTGCTTTAACAGGAACAAGTTAGCCTCATCTGTGCTGCCGCATTCAATTCTTTGCTCTGGTGCTTGTCATAAAAAGGTGAGGAATAGAAAAATAATGGAAGAGGAGGGGGAATGTTGTTTTATTAGAGAATATATTGAGAAAGTCTTCCCATGCAGAGAAGGGGAAAAGGAGGAGATGAGGGTGGTTAGAGTCTGATAAAAGCCATAACAGCAGTAAGCCAGCACCTGTCACTGAAACATTTTCCTCCTGAAAACGAAATACTTCGCAGGTGCAAACCGAGTCTCAAAGGTCTCTGCCTCCAGATAGCAAGAGACCAATGAGCTGGAGCTTTCAGGAAAAACAACTGCTAAGTCAAAAACTTACAGTGCGGTTTCACGATTGTGTTTACCCATCGATCCATGCCTTTATTAATGGTAGGACATGTTGACAACGAATAAACCCCGGTCAGTAAAACATCTGATCATATTTGAAACAGCAGCTGAATCTGGAATAAATATGTGTTAAACGATTTAAAAAAAATTTGTATACAATTACGTTATATTTAACTTTATGTAAAAGACACGATGTACCCCATCTAATATATGCATGACTAAAACAATGTTTTGGTTGTACTGATATTCTCGTGTCTATAGTCATTTCCATCTGGTACAGCAGTGGTTTCCGAACAGGAATACTTGCACCCAAGGGTGTACTTACAGTCAGGGGTGGAAAAATTGTAGAGTGGCTCTGCTAAATTGACAAAAAAAAAAAGAAAAAAAGATGATGGTATGGTAATGAGCAAAACTAACTCTACAGCCGTGCAAAAATATCAAAATCATAATGGTACTAGAGAAATCAGGGGATTAACCAGCCTTTACAGTTCCCATAAATGGCTGTACATTATTTCACAGCAATCCATGTAAGAGTCATGTGTGTTCAAGTGGAAGAGAAGCACACAAACATTTACAGACCATGACACACACACACACACACACACACACACACACACAGCTCTAACACCTTAACATTAGAGGGTAAGATTAAAGGTGCACAGTCTGGGAGTGTGCAGAATCAAAATACATAACCCAGAGTAATGAATCAAACACCCAGCCTCTGCCATCTCTAGACATTTAGGACATGACAGGTGGCGTGGTTGAACGGGTGTCTGAGCTTATTTGACAGGGCAAAAAAAAAAAAACAAAACCTGAAAATAAAAAAAGCTGGGAGGCATTAAACAACAGTGACATGATGGACTCAGGAGCACAACGGCATTTTCCCCATGAGGTTCAGTTAATTTAATCTTATTTCTCTGTGAATAACAAGACATTAAGAGATCTCATAAGATATTTGAGTGGCCATTAATAGTGGCATAGTTAATATGTGTATATATATATATATTCCTTCATTCAACTACAGTAATTGTTTCATTTCAGTCTTATGTTTGCCTCAGCTCCTGCCACCAAAGCCAGACCGCATCACTACCCTTCCCTCAATGCTTATTTGCTGATGTTGCCGTGAGCCCGGGTTGTCTCCTTGCTCCTCAGTGTCAGTCCCCCCCCGCCTCCCAAACCCTGTCTGCAGTTTTAAATGACAGTGTGCACTATGTCCTATATATTCAGTGTGTGGAGAGGTGGGTGGATGCTTGCCACCGTATGATAGCAAGAAGATGACAGGGCTTCAGAGGCGAGAGATGCTGGATATAAAGAAAAGGATGGAAAGTGAAGAAAGAGGGGGTAAACAAGGAAGGAAAGTTATGGGCTGTATCTGTTGAAAAGGTTTGGAGGAGTGGAGAGAATTATAGTGGAAAGAGGATGTGCAATAGGGAATGCCTTAATTTTACTTGACGTTAAAAGGTAGATTTATGGATGACTGGGAAGGAAAAGAGGATCTGAGAGGAGAAGAAGGGGTTCGGGGGGGGGGGGGGGGGGATCAGGATGTGGAGATGGGGGCAGGTAAATTGCTACACCGACAACAAAGGGACTTCCACCTATCCTACAGATTATACTCCATCTCTCCTTCTGAGCCAGCTGGGATGCAAAGAGAAAGATGGGTGAGTGTGAGAGCAGCAAGCTAAATTTCCTAACATTAAAAGTGGCAGAAAATTTAGCAAAAAACCGTCAGGCGCAGGGGGGAGGAGGAGGAGGAGGAGGAGAAAGAGGGGAGTTTGCCACTGAAGGAGAGCGAGAGATAGCTACACAGAGAGGACAAGAGCACGCATCGCTGAATTATTGAGGCCAGAGGTGTGTAGGAGCAAAAGATAGATTTCCAGTGTTGATTCCTTCCTGCTGTCAGAAAGTTTAGTTGGACACGACCAACTCCAGCAGTTGTGGTTGTTTTGTAGTTGTTTGAGGGGTTTTCAGCACGCACCACGGGGAAAGGCAGAACATATGTGGGAGGAGCAGGCTGGAAAATGTGGCTTCAGAAGTGTGTGCGTGTGTGTGTGTGTGTGTGTGTGTGTGTGTGCACATGCCTCCTGCAACTCTTTAAGTCAGATCACTTCTGTATGATAAGGTTTTCCCACCAAGGCAGTAGCTGTGTGCAGGTTCTCTATGAAGTGACAGATCAATATGTGTCTGTGCTGCAGGCAGCGACAGACAGCCAGAACAGCTTCCTGTATGCACGGCATTTTGCACACTGTGTGAAACCCCACCATTTGCTTGGTGTGAGTCAACAATGCTGAAAAGATTTTAAAGCTCCCCGAGGAAATTTACACCTAAATACTTGCGAGTGCACCAATGCCAAAATACCACAGTTGTCAAAATGTCTGAATCCTAAACACTTCCCCATGTACTCTCTAAAAGTCTATCTAAAGTTATGCTGAAAAGGTTCCCCAAACTGCACTTTATCACAATTTTTCCCAAATTCTGATTTTCAGATTCTCTTCACAATTTACATAAGATGATTTGCTGTATCTCAAATGCAAGTTCTGATCATAGTTGCTTCCTTTAAAAATACTTTCTGACATCCGGTTTGCTGGGTTTGCTTTGTGCATTCATAGGGAACAGTGATGCACCATTCTGAATTTATTTGATTCAATTTTGATGAAGATTTGAAAGAAAATTGATTCCCACTTCAGAGACTCCTCAATTTACTACAGATGTTAACATGTCATATAGCATATGATGTTATATATTTCGTATATAAGATGTTTATACATCTAGGGCTATTTTCTAGGTACTTGAGTGCGCCTAGGACATATATGCAGGCATGCACACCCCAACTGTGTAATTGCACCTCTTTGTAACCAGCGTTCCGTATGGTTGCATGTTTATGGCATCAGTCAGCTATAATCAGATGTCAGAGTGATTTGAACAGAGGAATCATGTTCATGGTATGACGCACCATCAGAGAAACATCCAGTATAGTAATAAGTACTCAGCAGTAGCAGGTTCTGCTCAAACATGCTAAGTTTTAACTGCTAAATACAAACATCCGACCATGATAATGGCACTGAATGAGCCTCCATAAGTCACAATAAATACGACCAAATATTCAGTAAGAGAGAAGAGACTAATTCAACGGAAACGAGAAGGCTTGGTAATCAAAGACGAGATAAACTTCAGGCTTCAGTGTCCTGCAAAATGTGCTGCAGCAAGAACATCCAATCTGTCCACCATCTGAAGCATTTGACCGCCGCAGAATATTCTGAAGATGAGGCCCCTTCAACAGAAGTTTAGAAATATATGGTGATATAATTGTTGTCCAGCCCTACAGGCTAAACGATGAAAATGTAGCTGAGTTGCCTTCTGTCTCCAGTTTGTCTGTGGAAGCCGTTCAAGCTGTTCAAGTGTAACAGATGATTCTGAATAAACGTTTCACAGATGTCTGTCAGTCATAAGAATCAATAGTAAAGTAAATTCAGCTTTTTTCCTATTTAATCTTTACTAATTGACAATTGAATTCATTGTGCAGTCCCGGAAATTGCAGCTACTGTCAACTTCTAAAGTGAAATGTTTAAATTGTACTGGATGGACAACACAGCGCCATCTTTAGGGGGGTTGTTGCACCACAGCGCTGTTACAGCACTGAATAAAAAAAAAAAAAAGAAAGAATCAATTTCGAATCTGTAGAGAACACTGGATTTTTCTGCACACCTCCAAGAGGAAGACTTTAAGCAAATCAACAAGCCTAATCCTTAACGAGTTTAATGATTAAATCATTTTACAGTCAGTTGCAAGGTTAATGATATATACTCAAACTGGAAGTGTCCCTTCCCTCAAATGTGTTTTGTTTCTTTTCTAAGGTGTTTGAAGTAACACAGGGAAGCCTGAAGATGCTTTGGTGACCGCCTATAATCTGAGTTTAAAGTACATAAATAACATGATTTTGTGACATCATGACTTGTTTGGAGACCAATCATGGTTGATTATGCAACTACGCACAAAGAATTCAAGTTATTACATTTATACAGTTCCAACTCCAATACCATGGCAGATAATGTACCACAAAAATATTTGACGACAAACAAAAACTCATGTTTTCAACACTCACTTATCCAAAAATATGGACATAGTTTGTTTGTTTTTTTTTATGTGTTAAAATGCGCCTTAAAAAATTCATATTAAAAGCTAAAAAAAAAAAAGAAAAAAAAAAAGAAAAGAAAACCAAAGGAAGGAGTACTGAGGACAAAAGAGAAGAGGGTGAGAGAAAGAAGTGAAGAAGAAGAAGAGTGACAGTGTGAGAAGTGCAAGAGGAGGCAGACAGTTTCTAATGCAAGCCATGTTCTCACCACTGTTCACAACTGTCCTGTCACCTTCATAAATAAGTTAGTTGCCAAATGTTCCCTCCCTCTTAGTCTACGCATGCAAACACACACACACCTCAACACACGTGTAGACAACTATACGCTTTTATTCCTTCACTCTCAAAACACCAGAACCAAACAGTACATACACTAAAAAAAAAAGAAAACTGTCTCCAACGGCTTTGTCGTCTTAGTCTCTACTACAATGCCTTAAAATATTAAGATGCTCTAAAATAATTTCCCAAAAATTGCACACCACACTTTTCAAGTTGAGCCAGTAAAAGGTGCTTGATAATGTGTGACAGAGTGACAGGAGCACAGAGAAAAGTGAAGTTTCCCTGACAGATTTTCCTACCCACGGGGCCCCCACATCGTCCTGTTATGCTCTAGACCACTCTCAACCAAAGGTAGGTGTAGAGGGGTGTGTGCGTGTGTGTGGGCATGTGTGCTATTACTGCGTATGTGTGTGACACTGCTCTAACATCCTGATACAGAGAGATGAGAGTGGGTGAGAGCGAGGTACTGATTTATGAGTTCAGCAAAAGGTAAATGCAGGGTGAGGTGTTGATGCACACGAGTGCTGGTTTGTGCGTGTGGGCTGTCATGTGTGTTGCTTTGCATGGAAATGATCTGTATGAGCAACAACATCATCATCTAAGAGATGTTGAAACAAGAACAAAGAAATACAAACACAAATCCAGACAAATAAAGAGGGGAGTGGGAAGATTATATGATGATCTGCGGGGCAAAATTTTGGGCAATTCTGGCAGCACTTCAGTACAGACACATGCTGCTGAGCCTGCAGTGATTCAACATTTCAATCCTCCTCACCAAATTACCAGTCATTAAATTTAATTAGTGTATAAATCTAGTTTTATTTGTGCACAATAAATACAGAGGATATTCGGTCGAGTTGTTTCTAGCAAAAGGTTACAAACATGCTCAGACATATGCCAAATGGTGATGTTATCCAAAATGGATTTGTTATTAATTTGAATAAAATAAAGTCTTAATGGAAAATTTGACATTTAGAAAACACACTTGTGGAGAGCTGGGGTTAAATTATGGTTTAAAACGATTCATCGCTTACATCTGTAATATATATATATGGTTGCTATATATATCTGGCTAGCCTGCCTCTGACTTGAATCTAAAAACCCCATCTATTAGCACTGCTAAAGTTCATATTTTGGGAAATGTTTACAATTTTATCCATGTAATCTGGATGTCAAGTATACGGCAGCAGTTGCCAGGAAACCGGCAGAGACTTCAGCGAGTTGCTCATCCAGGTCAAGAAATACTCCGGCACATAGTCACTCTAGATTAACATTTTCACAGTTGGGTTTTTGAAAATCTACATCTTTTTATTCAGGCTAGCTGTTTTCTCGGTTTCCAGTCTTTATTGTTAAACTAAGCTAACCCTGATTACATAAGAGTGTTTGCATCCATCCTTCTGCAAGAAAGGCTGTCAAACTATTCCTTCAAAGTTAAAGTAATGCAACTCATCAGATCTAAGATACTATACGCTTCTCTTTGTATACACATGGCTTCTGCTGTTATTTATGGAAAAAAGCCACCAAAATACTTCCTAAAACTCTATACAGGAGTACAACTGCTGTATACTGAGTGTAACTGTGGCCCAGAAAGATCATAGCTGAAAAGTCAACTGGTGCAGCCGGACCATGTACTTTGATTAGATTACAAATTACTCTCCATACCTTGAATTAATTTCAGGCTTCTGTCTCTCTTCAAGTCTCTGCTCATCTCTGCCCTCTCTGGAACAAGAATGCCAAATTAACTCTTCATTAAATCATCTAGCAGACATCGATGTTTGCTTGTTGTGTGGTTGTCTTTTCGTTTGTGGAATGAGCTATGAGTCAGCCAATGCACCAATCACACTGATGCAAGAGGCAGGATGACAGTTCACATCTCAGTGTTAAACAAACGTTACACCAAGACTTGGCCTTTTAAGGACATGTATTACTATTACTGCACTGTAAGGCCGAGTGTCCAACTCTACGTGCTGCCCTATGCTGACCCTGGGGTAAGAGAGTAACTGGTGGGAGGTAGGGTGATAAATCAGGCCTTTCAAAACATTGTGTTAGCGTTAATATCCCTTAGAACACTAACACAAGGCTGTTGTTAACCACAGTCAACACATCACTGTGGCCACAGGCCTATGACTGCTACTGACCTGCAGGTTAATAGAAGTGTTGTCAGGTTTTAATAGCCAGTTAGCCATACAGAAAAATATGAAACACAGTAGAGAGGAAAGGAGGATTTAAGTCAAAAAATGAAAATTGCAACGATTGAGCTGGGTGCGCATCAAAAAGGAAGTTGTGTACTGTAATGTTTACATGAATCACCTTATATCTTAAGGCAGAAAGGACTACTTCATAAAAAAAAGGCAATTCCACTCAGTGGAACTGCTTCAACGTGGAAAAAAAAATACGGATATAATTAAAACACCATGTGCACTAGTATTTCTTTCCTATAGTCAGGAACGGATCAGAGAGACTAACAGATGAACAGAGACAGACACAAAGAGGGAGGGACGGGCAGACTAAGAGGAGGAGAGTATGCAGGCAGATACTTGCACTTGCCTCTAATAGGTGAAGCAGTTTACATCCAAACTTTAAATTGTTAATTGTGGTGAGCGACAGAGAATCTGATAAGTACCACAAACAATAAAGACACTTGCCAACATTCATCAGCTCTCCAATTGAGCTAACCCGTTATCTCCTATCTGTGCTGTGCAAAGAATAGCTCCCCTAATTGTCTTGCACTCCATACTACAATCGAGCTTGCCTAACAGGCGATCCACTGAGTTTTTCTGGCCAAATATTGACCTGCTTCTCATGTCTTTCTGTGCTGAGCACCTATAGAGAGAGGCTAGATTGGAGTTATTCCTATTTATATCCAAGCATATGCCTCATTCCACCTCTCCTGCTTTCATTTGGACATGCACAAACCTGTGAACCCAGAACACAGTGAACAGAAAAATGGGAGGTATGAGAAATTAAGAGTCAGATTGTGGGAGGTAAAAGGTTATTCCAAGTTTAATGCTTCAGTCTCTTCCTATCACCATCTCCCCCTCTGCCTTCTACCTTCTTCTTCTTCCCTCCCTAAGTAGCAACAATAAATTATGGATGCTTATTAGAAAAGGGCAATATTCAGCATCCAAAACAAACTCAGCGGCAAGAAACATAAAAGAGATGCACACACAAAGTGCTGACGTGGAGAGGGGAAGGGTTGAAATCACAGGAGGGACGAGTGACCAAGCCAGTTAAACCGAGAATGATCTCTTTCTAGGTCACCGCCTTTCAACGCATGCGCTATGGCAGAAAAAAAATTTACCGCAATGAGTTAAGTTCCACATTATGACAAATGTTGGGTGTTTGTCTATACACAGACATTATTGCAAATAAAAAGAAAAAAAAAACTTGCAATATATTCCAAGTCTTTCATGCTTCCTTGGGCAACATCTTCAAAGTGATATTAAGTTTGCTTGCAATCTAGGCATTTTAAACTTTTTCATTTTCTGCATTTCTTGTCATCTTTTGTTATATGGCCAGTGGCAAGGCCCCGGCTCTACTGCTGCTGCAAGGCCCTTACTAAAAACAAAACCAAAGCAAAATCATCGGTTTAAGTTCATTTCATTTATTGTTAACAAGCAGATAATGAAGCTTCATATTACATGCTAATGTAGTTTGGATTCCATCTGCAGCAGCAGCTAATGGCTTTGTGTGACTTTATCTCGCAATCAATAATTTGGTATCCTGTGAACTCTGCTGCCTCGCAGTGTGATGTGATGCATCAACTCGAACACACTACACTTTGTATTGGTGTCGAAACTGTTGAGGCCTTCAGATGTGAACAGTCTTTAAATCTTCAAAACTTCCCTTAATCTTTAAATATGTTGAGAGTTGGAGCATGTGAGCGCCACGTCATGATTGTAATGCTTGGGACTGCAGCATGTCTAGAATAAATGAAACATGAAAATCACTGTATATGCGTAGAGTGGTGTTTGGAGTGAGTGCTAAAATGCATATCTCAGCACTCTCAAGCACTTTAAAAAAAAAAAAAAAAAAAAAAAAAAAAGGATGCGAGTAAAAAGACAATCATATTAATAAGCTTGGCGTAAGATAAAAAAGTTCACTGAGGGCATTACATGTACTGGTTTTCCTTCTTTCTTTCAAAAGCATCAACACATTTTCTGGATGCCTTCCTCTGTCTAATTGCTGTTTGATAGACAGGTTTTACAAGCTTTTTGACAGCCTATCAGAATTCACAGAGGTACAATCAATACCACACTGCTGCAAGACAAACAGCGACTCATCCACAAGTCCCTGCTGAGCCAGCAAACTGTTGCAGTGCTAAGAAAAGTGTGTCTGCTGCACAAACAGACGTGCTCACAAACACACTTCATGATCTTGCATGAATTTGCCATATGAACTCAGACTCTCATATGCTGGGTGCACACATATCCAAACACACCCCTGAGAAGGCTACAGTGAATGAACCTCACAGGCGTCCAAAGCGCTGACATCAATCAGGCACGCTTTCACCGTTCGGCTCCCAATGGACAGTGAGTCGCATCTGTCTGCTACAGCAAGTGCTAAACAATTCCAAAGTGAGGGAAACCATTTTCTGCACATGTGCATACGCAGCAAGCAGGCGTGCCAAACTCGTTGGCTCTCTTCCCAATCTTCCCTACTTGTGCCGTTTACTGAAATTGTGCAAATTGTGAAACAAGTTGTTCTTTCTGACTGGCTCTTTTTTTTAGCGATGATGCTACACCTGGATGAAACAGTTGTTCCACAGGTAAGAACAGCTGAGCACCGCTAAAACATGCTCCACCTGGGAATGTGGGGCCTATAAACCTTGGCATTCCCACAAAGCTTTCACATTTTTCCTCCCTCGGCAGAGACTAAAAGGCAACAGTTAAGATGAATTAACTATCGCAGCAAAGAAAAAAAAATATGCACACGCACATTTATATCTATATACACATCATAAAAATAACAAGCGCCATGACTGACTGCGTACCTATCTGCTTCGACCCAGTGCCTATTTGTGACAGAGCCCATGAGGCACAAAAGCACAAACTCCTCATGACAATCAGTATTTCACCCCACAGAGAACCCAAAACTGTTTCATACTGTTATGATAAAAAAAATAAATTAGGACAAGAATGCACAAGGGCACAGTGGAGATGTGAGGCTTCTGCAGGACAGCATAACTAGATTAGAAGTCACTCCATGATTGAAAAAGCTAAAAACACATGGCAACAAAACTACCTCTGGCAATGAAAGTGACTTAAAAGTTCTGGATACCAGTTTTTTTTTAAACAGTTTTTAAGGAAAATATTTGCATGTTTGAGGCATTTTAAAAGCAACGCGTTTTAAAGCACATACGTGGTAAATCCAAGGTTATTAAAACGAGTTGGGGCCCACATCTGTAGGTAACACATGTAAGTGGTGCCACTAAAACTCACGTATGTCCTGTTTCTTTGTCAGTATGTTTTACATTTTCTATAAAAACAGATCTGAACACGGACACCATTTTCGCCACAGCACCGTTTACAAAGGCATCAAAGAGGTAAACTGTGTCAACTGGTGGTCGAATTACATAAGTAGAGATATGAGAGCTAATTTGAGGGCTGAGGGAAGGTCATAGTTTACACAAACATTGACATGTTGGTCACAGAGTGACGTAATAGAGAGCTAGAAGCTTGATTAGTTAGCAAGGTTTTCCCACGTCGGCCGACATGCTCCTGCACATGACAGACTGTCAGCATTTCTAAGCATGATGGCAGTCTGTGGGATTGCTTCTGACAACGGCACTCTATGCTCCCATGACTAAACAGACCTTGTTTCAATGGCCGCCACATGCCTTCAAACGTCAGAATCAAACTATCAAAGCTGACAGTTCAGTTTGTGTGTTTTCTTTGCCTGAAGGGACAGGAGGATGCATATCTGGCCAAGTGCCTGTAGCTAAAGAAACCGAGCCTTTGTACAGTGAGACATCCCTAAGAGGGGACAGTCTCTGCTTTATCCGCAGAAGCGCAGTGTGCCTGTCCTGTTTAACCTGGCAAAGACAGGCCACGTTTCAGAAAGCTCTGCCAGTCTCCCTCCAGTAGAAACATGTCGTAGGTGTGTGCGAAAGAGGGCAACTGTGGCCAAGCGATAAATTCAACCATTTAACATTATAATTTTAATCATACTTTGTGTCAAAAGGCACATGTCTTCCTAATGTAAATTTAACCGTAATGATTCGTATCTGCCTGAAAATGGACTGAGATTGGATTTTCAGGTGGTGGGTTTCCCCTTCACCTCATGGCTGGGTGTATTCTCAGCCCCCTCCTGTGACTTCTGCTATGTAATATCTCCCATACAAGTTAATTTGCTGTCAATCTCCCCGAAGCTATTCTCGCAGTAGTTTAAATGCCAATTATGATAGCCTACTGCCTCCCATTAGCACATGGGAGTTACTGTAACAGACAGTATGCAGCATGGAAAAGCATTAATTAAGGTTATGGGCCAATAATTGAACAAATTAACATTGGTGCTGTAATGGAGCTCATTCAGCCTGTACTAATAAAGTATGCAGTGATGTAATAATGGGAACACATTAGTAAATATCCTGTTCCTACCGTAAACTCCTTGGCTGGTGGCAAGAGGACAGATACTAGAAAATAAGAAAATCCAGAAAAGCTCCATGTTCAGCTCAGTTCCGTCATAACCTAAGAGACAGAGGGTGATAGAAAGAGGAAGAGGGGTGAAAAAAAAAAAAAAAAAAGAGGTCCACAGCACAGCCAGCAAATGTATGTGATAAACAGGATTTGACAGCTGAGTGATTGTTATCCAAGAGGAAGAAGAGATACTTTCGATTGTGTTTTCATCTTCAGCTATGATTCCTCCAAACCCCTTAAGCCGAGGAAATAATATTACAGAGCAATTTAGTCCCAACTGCACAGCCAACATTGTTTCATTCAACTTAAAGGGCGGGTAATTCAATCACAAATGGTGGATTATAAGGAGCTTACACGCAGGGCTGTGTGCGTTAGAGAATTGGAGATTGACAGGATTGTCAGACCTGCTGTTTAACGTGACTGAACTGACTCAACCTTGCAGTGGTGGTAGTGGGGGTGGGGGTGGGGGGGGTGGACTGCAGTATTCACTGAAGACATCAGCAACAACAAATGGGGTCATGCACTTTGGACCTCAGACCCCCCCCCCCCCCCCCCCCCCCTTCACATACGCATGCACACAGACACACACGCCGCCTTCCTATCTGATCAATACAACTATTAATAAACTCCCTGTGGTCGCCACAGGTGGATTTATTCATCAGGAGAAATGCACTTTTCTTTGTGTTTGTTGCACTCTTTAAATTGCAGCACATCTGTTGTAATGTAGGTTTTCCGCGCAGGTTGGAAAGCCCGAACAGAGGATGAGACGCAGATGGGAGTCTCTCTGACCCAACAGGAGGGTTTTCCTCCGACGTCGGGTGTTTGTGTTACAACGACTGGTTTTGTTGTGCAACGCGCAGCGATCAAACTTTCATTTAACAATGCAGGTGAGTCCCCGTCTGGATCCACAGCGTTGGAGCTGCAGACGCTGCAGTCCTGGAGACATTCTTATTGCCAACATGAAAAAAAAAACAACAAACAAACAAAGAGAGATAGGCCTGTGCAATATAAAGAAAGGTGAGCCAGATTAACTGTAACTAGAGCAAAGATTAACTTTGGCACTGATGAGCATTTAAATTCTGCCTCTTTTTTTTTTTTTTTTTTTTTTTAAGACGCCCTCAAAATGCACATTTCATTCTTTCGGGAAAAATCACGCACACTGCAGAGATGGAAAGTAAACAGATCATTGACATCGCACTTTAAAATGAAATAAAAATGCAGTCTCTGTGTAGGCATGTAATCCCTGTCGCCCCCTCTACCTTTCCTCCGAGGTGCCGTCCTGTGGGTCTATCTGCTACCCGGCACTGCGCGCACTCCCCTCGGCTCAGCGAGGAGGATTCCACCGCTCTCCGTTAGACTGACCTCTCCACAAACCAAAATGTAAAAAAAGGAAAATGCGTTGAAAAGTTATATATCCTCCTCCAGTTGGCGTCCCAGATAAGCTTTTACAATTCCCGGGTAGTGAATTGTGGAAAGTGCTCCCAGACCTCTGAAATAACCTCCTCGGTGTTTTAAACTTTTTTTTTTTTATTATTATTATTATTTTATTTTACGCACAGGAAAAACAGGCAGCGGAATCTCAGAGCTGCTCGGCTCCGCAGAGTCCCTTCTTCCTGGAGATGAAAATAAAAACCACTTTCCTCTCAAGAAGAAAAAAAAAAAAAAAAAAAAACTCAAGCCAGGCTAGTTGGACACACAAAATAAAAATCCAGTAGAGCCAGCCTCCTCTGTGGTGGGTTATTTACTGTTAAAGGCGGGGCTGGGGTGGCCTTACTGTCGCCCCCTCTGCTGACAGGACTGAAGCCCCTCTGACACAATCATGCGCTCTGAAAATGGGCTTCTCTCCGCTCGTTCAATCAGCGCTGTGTCTGTGGACTCCAAGTGCTGCTGGCCAAGTGGAATATGTGCGCAGACTGAGAACGACCGCCCCTGTCTGAGGAGAGAGAGAGAGAGAGAGAGAGAAAGAGAGAGAGAGAGAGAGAGATGGAGGAGGAGGAGGGGGGGCCAGAGGATTTCACACAGATGCGCTCAAGCATCCGCACCGAACAGGTTGTCAAAAAGAGCAGCATTGCTCCGCTCTCTGTCTCTCCTCCTCCTCACCTCCTGCTCTCTGTCCTCCTAAAATACGTCTCAACTTCGCCCCCCCCCCTCCCCTTTTTTTTTTTTTTTTTTTTTTTTGCTTCGACAACTTGTCACAGACAATCGGAGGAACAGCGGCGGGCTTCTGCCTCCATCCCCTGTCCGCTCTTTGATGGAGCTCTCCGGCTGCAGAGCCACCGACTGATCGGTGCCAATTAGGACTGAGAGGCGCTCCCAAAGTTTTTGGCCCTAATGGAGGGAGGAGGGGGGGGACCAATTATTTCTGACAGCAACAATAGACTGGCTGTTGACTCCCCCCCGCCATGTATATCTGTCCTGTCTGCTCTTCCTCAGTCTCTCTTTCTCTCTCTGATATTTGGAGCCTCCTTCTCCCATCTCTGTATTTCTTCACTCTTTTGCTGGGCAACATTTCGCTTCCCAGTGTGGCCACATAGGGGCGTATTTCAGCTCACACCACGAGAGAGTGTGTGTGTGTGTGTGTGTGTGTGTGTGTGTGTGTGTGTGTGTGTTTATGTAAAGGGCCCTTGTATGTCTGGCCTCTCCTGGAGGGATGCTGGTTTGACGAAGCAGAGACTGTGTGCAGCTGGACAGACTGAAGCAAACACTTAAATATGGAACAGCCTGCTTATCAGAGTAACCTAAACAATCTGTCTCTGAGACAAACATGTTTATACAGTACCTTTATTTTTCAGTGCTGTAGGTGGGGATTACTATTTAATAATATTTTCCCAGTTTCTTCTATAAAGAATACAGTCTTATAAAGAATTTACCATGCTGGAAGACAATGTCTCTTTATCTAGTTGTGCAAAGAGGTCATGATGATAACCAACTGATGACGTAAGAAGAACAAGTTCGGATCACAGCAGACAGCTTACTCATGATTATAATTGTGTATATTATAATTGTGTGACATACCTTGAAAACAAGGATATTAAACTGTCTAGTTTCATTCTTTCCAGCTTATTTATTGCATGATCAGTTCTTATTCTAATAATTCTCAGTATCAAATAAATAAATCTCTATTTTGACCTTGAAGGTTTCTGAAAACCTGGTTAGTTAATGCTTCAGTGTACTTGAAGTCCTGAGCTGATGGATAGTTTCTGGATAACCAGAAGTTCAGTACTGAACAATAACAGGGGAAAGGACGGCGGCAAGAAAACATTAAAAGCTAAATAACAGGAGTGAGAAGAAAAAGTTTGTAAAATATTTAGTCAGACATGTATGCATACAGATGGAACGGGAGAGAAGAGAGAGCCTGGTGCATTATGGGAAGTCCCCTGGCAGCATAGATATAGCAGCAACCTTTAGCATAATCCCTGTTAACAATGCAAAAGCAGTCACCCACAGACCATTTACCTTAATCTTTCCTCCCGCGGCTGCTATAATGACTTGCCATCTTGCGTGTTTTTATATGTGATATCAGCTCACAGCATTTTCTGTGTTGGACTGTCTGGGCTTAGAACTGGCAACCCTCAAGTCAAATGTCCATCCACAACGTGGCTGCCGTCAAAGCGTCTGATGTTAAACTTCACAGTGAACTGTGCTACAGTTCTCTCCATGCCTTCGACACCGAATCATTCGCTCTGCTGAGGCAGTCTTAATTAATCTGACAGTAGTGTGAGAAATGATTTGGGATATTTTAATTGTTTCACTCACATCTATGTACCAATGATCTGAAAAGGTTTCTTTTAGAGGCTGAAAACTTTCATCCAACTTCTTTAGGCTTTATAGTCCCTTATGTAAGTTGCATAGTGAGAGACTAAAATAATTTGATGCTGGTGGCAATAAAACAAATGAAAGCTATGCATAGAAATGATTTCTCTGATCAACAAACTGAATTACAATGATCCTGACCTTCGTAGGGTTTCTTAATTTCTGGTAAACAAGTATGAGTCAATCATGTGTCTTTATCTGAGGTTTCCTAGCATAACCGAGGCACTCTGAAATGTCTTTGCACTTTTCAAATGAAACTTTCATTATGAGTAAACAAAAAATCATAGGATATGGCTCAACTCATGTCTCCTTCCTTCCTTTTCTTTTCGCCCCTCATCTTGGGCTACAGCCAACAGTCTTGGCATGTCTCGCTGAGATCACATCATTGCTGCTCAAGGCAATGAATCTCAAAAGACAACATGTTGTAGGAACAACCTTGGGAGGGGGGGGCAGCCACACATACACATCTCACAGTATGAAACTGTGTTTTTTTTTATAAACAATTGCAGAAGGCTTCAGAGAGAAGCCATTATTGCAGTGTGTGGTGAGCCAACAGAGACGTGAATTAACAAGATAATCACCTGCCAAATATAATACTTTGACACTGGTATACAATGGCAGACACACTTACCCACTTTTATAAAAAGTGGGATTCCAGTGTCTTTTCAATTATAAAAACAGGTCTTCCTGCTGTATAAATACCGTGAAGCAATTAAAATGCACAATCTGGAGAAATACAGACTGATCATATTCAGAACCGATGTCTTTTAAATGAGTACTGCAACTTCAGCCATGCCTACTGTACCCCCCATCATGGCCTACTCAGACCTACAGACTGACCTTTATAACGTCAACAACTCAACACCAAGCAGTCATTCACAGAAGAGTAAGCCACCTACAAGGCACACAAATGTAAAGGAGAAAAGACCTGTGAAGACCAAAGTTCTCTTCAACACCAATTCAAACCAATTCGCTTTGACTTCCACAATCTCTCCAGTTTATTTCAGGATTAACTGCCAGAACCTCAGAGCTGATACGTTGAAAACCGCACTTTGGCATTAAAGGCCATTTATAAAAAAAAAAAAAAATGTATATATCTCTTAATGAATGTCAGGACTTTGATGCAACAAGCACTAAAAAGAAAATGGAGCCTTTGATGTCACACAATAATATCCAGCAAATGCTCCTGCAAGTGAGAAGTATCACTTCCTCTTGCAGTGAATTTAAATGTATACATTTTTCAGAAAAAATCTGTTTGCAGAATTTATTGGTGTTATTCTGGTATTTTCATCTTGTTTTCATTTATTCTATTCCTCATTTGTAAATGTTTAAACTAGGCCATCATCCATCTGTGTTCCCTGTTAACTAGACAATTTTTAATTTAAGCCGAAGCAGCCTAGTTGTTTGATTTCAGATTTAGGAAAAACACGTTGGATTATCAAAGAAAATGAAAAACATCTACCTGGAACCAGAAGAGACTTCTATCAGACTATTCCCACATGGCTGTACATAAACTCATCTGTTTGTAGATCCAGGTGAATAACTAGAGTCAGAATGAAACCCATTCCAAGTTGTCCTGCACTCAGAATGTAAAAACCATCAGTCTGAGATCGACTCCTACGCGACACGAATACCCTTACTGTAAGACCAAAACCACTTTCAACTCAACCTGGAAATTCCCAGAAAATCAAATGGGCTACTTAATTTCATTCTTTGTGTCACAGAATACCAAAGTCTTGACATCAGTGCGGTTTTCATATCTACACTGAGGAAACTGGAGAAGCATTAGGTGAGTGCATTTACACATAGCATGCCAGGGAAATATAACTGTACTGACATAATGGGAAATGAGGAGTGTGAGTGCTATTGCAACACTTCACACCACAGGTATCAAATTACAGTGTGATGGTGATGTGCTGCAGGGCAACAATGCAAAACCAACTCTGTTAAGTATGACAAATATGTATGTATAGTGGACATGTTTTACTACAGGGACAATTTTGAGAGTGTTGTTTAGCAGCACAAAGCAATGCAAACATTTTTAAACAATGGAACATTTATTGAGTACCAATGGATACCATGTCGTTTTCACACAGGAACAAAACCAAACATACCTGTGGTCATAATGCCACCGTGAAACTAAAGAAACATTACAATATAACATTGGAGTGTTTATCATTCATGAGATAACCATCAGCAAAAAAAAAAAATAAAAAAATCATGGGATAAATGAAAACTCCTGCTGTGTCCAAAGATTTAGTACATCTTCTTCCCAGATTAGTAATTTGGCAGCCCATTAGAGCACTGTAACCTGTAATGTGGTTTGATGTGTTTGGTTAAAATGTTTTTTCTGGTAGCATGCTTTGTAATTGATGTTCCCATCAGTGTAATTCAATAACAGCTCAAAGTGCTGTATATAGGCATCAAGCACTTCCCCACAAAGAAGCAGCTAAATGGACAGAAAAGATACACTTGAGACTGCCAATAATTTCATTGTCTGTCTCTTTGTGTGTGTGTGTGTTTGTGGGCAGAAACAACGGCATGTTAGTCTCTTAAACAGTGACTTAAAAAAAAAAAGGCATCTACACTTCACAACTCAACACATCAATACTTGGACAAGAAAGGAAATTGGAGGCTTTAAAGACTTGAGGATTCTGAAACCCCTGAGATTAAAGACTGACATCTGATTTTGAAAAGATGAAAGGCATACAGGAGCTGACCAAGCTTTTTTCTCAATACAAAAAGCAAAGATTCTCCCCCCCATGAAAATAAGACCAGTGCCTCTAAATAGCTGAATAAATAGCACATTTCTTCAGAGCCAATCTGGACAGAACCTGCCATGAAAAGGTTGATAACACCAAAGAAAGGCATTACCTATCACTAGGTTGTTCAAGTGTTGTCTCTCTGTATAGATTGTGTGCAGTTTCCAGTTTGGCACCATGCACCATTTGGGGAACCAGTACAAGTGTCAACATGTATGAGACTACAGCAGCAGCAAGATGATAAGATCAGAGTTTCACATGTACTAATGATGCTGACTTAGACGGAGTAAGGCAGTTATTCCCAACCGCCATGTCACGGCACATAGGCGCTGCGGAAGACCACCCAACCTCACCCGACTAACACTCCGAGGCTTAGAGCACCAATCGGGTGAAACTGGACAATCCTCCACGGCACACCCACGCACAGGGCACAGTAATGCAGATCTTCGTAGCCTCCGGCGAACCGAGATCCAAAAATCATAAATCGAGCTACATACTGCACATCATGAAAAGATATGCTCAAGGGGCACAAAATGGAAGCATCTACACTGACCAGTCAACATAAGATTGAGGGGAGTTACTGTAACACTAACTACAGCCAATCTCCATTAAGCACAAGGTATACTGTGGTTACGTGAAGAGTGTGAGGCTTATTTGACAAATGTCATTTCTCATTAGCTTATTTTTGTAGGCAAAGAGAGAAATTTGAACGATATTTATCTGCCTACAAAGGGCAGTAGAATGATCAGAAATTAATGCACAGTCACAGTATCAAAGAACAGACGGCTGCTGACAGATGGCTGTAACTGCTATCCATCAAAATGTATGCTCTTTTGCTTTAGTATGTGTCAGTTTGCCGAAGTTGTTGGTGCATTATCCAAAACTGCACCACCAGCAGAAAAAGGCTTAGTTCAGTATGTAGTAGCAAATATCCAGTAGGCTTCTGAAGCTGATGGATATTTTTCTGCACCTACACAGCCTTTGAAACACACACTGCACAAAAGGGGGGGTTGTCATTAGTCATAGTTAAACACATGTTGTGTGCACAAAGACGCAGACAGCGGACGCAAAGCTGTCCACAACTGTCTGACACCAGACAGTCCACATCTGCATGCCAACACACACACTTATGTCAAAGAAAGAGTAATTTTTCACACAGTAATTGGCGGCAAGGCACATTGCCCTTGGGATTCGATAATTCATAACCTCCTCCCGTCCGATATCGGATAGTGGATAGAAATGGGCTGGGACAAGGGGTGGTGTGCACAGAAACGTGGGGGAGGGGGTGCGTCATTACAGAGGAAAGGTAATGGCTCTTATTGATTCCACCCCACCGGGCCCTCTCACCATTTCATGTTTAAAACAACACTGATCCTCATTACCCAGGCAGCCACTTCCACCCTGATAAGGAAGAGAGGACAGAGACAGACAGGGAAGAGGAAGAGGAAAGAAAAGGAGGAAACAATCAAAGCAGCAAAGAAAAGGAAAGAAGTGGATGTACAGCTTGTGTTTTACTGTCTAATGCCTCAGTTTGAGTGGTATAAGTAATTACTGTCACCCTTTAATGCGGGTAATGCAGTATTACTAGTTTAAATCTCCCTCCCCTTCTCCCTCCACCCCCCCACCCCCCATAGCCTGCAGTGTATAATAAGGCTAAAGAACTGACTCAAACACAGACTGGTGGGATCTGTCCAATAATTCTCTGCACCATTATCCTCTCTTTGCAGCTAACACACAGCTCTGTGTGTTTGGCCACAGGCAAACACTATCATTAATGCAACAGTGGTATAAGACTAGCTCCAATGTCGCTCTCTCTCCTTATTCTCTCCTTGACTCTTTCTAAATTTGAGGTTTTATTGGAAGGAGGTAATTTGGCAGCTCGAATCGCTTCAAACTCACATCTGGAGGATGAAATATATTATTCCTTTCTAGGCCTTTATTTTCTGATATTAAATGACTAATTTTGTTTTTTGTCTTGTTTTCAGAGGCTTTTTCCCCTCACTTTCCTTTCAGCAGTTGTCCACTTGGCCCATAAATTCAGTAATAAGACGCCCTTTGAATGTAGTTTTTGTGTTTATTTGCATATCACACAAGTTTTTACCATAGTGTGATTAAAAAGAATAAAATCCAAGTAAAGGTCTTCATTAAATTTTAAGATGAAGTCATTTCCTACCTCCAAAAGGCTCCTGGGCCAAGAATTAGCATAGATATGAATTTTTCCAGCTAGCAGACGTTAAACTGCTAAACAGAGGTATTTACTCTTCCTGCTAAGATATATGACCCACTGTGAGAGAGTGGGACATGACATTACTGTACCACAACAGTGTTAACAACATAGAAGCCGCTATCATCATTGTTGACGTGCACAGCTGCTTATAAAATTGAACGTGGTTGCATTATTGTTGCCACACTGGCAAATTTATTTCAATTAATTTTAAGTCACACACTTAAAACAAAAAGTTTGCATGCACTCATTGGTAAAGAACCAAATATTTAAAAACTTTTTTCTTTTTTTATATACACACGTTCAAAGCTTGCTTGAATATACACCAAAAGGCAGTTTATTCAAGAGCAATTTGTATAACACTAACACTAACACTAACACACACACACACACACACACACACACACACACACACACACACACACACACACACACACACACACACGTAAATATTCCCAGTTGGCACCATTGAAAGTTGATAATTCAATTTTTTTTTTTTGCATCACATCCCTCAGTTGAGATTTGACAGACTTAAGTCTTAAAGAAGACGGAGTACCAGTTTTGATAAACATTTCTTTAAACTCATGCAGTACATTCGGCTCACACATCCCAAGTCTCCCATGTATTCATGAAGGACAAAGTGAAAGCCTCCATTTCAGTGTTATTTAAACCTCATTTAAACCTGAGAGTCAGCTATTACAGGTCTCAGCATACACCTCATACTTTCAGTGGCCAACAACATTTAGCTCACCCTGATGAGTGTCCTGCTCCACTTTCCACATGGTTGGGGGAGCCGACCCTTATCCTTCGCTCATGTCAGCAACTGAGCTCGCAGCTGCTTTCTGTTCATTCAAGTAATTTCGTATTCAAAGCATACTGCAAATCGTGTAGCGGAATCAAAGTGTTCTTCAGACTCTCTTGTTAACATTTTTCTAGCTCAGCAGCCACGCAGCACCGACTATCTAGTTATTGTGTTAGTCACTGATATTTCATTAGATTACTAGTCCTGTAACCATGACAAAGAGAAAGCACACAGAAAACCCTCACTTCTCTCACATGCCAGTTGTCATTGCAGCTATAACGCCGACTGGCAGGGAGAAAGCGTGAATTGAGCCAATCAGCTCATCTTTGTTGTAGGGGAGTATTGCAGCACATTCGAGAGCAGAACAAATTTATTTTTTCACTGACAACTGAGTCATTTTTGTTTTTCCTAGATAAAAGATCCTTAGAAGAGCAACTACTACTTCATTTCTCAAATTACTTTTCAGCTTTTTCTCCATGCACTTACTGGAGAGTAGTAGGGGCAACCAAAACAGTCCATTCTCTCACTCCCTCTGCCCTCACCCATGCCTCCTCATGCCCTCTCATACTTCCCTTGTTCCCTGACAGCAAGCAAGCAGTCAACAATCTCCTCTCCCTTTCAATTACAGGGCCATTCTGATGCTTGCTATCCCCATACAGGCGTCTTAGTTCCCAGAGGATGAAGAGAAAAGGTAGTAAATTGGAGAGGGCAGCCCCTGAGGGGATAATCCTTGCTCTGTGGCATGTTGAGGGTCAGCTCATTGCACCCTGAATTGTAACGAGCAGTGCATGAGAAAGAGAGAGAAGAGAGACTGATTAATCTGATTAGCTATGCATTCTTCCCTTCATCTAAACCGGCTAAGCACTGCCATCCACATGTGCACTTACACACACTTGCACAAAGCTTCAGCCACCAGCCAGCAGATCTTAAGATAAGCTAGCTAAAGGGCAGAGTGTCCAGAAAGCTGGATGCGCAGAGAAAATTGTCAGCAGAGAGATATGCTGGCCCTCGTCTTTTGACCTCGCAGATAAACCACTGGCTGTATCAACTCAGTCACGGCCTGAAAAGCCACCATGACCTCGTAGCAGCACAGCTACGTCTGCATCAAATGCTGTGTGTGAATCAGACTAGGAGATTAATAACGATGTGCCACATTGGAGTCTGTCTAGATCTCTGCATTCCTATCTCTTAGATGTACAGCAGCCATCGCACTTTTTGTGTACGCCCCTCGCTGTGTGTGTGGTTACTAGTCGAGTGATATTTAATGCAAAATATCTCCACTGATGGTAGTCAAGTCAAAGGCATCTTTGCAGTTGTCGTCACCACAATTATCTCACAGAAAGGCAGGTTATCTCACAGACAGTCTGAGGCAGAGCTGGCAGTTTGCCTAGAGCATCTGTTAGTCATAAATGTCTTTTTTAAAGCAGCTACTTTCTTTTAGGAAATAATACAAATACAGATTTTGGACCCATCTGTAGCTGACACTGGTTCAAATAGAATAAGGTCAAGTGAGGGGATCCGTTTTCATAAAATCCCAAACCTACATTCTGAGCCAGGATTATTTTTAGATCTACTCCCCAAGTTATCCAATGAATGATCATATGAGGTGTTTTTGTTCAGCAGATTTGACCATGTAGCTGTGAAGAAGAGTAGAGACACAGACTTTAATCTCACTTCATTCAGTTGATAATATAACCAGGAGTTGTCATATTTTCGCAGGATGGAGCTCTAAATGAGTTTTTTAATCTTGCCCCAGGAGTCTGGCTCATTATGTATTCTAGTGATCTTATGATGTGAGAACAAGAAAGAAACTGGACTGCAGTATTGCAAGGATTTTTCCCTGCCCCTTTTTCACACACAATAGGGGTTTTTATCTGCTATATTTGAGGTCTGGCTGAGGAATGTGTTTGTGAGCTACAAGCAGTTTTGCAATAAATAACTGTATTCCATGGCACATTAGCAGGAGTTAGTATAATGTGTACTTCCATTATATATTACAGACGCCACATCCACACACCATTCAAGGGAACCAAACTAAAAAACAAGACATTACAGTAGGCATTGGCACATTTGGTGGTACGGTGTCCAAATATACATGCAAAGAGGCATTCTTGGTGGATTAATTTAACAAAATGAACACTGCTCTACCGTTCCCTTAAAGATTATTTTAACAAGAGATAAAACAGTTTCAGCCATGGCAACATTCAGAGCTTACAAAATCCTGCCCAAGAGCATTATAGACCAATATGCTGTGGCTTGTAAGCTTTTAAATACGCAAATCTGTTCATCCATCTGGATGTGCCATATCGTATTTCATTGTCTCACCAGTACACAAAGCAGCATACCCCAATTAACACAGTCCCTTCCACTGCCTTAATTTATTCGTCAACACTGAGAATAAGTAGGTTTGACCACAAAAGTCTGAAGCCCAGATTGCAGCCCATCATGACATCATGCATCAGCTTGTAATTACCATTTTAAAGCTTTGTGTTTGACTGAATTTCATAAGCTTTTCTTTTCTTTTTTTTTTTTTGAGGCAGAAGAAATCATATATATATGAATGGTTGGAGCTGAGAAGGAGTGGGGGTGGGTGTCTGGCCTGTGTACTCAAGGCTTCTGGCTGCACTATGTAAGATTGCTGCCATTACAGTGAGCTTAACTTCCATAAACTCCAGGTAAACTTTATATCTCAGTCATTTGCTAGTTGCAAACACAAACACCTCTCATAAATGTCAGCTTTAGCCTGAAACTTTGAAGTTGGTACACTAAGTCTCTCTCTCGCTGGTCTCACACTCCAAGACTAATATCAAAACTTGAAAACCAACCTCTGGACATTTTACACCTCTTTAATCACCAACTTTAATCAACGGCCAACTAAGAGAAATGTTGAAATACCTACAACATCGACAGTTACGGACCTTGAGTGAAATAAGAGTTTGTGCTTTCCTAGAACTAGTTGCCAAATCTTCAGTTCACACCAAAGAGTTCCCAAGTTTAAGAGGTGAACAGCACTAAGGTCCATCTATGAAGAGGTTCATTTACTGTTCCAACTATTTTTCCTGAACCCTTTTTCGATGTGAAATTGGTGACCATGCTTACTTTGACCCATCACTTAATCATAGTTTAACATAAATTCTGCTTTTTATATCTCCCATCACTCCAAATGACACCAAAAGCCAGAAATTTGCCGGTGAATAATAAACTAAATTTTAAAAACAGGTCTGTCTTCTAATCAGAGTAGGCTAGACTACAAGTGCTTTTCTGATATCACAACCCATTTGAGGCTTCCATGCAGTCTCCTCCTCAAAAACCAGCCAATATGCAGAGGTGTGACACTTCCTACGCGGAAAGCTTTTGAGCATGTTTCAAATGTGCTTCTGCCCTCATTGGCAAAAGGTTAAACTGAAAATCTAATGTCCGTTATCCACTCAAATGCCCTCAGCGCCAGTGCTGACGTTCGTCTGAGTACAAACCTCTGTACTTGATGCAGATACAAGCCATATGGCACCGTGATCAGCTGACAGCAGCCCTGCTGGAGAGGTAACCCACCAGGAAGTAGGTGAACTGAACAGCCTCATATCGGTAGGTAAGGCATATAGAACACATTAGTAACAACTGAGCATTTATACAACCGGTAGTCCAAAGTGACACCTCAAACATTCTCGCCTTCACCAAAAGTCTTAACCTAGTTCAAACTACTTTTTGTTTTGTTTTGTTTTTTTTTTACTAAGCCTTAATTCAAAAATTCCTTCATCATTCCTGACCAAACACAAACTACAAGGGAGTTGGTGCCATATTTGCATGCTATGAACTTGTTCTTCTACTGTATCTTCTGATCTGTTCTTGTGCAGGTTTGTGTGTTGGATCAGTGGAACAATGGTTGACTTCCTCTTGAAAAAAAAAAAAAAAAAAAAACCTCCAAGGAGACAAAACCACTTGATGAAAAGCGTTGAGCAAATGTTCTTCAGGCAATTATTTGAACCATTGAAAACAGATATCCACTAAACAAAAATGATAACTAGCTTGAATAAAAAGAAAGAGAGAGAAAATGAATACAACTCATCTAAAACCACCCAAGGGAGACTAACAAGCATGTGCTAATTAAGTACCACGATAAATAAGCACGCGTCAGATGAGACCTTTCCATTTAGCCGTTGATCAGCTATGGGAGAATGATGAACATCGACTGAGTCTCACTTTCTAATAGCAATCACAGTATGACATCTCTTTCCCCAATTAGGGCTGAAGAGAAGGAGAGATGAATCCAGTGGGAGCTGGTGTTGCTTTTGAATAAGTTGTTGTCAACTTTAATAGTCTGATGGTCTCTCTGACCTGTAACTGATGCAGACACTGTTGAGCCCATGAACACATACTACCACCAGCTATTGTCTGCTGCCGGTTGCTGTTAACAGCTCTTGCCTTCACTTGGCTTCAGCTGTGAGCAATGTGGCTTCATATAGAAAGCAGGTCATCCACCTCGACTAAATTTAAGAAATGTTTTTTAATTAAAGTTGATGACCAAATATTCCTGCAATTAAATAAGCATGTCAAATATGTATGACAACATGCAGCTCTGTGGCATTTTTGTGCTGTTAATATGCCACTTTAATTTGATGATGTTGCCCACTAGTATTTGCAACAATAATACCACAGACACTATCACTGAAGGGACCATCCAATGTTTGTTTGTTTGTTTTTTTTTTAAACACTGTGTGAACATTAACACCACCATCATATTCCAACTTTGCCGTTTTCTAATTCCCCATGAGTTTTTTAAGGCTCATTATTTCCAGAGTTTTATTTGCAAACGTTCATACATATATACATATTGGTTTATACAAGTCAAAGATCATATAGTTGCACTGGCACGAAAAAATTAAACATGGGGGGGAAAAAAAAAAAAAAAAAAACTCCAAAAATAAATTAACCCAGTTAATAAGAATAAAACACTGGGGACAAACCTCCGTAAAAGTAATAAAATACTAGCACCTCACACCAAAGCAACATATTACTTCATCTGTCAGGTGCTGTACCTAACTATCTTATAGTGGCTAATTAACACATAGCTGCAAGTGTTTACACAAGCGCTGTCAAAGCCACATGTGTTTACATGATTGAGCACCCAATCTCCCATTAGGTGGATATGAAAAGGGAAAAAAAAAAATGTAAACAGCTTAATTTCAGTGTTAAACTGCTCAGTTACAAAACACAGCATAATACAAGTACCTACATTTAAAGTTGCAAGAATATCACGGAATATGTCTAAAGAAGACGCATAGGATGAAAATGTAGGTGCAGTAAAACATCCAGCCATAATCCAGCTGATATTAGGTGAAGGCAGAGTACACCCTGGACGGGTCACCAATCTAACAGAAGGCTAACATTGAAGAAAACAACAATTCACTATTATATACACACACACACACCGATGGGAATACTACTCAATATCACAAAAACTCATGTTAATTACTTAACTCCACCTACATTTGAACCCAGAACACTAAATGTCAGTGCAGACTACTGCATCACCTCGCAGCAAAATAGGGGGTGAAAAGTTTGTTCCCCTTGAATTTTTCTACAACACATTTCTAGTTGTTATTTCTGTTGTTAATTCAGCTCAAAGGATTGCAAAAAGGACTGCACCAAGATGGTAATTCAGTCCACGCCTTGGGCCCAAAATGAAATACATTATGAGACAGATTGTATTCAGTAAAATATGCCAGCACTAGCATCAAATTTTGTACAACAGTGGTCCACAGAGGGGTTTATGTGAAAACTTCATAAATCGCTATCATGAGATCAAACTTGGTCTCTATCCAATACTTTGGGCTATGGCCAAACGCGTGTAAAACCATTGACATCAGCGAGTTGTTTGTTAGTATTCATCAACATTGTTTGGCTGCTCTCAATGTGGCACACAGCAAACACACATCTTGTTATTTTATTCTGCACATAAAAGTAAATGCTTTTTCTCCATTGTCCTCACGTTTCCCTGTTAAAGAGACCAAGACTAGATTCAACTCGAATCTATTTAAAGTCAAAGGCAGCAGGGAGGCTTGTCAGATATTCTAGTGGTTAAAAAGCAGCCTCTCCCTCCCTGCTGACTGTACACAGAGTAGCTGTATGGAATTGTGTTTGTCTGTCTGGGGGTTATTGCCTGAAAAAAGAAAACAGGTCACAGGAGCAGGAAGCAAACCTGTTTCCCTTTTTCAGGCAGCAATTTAAGTTTGTTAGTTATGTCAGTGTGGCTCCTCACACAGAGGTCTATTTGTCCAGTGGTTTTTAAACATGCATTACAAAGTGCATCATAATCACAACAACTGCAAGATGAAAAAACTCAGTATGTGCGCTACTTTGATCATCATTAACCTCGTTGCCAATATTGTCCAGCTGCTCGTGGGCTTGTGAAGAGTTTTGGCAAAAACAAATAGTCTAAACCTTGTTGATGTGTACTGGGTTTACAAGCTGTAACAGAAGAAATTGCTCAAGACATACTGGGAATTCAGACCAAGAGGTTCAGCCAGCCCATCCTTGGGACTCAATCCAGGTTCAGTAAAAAATAAACAGACTGTTTCTCCTGGATGAAAACTTGCATCTGGCTGTAAGGATTGTGATGTCAAACGTGAGAGGAAAAATGTAATCTGCAGTTAAAACAAAACAACACCAGCAACTACTGAAACTGTAAATATTGAATATTGTAATTATAATTAGCAAATTATCAGTCAAGAGTTTAATTACAATTCTTAAAATGCAGTGGAAATGTGAACAATGCACATTTTATCCTTTAAGTCTCATAATAGAATTTTAAAAAAAAAATAGCACTTCCTGTTTGTATTTACACATTAAAATCAAAACTCATCCGTTTTGAGGATAGGAACCAGGGACCAGTGGTTGTACTGGATTTATTATCTGCATTCCTACTTGATTAGCAAGAGTTTCTTCACCTTAGACCTGCTAGCTATGATGTAGGAGGGTGATCATGTGTTTCGTTTTAGCAATTTCCTAAGCAGGTGGTCAGTAATGTAATGGGACCTTCAACAAAGACACCATAAACACATCTGTCTAGCATGGTGCTGTTAATCCAGATTTTAGACCCTGGAATAACAGTGAAAATACAGTGTCACTAATCGCGGCAGCTCATATGAGGGCTCTAACCCTTTTAGGGGAGCATCAAACTAGGGACAGACTGACAAATCTGTTTTACCAGTTTGCATGGCAGATAGGACCTCTTACCAGTATGTCTATATGTGTGCTGTCTAATTTTATCTGATGGCATTGCTCCATGCAGATGTATTTATGCTCAGTCATAATTAAGAAAGATTCAACTGGCAGTGGAAATCTAAATTGGCCTTTTCTAGGGGTTTTACCCAAGTCTGTAAAACTTCCACAGAGCCAACGTGTTTTCTGAGGCATTGGTGGAGTAGTGGGCAGAGCACGCGCCACACGAACAGGAGGCCACGCTGGTTCAGTTCCAGTCGGTGTCATTTCCCGCATGACATTCCCAGCTCTCTCTTCCCCATTTCCTGTCACTCTTCACGCTGTCATATCACATAAAGCCAGAAAGAGAGGAGAAAAACAAACAAAAAAAACATTTTGTCGGTATGCCAGCTCAGTGGACAACACCACACAGCACATAGTGCTTCTCCCTGACAACAGTGTCCACAGATAAATGGTGACGGGAAACCTTAATTCCAATCAGCCGATCACATTTTTTTAAAATATGAATTCAGCTGAACAATCTGGACAGCCTCAGTGATATATCCCTGGTGATGTCTAAGGCAAACTGCTTGGCATTTCTACTGTGACTTACCATGAAACAGGAAAACGTTTCATCTCTACCAGCAAATAACACCTGTTCAGTTCTGGCTGCAGCATTCAACCATAAACTGACCTCACTGAACACAAGATTTGCTTATATTTGAAACAAAGGGGCCTGTAGAAAAAAGGAATTTGGTCTGTGCCTGCTGCTGATAAGCAAAAACATTTTTAATATGTGCATAAGAGCTTGTCAAAAATTGTCAAAAATTTTGAGCAATAATTAATTCCATAATGTTTCATGACCATGTTGACATTGAGGTGAGTCACACGATATGACAGTTTTAAAGTCCTCTCTGCATCTTGAGAAGTTAACTCACCGAAGTCAGGTGTGTGCACAGTTCATCTGTGTGTAAAGCCACTAAATTCAGTATAACTACGGTGAGAGAGATAACCCAGTGGCCACTTCATTTCCCATTTAACTGAAATTGGCTTTTAAATTGCTTCACCTTTTGGTCTAGCTGTCTGTCCCATGAGCAAATACCAGACAGGTACCACTGCAGTGAAAAACAACACAAGTGTATGTAAAGACTCAAGATCCAAATGTTTTTTTTTGTGCAAAAACTGTGCATGTGCACTGTGTACTAAAGAAATATACCAGAATCAATAAAGGTTTATGAGACTTTGAAAGTATATAGCCTAATTTAATTGCAAAAATACTATGAGCACTCCTCAATTTTGTGCAGATTTTTTTTTTTTTTTTTTTTTTTTTTTTTGCAGGAAGCGCAGTAACTAAGTTTTCAATAACGATCTACTTAAAGTGAGGCAATGTGTTGGTAATGCAATTAATAGTTTACTTCAAAGAAGAAATGTCCCTCTCCTAAATACATACACACAGCTACACAGACAGGGCTGCTTCTGAAACCCAGTCTGGATTGGGTTATCCAATATCATGTATCACTCTGGATAAATACATTTGCTTTCCCACTTCCTCCCCACTCAAATCCTTTCTCCACACACAAACACACACACACCCACCACATGCCTCTGGAAACTGTTCCAACTGCCTGTAATGCGATATTACAACAATTAACAATTAAACACTATGCAGGACTGGTACATTAAATTTATATTTCTGTCTTCCTCTCTTGCAGATGCGATGGTGCTGGTTGTCACTGGGAAATTTTATCGCTGCTTTGGTAATGGAATTGGGGAGCTAGGTGGGAGGGGACTGAGAGATTGTGTTGTCAGCTCTCCCTGACAGACGAGCTGAGCTTTTCCTTGCAAAGTTATCCCATCCTCATCACACCGCCTTAGTCCTTAGGCAATTACAGCCATGTAATTTAGATAATGAGTGCATATATGGATTTCATTGTCTGGCTCAGTTTATGTGTGTTAGCGCACATGAATGCGAGTGTGCGACAGAACTATAACAAAAAATAAATAAATAAATAAATAAATAAATAAAATAATAATAATAATAATAATAATAATAATAATAATAATTACAGCAATGTTGCATCTTATGAAGCAGGAAAACAAATGGCCAGACAGTTTTCATGGATTGATCAAATGGTTTTCTCTCTGGCGCTGGCACGCACTCATGCATTTTTCAGCCTCCAGGGCGCAAGAACTTTCCACGTACCACATTCTTTACATTCATATATTATTTATCCTTAAAAAAAAAAAAAAACACTTTGTACCGAATTTATCAGGTAAAATCATCACAGGAGGTGACAGGTTCAGGCTGAATTTTTCTCACAATGTAAGATTCAGATTAGTTTTACATCCATACTGAAGTTTTCTTGAAGTCACTGGTCACTAATTGTGTTTTCCAAATTGATTACAAGTCAACTGAGACAGTTTCTCTGTGACTTCTTGTCGCTCTTTAGGCCATAACGAGGGGCAAAGGAAAACTCCCAGAATGCTTTGCGGACTGAAAAGCCTAACCCTAGCTACCAATAATAACATAATGTAAATAATACGGATATCTCCGCAAACAACCATGAGAGAATTGGGAAACTGTGGTAAATTATTATTACTTTTATTATTGATATTATGGTATCTGTCCTATTCTGCAGCTGTCAGATTTGTCGTATTAGGAAACAGCTAAAAGACAGCTGCCTCGTAATGTTAGCTAACGTGAGTTCGCTAGCTAGCCTAGGTTCAGTTTGTAGGCAAAGACTTGAACCCCTAAACTCTGTGGATCGGACTTTTGGGATTAAACCAGCGACTTTCTCTGTGTCTGAATGGGTAAAAAAATATGTATTACGGAAAATCAATGAGCATGAACACGGAAAATTAGCTTTTTCATGACCGGGTCTTAAATTAACAAACAAATGAGCCACATTAGTTTCTTCTTTGTGTTTAACAAGATGAAAAATAATGAACCTGGAGAGATTGATTTCTCAAGTGTGGTCTAGTTTGTTGTAGCCTACAGCTTTACAGCTCTGGCTCACTCACATCATAAATTCTGGGTAAGAAAAAATAAAAGTAAAAAGCACAACAGTGAGTATACCCTGCTAAAGGTTTTCTTCGGGGGTTGCTAATGGCCAAACATTCCCAAATTATTGCCTTGGTGGTTTTGTTCCCTGCTTGTACAGTTTGCATGGCAGATTAAAAGGTTCAGTAAAATAAGAAATAGCTGCCATGTCACATTAGACCACCAGCATGTCAGACAAAAGAAATTACATTTAAAAAAAAGGTCTCTGCATCCATCGCTTCCCTTAGATGTCCGGTGTGTCAACCGATTCGGTCCCCCCCCCCCCCAAGTTCCGGTTCCCCTTTACGCTGATTTACTGCTGAGTCGTACGTAGTTGCTAAGTTACCGTGCGTAGTTAAAAAAGAAATGCAAATAGAAAAACCATCCACCTCTCCGTGTATTCTCAGACAGGTGAATTGAAGACACAGCAAGAAGCACAACATCACAAGTGAGTAAAGCGCCAACACACACAAACACACAAACAAACAAACACACACAGCAGTGTGAATACAGGTCACTCACATGTGGAGAAAAAAGGTCGGCTTCGGTAAACTTGGTGCTCCTCACAAACACCTGCTTCCTCCGTCTTCGTCCAGTCTCACCAGTGTTGGCTCCGGAGTCAGAAAACGACCCCAAAAAAAAAAACTTGGCCGGTTTGCGAACATCCATCCCAGCTGTGGTCTGATTTTGTATTTTCTCTGTAAAAGACGCTTTGGGGCTGAAAAGCGTTTCTTTAAATCAGAAACTTTCGGCTCACCTCAGAGTCACTGAGCTAACACACCGCGCGCGAGCGTCCCAGAGTGCGTATAAAGGTGGGCGGGGCCAATTGATGACGACAGGCACTCACCTGTGTGAACGTGCGCAGGTACGGACATGCCTTAAACACAACTTTGTTCTCGGACACGATCAGAAACCGTATTCATCAATTATTTCATTTTCCTTCTTTATCTTCCGTTTCACCTCTCAGCACCTCTGCTTCATTGTCAGTCTCTTACTCTCTCCTGATCGTCCTTATCTGGACCTTGTCCACATCAAAAACGAGAAAACGGGATTTCCAGTTCAGTTCCCAGTCTAATCTACACCAAAAATGATAGGCGCATCACCAGAGCACATTGTGATGCCTTGGCAGTAATTGAGGCTCATAAATGTTGCCTGTTCAGTGAGGATGAGTAATTCCTGAGCTGATTCTCGTTAGTTTGTTTTTATGTATGAGCCTCAATCATTGTTGAATACTCATGCAGTGGCTGATAACGGAAAAATATACTGATGACAACACCAGCATTGTGTTATCATCTACAGGAAAACAGCTGTTCACTTCTGTGTATGAACAAGAGTGTAAAACCTCCAAGGTGTGATTTAATGGATACTTAACATCTCACAGCTGACATGATTAAAAAAAAAAACTAATTCAAAACCTCAGGGCCGACATTTACCCCCTATAGAGGGTGTATGTATATGTATATATATATATATACATAGAAATACACACACACACACACCCTGAACAGAGCCACTGGGCATTTCCAGCATCATGGGGAAAAAGGGAAATGGATTTTAGCTCCTTCCCTGATTGATAAACTATGTATGTGGTTCCCTTGGTTAGTCTGCTGTGTGTCTTGTTGTGTTTAAAGGTGGGAAGGGGCAAATGGCATTCCATTAGACGTAGCTGAAATTGAAGGACCCTTACCATGATATGTGTGTGTGTGTGTGTGTGTGTGTGTGTGTGCATGTTTCTTTCAGCAGTGCCTTCCAGCTAAAAGGGGAGTAGAAGCTGGAATGCCACTTTGTTGTGTCTTGTATGTCAGACAAGGACATCTAATCATCAGAGATTTATTTTGTTTTGAAAAAGGCTTTTTTCCCCTCTCAGCTGGAAGCTGTTCATAGATTACACAAAACCATTACACAACTTTGACACTTGGGACTTGACATGACAACCAACAAAATGCCATTGGGGAAATGAGGGGTACTGTCATCTTCCTTCAACAC
Source organism: Echeneis naucrates (assembly GCF_900963305.1). Lineage (NCBI taxonomy): Eukaryota > Metazoa > Chordata > Actinopteri > Carangiformes > Echeneidae > Echeneis > Echeneis naucrates. The sequence continues at coordinate 22,027,778 of NC_042513.1, read as the reverse complement.
AGAATCAAAAAAAAAAGAGAAAAACAGTCCTTTACTCATCATCAAGGAAACCATTAAAACAACTTCCTATTTGTCTTTTATTGAGACCAACTCAACACAATTAAACTTTTCATTCAGGATTTGATCACATGTTTAAAAATAAATAATGTTATGTAGACTAGTTACAGCAGGAGCAGTTTACACAGCCTCCCAAGAACTACGTTAAATATGGCTGTCTTAGTGTCATGTTTGTGTATTTTTTGACTTCACTCGTATTTATTCAAATTTTCTTCTGCCAGACCTTTATCATCATGATCCAACCAACAGTTTCACATAAAAACAACATCATCTGCTTAGCACCGCTGAATATGGAAACAACTTCACATTCTAAAAATAAGGAAGCTATTAGGACTTTTCATTTGTGCCCTTTATAAAATGTTTCATTTGAATTTTTTTTTTCCAAACTGTCTATGTGCATATTAATGACTCTGTATGTTGCTTGTGTTCTCAAAGCATTTATTAATAACATAATAACAGTTTCTCATGCAAGTCTTACAAAAACGACTGGTGCCATTATGATCAACTTATCATATGTTTTCAAATTCAGACATTATCAGATCATGAATAAGTTGTTCACTAAGCATTTGATGGTGTGCCATAGAATGGACTATCAAATAAAAGATGACAAGTTTAACATCTGGAATGATCACTAATAGTGTGAGTGTAAGCTGGACACAACAGCATTGAAATGTAATGTGACATTCCAAAGAGACAATGATGTCACAAGGAAATTCAGCTTCATCACATAGAACCAACTTAGAACCTGTCCAGTAGAAGCTCAGGAGTCTTTACCATATTTGGCACTGATATTTCCCATAATGCACCTGGTGACTGTCCTTATAAGGACATCATGGTCTGGCATGACATCATCATTTCCCCTACAATGCATGGCTTCAAAATTGTATTTTATCTCTGTCATCATTTCCTGTGCCTTTGATCTGTGATGTCACCTTTTCATATCAGTAAGTAGGCTGCCCCACCACAGAATTAATCAGTTTCCAAGTTCATTTACAAAGTCAACCACTGAGGACAGACATCTTCTGAACACGAATACAAGTGAAGAAAGCAAGCAAGAAGCAAGCAAGCAAGAGAGCACAGGGAAGAACCCGTCCAGACCCTCCAGACCGTTCGGACCACGGTCAACAAAGGTGTCAGCACGACCACTTCAACTCAAACACAGTGTAGAGAGACAAACAACACACAAGCTGCCACAAAAATGGGCCACGGTAAAAGACAAAATCCTGGAAATAATAACAACCAAAGACCAGAGAAGAACAACCGCCAAAGACAATGGAACGGCCACCTGCAAGGACCAAGAAACATCACCTACCAAATTAATGCCTGCAACCAGCAACAACTCCACCCAGGACATCAGGCTGCACCACAGCATGGAGCTCTTTTCCAGGTCCACCCAAGACACCAGGCTGCACCACAGCATGGAGCTCTTTTCCAGGTCCACCCAAGACACCAGGCTGCACCACAGCATGGAGCTCTTTTCCAAGTCCAGCCTCCAGTCCAGGTTACACCATGGCATGGTGCTCCTCTTCAGGCTCAGCCTAAATATAGACTGAGACCACAGCCTGCAGGTACTTCTCAGGTGCAGCCTCCAGTGCAGACTACACCACAGTCAACAGTAACCACCCACGTCCAACCTGCAGTAAATAGCAAACCAAATCAGGCTGTGACATTTCAGCAACAACAGGTTCCTGTCGGCAATCCCAGCGTTGGATCTGAGGCCAACACAGATGGGACCAAACAGGGTCTCCTCCCAACTCCTACGAAACCACCAAATGAGACCGTAGAAGAGCTGGTCAAGGAGAAGTTTTTCTTGGAAGCCCACATAGACACTTTGAAAAAAATGATCAAACATCACACACAATTAGCAAACCAAGAAAAGGAAACCCTGTGTGCTGCACTGTCCAAAAAGGAAAAAGAGGAACAGGAGGCTGCCCAACAAAGACACAAGCTAGAGGAAACACTCCAAGCTGAAAAAGAAAATACAGCAGAGCTCGAGAGACGTCTGGACATTCAGCTGAAGGAAACAACCACAGCCCAGTCTGCACTTGCCACTATCACAGATGACTTGCTAAAATCAAGATGCCAGTGGGAAGAGGAGAGGTCTCATCTCCAGGCTGAACAAGAGCAGACATCTTCCAGACTTAAGGCCGCATTTGTACAAGACCTGCAAGAAAAAAGAGCTGAATGGGAGGCAGAAAGATCCCGTCTCCTTGAAGAACATCTGCAGGAAACCTCCATGCTCAAGGCTGCATTGATGAAGGCACAGGAAGACCTGGAGATGGAAAGGAACCGGCAGAGTGTGGAAAATGTCCAGGAGTCTGATGAGGTCCTGGATCAGGCTGTGAAAGACCAGGATGAAGTCAGAGCTGGAGCTACAGATGACTTGATGAGCAATTTAAGACATCTGGAAGAACAGGTGGAAGAGGCTGAGAAAAAAACAAAGAGGAGATCCGTGTGGAAACGATTCCGCCAGCTCTTCAAAAGGAGCTAAAAAGATGCAGCATCACACTGACCTCTGAAACAGACCATCGACCTCTCCACCGATTCTCTCTTTCTCGCTCCTCCACCAGAGCCTGGCTTTGCTTATGGTCTACTTTTTCGTTGCAAGTTTCCTTGCAACCACGGCTCACCCACTCTCACCCCCAACCCCCCACTCCCACTATAAAAAAATAAATAAAAAAAAAAGAAAAAAAAAATATGTTCAAAAATGTATATTATTTTCACAAATCAAGACAACCACTGTACCATTGATAGTCACTGATAGTCCTTATAGTTAGTATTTGTTGGTGTTTATTGGTTTTAGTCAATTCTGAAAGAACAAAAAAATTACTCACATTACTGTACGAGCAGTAATTCAAAGATTTACCTTTAGAATTACAAGTAATTAACCATATTAGAACACATTAACATGCATTTTTTAAAGGTCATTTCATTTCAAATGCAATTTCACATTCACTGTGAGGTATGAATTTAGAGATTGCTGTGATGATAACGAAGACATAGAAAATAACAGAAAAGCAGTCATTCAAAGGGCTTTCTGTAAAATCGCGGGTAATTCAGATTCACATTTCAAAGTTGGCGCCTGTTTCCAGTTTGCAGTCAGATGATGACAGTCAGTCATGGAGGGGAAAGACGGGCCCTCATGGACTCATGATCTTCAGTCGGAGACAGCCTCAGCCGACAGGCCAGCCAAACACCGTTTGAGATGACGGATGATCATTTCTTATTTTTATTTTCACACCTCTGAAGCTAACGTTAGCATCCCTCTGATAAACTGCTACCCTCGCTTAAACTGTTGTTAGCAGACAGCTGTGGTTTTTTTAATTCTGCTGATGTATGTTCGGGATTTGAATGCGGTCAAACTGCTGTGTGCTGCTCTGTGTGATGTCCCACTCGTCCTCCGTGAGTCCCGGAGAGACTTCAGATCGTTAATGTAGGTTTTTAATGTAGATCTGTCCTAGCGTTAGCGTTAGCATTAGCATTAGCGTTAGCATGCTAAGTTAGCCTGCTGCTTTCGCCTCAGGTGTGGAGATGTCTGTTTGTTTGTGTTTATCTCTGATGAATGTGACATTAGTCCATTTGGATTTAAATGTTAAACTGAGGTAGGGAAATGGTTTAATCTATTTAATAGAAATAAAAGCAGTAAATCATGATGTCATTTATTTTTGAGTTTCCTGTTGAACTTTAAAAGTGGAAGCACTAACCTATTTTCAGGACCAATTTGTGTTATTTTTGTGTCATTTAATTTTACTGTCACATTTCATGTGTTAAAAAGCCTTTTGTAGTTCACACACAACTCACAGTTTCTGTGTGTTTGTGTCTGTTCCCACAGTTGCCCAGTAAAGATCCAGAGATCCAGTCCTGACTCCTGCGTCTCCTCTCCAACTCAGGACACAACAGAGACAGAAAGTGGAGACGGGTTACATATTATTTGATTTCTGATAGAGGATGACTCCCAGTGAATATTTGTTCAGTTTACTACAATGATTGTTAAATTCCCTAAATTTACAGATATTTAAATTTAAATATACCTATTAATGCATTTTGATGTACAATGTTTCATTTCCCATCGTCCAATTCTCTAAAATAACTACTGTAATACTGTAAATGTGCAGAAATTCCTATTTGATTAAAGGTACATACTTTGTTTACACATTGTGTCATTTTTTTAAACTTGTTAAAACCACAATTATGCAGCAAATCAGTGTAGATGGACAAGAAATGACTACTAAATACCCTTAATAAACAGGGATTGTCCTTAAATGTAGCTATTTTTGACGTATTTAGCTTGTTTTTCCATTGTCCAGTGGTTGTTTTTTAATCAACTAATTCTCTAAAATGATAAATACTGTACAGACATTTATCTTTAATTTTATGAACCTAGTTAGTTTTTATATACTATTATGTTGTTATTGTACATTGGAAAAATTGTATTTTAACATGGAATAGTTACAGCAGGAGCAGTTTACACAGCCTCCCAAGAACTACATTAAATATGGCTGTCTTAGTGTCATGTTTGTGTATTTTTTGACTTCATTCGTATTTATTCAAATTTTCTCCTGCCAGACCTTTATCATCATGATCCAACCAACAGTTTCACATAAAAACAACATCATCTGCTTAGCACCGCTGAATATGGAAACAACTTCACATTCTAAAAATAAGGAAGCTATTAGGACTTTTCATTTGCGCCCTTTATAAAATGTTTCGTTTGAATTTTTTTTGTCCAAACTGTCTATGTGCATATTAATGACTCTGTATGTTGCTTGTGTTCACAAAGCATTTATTAATATCATAATAACAGTTTCTCATGCAAGTCTTACAAAAACGACTGGTGCCTTTATGATCAACTTATCATATGTTTTCAAATTCAGACATTATCAGATCATGAATAAGTTGTTCACTAAGCATTTGATGGTGTGCCATAGAATGGACTATCAAATAAAAGATGACAAGTTTAACATCTGGAATGATCACTAATAGTGTGAGTGTAAGCTGGACACAACAGCATTGAAATGTAATGTGACATTCCAAAGAGACAATGATGTCACAAGGAAATTCAGCTTCATCACATAGAACCAACTTAGGACCTGTCCAGTAGAAGCTCAGGAGTCTTTACCATATTTGGCACTGATATTTCCCATAATGCACCTGGTGACTGTCCTTATAAGGACATCATGGTCTGGCATGACATCATCATTTCCCCTACAATGCATGGCTTCAAAATTGTATTTTATCTCTGTCATCATTTCCTGTGCCTTTGATCTGTGATGTCACCTTTTCATATCAGTAAGTAGGCTGCCCCACCACAGAATTAATCAGTTTCCAAGTTCATTTACAAAGTCAACCACTGAGGACAGACATCTTCTGAACACGAATACAAGTGAAGAAAGCAAGCAAGAAGCAAGCAAGAGAGCAAGCAAGAGAGCAAGCAAGAGAGCAAGCAAGAAAGCACAGGGAAGAACCCGTCCAGACCCTCCAGACCGTTCGGACCACGGTCAACAAAGGTGTCAGCACGACCATTTCAACTTAAACACAGTGTAGAAAGACAAACAACACACAAGCTGCCACAGAAATGGACCACAGTAAAAGACAAATCCTGGAAATAATAACAACCAAAGACCAGAGAAGAACAACCGCCAAAGACAATGGAACGGCCACCTGCAAGGACCAAGAAACATCACCTACCAAATTAATGCCTGCAACCAGCAACAACTCCACCCAAGACACCAGGCTGCACCACAGCATGGAGCTCTTTTCCAGGTCCACCCAAGACACCAGGCTGCACCACAGCATGGAGCTCTTTTCCAGGTCCACCCAAGACACCAGGCTGCACCACAGCATGGAGCTCTTTTCCAGGTCCACCCAAGACACCAGGCTGCACCACAGCATGGAGCTCTTTTCCAAGTCCTGCCTCCAGTCCAGGTTACACCATGGCATGGTGCTCCTCTTCAGGCCCAGCCTAAATATAGACTGAGACCACAGCCTGCAGCTACTTCTCAGGTGCAGCCTCCAGTGCAGACTACACCACAGTCAACAGTAACCACCCACGTCCAACCTGCAGTAAATAGCAAACCAAATCAGGCTGTGACATTTCAGCAACAACAGGTTCCTGTCGGCAATCCCAGCGTTGGATCTGAGGCCAACACAGATGGGACCAAACAGGGTCTCCTCCCAACTCCTACGAAACCACCAAATGAGACCGTAGAAGAGCTGGTCAAGGAGAAGTTTTTCTTGGAAGCCCACATAGACACTTTGAAAAAAATGATCAAACATCACACACAATTAGCAAACCAAGAAAAGGAAACCCTGTGTGCTGCACTGTCCAAAAAGGAAAAAGAGGAACAGGAGGCTGCCCAACAAAGACACAAGCTAGAGGAAACACTCCAAGCTGAAAAAGAAAATACAGCAGAGCTCGAGAGACGTCTGGACATTCAGCTGAAGGAAACAACCACAGCCCAGTCTGCACTTGCCACTATCACAGATGACTTGCTAAAATCAAGATGCCAGTGGGAAGAGGAGAGGTCTCATCTCCAGGCTGAACAAGAGCAGACATCTTCCAGACTTAAGGCCGCATTTGTACAAGACCTGCAAGAAAAAAGAGCTGAATGGGAGGCAGAAAGATCCCGTCTCCTTGAAGAACATCTGCAGGAAACCTCCATGCTCAAGGCTGCATTGATGAAGGCACAGGAAGACCTGGAGATGGAAAGGAACCGGCAGAGTGTGGAAAATGTCCAGGAGTCTGATGAGGTCCTGGATCAGGCTGTGAAAGACCAGGATGAAGTCAGAGCTGGAGCTACAGATGACTTGATGAGCAATTTAAGACATCTGGAAGAACAGGTGGAAGAGGCTGAGAAAAAAACAAAGAGGAGATCCGTGTGGAAACGATTCCGCCAGCTCTTCAAAAGGAGTTAAAAAGATGCAGCATCACACTGACCTCTGAAACAGACCATCGACCTCTCCACCGATTCTCTCTTTCTCGCTCCTCCACCAGAGCCTGGCTTTGCTTATGGTCTACTTTTTCGTTGCAAGTTTCCTTGCAACCACGGCTCACCCACTCTCACCCCCAACCCCCCACTCCCACTATAAAAAAATAAAGAAAAAAAAAAGAAAAAAAAAATGTTCAAAAATGTATATTATTTTCACAAATCAAGACAACCACTGTACCATTGATAGTCACTGATAGTCCTTATAGTTAGTCTTTGTTGGTGTTTATTGGTTTTAGTCAATTCTGAAAGAACAAAAAAATTACTCACATTACTGTACGAGCAGTAATTCAAAGATTTACCTTTAGAATTACAAGTAATTAACCATATTAGAACACATTAACATGCATTTTTTAAAGGTCATTTCATTTTCAAATGCAATTTCACATTCACTGTGAGGTATGAATTTAGAGATTGCTGTGAAGATAACGAAGACATAGAAAATAACAGAAAAGCAGTCATTCAAAGGGCTTTCTGTAAAATCGCGGGTAATTCAGATTCACATTTCAAAGTTGGCGCCTGTTTCCAGTTTGCAGTCAGATGATGACAGTCAGTCATGGAGGGGAAAGACGGGCCCTCATGGACTCATGATCTTCAGTCTGAGACAGCCTCAGCCGACAGGCCAGCCAAACACCGTTTGAGATGACGGATGATCATTTCTTATTTTTATTTTCACACCTCTGAAGCTAACGTTAGCATCCCTCTGATAAACTGCTACCCTCGCTTAAACTGTTGTTAGCAGACAGCTGTGGTTTTTTTAATTCTGCTGATGTATGTTCGGGATTTGAATGCGGTCAAACTGCTGTGTGCTGCTCTGTGTGATGTCCCACTCGTCCTCCGTGAGTCCCGGAGAGACTTCAGATCGTTAATGTAGGTTTTTAATGTAGATCTGTCCTAGCGTTAGCGTTAGCATTAGCATTAGCGTTAGCATGCTAAGTTAGCCTGCTGCTTTCGCCTCAGGTGTGGAGATGTCTGTTTGTTTGTGTTTATCTCTGATGAATGTGACATTAGTCCATTTGGATTTAAATGTTAAACTGAGGTAGGGAAATGGTTTAATCTATTTAATAGAAATAAAAGCAGTAAATCATGATGTCATTTATTTTTGAGTTTCCTGTTGAACTTTAAAAGTGGAAGCACTAACCTATTTTCAGGACCAATTTGTGTTATTTTTGTGTCATTTAATTTTACTGTCACATTTCATGTGTTAAAAAGCCTTTTGTAGTTCACACACAACTCACAGTTTCTGTGTGTTTGTGTCTGTTCCCACAGTTGCCCAGTAAAGATCCAGAGATCCAGTCCTGACTCCTGCGTCTCCTCTCCAACTCAGGACACAACAGAGACAGAAAGTGGAGACGGGTTACATATTATTTGATTTCTGATAGAGGATGACTCCCAGTGAATATTTGTTCAGTTTACTACAATGATTGTTAAATTCCCTAAATTTACAGATATTTAAATTTAAATATACCTATTAATGCATTTTGATGTACAATGTTTCATTTCCCATCGTCCAATTCTCTAAAATAACTACTGTAATACTGTAAATGTGCAGAAATTCCTATTTGATTAAAGGTACATACTTTGTTTACACATTGTGTCATTTTTTTTAAACTTGTTAAAACCACAATTATGCAGCAAATCAGTGTAGATGGACAAGAAATGACTACTAAATACCCTTAATAAACAGGGATTGTCCTTAAATGTAGCTATTTTTGACGTATTTAGCTTGTTTTTCCATTGTCCAGTGGTTGTTTTTTAATCAACTAATTCTCTAAAATGATAAATACTGTACAGACATTTATCTTTAATTTTATGAACCTAGTTAGTTTTTATATACTATTATGTTGTTATTGTACATTGGAAAAATTGTATTTTAACATGGAATAGTTACAGCAGGAGCAGTTTACACAGCCTCCCAAGAACTACATTAAATATGGCTGTCTTAGTGTCATGTTTGTGTATTTTTTGACTTCATTCGTATTTATTCAAATTTTCTCCTGCCAGACCTTTATCATCATGATCCAACCAACAGTTTCACATAAAAACAACATCATCTGCTTAGCACCGCTGAATATGGAAACAACTTCACATTCTAAAAATAAGGAAGCTATTAGGACTTTTCATTTGCGCCCTTTATAAAATGTTTCGTTTGAATTTTTTTTGTCCAAACTGTCTATGTGCATATTAATGACTCTGTATGTTGCTTGTGTTCACAAAGCATTTATTAATATCATAATAACAGTTTCTCATGCAAGTCTTACAACAAAAACGACTGGTGCCATTATGATCAACTTATCATATGTTTTCAAATTCAGACATTATCAGATCATGAATAAGTTGTTCACTAAGCATTTGATGGTGTGCCATAGAATGGACTATCAAATAAAAGATGACAAGTTTAACATCTGGAATGATCACTAATAGTGTGAGTGTAAGCTGGACACAACAGCATTGAAATGTAATGTGACATTCCAAAGAGACAATGATGTCACAAGGAAATTCAGCTTCATCACATAGAACCAACTTAGGACCTGTCCAGTAGAAGCTCAGGAGTCTTTACCATATTTGGCACTGATATTTCCCATAATGCACCTGGTGACTGTCCTTATAAGGACATCATGGTCTGGCATGACATCATCATTTCCCCTACAATGCATGGCTTCAAAATTGTATTTTATCTCTGTCATCATTTCCTGTGCCTTTGATCTGTGATGTCACCTTTTCATATCAGTAAGTAGGCTGCCCCACCACAGAATTAATCAGTTTCCAAGTTCATTTACAAAGTCAACCACTGAGGACAGACATCTTCTGAACACGAATACAAGTGAAGAAAGCAAGCAAGAAGCAAGCAAGAGAGCAAGCAAGAAAGCAAGCAAGAAGCAAGCAAGAGAGCAAGCAAGAGAGCACAGGGAAGAACCCGTCCAGACCCTCCAGACCGTTCGGACCACGGTCAACAAAGGTGTCAACGTGACCACTTCAACTCAAACACAGTGTAGAGAGACAAACAATACACAAGCTGCCACAAAAATGGGCCACGGTAAAAGACAAAATCCTGGAAATAATAACAACCAAAGACCAGAGAAGAACAACCGCCAAAGACAATGGAACGGCCACCTGCAAGGACCAAGAAACATCACCTACCAAATTAATGCCTGCAACCAGCAACAACTCCACCCAGGACATCAGGCTGCACCACAGCATGGAGCTCTTTTCCAGGTCCACCCAAGACACCAGGCTGCACCACAGCATGGAGCTCTTTTCCAGGTCCACCCAAGACACCAGGCTGCACCACAGCATGGAGCTCTTTTCCAGGTCCACCCAAGACACCAGGCTGCACCACAGCATGGAGCTCTTTTCCAGGTCCATGCCTCCAGTCCAGGTTACACCATGGCATGGTGCTCCTCTTCAGGCTCAGCCTAAATATAGACTGAGACCACAGCCTGCAGGTATTTCTCAGGTGCAGCCTCCAGTCCAGACTACACCACAGCCTGCAGCTATTTCTCAGGTGCAGCCTCCAGTCCAGACTACACCACAGTCAACAGTAACCACCCACGTCCAACCTGCAGTAAATAGCAACCCAAATCAGGCTGTGACATTTCAGCAACAACAGGTTCCTGTCGGCAATCCCAGCGTTGGATATGAGGCCAACACAGATGGGACCAAACAGGGTCTCCTCCCAACTCCTACGAAACCACCAAATGAGACCGTAGAAGAGCTGGTCAAGGAGAAGTTTTTCTTGGAAGCCCACATAGACACTTTGAAAAAAATGATCAAACATCACACACAATTAGCAAACCAAGAAAAGGAAACCCTGTGTGCTGCACTGTCCAAAAAGGAAAAAGAGGAACAGGAGGCTGCCCAACAAAGACACAAGCTAGAGGAAACACTCCAAGCTGAAAAAGAAAATACAGCAGAGCTCGAGAGACGTCTGGACATTCAGCTGAAGGAAACAACCACAGCCCAGTCTGCACTTGCCACTATCACAGATGACTTGCTAAAATCAAGATGCCAGTGGGAAGAGGAGAGGTCTCATCTCCAGGCTGAACAAGAGCAGACATCTTCCAGACTTAAGGCCGCATTTGTACAAGACCTGCAAGAAAAAAGAGCTGAATGGGAGGCAGAAAGATCCCGTCTCCTTGAAGAACATCTGCAGGAAACCTCCATGCTCAAGGCTGCATTGATGAAGGCACAGGAAGACCTGGAGATGGAAAGGAACCGGCAGAGTGTGGAAAATGTCCAGGAGTCTGATGAGGTCCTGGATCAGGCTGTGAAAGACCAGGAAGAAGTCAGAGCTGGAGCTACAGATGACTTGATGAGCAATTTAAGACATCTGGAAGAACAGGTGGAAGAGGCTGAGAAAAAAACAAAGAGGAGATCCGTGTGGAAACGATTCCGCCAGCTCTTCAAAAGGAGCTAAAAAGATGCAGCATCACACTGACCTCTGAAACAGACCATCGACCTCTCCACCGATTCTCTCTTTCTCGCTCCTCCACCAGAGCCTGGCTTTGCTTATGGTCTACTTTTTCGTTGCAAGTTTGCTTGCAACCACGGCTCACCCACTCTCACCCCCAACCCCCCACTCCCACTATCAAAAAAATAAATAAAAATAAAAATAAAAAAAAAATATGTTCAAAAATAATATTATTTTCACAAGTCAAGACAACCACTGTACCATTGATAGTCACTGATAGTCCTTATAGTTAGTCTTTGTTGGTGTTTATTGGTTTTAGTCAATTCTGAAAGAACAAAAAAATTACTCACATTACTGTACGAGCAGTAATTCAAAGATTTACCTTTAGAATTACAAGTAATTAACCATATTAGAACACATTAACATGCATTTTTTAAAGGTCATTTCATTTTCAAATGCAATTTCACATTCACCGTGAGGTATGAATTTAGAGATTGCTGTGAAGATAACGAAGACATAGAAAATAACAGAAAAGCAGTCATTCAAAGGGCTTTCTGTAAAATCGCGGGTAATTCAGATTCACATTTCAAAGTTGGCGCTTGTTTCCAGTTTGCAGTCAGATGATGACAGTCAGTCATGGAGGGGAAAGACGGGCCCTCATGGACTCATGATCTTCAGTCTGAGACAGCCTCAGCCGACAGGCCAGCCAAACACCGTTTGAGATGACGGATGATCATTTCTTATTTTTATTTTCACACCTCTGAAGCTAACGTTAGCATCCCTCTGATAAACTGCTACCCTCGCTTAAGCTGTTGTTAGCAGACAGCTGTGGTTTTTTTAATTCTGCTGATGTATGTTCGGGATTTGAATGCGGTCAAACTGCCGTGTGCTGCTCTGTGTGATGTCCCACTCGTCCTCCGTGAGTCCCGGAGAGACTTCAGATCGTTAATGTAGGTTTTTAATGTAGATCTGTCCTAGCGTTAGCGTTAGCATTAGCATTAGCGTTAGCATGCTAAGTTAGCCTGCTGCTTTCGCCTCAGGTGTGGAGATGTCTGTTTGTTTGTGTTTATCTCTGATGAATGTGACATTAGTCCATTTGGATTTAAATGTTAAACTGAGGTAGGGAAATGGTTTAATCTATTTAATAGAAATAAAAGCAGTATTGCTGATGTCATTTATTTTTGAGTTTCCTGTTGAACTTTAAAAGTGGAAGCACTAACCTATTTTCAGGACCAATTTGTGTTATTTTTGTGTCATTTAATTTTACTGTCACATTTCATGTGTTAAAAAGCCTTTTGTAGTTCACACACAACTCACAGTTTCTGTGTGTTTGTGTCTGTTCCCACAGTTGCCCAGTAAAGATCCAGAGATCCAGTCCTGACTCCTGCGTCTCCTCTCCAACTCAGGACACAACAGAGACAGAAAGTGGAGACGGGTTACATATTATTTGATTTCTGATAGAGGATGACTCCCAGTGAATATTTGTTCAGTTTACTAAAATGATTGTTAAATTCCCTAAATTTACAGATATTTAAATTTAAATATACCTATTAATGCATTTTGATGTACAATGTTTCATTTCCCATCGTCCAATTCTCTAAAATAACTACTGTAATACTGTAAATGTGCAGAAATTCCTATTTGATTAAAGGAACATACTTTGTTTACACATTGTGTCATTTTTTTTTAAAACTTGTTAAAACCACAATTATGCAGCAAATCAGTGTAGATGGACAAGAAATGACTACTAAATACCCTTAATAAACAGGGATTGTCCTTAAATGTAGCTATTTTTGACGTATTTAGCTTGTTTTTCCATTGTCCAGTGGTTGTTTTTTAATCAACTAATTCTCTAAAATGATAAATACTGTACAGACATTTATCTTTAATTTTATGAACCTAGTTAGTTTTTATATACTATTATGTTGTTATTGTACATTGGAAAAATTGTATTTTAACATGGACTAGTTACAGCAGGAGCAGTTTACACAGCCTCCCAAGAACTACATTAAATATGGCTGTCTTAGTGTCATGTTTGTGTATTTTTTGACTTCATTCGTATTTATTCAAATTTTCTCCTGCCAGACCTTTATCATCATGATCCAACCAACAGTTTCACATAAAAACATCATCTGCTTAGCACCGCTGAATATGGAAACAACTTCACATTCTAAAAATAAGGAAGCTATTAGGACTTTTCATTTGCGCCCTTTATAAAATGTTTCATTTGAATTTTTTTTTTCCAAACTGTCTATGTGCATATTAATGACTCTGTATGTTGCTTGTGTTCTCAAAGCATTTATTGATAACATAATAACAGTTTCTCATGCAAGTCTTACAAAAACGACTGGTGCCTTTATGATCAACTTATCATATGATTTCAAATTCAGACATTATCAGATCATGAATAAGTTGTTCACTAAGCATTTGATGGTGTGCCATAGAATGGACTATCAAATAAAGATGACAAGTTTAACATCTGGAATGATCACTAATAGTGTGAGTGTAAGCTGGACACAACAGCATTGAAATGTAATGTGACATTCCAAAGAGACAATGATGTCACAAGGAAATTCAGCTTCATCACATAGAACCAACTTAGAACCTGTCCAGTAGAAGCTCAGGAGTCTTTACCATATTTGGCACTGATATTTCCCATAATGCACCTGGTGATTTTCCTTATAAGGACATCATGGTCTGGCATGACATCATCATTTCCCCTACAATGCATGGCTTCAAAATTGTATTTTATCTCTGTCATCATTTCCTGTGCCTTTGATCTGTGATGTCACCTTTTCATATCAGTAAGTAGGCTGCCCCACCACAGAATTAATCAGTTTCCAAGTTCATTTACAAAGTCAACCACTGAGGACAGACATCTTCTGAACACGAATACAAGTGAAGAAAGCAAGCAAGAGAGCAAGAAAGCAAGCAAGAAGCAAGCAAGAAGCAAGCAAGAAAGCACAGGGAAGAACCCGTCCAGACGCTCCAGACCGTTCGGACCACGGTCAACAAAGGTGTCAACGTGACCACTTCAACTCAAACACAGTGTAGAGAGACAAACAACACACAAGCTGCCACAAAAATGGACCACGGTAAAAGACAAAATCCTGGAAATAATAACAACCAAAGACCAGAGAAGAACAACCGCCAAAGACAATGGAACGGCCACCTGCAAGGACCAAGAAACATCACCTACCAAATTAATGCCTGCAACCAGCAACAACTCCACCCAAGACATCAGGCTGCACCACAGCATGGAGCTCTTTTCCAGGTCCACCCAAGACACCAGGCTGCACCACAGCATGGAGCTCTTTTCCAGGTCCACCCAAGACACCAGGCTGCACCACAGCATGGAGCTCTTTTCCAAGTCCTGCCTCCAGTCCACGTTACACCATGGCATGGTGCTCCTCTTCAGGCCCAGCCTAAATATAGACTGAGACCACAGCCTGCAGGTACTTCTCAGGTGCAGCCTCCAGTCCAGACTACACCACAGCCTGCAGGTACTTCTCAGGTGCAGCCTCCAGTCCAGACTACACCACAGTCAACAGTAACCACCCACGTCCAACCTGCAGTAAATAGCAAACCAAATCAGGCTGTGACATTTCAGCAACAACAGGTTCCTGTCGGCAATCCCAGCGTTGGATCTGAGGCCAACACAGATGGGACCAAACAGGGTCTCCTCCCAACTCCTACGAAACCACCAAATGAGACCGTAGAAGAGCTGGTCAAGGAGAAGTTTTTCTTGGAAGCCCACATAGACACTTTGAAAAAAATGATCAAACATCACACACAATTAGCAAACCAAGAAAAGGAAACCCTGTGTGCTGCACTGTCCAAAAAGGAAAAAGAGGAACAGGAGGCTGCCCAACAAAGGCACAAGCTAGAGGAAATACTCCAAGCTGAAAAAGAAAATACAGCAGAGCTCGAGAGACGTCTGGACATTCAGCTGAAGGAAACAACCACAGCCCAGTCTGCACTTGCCACTATCACAGATGACCTGCTAAAATCAAGATGCCAGTGGGAAGAGGAGAGGTCTCATCTCCTGGCTGAACAAGAGCAGACATCTGCCAGACTTAAGGCCGCATTTGTACAAGACCTGCAAGAAAAAAGAGCTGAATGGGAGGCAGAAAGATCCCGTCTCCTTGAAGAACATCTGCAGGAAACCTCCATGCTCAAGGCTGCATTGATGAAGGCACAGGAAGACCTGGAGATGGAAAGGAACCGGCAGAGTGTGGAAAATGTCCAGGAGTCTGATGAGGTCCTGGATCAGGCTGTGAAAGACCAGGAAGAAGTCAGAGCTGGAGCTACAGATGACTTGATGAGCAATTTAAGACATCTGGAAGAACAGGTGGAAGAGGCTGAGAAAAAAACAAAGAGGAGATCCGTGTGGAAACGATTCCGCCAGCTCTTCAAAAGGAGCTAAAAAGATGCAGCATCACACTGACCTCTGAAACAGACCATCGACCTCTCCACCGATTCTCTCTTTCTCGCTCCTCCACCAGAGCCTGGCTTTGCTTATGGTCTACTTTTTCGTTGCAAGTTTCCTTGCAACCACGGCTCACCCACTCTCACCCCCAACCCCCCACTCCCACTATAAAAAAATAAATAAAAAAAAAAGAAAAAAAAAAATATGTTCAAAAATGTATATTATTTTCACAAATCAAGACAACCACTGTACCATTGATAGTCACTGATAGTCCTTATAGTTAGTATTTGTTGGTGTTTATTGGTTTTAGTCAATTCTGAAAGAACAAAAAAATTACTCACATTACTGTACGAGCAGTAATTCAAAGATTTACCTTTAGAATTACAAGTAATTAACCATATTAGAACACATTAACATGCATTTTTTAAAGGTCATTTCATTTTCAAATGCAATTTCACATTCACTGTGAGGTATGAATTTAGAGATTGCTGTGATGATAACGAAGACATAGAAAATAACAGAAAAGCAGTCATTCAAAGGGCTTTCTGTAAAATCGCGGGTAATTCAGATTCACATTTCAAAGTTGGCGCCTGTTTCCAGTTTGCAGTCAGATGATGACAGTCAGTCATGGAGGGGAAAGACGGGCCCTCATGGACTCATGATCTTCAGTCGGAGACAGCCTCAGCCGACAGGCCAGCCAAACACCGTTTGAGATGACGGATGATCATTTCTTATTTTTATTTTCACACCTCTGAAGCTAACGTTAGCATCCCTCTGATAAACTGCTACCCTCGCTTAAACTGTTGTTAGCAGACAGCTGTGGTTTTTTTAATTCTGCTGATGTATGTTCGGGATTTGAATGCGGTCAAACTGCTGTGTGCTGCTCTGTGTGATGTCCCACTCGTCCTCCGTGAGTCCCGGAGAGACTTCAGATCGTTAATGTAGGTTTTTAATGTAGATCTGTCCTAGCGTTAGCGTTAGCATTAGCATTAGCGTTAGCATGCTAAGTTAGCCTGCTGCTTTCGCCTCAGGTGTGGAGATGTCTGTTTGTTTGTGTTTATCTCTGATGAATGTGACATTAGTCCATTTGGATTTAAATGTTAAACTGAGGTAGGGAAATGGTTTAATCTATTTAATAGAAATAAAAGCAGTAAATCATGATGTCATTTATTTTTGAGTTTCCTGTTGAACTTTAAAAGTGGAAGCACTAACCTATTTTCAGGACCAATTTGTGTTATTTTTGTGTCATTTAATTTTACTGTCACATTTCATGTGTTAAAAAGCCTTTTGTAGTTCACACACAACTCACAGTTTCTGTGTGTTTGTGTCTGTTCCCACAGTTGCCCAGTAAAGATCCAGAGATCCAGTCCTGACTCCTGCGTCTCCTCTCCAACTCAGGACACAACAGAGACAGAAAGTGGAGACGGGTTACATATTATTTGATTTCTGATAGAGGATGACTCCCAGTGAATATTTGTTCAGTTTACTACAATGATTGTTAAATTCCCTAAATTTACAGATATTTAAATTTAAATATACCTATTAATGCATTTTGATGTACAATGTTTCATTTCCCATCGTCCAATTCTCTAAAATAACTACTGTAATACTGTAAATGTGCAGAAATTCCTATTTGATTAAAGGTACATACTTTGTTTACACATTGTGTCATTTTTTTTAAACTTGTTAAAACCACAATTATGCAGCAAATCAGTGTAGATGGACAAGAAATGACTACTAAATACCCTTAATAAACAGGGATTGTCCTTAAATGTAGCTATTTTTGACGTATTTAGCTTGTTTTTCCATTGTCCAGTGGTTGTTTTTTAATCAACTAATTCTCTAAAATGATAAATACTGTACAGACATTTATCTTTAATTTTATGAACCTAGTTAGTTTTTATATACTATTATGTTGTTATTGTACATTGGAAAAATTGTATTTTAACATGGAATAGTTACAGCAGGAGCAGTTTACACAGCCTCCCAAGAACTACATTAAATATGGCTGTCTTAGTGTCATGTTTGTGTATTTTTTGACTTCATTCGTATTTATTCAAATTTTCTCCTGCCAGACCTTTATCATCATGATCCAACCAACAGTTTCACATAAAAACAACATCATCTGCTTAGCACCGCTGAATATGGAAACAACTTCACATTCTAAAAATAAGGAAGCTATTAGGACTTTTCATTTGCGCCCTTTATAAAATGTTTCGTTTGAATTTTTTTTGTCCAAACTGTCTATGTGCATATTAATGACTCTGTATGTTGCTTGTGTTCTCAAAGCATTTATTGATAACATAATAACAGTTTCTCATGCAAGTCTTACAAAAACGACTGGTGCCTTTATGATCAACTTATCATATGTTTTCAAATTCAGACATTATCAGATCATGAATAAGTTGTTCACTAAGCATTTGATGGTGTGCCATAGAATGGACTATCAAATAAAAGATGACAAGTTTAACATCTGGAATGATCACTAATAGTGTGAGTGTAAG
Source organism: Echeneis naucrates (assembly GCF_900963305.1). Lineage (NCBI taxonomy): Eukaryota > Metazoa > Chordata > Actinopteri > Carangiformes > Echeneidae > Echeneis > Echeneis naucrates. Next base: position 22,009,391 of record NC_042513.1, on the reverse strand, counting down.
CTGGACACAACAGCATTGAAATGTAATGTGACATTCCAAAGAGACAATGATGTCACAAGGAAATTCAGCTTCATCACATAGAACCAACTTAGGACCTGTCCAGTAGAAGCTCAGGAGTCTTTACCATATTTGGCACTGATATTTCCCATAATGCACCTGGTGACTGTCCTTATAAGGACATCATGGTCTGGCATGACATCATCATTTCCCCTACAATGCATGGCTTCAAAATTGTATTTTATCTCTGTCATCATTTCCTGTGCCTTTGATCTGTGATGTCACCTTTTCATATCAGTAAGTAGGCTGCCCCACCACAGAATTAATCAGTTTCCAAGTTCATTTACAAAGTCAACCACTGAGGACAGACATCTTCTGAACACGAATACAAGTGAAGAAAGCAAGCAAGAAGCAAGCAAGAGAGCAAGCAAGAGAGCAAGCAAGAGAGCAAGCAAGAAAGCACAGGGAAGAACCCGTCCAGACCCTCCAGACCGTTCGGACCACGGTCAACAAAGGTGTCAGCACGACCATTTCAACTTAAACACAGTGTAGAAAGACAAACAACACACAAGCTGCCACAGAAATGGACCACAGTAAAAGACAAAATCCTGGAAATAATAACAACCAAAGACCAGAGAAGAACAACCGCCAAAGACAATGGAACGGCCACCTGCAAGGACCAAGAAACATCACCTACCAAATTAATGCCTGCAACCAGCAACAACTCCACCCAAGACACCAGGCTGCACCACAGCATGGAGCTCTTTTCCAGGTCCACCCAAGACACCAGGCTGCACCACAGCATGGAGCTCTTTTCCAAGTCCTGCCTCCAGTCCAGGTTACACCATGGCATGGTGCTCCTCTTCAGGCCCAGCCTAAATATAGACTGAGACCACAGCCTGCAGCTACTTCTCAGGTGCAGCCTCCAGTGCAGACTACACCACAGTCAACAGTAACCACCCACGTCCAACCTGCAGTAAATAGCAAACCAAATCAGGCTGTGACATTTCAGCAACAACAGGTTCCTGTCGGCAATCCCAGCGTTGGATCTGAGGCCAACACAGATGGGACCAAACAGGGTCTCCTCCCAACTCCTACGAAACCACCAAATGAGACCGTAGAAGAGCTGGTCAAGGAGAAGTTTTTCTTGGAAGCCCACATAGACACTTTGAAAAAAATGATCAAACATCACACACAATTAGCAAACCAAGAAAAGGAAACCCTGTGTGCTGCACTGTCCAAAAAGGAAAAAGAGGAACAGGAGGCTGCCCAACAAAGACACAAGCTAGAGGAAACACTCCAAGCTGAAAAAGAAAATACAGCAGAGCTCGAGAGACGTCTGGACATTCAGCTGAAGGAAACAACCACAGCCCAGTCTGCACTTGCCACTATCACAGATGACTTGCTAAAATCAAGATGCCAGTGGGAAGAGGAGAGGTCTCATCTCCAGGCTGAACAAGAGCAGACATCTTCCAGACTTAAGGCCGCATTTGTACAAGACCTGCAAGAAAAAAGAGCTGAATGGGAGGCAGAAAGATCCCGTCTCCTTGAAGAACATCTGCAGGAAACCTCCATGCTCAAGGCTGCATTGATGAAGGCACAGGAAGACCTGGAGATGGAAAGGAACCGGCAGAGTGTGGAAAATGTCCAGGAGTCTGATGAGGTCCTGGATCAGGCTGTGAAAGACCAGGATGAAGTCAGAGCTGGAGCTACAGATGACTTGATGAGCAATTTAAGACATCTGGAAGAACAGGTGGAAGAGGCTGAGAAAAAAACAAAGAGGAGATCCGTGTGGAAACGATTCCGCCAGCTCTTCAAAAGGAGTTAAAAAGATGCAGCATCACACTGACCTCTGAAACAGACCATCGACCTCTCCACCGATTCTCTCTTTCTCGCTCCTCCACCAGAGCCTGGCTTTGCTTATGGTCTACTTTTTCGTTGCAAGTTTCCTTGCAACCACGGCTCACCCACTCTCACCCCCAACCCCCCACTCCCACTATAAAAAAATAAAGAAAAAAAAAAGAAAAAAAAAAATGTTCAAAAATGTATATTATTTTCACAAATCAAGACAACCACTGTACCATTGATAGTCACTGATAGTCCTTATAGTTAGTCTTTGTTGGTGTTTATTGGTTTTAGTCAATTCTGAAAGAACAAAAAAATTACTCACATTACTGTACGAGCAGTAATTCAAAGATTTACCTTTAGAATTACAAGTAATTAACCATATTAGAACACATTAACATGCATTTTTTAAAGGTCATTTCATTTTCAAATGCAATTTCACATTCACTGTGAGGTATGAATTTAGAGATTGCTGTGAAGATAACGAAGACATAGAAAATAACAGAAAAGCAGTCATTCAAAGGGCTTTCTGTAAAATCGCGGGTAATTCAGATTCACATTTCAAAGTTGGCGCCTGTTTCCAGTTTGCAGTCAGATGATGACAGTCAGTCATGGAGGGGAAAGACGGGCCCTCATGGACTCATGATCTTCAGTCTGAGACAGCCTCAGCCGACAGGCCAGCCAAACACCGTTTGAGATGACGGATGATCATTTCTTATTTTTATTTTCACACCTCTGAAGCTAACGTTAGCATCCCTCTGATAAACTGCTACCCTCGCTTAAACTGTTGTTAGCAGACAGCTGTGGTTTTTTTAATTCTGCTGATGTATGTTCGGGATTTGAATGCGGTCAAACTGCTGTGTGCTGCTCTGTGTGATGTCCCACTCGTCCTCCGTGAGTCCCGGAGAGACTTCAGATCGTTAATGTAGGTTTTTAATGTAGATCTGTCCTAGCGTTAGCGTTAGCATTAGCATTAGCGTTAGCATGCTAAGTTAGCCTGCTGCTTTCGCCTCAGGTGTGGAGATGTCTGTTTGTTTGTGTTTATCTCTGATGAATGTGACATTAGTCCATTTGGATTTAAATGTTAAACTGAGGTAGGGAAATGGTTTAATCTATTTAATAGAAATAAAAGCAGTAAATCATGATGTCATTTATTTTTGAGTTTCCTGTTGAACTTTAAAAGTGGAAGCACTAACCTATTTTCAGGACCAATTTGTGTTATTTTTGTGTCATTTAATTTTACTGTCACATTTCATGTGTTAAAAAGCCTTTTGTAGTTCACACACAACTCACAGTTTCTGTGTGTTTGTGTCTGTTCCCACAGTTGCCCAGTAAAGATCCAGAGATCCAGTCCTGACTCCTGCGTCTCCTCTCCAACTCAGGACACAACAGAGACAGAAAGTGGAGACGGGTTACATATTATTTGATTTCTGATAGAGGATGACTCCCAGTGAATATTTGTTCAGTTTACTACAATGATTGTTAAATTCCCTAAATTTACAGATATTTAAATTTAAATATACCTATTAATGCATTTTGATGTACAATGTTTCATTTCCCATCGTCCAATTCTCTAAAATAACTACTGTAATACTGTAAATGTGCAGAAATTCCTATTTGATTAAAGGTACATACTTTGTTTACACATTGTGTCATTTTTTTTAAACTTGTTAAAACCACAATTATGCAGCAAATCAGTGTAGATGGACAAGAAATGACTACTAAATACCCTTAATAAACAGGGATTGTCCTTAAATGTAGCTATTTTTGACGTATTTAGCTTGTTTTTCCATTGTCCAGTGGTTGTTTTTTAATCAACTAATTCTCTAAAATGATAAATACTGTACAGACATTTATCTTTAATTTTATGAACCTAGTTAGTTTTTATATACTATTATGTTGTTATTGTACATTGGAAAAATTGTATTTTAACATGGACTAGTTACAGCAGGAGCAGTTTACACAGCCTCCCAAGAACTACATTAAATATGGCTGTCTTAGTGTCATGTTTGTGTATTTTTTGACTTCATTCGTATTTATTCAAATTTTCTCCTGCCAGACCTTTATCATCATGATCCAACCAACAGTTTCACATAAAAACAACATCATCTGCTTAGCACCGCTGAATATGGAAACAACTTCACATTCTAAAAATAAGGAAGCTATTAGGACTTTTCATTTGCGCCCTTTATAAAATGTTTCGTTTGAATTTTTTTTGTCCAAACTGTCTATGTGCATATTAATGACTCTGTATGTTGCTTGTGTTCACAAAGCATTTATTAATATCATAATAACAGTTTCTCATGCAAGTCTTACAACAAAAACGACTGGTGCCTTTATGATCAACATCATATGTTTTCAAATTCAGACATTATCAGATCATGAATAAGTTGTTCACTAAGCATTTGATGGTGTGCCATAGAATGGACTATCAAATAAAAGATGACAAGTTTAACATCTGGAATGATCACTAATAGTGTGAGTGTAAGCTGGACACAACAGCATTGAAATGTAATGTGACATTCCAAAGAGACAATGATGTCACAAGGAAATTCAGCTTCATCACATAGAACCAACTTAGGACCTGTCCAGTAGAAGCTCAGGAGTCTTTACCATATTTGGCACTGATATTTCCCATAATGCACCTGGTGACTGTCCTTATAAGGACATCATGGTCTGGCATGACATCATCATTTCCCCTACAATGCATGGCTTCAAAATTGTATTTTATCTCTGTCATCATTTCCTGTGCCTTTGATCTGTGATGTCACCTTTTCATATCAGTAAGTAGGCTGCCCCACCACAGAATTAATCAGTTTCCAAGTTCATTTACAAAGTCAACCACTGAGGACAGACATCTTCTGAACACGAATACAAGTGAAGAAAGCAAGCAAGAAGCAAGCAAGAGAGCAAGCAAGAAAGCAAGCAAGAAGCAAGCAAGAGAGCAAGCAAGAGAGCACAGGGAAGAACCCGTCCAGACCCTCCAGACCGTTCGGACCACGGTCAACAAAGGTGTCAACGTGACCACTTCAACTCAAACACAGTGTAGAGAGACAAACAATACACAAGCTGCCACAAAAATGGGCCACGGTAAAAGACAAAATCCTGGAAATAATAACAACCAAAGACCAGAGAAGAACAACCGCCAAAGACAATGGAACGGCCACCTGCAAGGACCAAGAAACATCACCTACCAAATTAATGCCTGCAACCAGCAACAACTCCACCCAGGACATCAGGCTGCACCACAGCATGGAGCTCTTTTCCAGGTCCACCCAAGACACCAGGCTGCACCACAGCATGGAGCTCTTTTCCAGGTCCACCCAAGACACCAGGCTGCACCACAGCATGGAGCTCTTTTCCAGGTCCACCCAAGACACCAGGCTGCACCACAGCATGGAGCTCTTTTCCAGGTCCTGCCTCCAGTCCAGGTTACACCATGGCATGGTGCTCCTCTTCAGGCTCAGCCTAAATATAGACTGAGACCACAGCCTGCAGGTATTTCTCAGGTGCAGCCTCCAGTCCAGACTACACCACAGCCTGCAGCTATTTCTCAGGTGCAGCCTCCAGTCCAGACTACACCACAGTCAACAGTAACCACCCACGTCCAACCTGCAGTAAATAGCAACCCAAATCAGGCTGTGACATTTCAGCAACAACAGGTTCCTGTCGGCAATCCCAGCGTTGGATATGAGGCCAACACAGATGGGACCAAACAGGGTCTCCTCCCAACTCCTACGAAACCACCAAATGAGACCGTAGAAGAGCTGGTCAAGGAGAAGTTTTTCTTGGAAGCCCACATAGACACTTTGAAAAAAATGATCAAACATCACACACAATTAGCAAACCAAGAAAAGGAAACCCTGTGTGCTGCACTGTCCAAAAAGGAAAAAGAGGAACAGGAGGCTGCCCAACAAAGACACAAGCTAGAGGAAACACTCCAAGCTGAAAAAGAAAATACAGCAGAGCTCGAGAGACGTCTGGACATTCAGCTGAAGGAAACAACCACAGCCCAGTCTGCACTTGCCACTATCACAGATGACTTGCTAAAATCAAGATGCCAGTGGGAAGAGGAGAGGTCTCATCTCCAGGCTGAACAAGAGCAGACATCTTCCAGACTTAAGGCCGCATTTGTACAAGACCTGCAAGAAAAAAGAGCTGAATGGGAGGCAGAAAGATCCCGTCTCCTTGAAGAACATCTGCAGGAAACCTCCATGCTCAAGGCTGCATTGATGAAGGCACAGGAAGACCTGGAGATGGAAAGGAACCGGCAGAGTGTGGAAAATGTCCAGGAGTCTGATGAGGTCCTGGATCAGGCTGTGAAAGACCAGGAAGAAGTCAGAGCTGGAGCTACAGATGACTTGATGAGCAATTTAAGACATCTGGAAGAACAGGTGGAAGAGGCTGAGAAAAAAACAAAGAGGAGATCCGTGTGGAAACGATTCCGCCAGCTCTTCAAAAGGAGCTAAAAAGATGCAGCATCACACTGACCTCTGAAACAGACCATCGACCTCTCCACCGATTCTCTCTTTCTCGCTCCTCCACCAGAGCCTGGCTTTGCTTATGGTCTACTTTTTCGTTGCAAGTTTGCTTGCAACCACGGCTCACCCACTCTCACCCCCAACCCCCCACTCCCACTATCAAAAAAAAAAAAAATAAAAATAAAAATAAAAAAAAAATATGTTCAAAAATTTATATTATTTTCACAAGTCAAGACAACCACTGTACCATTGATAGTCACTGATAGTCCTTATAGTTAGTCTTTGTTGGTGTTTATTGGTTTTAGTCAATTCTGAAAGAACAAAAAAATTACTCACATTACTGTACGAGCAGTAATTCAAAGATTTACCTTTAGAATTACAAGTAATTAACCATATTAGAACACATTAACATGCATTTTTTAAAGGTCATTTCATTTTCAAATGCAATTTCACATTCACTGTGAGGTATGAATTTAGAGATTGCTGTGATGATAACGAAGACATAGAAAATAACAGAAAAGCAGTCATTCAAAGGGCTTTCTGTAAAATCGCGGGTAATTCAGATTCACATTTCAAAGTTGGCGCCTGTTTCCAGTTTGCAGTCAGATGATGACAGTCAGTCATGGAGGGGAAAGACGGGCCCTCATGGACTCATGATCTTCAGTCTGAGACAGCCTCAGCCGACAGGCCAGCCAAACACCGTTTGAGATGACGGATGATCATTTCTTATTTTTATTTTCACACCTCTGAAGCTAACGTTAGCATCCCTCTGATAAACTGCTACCCTCGCTTAAGCTGTTGTTAGCAGACAGCTGTGGTTTTTTTAATTCTGCTGATGTATGTTCGGGATTTGAATGCGGTCAAACTGCTGTGTGCTGCTCTGTGTGATGTCCCACTCGTCCTCCGTGAGTCCCGGAGAGACTTCAGATCGTTAATGTAGGTTTTTAATGTAGATCTGTCCTAGCGTTAGCATTAGCATTAGCGTTAGCATGCTAAGTTAGCCTGCTGCTTTCGCCTCAGGTGTGGAGATGTCTGTTTGTTTGTGTTTATCTCTGATGAATGTGACATTAGTCCATTTGGATTTAAATGTTAAACTGAGGTCGGGAAATGGTTTAATCTATTTAATAGAAATAAAAGCAGTATTGCTGATGTCATTTATTTTTGAGTTTCCTGTTGAACTTTAAAAGTGGAAGCACTAACCTATTTTCAGGACCAATTTGTGTTATTTTTGTGTCATTTAATTTTACTGTCACATTTCATGTGTTAAAAAGCCTTTTGTAGTTCACACACAACTCACAGTTTCTGTGTGTTTGTGTCTGTTCCCACAGTTGCCCAGTAAAGATCCAGAGATCCAGTCCTGACTCCTGCGTCTCCTCTCCAACTCAGGACACAACAGAGACAGAAAGTGGAGACGGGTTACATATTTGATTTCTGATAGAGGATGACTCCCAGTGAATATTTGTTCAGTTTACTAAAATGATTGTTAAATTCCCTAAATTTACAGATATTTAAATTTAAATATACCTATTAATGCATTTTGATGTACAATGTTTCATTTCCCATCGTCCAATTCTCTAAAATAACTACTGTAATACTGTAAATGTGCAGAAATTCCTATTTGATTAAAGGTACATACTTTGTTTACACATTGTGTCATTTTTTTTAAAACTTGTTAAAACCACAATTATGCAGCAAATCAGTGTAGATGGACAAGAAATGACTACTAAATACCCTTAATAAACAGGGATTGTCCTTAAATGTAACTATTTTTGACGTATTTAGCTTGTTTTTCCATTGTCCAGTGGTTGTTTTTTAATCAACTAATTCTCTAAAATGATAAATACTGTACAGACATTTATCTTTAATTTTATGAACCTAGTTAGTTTTTATATACTATTATGTTGTTATTGTACATTGGAAAAATTGTATTTTAACATGGACTAGTTACAGCAGGAGCAGTTTACACAGCCTCCCAAGAACTACATTAAATATGGCTGTCTTAGTGTCATGTTTGTGTATTTTTTGACTTCATTCGTATTTATTCAAATTTTCTGCTGCCAGACCTTTATCATCATGATCCAACCAACAGTTTCACATAAAAACAACATCATCTGCTTAGCACCGCTGAATATGGAAACAACTTCACATTCTAAAAACAAGGAAGCTATTAGGACTTTTCATTTGCGCCCTTTATAAAATGTTTCATTTGAATTTTTTTTCCAAACTGTCTATGTGCATATTAATGACTCTGTATGTTGCTTGTGTTCTCAAAGCATTTATTAATAACATAATAACAGTTTCTCATGCAAGTCTTACAAAAACGACTGGTGCCATTATGATCAACTTATCATATGTTTTCAAATTCAGACATTATCAGATCATGAATAAGTTGTTCACTAAGCATTTGATGGTGTGCCATAGAATGGACTATCAAATAAAAGATGACAAGTTTAACATCTGGAATGATCACTAATAGTGTGAGTGTAAGCTGGACACAACAGCATTGAAATGTAATGTGACATTCCAAAGAGACAATGATGTCACAAGGAAATTCAGCTTCATCACATAGAACCAACTTAGAACCTGTCCAGTAGAAGCTCAGGAGTCTTTACCATATTTGGCACTGATATTTCCCATAATGCACCTGGTGATTTTCCTTATAAGGACATCATGGTCTGGCATGACATCATCATTTCCCCTACAATGCATGGCTTCAAAATTGTATTTTATCTCTGTCATCATTTCCTGTGCCTTTGATCTGTGATGTCACCTTTTCATATCAGTAAGTAGGCTGCCCCACCACAGAATTAATCAGTTTCCAAGTTCATTTACAAAGTCAACCACTGAGGACAGACATCTTCTGAACACGAATACAAGTGAAGAAAGCAAGCAAGAAGCAAGCAAGAGAGCAAGCAAGAGAGCACAGGGAAGAACCCGTCCAGACCCTCCAGACCGTTCGGACCACGGTCAACAAAGGTGTCAACGTGACCACTTCAACTCAAACACAGTGTAGAGAGACAAACAACACACAAGCTGCCACAAAAATGGGCCACGGTAAAAGACAAAATCCTGGAAATAATAACAACCAAAGACCAGAGAAGAACAACCGCCAAAGACAATGGAACGGCCACCTGCAAGGACCAAGAAACATCACCTACCAAATTAATGCCTGCAACCAGCAACAACTCCACCCAGGACATCAGGCTGCACCACAGCATGGAGCTCTTTTCCAGGTCCACCCAAGACACCAGGCTGCACCACAGCATGGAGCTCTTTTCCAGGTCCACCCAAGACACCAGGCTGCACCACAGCATGGAGCTCTTTTCCAAGTCCAGCCTCCAGTCCAGGTTACACCATGGCATGGTGCTCCTCTTCAGGCTCAGCCTAAATATAGACTGAGACCACAGCCTGCAGGTACTTCTCAGGTGCAGCCTCCAGTCCAGACTACACCACAGCCTGCAGGTACTTCTCAGGTGCAGCCTCCAGTGCAGACTACACCACAGTCAACAGTAACCACCCACGTCCAACCTGCAGTAAATAGCAAACCAAATCAGGCTGTGACATTTCAGCAACAACAGGTTCCTGTCGGCAATCCCAGCGTTGGATCTGAGGCCAACACAGATGGGACCAAACAGGGTCTCCTCCCAACTCCTACGAAACCACCAAATGAGACCGTAGAAGAGCTGGTCAAGGAGAAGTTTTTCTTGGAAGCCCACATAGACACTTTGAAAAAAATGATCAAACATCACACACAATTAGCAAACCAAGAAAAGGAAACCCTGTGTGCTGCACTGTCCAAAAAGGAAAAAGAGGAACAGGAGGCTGCCCAACAAAGACACAAGCTAGAGGAAACACTCCAAGCTGAAAAAGAAAATACAGCAGAGCTCGAGAGACGTCTGGACATTCAGCTGAAGGAAACAACCACAGCCCAGTCTGCACTTGCCACTATCACAGATGACTTGCTAAAATCAAGATGCCAGTGGGAAGAGGAGAGGTCTCATCTCCAGGCTGAACAAGAGCAGACATCTTCCAGACTTAAGGCCGCATTTGTACAAGACCTGCAAGAAAAAAGAGCTGAATGGGAGGCAGAAAGATCCCGTCTCCTTGAAGAACATCTGCAGGAAACCTCCATGCTCAAGGCTGCATTGATGAAGGCACAGGAAGACCTGGAGATGGAAAGGAACCGGCAGAGTGTGGAAAATGTCCAGGAGTCTGATGAGGTCCTGGATCAGGCTGTGAAAGACCAGGAAGAAGTCAGAGCTGGAGCTACAGATGACTTGATGAGCAATTTAAGACATCTGGAAGAACAGGTGGAAGAGGCTGAGAAAAAAACAAAGAGGAGATCCGTGTGGAAACGATTCCGCCAGCTCTTCAAAAGGAGCTAAAAAGATGCAGCATCACACTGACCTCTGAAACAGACCATCGACCTCTCCACCGATTCTCTCTTTCTCGCTCCTCCACCAGAGCCTGGCTTTGCTTATGGTCTACTTTTTCGTTGCAAGTTTGCTTGCAACCACGGCTCACCCACTCTCACCCCCAACCCCCCACTCCCACTATCAAAAAAAAAAAAAAATAAAAATAAAAATAAAAAAAAAATATGTTCAAAAATTTATATTATTTTCACAAGTCAAGACAACCACTGTACCATTGATAGTCACTGATAGTCCTTATAGTTAGTCTTTGTTGGTGTTTATTGGTTTTAGTCAATTCTGAAAGAACAAAAAAATTACTCACATTACTGTACGAGCAGTAATTCAAAGATTTACCTTTAGAATTACAAGTAATTAACCATATTAGAACACATTAACATGCATTTTTTAAAGGTCATTTCATTTTCAAATGCAATTTCACATTCACTGTGAGGTATGAATTTAGAGATTGCTGTGATGATAACGAAGACATAGAAAATAACAGAAAAGCAGTCATTCAAAGGGCTTTCTGTAAAATCGCGGGTAATTCAGATTCACATTTCAAAGTTGGCGCCTGTTTCCAGTTTGCAGTCAGATGATGACAGTCAGTCATGGAGGGGAAAGACGGGCCCTCATGGACTCATGATCTTCAGTCTGAGACAGCCTCAGCCGACAGGCCAGCCAAACACCGTTTGAGATGACGGATGATCATTTCTTATTTTTATTTTCACACCTCTGAAGCTAACGTTAGCATCCCTCTGATAAACTGCTACCCTCGCTTAAGCTGTTGTTAGCAGACAGCTGTGGTTTTTTTAATTCTGCTGATGTATGTTCGGGATTTGAATGCGGTCAAACTGCTGTGTGCTGCTCTGTGTGATGTCCCACTCGTCCTCCGTGAGTCCCGGAGAGACTTCAGATCGTTAATGTAGGTTTTTAATGTAGATCTGTCCTAGCGTTAGCATTAGCATTAGCGTTAGCATGCTAAGTTAGCCTGCTGCTTTCGCCTCAGGTGTGGAGATGTCTGTTTGTTTGTGTTTATCTCTGATGAATGTGACATTAGTCCATTTGGATTTAAATGTTAAACTGAGGTCGGGAAATGGTTTAATCTATTTAATAGAAATAAAAGCAGTATTGCTGATGTCATTTATTTTTGAGTTTCCTGTTGAACTTTAAAAGTGGAAGCACTAACCTATTTTCAGGACCAATTTGTGTTATTTTTGTGTCATTTAATTTTACTGTCACATTTCATGTGTTAAAAAGCCTTTTGTAGTTCACACACAACTCACAGTTTCTGTGTCTTTGTGTCTGTTCCCACAGTTGCCCAGTAAAGATCCAGAGATCCAGTCCTGACTCCTGCGTCTCCTCTCCAACTCAGGACACAACAGAGACAGAAAGTGGAGACGGGTTACATATTATTTGATTTCTGATAGAGGATGACTCCCAGTGAATATTTGTTCAGTTTACTACAATGATTGTTAAATTCCCTAAATTTACAGATATTTAAATTTAAATATACCTATTAATGCATTTTGATGTACAATGTTTCATTTCCCATCGTCCAATTCTCTAAAATAACTACTGTAATACTGTAAATGTGCAGAAATTCCTATTTGATTAAAGGTACATACTTTGTTTACACATTGTGTCATTTTTTTTAAAACTTGTTAAAACCACAATTATGCAGCAAATCAGTGTAGATGGACAAGAAATGACTACTAAATACCCTTAATAAACAGGGATTGTCCTTAAATGTAACTATTTTTGACGTATTTAGCTTGTTTTTCCATTGTCCAGTGGTTGTTTTTTAATCAACTAATTCTCTAAAATGATAAATACTGTACAGACATTTATCTTTAATTTTATGAACCTAGTTAGTTTTTATATACTATTATGTTGTTATTGTACATTGGAAAAATTGTATTTTAACATGGACTAGTTACAGCAGGAGCAGTTTACACAGCCTCCCAAGAACTACATTAAATATGGCTGTCTTAGTGTCATGTTTGTGTATTTTTTGACTTCATTCGTATTTATTCAAATTTTCTGCTGCCAGACCTTTATCATCATGATCCAACCAACAGTTTCACATAAAAACAACATCATCTGCTTAGCACCGCTGAATATGGAAACAACTTCACATTCTAAAAACAAGGAAGCTATTAGGACTTTTCATTTGCGCCCTTTATAAAATGTTTCATTTGAATTTTTTTTTCCAAACTGTCTATGTGCATATTAATGACTCTGTATGTTGCTTGTGTTCTCAAAGCATTTATTAATAACATAATAACAGTTTCTCATGCAAGTCTTACAAAAACGACTGGTGCCATTATGATCAACTTATCATATGTTTTCAAATTCAGACATTATCAGATCATGAATAAGTTGTTCACTAAGCATTTGATGGTGTGCCATAGAATGGACTATCAAATAAAAGATGACAAGTTTAACATCTGGAATGATCACTAATAGTGTGAGTGTAAGCTGGACACAACAGCATTGAAATGTAATGTGACATTCCAAAGAGACAATGATGTCACAAGGAAATTCAGCTTCATCACATAGAACCAACTTAGAACCTGTCCAGTAGAAGCTCAGGAGTCTTTACCATATTTGGCACTGATATTTCCCATAATGCACCTGGTGATTTTCCTTATAAGGACATCATGGTCTGGCATGACATCATCATTTCCCCTACAATGCATGGCTTCAAAATTGTATTTTATCTCTGTCATCATTTCCTGTGCCTTTGATCTGTGATGTCACCTTTTCATATCAGTAAGTAGGCTGCCCCACCACAGAATTAATCAGTTTCCAAGTTCATTTACAAAGTCAACCACTGAGGACAGACATCTTCTGAACACGAATACAAGTGAAGAAAGCAAGCAAGAAGCAAGCAAGAGAGCAAGCAAGAGAGCACAGGGAAGAACCCGTCCAGACCCTCCAGACCGTTCGGACCACGGTCAACAAAGGTGTCAACGTGACCACTTCAACTCAAACACAGTGTAGAGAGACAAACAACACACAAGCTGCCACAAAAATGGGCCACGGTAAAAGACAAAATCCTGGAAATAATAACAACCAAAGACCAGAGAAGAACAACCGCCAAAGACAATGGAACGGCCACCTGCAAGGACCAAGAAACATCACCTACCAAATTAATGCCTGCAACCAGCAACAACTCCACCCAGGACATCAGGCTGCACCACAGCATGGAGCTCTTTTCCAGGTCCACCCAAGACACCAGGCTGCACCACAGCATGGAGCTCTTTTCCAGGTCCACCCAAGACACCAGGCTGCACCACAGCATGGAGCTCTTTTCCAAGTCCAGCCTCCAGTCCAGGTTACACCATGGCATGGTGCTCCTCTTCAGGCTCAGCCTAAATATAGACTGAGACCACAGCCTGCAGGTACTTCTCAGGTGCAGCCTCCAGTCCAGACTACACCACAGCCTGCAGGTACTTCTCAGGTGCAGCCTCCAGTGCAGACTACACCACAGTCAACAGTAACCACCCACGTCCAACCTGCAGTAAATAGCAAACCAAATCAGGCTGTGACATTTCAGCAACAACAGGTTCCTGTCGGCAATCCCAGCGTTGGATCTGAGGCCAACACAGATGGGACCAAACAGGGTCTCCTCCCAACTCCTACGAAACCACCAAATGAGACCGTAGAAGAGCTGGTCAAGGAGAAGTTTTTCTTGGAAGCCCACATAGACACTTTGAAAAAAATGATCAAACATCACATACAATTAGCAAACCAAGAAAAGGAAACCCTGTGTGCTGCACTGTCCAAAAAGGAAAAAGAGGAACAGGAGGCTGCCCAACAAAGACACAAGCTAGAGGAAACGCTCCAAGCTGAAAAAGAAAATACAGCAGAGCTCGAGAGACGTCTGGACATTCAGCTGAAGGAAACAACCACAGCCCAGTCTGCACTTGCCACTATCACAGATGACTTGCTAAAATCAAGATGCCAGTGGGAAGAGGAGAGGTCTCATCTCCAGGCTGAACAAGAGCAGACATCTTCCAGACTTAAGGCCGCATTTGTACAAGACCTGCAAGAAAAAAGAGCTGAATGGGAGGCAGAAAGATCCCGTCTCCTTGAAGAACATCTGCAGGAAACCTCCATGCTCAAGGCTGCATTGATGAAGGCACAGGAAGACCTGGAGATGGAAAGGAACCGGCAGAGTGTGGAAAATGTCCAGGAGTCTGATGAGGTCCTGGATCAGGCTGTGAAAGACCAGGAAGAAGTCAGAGCTGGAGCTACAGATGACTTGATGAGCAATTTAAGACATCTGGAAGAACAGGTGGAAGAGGCTGAGAAAAAAACAAAGAGGAGATCCGTGTGGAAACGATTCCGCCAGCTCTTCAAAAGGAGCTAAAAAGATGCAGCATCACACTGACCTCTGAAACAGACCATCGACCTCTCCACCGATTCTCTCTTTCTCGCTCCTCCACCAGAGCCTGGCTTTGCTTATGGTCTACTTTTTCGTTGCAAGTTTCCTTGCAACCACGGCTCACCCACTCTCACCCCCAACCCCCCACTCCCACTATCAAAAAAAAAAAAAATAAAAATAAAAATAAAAAAAAATATGTTCAAAAATTTATATTATTTTCACAAGTCAAGACAACCACTCATTGATACCATTGATAGTCACTGATAGTCCTTATAGTTAGTCTTTGTTGGTGTTTATTGGTTTTAGTCAATTCTGAAAGAACAAAAAAAATTACTCACATTACTGTACGAGCAGTAATTCAAAGATTTACCTTTAGAATTACAAGTAATTAACCATATTAGAACACATTAACATGCATTTTTTAAAGGTCATTTCATTTTCAAATGCAATTTCACATTCACTGTGAGGTATGAATTTAGAGATTGCTGTGAAGATAACGAAGACATAGAAAATAACAGAAAAGGAGTCATTCAAAGGGCTTTCTGTAAAATCGCGGGTAATTCAGATTCACATTTCAAAGTTGGCGCCTGTTTCCAGTTTGCAGTCAGATGATGACAGTCAGTCATGGAGGGGAAAGACGGGCCCTCATGGACTCATGATCTTCAGTCTGAGACAGCCTCAGCCGACAGGCCAGCCAAACACCGTTTGAGATGACGGATGATCATTTCTTATTTTTATTTTCACACCTCTGAAGCTAACGTTAGCATCCCTCTGATAAACTATTCGTTAATGTAGGTTTTTAATGTAGATCTGTCCTAGCGTTAGCGTTAGCATGCTAAGTTAGCCTGCTGGTTTCGCCTCAGGTGTGGAGATGTCTGTTTGTTTGTGTTTATCTCTGATGAATATGATATGCATGTATTATGTCCCGTCAGCATAAGTCCGGTGATCACAAAGGAAAAGAAAAGAGAATAAGAAAATAAAGGGAGAAGAAATCTTCTGGACAAATATTTTAAAAAAGGTGGTGAAGTTGGGTCAAGAAACATAGAGCAAGTTAAGAAACAGAGAAACAGCGCAGTTAGCTTGTAACGTAAGCTAACTGGCCAGCTCTAATGCTAACGTCTGTTAGCCTAGCTTGTATTAAAGCCCGACACAACACAAAGTTGTTGGTGTTATTTCAGCACATATTGACACATATATAGATATTGACTGCAAATAAACTGCACTTAAGTACAGTCGGATGGAGCCGACTTTCCTTTGGACCAACAAGTGTTATATTTTGGGTGCTGACGTACCTGAAAGCACGTCTGGCTTTGTGAACATGATTCAGCATTTACAGCTCTTGCTGATATTTCTAAGGCCCTGAGATAGTGTGGCTGAGCAGTGCAAAAGGCTGGATTAAGGCTGCAGTCCCTTCAGGGGTGTGGGTTTGAATCCCACTGCCAACAAGGAGTCACATCATTAAAAAGACCTCCCACTGCTCACCACTGACGAACATGAAAGCTAACTGTGTTACCACAAGGCGGCATAGTGGTTAGCACTCTTATCTCACGGCACGGAGGATGTGGGTTTGATTCCGGGGCCTGGGTGAAGTTTGCATTTTCTCCCAGAGTTGCATGGGTTCCATCCCACAGTCCGGAGACATTTGTGTCTAGGTTGATCGGTGACTTTAAATTGCCTGCGAGTGTGAATGGCTGATTGTCTCAGTCTGTCTCTATTTGATGGACTGGGATTGGCTGCAGCAACCCCCGCAACCTTGAAACAGATAGGAGGTAGAAAATTAGTGAGTGTTAGCTCCTGTACCGCTTCCTCTGCCTCGGAGCAGGTCTGTCTCCTTCTCTTTCACAGACATCAGGGTTCACAAACTTTCTTAGCTGTGACATCCAATCTGGGCCTGACACGGCGTTTTGTTGCACACTTGAATCAATACTCAGCGTGACTTTAATTTTTCTTGTCTTTATTTCATACTGCAAACTGTAAAATAAACAGAGTTAGTCACATCTCTGTCTCATGTTTCTCTTCTCTCTTCAGTTTCAATAAACTGAGTGTAAGTGACTTTTTTTGATAACAAAGTACACAGAACAATATTCAATGTGTATTAAAGACTGACAAAAAGAAGGAAGAATCAAAGTTCTGCCCTTGAGAGAGCATTGAGTTTTGGATCTTGATATATGCTTGACATTGATACGAATGGATCCTCCCAAGCAGTCTCAGAAAGGACTGCGTAGACGGGGTACAATATTACAGATTCATCAATCGGTGATTGAAGTGTATTGGAAGGCATCTTATTCACATTCATAGAGAGATAAAGATTTTCTTTGTTAAGCCAGATTCCAAAGGCAAAGTAACTCAGAACATAAAATATTTTCCAGCCACACAGTGGGTCAGCACTGGACCTGGTGAGAGTACAGTACATGTGTTTTAACAGAGATGATGTATTAGACAATGATATTGTTACCTTGAACTGCATCGGTCAGATTCTTCAGCAGTCTGGACGTTTTCACAGCTCACACTGATGATTGCTGCTTTGGTATTGGAGCCTCTCACCACCTACTGCCATTCAAACTGAACAGATGTAAATGTAACTATACATTATTCATCTTTGTGACACTTGTGTAGACATTTCAATACACCAAAATGCCCTTCTTACTCCTCTACAGCATTCTTAAAATCAAATTTGTGTGCTCTCTGGCCTGCCAAGTACAATAATCCCAATGGACAAACAGTCCCTGATGGGTTCTGACTGGATGTGAAATGCACAAGAAAGTAATATAGCAATTTCAGCTGCAGATGACCTTGAGGTAACTTTCCCAAGTGTGAATTGCCAGTAAGCTTTAAGATTAATGTATTTCTGGTGAAAAAGGCAGCAGTGTTGAGTAATGTCTTGTGGACTGAGACTAACTAGAGCGTCTTGTGTGCAAGACGTGTGACACAAAAGCTTCAGTGATGACCCTCGCTTGTAAGTCACACTGCATAAAAGCATCTGCCAAATGAGTAAATGTACATGGCAATCCAAAATGCAGTGCACAGCAGACACAGCCCAGACGTTGTTGGTCAAAAGCTTTCTTTGTTTTGTTGAGTTTCTGAAAGTGAATAGACAGGATGTGGTCAATCAGTTACCCGGGGACTCTTGTAAGATTGAAACTGTCCCACATTAAGACATTTGGCCAAATGGATGGACGGCAGCTCCGATCAGCTCCAACATCATGGACATCCTCTTATGCCCGTAAGGTTTGTCTGTAATCTTGAAATGTTTGCAGCACTTTAATGGTTAAAAATATAAGCTGCGACCTGCATTAGACAGGGAAAGTGAATGAGAAACATTATCTGTATTTCGTGGAGCTGCTACTGGAGTTTCTATGAAACATCATCACCTGCTGCTCTGCCGAGGTGCTAACAGCTGCAGCAGCCAGGTGTGAACCAGTTGGAGGAGTAACGAGAACAACAGGAGAATTTATGTTTAAAAAACCTCTTTTAAATCCAAATTCTCCTTTTGGAAAACTGGAAAATATGCATACAAACTTAGGAACTGCTAAGTTTAACTGGTCGGTGTTCCCAATAGTTAATTATCAAACAAGCAAGTTGACCAGATGGAACGAAAATAAAAACACTGAGGTGAGAACATGTTTCATGTCAAGTCCATGAAGGATGGACGTTTCTTCAGATAGGTGATAAGATGGCAGCAGAGATGATTGCAGAATAACTTCATCTTATTAAATACTTAATAGCAAAAGCTGTAAATGTATTCTATTCGAAGAATTTACAGTGAACGACAAAACACATGCACTTCAACAATTTGTGATTGTATTCAATATTCTGTATGATTCCTTAAGCCGGTGCTCCCAGTGCATTGAAGAGTGATGTTCCTTTAAAAAGAAACAACCGGTGGTCTTTACGTCCTCCTCCTATGGCACATGATGCTGAAATGAAAACATCAGTATGATTCATGTATAATATATTCCTAGCCAAATGGATTTTTTTTTTCAAACACATTTTCAGATTAACATGAAACCTAATCTGTCCTCTCTGCTAAAATCTGTTTAAGACTGATGCAAACACTTCAGCATATCTAGTGTTTTGTGTGTAATAAGTGAATGTCATTTTAAACCGAGCAGACACAGCAGACTCCTCCAAAAAAGGCAATGTGGGCTTTTAAACTCACTGAAGCGCAAGCTAAGCAGGATGTTTTGCTGTTTATTATGCTGCAGCTGTCAAAGCTGCTTCTTCATCCAAACTGTTTTGCCTCCCCCCCCACCTACGTCGGGGTTTTGGAAACAGACCAACCACACCAGTGACAAAAGCAGAGGAGAACATTAGAAAAATTAGAGGGGACACTTTAGAGGTAAAGATGAACAAGACAAAGGAGAGATATAAAAAAAATCTGAGGGAGAAACAGAGAGAGACCCAAATAAGATGTCCAGTTTGGCTGGAAATCAATCGTGGCTGCCACCCAGGCAGCCAAATAATGGAGGCTTTACAGTAGCACACTGCAAAGATGGCTACTCATTAAAAAGGAAAGTGTTGATTGGAGGCAAAAACAGTTTCCATCATATACTGCAGCCTGGTTGAATGGTGGAGTAAAAAGAAATAAATAAATTAAATCAGAGCTGGAATAATTTTCAATACAACTTAATCCTCACAATGGTGGTGATTTAGCTACAGTCGCTTAAAAAATGAGCACGGCCCTGGCAAAGCTTGTCAGTTTAAGTCATAGTGGTCTAATGCAAAATCAATATGACCATGTGCAAGAATGAGCAGGACAAAAGTCACACCAAAGGTACCCTCAAGATGTATGGATTTCAGTCAGACACATTGTCTCTCTTCTATTCTTCTTACTTGTCGAACTCACAATGCAACTTCAGCAGTCAGGCTTAAGGTTCATTTATGGCTTGCCTGAAGTGGTAAATGGGGTCTGAAGCGTCTGATCACAGATGTGAAGTAAACTGAAGAAGTCTGGTGACTGGTGATCTCACTCTTCTTTCTAATACCTGTTCTCGGGTTTATTTCATTTTCAAAATTCACACCGTCCTCCATTCACGGCCATGAAAGGCTCAGCATGGCTTTCTTTCCCTCAGATTATTCAACACTGCTCCCAAACATCTTTACATAGAATTTATGTGTAAAATCAGCCGTGTTCATATATTAAACCACGTCAGTAATGAGGGGGGAAAAAGATCAGATCAACTTCATCACTGTTTTTATTTCTTATATATACACACACAACAGAAACTAAACAAAAACTGAAAAGGAACTTATGCAAAAGAAATTGCTAATATTTCTTTAGTGGGTAATTGAGTACGTGTTGCTCTAATTATTTAATTATTCGGTGGGGTGAAACCTGAAATGCCGTCTTGCTTGCCATTCATTACAGCTCCCACTAACCCTAACCCTGTAACACAAACCTGCCAATTTATCTGTCATTGTTTGTTGAAGTATCATTCTTTTTGGTGTAGCTCACTCTGATGAAGTCAGTCAGTAACTCAGGAAAAATGCAGTCAGCTATTTCCTTAAGGTCACATGTGGTGGGGGGGTAAACAGTATTGGCCAGAAGATCTTCCTCTGCTGCTGTTCATTTTCTCTCAGGCCTGTTCGAGGCCCGGCGGTGTTGTGTGGGTTTATGGAGGTTGGAGACGGTTCGGATGGTAATGAACGGAACAGCAGTCATTATGAGATGGCATTAAGCCTTATGAGGGTCTGGATATTGAGTTACATTCAAAGAAGATTAAAGAATATATAAACGCACGATGCATTCTAACAACAGAGACTGCATCAGCAGGAATTCACGTCGGTCCACAGGACAGTTCAGCTTCATAACGTAGTTAGCGAAGACTAATGAAAACAGACAACTGTTTCCCTGCAGATGCTTTGTAGATGATGCACAGGTCAACCCATCTGTCATTTTAATTTGTTTCCCCCCTCCAAGAAACTCAATGGTGTTTGGAGGATTTATGGATTTAAGCATGAATGATACTAGACTAGGAATGTTTTTGCCACTTTGGGGTGGCAGAAACAAGCTGTGAACTCTTACCGAAAGTGTCTGGTGCTCCAGCGGATAAATTGTACAGGGAAAGTATTTGTCGAACATTTTAGCAGAAAACAACCCTGGTTAGCGTGCTGACAGTGATTCAGCAAAGTTTCGGGTAAGAAACCACTAAAGATGCTTCGGAGCTCAGAGCAGTGACAGGCAGCGATTATCGATGGATTCATTAACAATGGCTGACCTGTACCACATTGGAGTCATTCGTTCCAATGTAATTACACATAAAAACATTGAATATGTCGTTTCTCAAACGTCAACCTAAATGGAAAATTGCATCTAGGAGACATATAGTCTGAAACTTTCAAATGTGGCTGTGCAACAGTTCATTGGCCATCAGTCCAGAACAAAGGGAACGACTTTAAGACCCATTAAAATGAGCACTAGCTGCTGCTTTCCACACAGGCCTTCCCGCGGGGGATACTTGGTTTTGTCAGAATTGAGGCAGGGATTACATGTTGCTTTATATTTTCTCTGCAGCTGTGTCGTAACTGTAATTCTCAGTACACTTCTTGTCGTGGTGAAATAACAATGTGCATAGTGAAATAGCAGCGCTGCAGTACGATCATGGCTAAATGCATTTATCACTAATTTGAAGCACAACACTCCTTGTTAGAAATCTTTGATTAGGAAAATATACTTTAATTAAAATCTCATTAGTTGTCCGTGTTCACTTAATTTATTTTCACAATTATTTGCGGACCAATAATGCCTCTACTTAAATGGATGTAATGTATCTGATGCTCATCAGATTTAATAAGACCAAACATGTGACTTTCCTATTATGCTGAGTAATACCAGTGCTGCTTGCGTCCTGCACAATTGAAACAGATTCTGGGACATGAATGCCTTCCACTGGCTCAAACGTTGCCTGCATTTTTAAGTATGAATAAGAGGTTTTTACAAGAGAGAAGAGAGGATAATAACAGTCAAAACTAATAGGCATACTTAGAGACAAAGCATTTAAAAGATACTATACTTCATCTGATGGTAGCCAATCGAGGCAGTGAGAGTGGCAGGCTTCCTTGTTTGCTGAGCTGTAAGGAGATTACTTACCACCGGCCACAACATCTTATCCCCCAAATCCCTTTCTAACACTAGGAAGCCTCCAGCAAATACAGATCTCATGCTCCTTGTTGCGACCCAATCCTGGCACTGTGCTTCATCCTGTGTGTCAGGATATAATCAAGACAACAGAGAACACAAAAGAGGGTAAAGATACTGACAAGCAAAGAAAAGCAAGAAGGCTTTAAAAAGCCTGAGGGGGACTTAAATGAGCATTAAAAAAAAAAAAAAAAAAAAAACCCTCAGCGTATTCTAAACCAATTTAAAAAAAATAAATAAATAAAATAAATCGGGAAAACCCCTCATTAGAAACAAATACGTACATTTCAGTGTGAGAAACCATAATTCCCCATATTCTTCAATCCAAGGATTTAATTACTGTGTCATATGAGCAAACAGAAACTCAAAAGAAGCTCTGCAATCATCAGATGGGAAATAGGGTGGGGCCCAAAAATATGAGACAACATTATTGTTCAAATGAGATGTAATAAATAAATATTGAATGTTGAACTTCAGCGTCACTGTCATCACCTGCAGTGTGGGTTTCAACAGCGAAGGTGAGAGACTGACCGACCTAAAAATCGACACGCATATTTAAAGGAGAGCTACGCAGGGAGACACAGGACAAGTTTACAGCTGCAGTCCAGCTGAGCTGTTCAAACTTTCAACCATCTTGAGAGCAGCAAAACTTCTTTTGCAACTAATTAACATTTAGGCATTTACTCCCATAGTCTGAGCTCAGTTTGGGTGAAGAGGAGGGTGAGAGATTACACTCAGGCTGGCAGCCGGCCAATATCAACGTTTGAAGATGTCTTTTGATCATGGCTACATATAGCAACTTTTCTTTTTTCACAACATTAATTAGAGAAGCCGGCCCAGAAGACTCATTGCTGCCATTAGGAGCCTCTTTACTTAAAATTCTCAATTAGTGAGAGCGCATGCTCACACACAAGCACACACTAACACACTCAAACAGATTTGTTAAGTAAATGAGAGTAGCTTTATAGCAGTCCTCTGTGAGCAGTAAACAGACGTTTACAGCGCTGTAAAAATTTTGCAAGGTGTTGGGACATCCAGCAACAAAGCATCAACTCTCAACCAACAGCAACGTCATACACGCATTTCTTGAAAATACACAATATTCAAAATACGTACATTAGTTCATTCCGCTTTCTGAACGCCACACTCTTAAGTCATTAATCCCTAATTTTCCTCACCCATCATTATAACAACAACAACAACAGGAATGTCCACAATTTGTCTAATCCAGTTTATTCTTTCTCAGTAAAAGAAATAGTTGGAAAGGGAAGCAAAAGGTAAAGCAATGGAAACAAAAAATACAGAAATTTTCCATGTTCATCTTCCCATTTTATAACCACATTACAACCAAAAACTGCAGCTCTACACTAAAGTGTAACTAAATCTGAAACACAAAAAAAGGGTTAAATAAGGTTTTCTTTAAGATACAGAATATTCGTTCATTATGCATGTTCCGTTCATTACGTCCACAGTCCACCAGGAAAATATTTTGACAGTAATTATTTGTTGATTTTAAGTTTTTAAGTACTCACCCAAGCTCTCATTCCTCATGTATAGAAAAAAAACGGAAAGGAGGAGAGAAGATGGGAGACAGAAAGGGTAAAATGAGGAAAAATAGAGCAATCAATAAGAGAAGATGAGAAAAGGAAAGTCGAAGTCAAGGGGAGGAGGATGCTGGCCTCATCATATGAGCAGAAAATCAAAATGTGAACCTTATAAAACTGTGAGGAGAAATTAAATGCAAGTGGCAAAAATTTGCTTTAACAATGGGAATAACTGAAAGGAAATCCACAACAGGAACCTTTAACTGATGCTCGGCCTATTTCCACTTTAGTCCAAACAGAGTGCGCAGAGCAGACCTTTGTGCTCAAAGTGAACAACAGCTGAGCACAGAAAACATACAAGTGTGAGCATGTGTTAACATACTGATGTGAGGATGTGTACAGTGCAGACATTCCAGGTACACTCATAAACCATAAGCAAACTTCAATGTCCATCACGTCCTGTAAATGTAGTTTTCCTGAAGGTCGCACACACAATCCGTTTGTTGCTGAAAGAGACTGCAGGTGAGACGAGAAAATGTCATTGTGTAAAAAGTGGTGGAGAATAGAGATAAAAATTGAGACAAAAAGAGGAAGACAGAGAAAATCCTCAAAAAAAATTAGGTCTTGTTGAACCGCATCTCAACATCGAATACAGATCTGTGTGCAATCCAAGAACAAACAGCTCAGTGTTCCCACTATCAGTGTATGTGTTTCAGTGTCTGCATCTGTGTGAATCTGGCTCACGATGACAATTCTGAATTTGCATTTACAGCATCCCCCCAGTTTCATCGTCCACGACGGCAGAAACACCCCCACAATTATCTTAAACAAAAGGAGTAGAAAGCGTCCTGCGGCAGAAAAGAGAAAGGTGTAGGTTGGCGGGAGGAAGGCAGAAGATCGTGATTTGATATCCTTAGGTGGCTGATTAAGTGGTGTTTGTTTTTCTGAACGTTTAGGATATAACGTGGTGGACGGGCGGGGGTAAGACACTGACTTAAAGACCTTGCTTGGCGCAGAAAAAAGCAGCTCTGTCTGAGTTTGAGGTAAAGAACAGTCTAAACAGCGCCAAAGCGAAAGTGTTCACAAAAAGTAACCATCCTTTCCTCCTCCTCCTCCTCGTCAATCTTTGTTTATGGTTTTTTTTGGTTTTTTGTTTTTTTTTTTTTTTCATTTTGTTTTTTTCTTTTTGAGGTAAAGAGTACAGTCTTAAACAGGCTTCCAGGACAAACATTTCTTCTTCCCGTTATTCGTTCTTACTCCAATCACACTTGTCTAGTCGGAAGCTTGCAAACGTGAAGAAACTCTGTATTTACTTTGCTCTTTATTGTTCTTTCACTCCCGGGTATGGGCTTTCCAAAAGGCATCTTAGCAGCAAGGATATGATCAAGCCAACAGAAGCTAAAAAACAACCAGGATTTGGGAGACAGAGGGGTTTAACAACAGGGGGAGGGGAGAGTATAATTTAGAAGAAAAAAGTGGAGGTTTGTATCCCAAAACAAAAAGGAAAAAAAAAAAAAAAAAGAAGAACCCTGCAGAAATTTTGAAAAACAGAATGAGACCAAAAAAAAAAAAAAAAGCAAAAATTAAATCCCCATCAGTGCTAAGACGCCTTCGAACCACTGAGATGCTTCAGGAACATTCCTCCCCGATGCGCTGGCATGAGCGGCCCACCTTGCGGTCGAGCTTGACCATTTTTAGGACAGCCTCCTGTCGACCACGGCCGAGGTGGTCAAACAGACACTCGTGCTGCTCTGGGAGCCGATGGAGCATACAGAAGACATAACCTGGAGGGCGAGTGAACGTGAAGAAGAGCGGTCAATTTGACAAGTTCACCAAATGGACATACGTGATTACACTTCCACAAAATCTGCAACGTCACAAATGAAAAACGGGACATTGAATTAACAGGAATAGATGAAACAAAGTATATATGAACATTGTAATTACATTTCTTTGGATATAGAATAGTTATTTTAAACCTGTTGAAACAAACGCTGCTAAAAAGAGAAGGATGTTTGTAAGAATATATATTTAGATGTAGTGTGTGTTGTTGGAACATGTCAATAAAGGTTGACAATCCCCTCTTTAATAAGCACACTTTCCTAAGCAGCCCCGGGTGATGATATTTGCTGTCTTTATATGCCTCTGTACAGCACCTTCTAACCAGAGGAGATGTTTGACTCTAGTTTAAAGTTTCCTCTTTTGACTTCATTCTGCAAAGACAGACAACTCTCGTCTCGCTCATTTGACTCCGTCTCCACTGTAGCACTCTGAACAAAGGGCCCTGCCACTGTAGGAGGTTTGTTAAGCTTGGAGAAGCTCGTTAGCGCCCATCGTCTTAAATTCAGTCATTAATACACGTAATGACACTGCTGGCATTCAATGAGCAGTGATTAAAAGCCAGGTTTGACAGCTGGTTGCTATGCAATTAAAACCTATGTGAATATGTGATACAAAGGAACTGCAATGGGGAAATTTAACATTTGAATCTGTTAAAGGGATGGGCCACTAGACGCTGACCAAACTCGGGTGGAGTAGAGTGTGAGGGTAAAAAACTACTCACTACTACCAACTTCTTCCTCAACGGTTATACATAGCATTATAAAGTGTGAGGCTGTGATAGTTTTAATTATGCTGCTTATCAACATCACAAATCAAACATTTAGCATCAAGATCACTTCTGACAATGTGTGACTTTTCTGTCAATGGCCTTGAGTCTTAAAATATCAATGGGCTCACATGAAATTAAGCGTTTCCATGTGTGGCATTTATTTTATTCAACAATAAAAATGAAGAAAATTCATTTCAAATGGGGAAGATGAATAATGTGCATAGACAAAGTGTCCAGACCATTCAGAGCTATTAAGGTGAGAGCATTAATTAATAGATTGACTATTAGGTGCTTTTCACAAACCCTGCTGCTGTAAACATGTAGGATGATGACAAAGGGTAAATTGATTGCTGCTATTATGTAGTTGTAATGTACCATGACTGAAGGATTATTTACACTTACAATATTAAGTGGCAAATGCATGGGTAAAAGGCTCAAGAGAAGTTACGGTAAGAGTTGTCAAATTAGATATTATAGGTCTATTGCTTACAAAGTGAAAGACAAAGGAAAATTCTGTACAAGTGGTTCTTTTGTTGAGCCTCGGCTCAGAAGAAAGCTTTTGAGATTTAATTAGCTTTTCAGTTCCAGTGCTTTTAGTCGGTGTCATACTCAGACCATGTAAGATGAATATTTTTTTGGCGTGCATAACAGCAGAAATCTACTCGGTGACAACAATGGCTCAGACACCGCTGCGGAGCTATCTTCTCTTCACCACTTACAATCTGCAAAGTGCTCGTGCTTTCAGCTCATTATCAGACCTTCTTAGCTGACATTCTGCAGGACCATTAACATAGTTATCTGAAATTACTGCAGTAGTCAGAAATCACTGTAATAGCTACCATTTCCACTTCAGTCTATGAAAAGCATGTTTTTGTAGTAAGCACTGGACTATTAAGAATAGATGGGCCATGCATTAAGCTGTGCCGAGCGAAGAAAAAAAAAAAAGGAAAGTCAATTTCCAATTTAGAAATTAGTCTGTGGGCTTAAGCAGATGGTCTTCAAGCAGTGAAGAGCTGTGACTTTTTAAGTACTTTAATTTGTATGCAAACAAGTTGATTATCAAGCCAAATATTGGTTTAAACCGCATTAGTGTTTGTGGTAATTGGCTTATGTTTTATGTGCAATGCGAAACATTCAGGCTTTCTCTAATGGTCCCCTAAGGCTAGCAAAAGCACTCCGGTCATTGACATTTCTGTCAACAACACAAACACATGCATAGGTAGTGGATGCATTTAAAGCACAAGGTTTAGAATTAAAAAAAAAAAAGTATAACCGACTTAACTACCATTTATTTTGGAAGCCAATATTCACCATCACCTAAGTAATGTATTATGTATTACTTCATGCTCATCTTCGTGCTTCGTGCAAGCAACATAACTATGGTCTTCAATAATGGCCGACACTACTTCATTTGTATCCTACAGTGAGTGACTAGGCCTGTGCATGTATTAGCATAAATCTCCTCACTGATATGTTTGTGCATAAGGATTTGTCGAATCGTACCACAGCGACAGGAACCCAGCTCTTGTTGTACCAGTTCCAGTTTGGTTTGGCAGCGATGGCAACGTTTGCGGCTCCGCTGTTTAGAGCCACTGCGAGACGAGGATGATGATGATGATGATGCAGACAAAGATGACGACGATGAAGAAGACTCCTCACTCCCTGGCACCACACTGACTCTTGCTCGCTTCTCGGGTGAAGCATCGCTTTCTGACTCAGAGGCTGGAGATGTATTAGCACACATACCCAAAAACAAAGAGGAAAAAAGGCTATTAGCTCCGCTCGATCTGTCTCATAACTGCAATTCATCTGAATTTGACATTTACTAGATTTTGGATTTCTTACACAAACAACACTGTAATAAATGCATATCTGTGATGATCTTGAAGTCTGTTGCATTTGGTTGTCAAAAGTTACAAAAGCAAGTGAAAGTTAACTAACCTGTTAGAAATGGTTTTAAATCGTCAGTGTACCCAAAGACAAGCTTCATCGTTTCATCACTCCCTTACCCGCATAATAATCCAAAAAGCATTCATCTCCTATGTGTCCTACACTGCAGCCCTTGCTAGAATTTCAAATGAAAATTCAGACCTGCAATAACGGGCTCCATAACAACTCTTATTTAATGTATAAAGTCATCATCTCTGATTTAGTGAGGTCAGTTAACTGCGAGAGAACTGATGATGGCACATCAGGACAAAAACATCTCTTTGTGTTAAATAAAAAGGAGCTTGGGAGATTGATAGTTCTCCTGCATTGGATTACATTCAATCGAGCACCTGAGACAGCAAGAGCATGGAGCAGGTTTCCAGTGGATGGCTGGAATTTCAACTCAGCTTTTCTCATCAATCCTGTAGACTTTTTCCTGGGCCGGGCCAAATGCAGATCAGCGCTCAATAAATCTCTGAGAACTAGGCCAAACCCCGAAGCCAGAAGCCCCTGGCCTGCCTCATCGATCCCTGTGAGCATGAGTGTGTGTGTCTGTTCATGTGCTGGGGTATTTTGAGGGGGGCGATCTTCTCCTTGCCTACTTTTTGTTATCTGCAAAAATCTCTGCAGCAAATTTTTTCAGAGGCCAAATTCTATTGCAAGTCAAATTTTAACTTTTAATTATTGTCAAATAAACCTAAAATTACTTCCATAGTAGGTTGCACACAATACATAGATGAAATGTAATCCTGGCTTTAAAAATGAAACTATGTGAGATGCTTAAAAAAGATCAACTCAGGAAAAGGTTTAAATAACACTGTGTGTACATGTGTCTTTTGTATGGTGCTCATCTCACGTGATCCCGCTACATCACACAAGGGACCAACATGCTCATACACCACTGCCAAGGCTTGCCTACGCTGCAGTTTTCTCAAGTCATGTGCACATGTTCATGTGTGCGAGTGCAGCAGGTTGTGCCACCTAAAAGCGAAAGCACCATGAGAAATCCAGAATAGAATAGAGTTTGCCATGTTGTTGGGTTTTTTCTTTTTCTTTTTTATATCTACCTCATACTGCTTATTCTGATTATAATGCTACGGCTGGCACCAGTCTGCACATTTCTTCTTTGTAAGTTTTGCATCACTGTGATCTTATTCGTAAGCCTATTTCTTAAATTGATGGAATCAAATAAAACATCCTGCTGTGCTAACCAGTGCACTACAATGCCCTCTTCTGTGCAACCTTTACAAAGTAAAATCTTCACAATATGTCTTGGCTATTGTTCTGTGTAACTACTGCATATGTCTACATTCTCTTGGCCAACATTTACTCTACTAAATACTTTACTGCCTTTACTTTAAACCTTCTTCCAGTCACGCTCTATTACATCCCCAGCATCCTTCCTTGCGCTGCTTCTGTTGGAAGAAGAATTAACCTGGCCGTTTGAATCAATGCCGCTGATGTTGCTCTGCAGCACACTGTGCAAAACACAATAATGGCCATTTTAGTGGTATTACAGAGGCGTACCTGACTCAAAGGAGCGTTTTCTGGGAGTGGAGAGAGAACCGAAGACTGTGTCTGTGCTGGATACTTCTGAAAGGGAAAAAGAGTGAGGCAGGAGATGGGAGGGAAAGGGAGAGTGAACACAAGAAAGTGACATGGCAGAAGAGAGGATAAAAGGTTGTCAGTTCCCTCCTTTTAAAACCTGTACATTGTATTGTAAAAACATTCATAATTAATTAAAACAATTGAACAATTAATAATATTTTGATATAACTGTGAATTTATTAATAATTAAACAATCAATAATATCAAAACATAGGAAAAATTTTACCAGCTTTATCCTAAATCATAAAAAAAATGTGAGACAACGTAACTTTTAATCACCAGCGTAAGCATAACCAGAGTTAATTACTGGTTACTGGTTAGATCTGTTCCACAGCATTCCCGGCCTTCTAATTATGTCATCTGTGACTTAGTATTGTTAGTACTGTTAATGTCATGTTTAAATACAAACAAGTTCCCACACATTTAATGATGATAATGCTGATAGCCATGATTTTTTGTCACAGTGATAAAGCCATAAAATTTTTATGCTGTTTAATTTGTATTGCAAACTATAAAAAGTTTGAAAATTCTGGTACTAAGATGTGTGCTATTATTATTACTATTATTATAATAAAGGCTAATTGGATGGAAATAAGCTGCGGCACAGTAGTCGGTCATTAATGTTGTTGGATTCTTTACTTATTGACCAGTACACTAAAGTTTTCTATCATAAAATGTAAAATAATCATGCATTTGTACCCATTTCTTAAAAAAAAAAAAAAAAAAAAGCTGCCATAACAGAGAACCATGTTAGCGTGAGCAAAATTTTTTCACAAGCTCCACACATCCATCTGGTTGCCACTTTTTGTCCTGTCCTGCATTGGCCTCCGCAAATAACCTTGTCACTGTGTAGTGATGACGGATGCCCTGGCAATTGTAGGTGTCCTCTTAAACCTTCCACTGAATAGATACCCTTTCCTATCATTCTCTCTATCTGTGCCATGAAGACAAATATAGCCAGGACAGGGGCACTGCAGCTGCAGCTGCTTCAACTGGCAGAAACTAGTAGCAGTCTTTTCCACAAAGACACCCTGAACTCAAGCCTATAATATTCTGGCCATATTACAAAACCTTCAAGTTTCACAGTTCATGCAGTTCTGGCATTTTACAATAGTAGTACCCCACTATCCACATTCAAGAAAAAATAAAGCAAAAGTGAATCTTTCAATAAAGTATGGCTCAAGGCAAATCATCTGTGAACTAATGGAAGTACTGGCGCTTCACATCTGAGCTGAAAACAAAACCTGCAACGATTAACATCACAGTGACTAACTGCTGTCTTACCATCCTGAGTAGGTAAAGATGTCAACCCCATCTCTCCCGGTGACGGGTCCTCTGATGCATTTGGCATCGACATCAGTGACTGACTAATGCTACTGCCTGTGTCATTAGAGAAGATGTCTGGTTGGCTGCTGCTGGCGCTTGAAGAGGCCTTGGCGGCACAATCATTGTCTGGTTGTTTCTTCTGGATATCTATGAAAAAAAAAAAGAAAAATGATGAGACATTTGCATGTCCATCTTTCAGTGCATTTATCTGATGGAAAATTGAGTGGTTGTTAAATTGGATAGTAGACAAAACAAGTGTGGTATAAAGAGAACTCAGGTGCATTTCAGATGATGCTCAATTTTACACAGAAACTATGCTACACTGATGTAGTGAATAAAGACATAACTTCCACTACTCTTACCTCTGTCACTTTTTGGCAGATAACAAACTAAGGCCTAAGACTAAATATTCAAAAGTCCCACACTTGAATGTTTCTAGAGGGAATCGAATTAGAAAGGAAACATCTGCAGCAAAAAAAAGATGTCAAGCTTATTCAAACAAAACTAAGTTGATTCAAGTTTGATGAAGGTGAAGCTACAAGTCTAGTAAGGATATAAGATTCAGTTTGATATGTACTTTTCTTAGAATTATGCAACTTAAAATCTGTACAGTAAACACAGTTAAGGGTGAGTGATCATAGCACTGCACTTTACCCCTGAGTTTCTTTCTCAGACTTCTTTCTCCACTTCGAATCACTTCAAGGCCTCTGCAGAACAGCTACAGCAGTGGAGACAGTTTTTAAACCCCCACCCACTGACACCAACCAAAGTTAGACACAAGACCAGGTGACAAACACGGGAGGAGAACTTGAACTTACCTGCAAAACACTTTGAGCAAAGATTCCTTGTTTTGCTTGACCTGATGAAAAAAAGCAGACAGTAAACAACAAAAAAAACATGTTAATGAAATGCACAAGTTGTGCAGTACCAGAAAACACAGAATGGGGTGCAAAATAAATGCAATATAAATAAATGCCTTTTGCTGGCGGATATCTGCACAGCAAGTTTAACAATATGTTTCCAAAACCCCACACCTCAGACTGAGATGTTATTTCACATTTGGGATCCCGAGAAAGAAAAAATGAGGAGTGTGATCGACATTACAGTCTTAAATTATCAACTGAATTCAAAGCTGCTGTGCTTTGAGAATGTCAAGGTCAAAGAAGCAGACTGGGTAGGAGGCCTCATCAACTGAGAGACATAACATGGTCTGGATAATTTTCTGTACGTAAGAGTTACAGGAATAGTAAACAAAGAAAAAAAATAGAGCTTTGCACAATAAACATTATAACTTGAAGCCAAAACAGTGTCAGAGTTGTGTTCATGTGAGGCATCTTCCTGGGCCCTTATGGTCAAACAGTCAATGCAGTTTAAAATAAGATGGATTAAAGTAATCTGTTACTGCCTGTTTGTATGTTATATACCTATGGTCCTTCGGCAATTTTAAAATATCACATTCATAACTTATCAAAAAGTGAAACTGTATCTTTTCACACAGAGCTTACAGTTTATAACTGTATATAGTTATGAATCCACTTCATTACAGGTAATTGTCAAGGTCATTGCTCAGTTCTCTTCCAAACAACCATTGACTCCGAACAATGAAATGCTAGCTGAGATGAAAATGTCAGTGCAGGAGATGGCAGCTCAACTTCACAAACAAACCGCAGATTTCCATCAGAAATACAACAGCCCCTAAACCTGTAGCCATGCTGACAGAACAACCACTCACCTGCTGTCAAAGACCCTAAAGGAAGGAAAATTACAAACCTTTTTAGCTTGTTCTCTTTTTACCAAACTTTTGAATTAGTCATTTTCTATACTTTGATAAAAAAAACAAAACAAAACAATAAAGACATAATTAAAAAAACAACAACAAAACGCTAAAGATCTCTTGATAGCAAATGGCTGTTGGTCATCAAAGCCTTACTGATTTCACTGGCATAACTCTCTGACAACAGATGGCTCTGGCTTTCCTCTGAGAGGGCTCCTCTCATTTCCTCTCCAGCTCCGTCTCTTACTGTCTGTGCATTGAGCGTGACGGTCACTGCTATCAGTCACATTCTATTTATTTTGGGTGCTTCGTTGCACACCTTTGTCCTCATTTCTAAATGTAGGGTCAGCTGCAGTAAACCTGAGGGCCGTCTGCTGGTGTGAGGTCTTGGGTGTAAAAGAGAAAGTAGGAAGAGAACTCTCAGCAAGACACACGGGCAAGGATGAAGCCCCAAATGGGTAAACAAGTCTGATGCTGTGGTCAACTTTACAAATCAGATGTAATCAAATCACGGAATAGTTAAAGAACAACAAGGGGAAAAAAAACAGACATGCATGACAGAAATGACTGCATGCTGCTTAAGATGATTGAAGTTTGAGTGCTCACAGTCTATTTCATGGCTGACCCACAGCTGTGACTAATGAGATTACCTGATTGGAACAGGCAGGAAAATGGGCTCCGTCAACTTGATAATTCAGTTTGAGTGACATGAAGAAGCAAAAGCTTGGAATGGTGATAAATATCAAATGCTGGAGACATGAACTGTAAGACTGCTAAACACCAAATACAGATAGAAGTTCATTATTAGTATTCAGAACCAGGAATGAATTAGATGGTGGTTTATCTGTTAGAGATGTTGTCAGGTTTGTTTTTGTTTTTTTGTGCCAGAAGGGCGTGACTGAGTTTTGTTAAAGGGGAGGAGAAATTAGACTCTGCAATTCTGACATTCACAGTCCAGAAGTTTGCATTCCTGATCAGGCTTTCAAAGCAACTGTAAAGCCGACATCAGCCGGCTCATCCACAGCGAAAACAGGTTTTGTGTTGCACAAATGGATTACAACAGTTTTCTTTCTAAGTGGCATTCAGTGGATGTTTTTCTAAATAAGTAATTATAACATTAACAACAATTTTCCATTTTCAGTTTGTCAAACAATTAATTCTTTGAATAATTAATTAATGAGCTTACATGTAAAATGCCAGGAAAATAGAAAGAAACACAAACGTTCATAATTTAGAAGGTGGAAACAGTGAACATCTTAAAATTTTCAACATTGTTTTTGCTACATTTCCTGCTGATTTTTAAAGATAGTGTTTTGAAATCATTTTGCGAAAAACACTGATACAATGATAATGATCCATTAGGACAATGACTTCATAATAGAAAATATAGCATTGACATACAAGCAACACACCTTGTGCACTTGCCAGGAGTATTGGCATGTGTGGATGGATCAGGGCATCTCTCTCACAAAGTGAGATAAGTTAAGGAGCGAGCGAGGCAGTGGCTTTTGGTATATCTTTGTGTTTTGTTGCTAGTAATCAATTGTTGTGTTGAACCAGACAATTGTATTTTCCAAAGTGAGGTTAACTACAGTGGCATGACAAATGTGTATGGAAAGTTTCTCTAAGATCTTGAATTCCTATAATTGTGAGCGCTTTATTACTCGTGTCATACAAAATATGTAATCATTTTGAAAACTCTATTAAGCTTATATTTATTATAGATAGTAAACATGGATCTAATCAATATACCAATTGATCAAGCAGTTACTGAACCACTCCATCGATTCTCTCTAGCCTTGGAAACAGAAACCTTCATTACTTTTCTGTACTATACATCCTTTGTGCAAAATTTTAAAACAAACTGAAATTGTGTATTAAAACGTGCGTTCTTTTTTTTGTTCTTCTGTCGAAAAGGAGTGTTTGGAAATGATAGTGATGCCGAACTATGTTCAGCTTGCTAAGTGTGCCAAGATAAGCTTCACTTGCCAGCCTTGACAAGGAGCATGCACACAACTAACAAAGGCCAACACAAATAATCCACACCTGCAGGGAGAAGGAATGTAACATTCAAACACAAACGATAGCATGAAACACTTGAAGAGTATGAATGAGTTGGCTTAGATTTGAAGAAAAGAAAAAACATCTGTGATTACTAAACCTTGTGGCTTATTTGGCATGAAACTAAAACTAAAGGCTGTGGAACACCTTTCCAGTACCACAGTGAGAACAAGTTGGTTTGTACATAACCTTTTACTTTTACTTATATCTTTCCCTCAGCATTAATTTGACATATCTTGCTGAATGTCACATGCAATTATGGTTTCTGAACAACATAGCAGCACCAAGGGGGCTGGATGTCTAGGGTGAATCCACCATAACTAGACAAAAAGATATTCCATTTCAAAGTACTCTTGAAATTAAGCTTTCTTTTGTCCAAATTCGATGCACCATCAGTGCATCTCTGATGAGTTGTGAAATAAAGCGCATAGGCATCCAGCACCAACTAAACTAATAAAGATGGTAAATAAAAGACTGAGTGTAATTCTAATACTAAATTTTGCTTAACTCTACCAATGTGGAGACAGACCAGCTGATGTTAAATTGACAACACAACACTAGCTGTGACATTGTTCCTCCAATGTGCCATTGTACTGTGGACTTTATACATTAAACAAAGCAATTTATTGACCAAACATTGACATGACACTGACTGCAGTTATTTAGCAAACTGGTGAACTCTAATTTAAATCACTGGAATCTGGTGACTGATATAATTACTTTTGTTTTGTGAGTCAAAAAGTTGCCACTTTGAAATTAATCACTTACCAAAATCTGCAAGTATTGTAATGAGACAGCTCTCTTAGCTTCAGATCGTGACATTTTTGGGTACTTCACTTATTGAACACTAAAATTACAGCCATGGGCATCAAAATATGTGCTTCTCTAAAATCCAACAGGTTAACCATATGAAATGATAGCACAGTAAGACTTCTCTTAGGTGGGACCTTGGTAACATTCCTGTCTCGTGACAACCTTTAATCTTGCACATGCGCTTAATCACTTTTTAAAGTACCATTTATTTACATTTACTTCATTTACTACATTTACTTTCTTAAATACATTTCCGATATTTCGATAAACATAATTTACTGCATCTGTCACTGACTGCTCAGCTCTTACATGGAAAGTTTTAGCTGCTAAACTTGAACCCCTCAAATGTGACTGAATGAGCTTTCACAAGTCATAACAAAGCAGATTGATGAGACAGAGAAGACTAATTCAGTGGTTTGAAAGCGGTTAAGGGATAAACTTAAGGCTTCAATGTGCTGCTGAATGTGCCAGAGAGGAGCCAACTAACAAGAAGAACATCATATCTCTCCGCCATCTGAAGCAGTTCACCTACACAGAATAATCAGAGAGCCTGAAGTTCAGGTAACACAGAGGCTTTAGCCAGCCCTTCCCTAAAACAACATCACTAACACCCCACGTGTTTTTATTGTTGCTCACTCTTTTTCTGTATTCTAAACAAACTTGGTGCACTTTTCATACTCTTTATCATGGCTAAATCTACAATCTATTTACACAAATATAAAGATATACAGTCTATTTTGTCATTTAAAAGATAGTTGAAAGATGCAAATATTGACAAAAGCCAAAGCTTTTGTTTAATCCACGGTGTTGTCATGTCCCCTGTGTGCGTGTCAAAGTTCAATACAAATAAAAGGTGAGCAGTGATTTTGCAGTAGTCTGTGGACACAGACATCCATTGTTGGCACTTTTCTGTGGCTTTTATATAAAATATGTTCATATCTACCGAAATGTAAAAATACAGTGATATGAGTATTGGCTATATCGTCCAGTCCTATGTGAAGTGCATGCCAGTAAATATGTTGGCATTATACAGTCCTGACGAGAAGGCCAGGGTTAATAAGTATACATTTATGACAAGATAAAATGCACACACAGGCGTTAATTATTTAGAAGCCCTTAAACAGGAACACCGTGTCCATGTATCAGAAAATTGGCACATAATCTGTCTTCGTACGAGCTAAAAGCCCGGACGGTTAGCTTGTATTTGTAGGTTTAACAACTCATTAGTGTGTCAGTTGTGTTTGTTGTAATCGCTGTCACACCTGTCAGGTTTGCTGGAGCTCCGTGGAGGGCTTCTCCCACCCCAGTGCCCCAGCCTGCTGCCTCCCTCCGCGGGGAGAAGGTTACCGAGGCCAGTCGGTGTTAGCTAGCGGCTAATGCTACAAAACAATGAGGAGGGGGGGGGGAGCTCATCCCCGTCTGAGCTGCTAATGCTAGCGGCTAGCATACAGCGCTAACTGTCGGTTGGTTTGGGAGACGTTTCTGATTTGTTTGTTTGTTTGTTTGTTTGTGTGTTTTTTTGTTGTTGTTTTCATCTTACCCCCAGAAGCCACAGGGACAGCGCGGCGGGATAACGTTGACGTTGCTCGGAGGCTTGCTGCCCTCGCTCCCCGTGTCGCCCATGTCGGTCCTTCCGTCCGAGAGGCTCTCCGCGTAGCAGGTGAATCCGGGGATGGAGTGAGGGCCTCGGATGAGCGTTCAGATCCCCTGGCTGGCTTCTTCTTCTTCTGCTTCTGCTTCTGCTTCTGCTTCTTCTGCTGCTGCTTCTTCTTCTTCTTCTTCTTCTTCTTCTTCTTCTCCTTCTTCTTCTTCTTCTTCTTTTTTTTTTAATAAGTACAGACTTAATACCCTCCTCCTCCTCCTCCTCCTCCTCCCCCCCTCACCCCCAGGCTAGATTATCGGTGAGACTTTCAACTTGGACGACGAACGCTTCTGCCGACAGGAGCGGCCGATTTCCCCGTTAAAAAAAATTTAAACAGTTTAAATCGACATAAAAAAAAAAGAAACCGTCAGAAAGCGGCAGCAGGACGGAGACACCGGGAAACCTGGGCCGATCAGCTGGAGCGAGGGACGGACCACTGCCGGAGAGGACGGGGGGGTGTTGGAGGAGGAGGAGGAGGAGGAGGCTTGTGGGGGCCTAAACGGACAAAAGTTCAACAAAAGGAAGCTGACAATACATACTTTGATAAATAGATGTAATTATTTTAAACACTGTGCGTGCTATTAAAAAAATGTGGCTGGGCCCCCAAAAATGAAGTTGATATGTTTAGAAGATTTACTGGAGTTAACATGGTATGATCCACACAAAGCCGTCTTCCTACAACTGGAGGACTCACAACAACATCAGAGCTGAGCTGTCGATGTTTCAGGCAGGGGGGCCGACTTTGGATCACATGTTTACTGAATAAGAATATTTTCATTTTAACCAGATTTGTCTCTCATCCCCCCCAAAAAAGAAAAAAGTCACAGTTTGAAGACTTATATATTTCAATTTTGGAGTTTTCATTGGCTACATTACTAAAACCGTATTGAATTGAAGTATTGGATTTAGATTTATTGGTGGATATTACAATTTCTGTCACTCTTATTTTCTACCACTTACCCGTCAGGCTCGTTGGGGAGGTTATTACAAATTTTTCCAATTTAAGATGAATCCTTCCAAATAAAAAAGTGGGCTAATAATTTGGAAGTTTGAATAGTTTGTGGATATGAAATATCTATATTTTTACAATGTCTGCATTGTAAGAGAGAGCCAAGATTGTCACATTCAAGTGTTATTTGGAAGCACTGCATGTCTTCATGAAAGGTTATTTTTGCAAGTCATTTAATATACGCTGTTTTACATTGATTGATATCATGGCCTGAGACCACTGAACCACTTTGGCTTCAGAATGATGAGATGAGTCATTTGCTCAGGATTTCTGCCATTTTGTTTATTACATTCTGCAGTACAATAACAATAATGAATCCCAATAGCTTGTTCGGATGTATCCACATGATACATCCAATAGGCCTTTATTATTTTGGTCCACCAGGAAGAGGAGTAGCTAACTCTTTTTAGCCACATTCAGTTTAGGTTCATGTGCTAGTCCAAGGGCCCTGGCAGTAAAAGTTGTGCCAACTTTTGTGTTTGCAGTTAAGATGCATTTTAAATACTGGCCTGTACTGTATCAGCAGACACAGGTCAGCAAATTGTAGCGTCCCGTTTTAATTAAGCTAAGGGTCAAGAGCTTGTTTCTCTTCTTCATTAACTGATGTTACACAGGCCACTGTGGCCTGTAGCCAATACCAACACAACAAAGCTAATGTGTTTCTAAATCGTTGAACTCAGAACTCATCAACAGCTCCAGAATGACTCCTTTACAATACAATATTCCATAACACAACAGGTGCATTAATATAGTCACTCAGAATTTTTTCCTCCTTTTACACACATTCAGGATTAGATTACTTTTTTAAAATCAAATTCTGTTCTTAATATGCACTAGCAGTCAAAAGTTTGGACACACTCAGTGAAGAGGAAAGCGTGTCCAAACTTTTGATTGGCAGTGTATATTTATTCATATCAAGCATGTCTTCTTACACGCATCTTGTAGGAAAGAAAGACTTATCACTACCTGTTATACATTATGTCATTAACAGTAGATAATCTTAGTCATTTGTTGTATTGCAACAGTGGCAGCAGAGCTATTAACCAAAGAAGTTGACCAAAATTATACAGTCAACAGGTCTTCGCCGCACTAAGGGTAACCCACGGCCAAATGAGTAAATTAATTTATGGGATTAATATCAAGCATTTGAATCAAGCAAGTTAATTAGATATTTAATGTTTACTATGTCTGTTTAAGCTTTACTGTAAAATTTGTCAATGATATTACCAAAATTAGGTTTAAAGTGTAAATTTTTGTCTTATTTTATGATTTAATGAATTTTTATATCTAATATCTAACACTATGTAACATGTTTATGAATTCCCCTTAGCCCAGGGGAATAAGTCAGATCAGGCCTGAGTCTCTGACTGTGAATTTAAATGTGTAAATATAAATGTTGAGCCTACCTGAGAGGTTAAGTATCTATACCGACTCACAGAACGACAAAGCCAAGTTGAAGTCGACCTGTCAGCCTTCAGACGTTCGTCCATCACCATCATCGACACAACGCAGAAGCATTCATCAATTTCAATGTTATTTGACATGGCATTAACATGGCATGTGTGGACTGTATAATGGAGGGTAGGCTGAAACCTGTCACACTGTCTGGTTTTTTGCAGTCCAGGAGTTAAGTTGCCTGAAGTTCACAAATATTAACGCTGCTGTCTCCAACAACAGAAATACTATCACTGAAATCTCTTTCTCACCTCACAGTGACTTTTGGAAGAATGCAGCACTTTACTTCAGAGCCAGGAGGTTTGGATTCCCCTCGGCCAGACCTGCCAAGAAGTAGCTTCTGTCTGCAGGGAAGGACAAGTGCGCCCTGGGTGGAATGAAGATAGATAGCTGATAGTTCATTAGCTTCTTAGTTCTCAGAGAGGGACAAACCACAGAGGACTGCAGAATCGTCTTTTTCAGTAGTGCTAAGAGCCGGTGCTCCAGTCCA
Organism: Echeneis naucrates; assembly: GCF_900963305.1. Classification (NCBI taxonomy): domain Eukaryota; kingdom Metazoa; phylum Chordata; class Actinopteri; order Carangiformes; family Echeneidae; genus Echeneis; species Echeneis naucrates. The sequence continues at coordinate 21,968,866 of NC_042513.1, read as the reverse complement.
GGACTATACAATGCTAGCAAAGGCTTGGTAGCTATTTGCTGCTCAGTCTTAGTCAAAACAAACTTTAGTCTTTTCGCTGCTGACATTTTTCCGCCTTGAGACATTATATTTCTGATGGGATACATTGTTTGATATAAACAAATAACAGTAATAACTGACTGTAGCAAACATGGCCACGGCAAACCCAATTTTGGACCTACAGTGGAAAAGTGGTTGGTGCTTCTCTCCCCACAGCCTGAGTCCAGCCTCGGGCTTTGTTGTTCTCTAGAGATTTGTTGAACACCACTTCAAAGACAGATCCCCTCTCCTCACATACCACATACCCTCCTCTGCAATAAACACAAGAACTTAAGGAATTAATTAGATACTTGATCAAACACAGGTTAGTAAACTCAGCACACTGAAAAAAAGAAGTGTTATCACACGTCGAGCACTGTATCGCCTGTCATGTGGGGTATCTTTGATATGCATGTAGGAGCCTGTATTTCATATCAGGCCCAGCACGACAGCTTGCATTAGCTGTCTCTTGACCCCGCTCTTATTCACTGAGGGATATAGGGATTGGTGTATTTTTGCATGCTTTGCTCCTCACACTTAGAGACTGCAACACAGCCCTGTGAAAACGCAAAGAAAATATTGCTCCTCGAAGGCTTCTTCCAAAACAGTTTCAGCCATGAGGGCAGTTCCCTGATTCATTTTCCCACAGCGCACATCAAAAGCGCAGAGGTTTCGTTAATGTGTGAAACATCATAAAATCCTGTTTATGTTACAGGTGAAAAGGTGGAGTATTTTTGCAGTGCATTTCATTTATGTGTGGGGTAATCCAGTATGGTCGAATCGATATCCAAGTGTTACATCTCTGTCCCGCAGCCCCACCGAGCCTTGTGTAACCAATGTCAGAGCTTTATATTTATATGTACAGTAACCACAGTAATCACAGTGTGTATGGCGAATGCTGATTACCCGGCTACACTGGCATTACTCTGTGTCAAACAGATTTGATTCATGGCTGATAAAATGAAAACCAGGCTCACTACTAACATGCTAAAGATGGATTGTATGGGAAATCTATATAATAACATTTGTCCATAAATGAAAGTCTCTCTTATCAGTTCATGCCATCCGCAGAGAGGCAGGCTGGCTGTTATTGATTGAGAGACAAGTAACATGTCACGGCTTGTTGATTTGTTATAAATGGGACATATCTGAGAACAAGATTACCTAACTTAATGAGATAAGCATGAAAACTGGATTATTGATTTGAACTGATTCATTATTTAGAGAGGATGTCTAATAGTGGTGTTATTTACTCATGACCAGGTTTCAGGGTTATTTATAACACTGGAGTAGAAGACAGCTGATGTAAGTTTCTATTTCAAGTTCGTTCTTTTTCTGCTTAGTGCAGTTTGTCCCAAATAGTTGGCAATGCACTGCGATGCATTGAACATGTTGTGTTCTGATTGAACTGAGTGAAATGTTGCAAGGAACAAATGTTTTTTTTTTTTTTTTTTAAATCAATGTGCTTTTTCTGCTGCACAAATCTTCATCAGATGAGGAAAAGCATATTTGACAGGGAGCTGAGAGATCATAACTTGGCTGTGAAGCAGCAGTGGCTGTAGGCAATGTTTAGAAGTACAGACAGGCAGGATAAACATCAGAGAAGACCCTACCAGGCAGCCAGTAAAAGCTGTTGGCTCTCTTTTATTCATGACAAAGTGCCCCCCCCACCACCACAAACTAATTATTCCCTCTCAAACTAGAAACTATTTTGTTCCTACCTACGTCTGCTGATGTAATTCTTTCTCTAACTATATATACCCTTTTGCTCTCCGAAATACATATACACATTTTTTGCAGAAACTGACCAGTAGTCCTGTCTCCCACTGTGTCCAAGCCACCCATGCATCAGGCAGCAGAACTAGCATTCCCTACCATCTCACTATCTGCTGATCAAAGAGCCACTAAACAGCCAGAAACTACAGCGGGTGCAAGAGTGGAGCTTGCAAAGCAATGCAATTAGCAAGCAGCGTGTTTTTATACGCCGAATTACATTCCTGATCTCTGATATTTCTACACACACAGTCACGCATGCATGTGCATACGAATTTGGGAAGATCCGTATGAACGCAAAGATGCAAAACACCCCAACCTGGAAATATGATGAACTGTGACATCAGCCACTGATCTTAAGTTGCTCAATTAAAGCTGGTGAAGAGCCTTAACAGGCAAGGGGAGAAGGAGAGAGATCAAAGGAAATACAAAATGGGAGAATGGGAGAGAAAGCAAAAGTATATATGAGCAATTGCGCAGAGAAAGAAGATGTGTGAGAGAGAAAGACATTTATTCATTTCTGGGTTGCGTGAAGAGAAAAAAAGTGAAGAGTTAAACAAGTGAAGGACAATGAACGTGAGGGATGGAGTAGAAAGAGAGGCAGCATTGGTACAAAAAATAAAATGAGATGGCGGTACAAACAAAAAAGTCACAGAGATATCCATATAAATGGGTCTCCACTAAGTGCTGTAGGAGTCATTGCAGAAGTCTTTTTAATTGTAAAACCCCCTTAAGCTGGCAGAGAAAAGAGGCGTCAGCTCATTTCATTACCAATTTATCAGCCGCGGTATCCTCTGCCGTGGGCTCAGCTCAACTACACCTGGAGCTGGTTGAAATATGAAGCAAACAAATAAATTCATATTCTTAGGATCAGTGAGCAAGTTTGTCTTCTGTGAAAGAGAAGGAGCGTTCAGACCATCCTGCAAAAGGGATTTACTTTAATTTACTCATTCTCGCGTTTATATTTCAATACATTATCATAATAGGAGCACAAACAGAAGTAAACTTTGTGCACAGACCTCACCATGGTTTATTCATTGTCTCAGTTCCCATTTGTGGAAAGTCTACGTTGGTTGCCCAACACATGATAGCGCACTCACAAATGAAGAATGTTCTTAAGGAACAGGAATGGCAGGAGAGTGCATGCCCTCAACTATGTCGGCAAATTTCTCCCATCAGATCTGGATTGTTATCTGGGTGTGGACCAAATCTGGAAAGCCATAGATCTTGCTAAGTTGCACACCAAAAAGGATTTGGTTCTTCCCTAGCCCACAACCCAGTGATCCACCTAATTTGGTGAAGATTGATTCATTTCTTTTTCTCATTCTGCTGACAAGTAAACCAACAAAAAAAAAAAAAAAAAAAAAAAAACAGACAAAGCTGAAACACAACATCTTTGTCAGCAATAATAAAACACATTGTCTGAATTCAGCACACTGCTCCAACTTTGGCTTGGTCTGGTTCAAACATTACTTTATCGCTAATATTAGCCAGAAATTTCAAGACATTTTTTTCTTGTGTTATTTATTGGTACTCAGCATACATACATGATCATATCTACACACACACAAGTGACATTATTCCTCAAACGTTAAACAGCATAAGTAAGTAAATCAGCAGTGGGCCTCATTCCAGCTGGAGGAAACAAGAACAACAAACAGACGTTCACAATGGTGAGGCTGTCAGTCAAGTCATAAATTAAACAATTGTGGGGGAGCAGTCATTTGAAACATAATAATTCAAATGAAATGCATTTTTTCATCATTTTATTCACACTAAAGGAAATGCCAAGACATCTCTGGGAGTGTTGCCAGGTGGGGTGAGTCTCAAATCTGGGGACTGTGTCTGGGAGAAATGGATGTGGTTCCCTCTGCTGTAAGAGGATCACAGTGAAATGGCTGTGGCTCACTTCGCCGCCACTGCTTATTCAAGTGTGCCCTCCAATGGAGAAAAACAGATCATGTTGACTAAATAGACTGCTGGATGTTTTAATGACACTCAGCTCTCTTCCCCACCTGCATTTGGACTCACCATAAATGTTATTTTTCACTCTGACTCTTGTCTGCCCGCAGGTGCCAAAATTAGTCAGTTGAGTGCCACTAGAGTCCCATAAGGGTTAAATTGAAATTACAGGCGCATCCAACCATTAAATCTGAAATAAAAATATACACACTTGAGCAAACAGTACACAAGTCAAGTCAAATCTCACGGGAATAAACCTTTAGCAAGCACTTGAAAAATGTAACGCATTAACCAATTACTTTTCGCTTCCTGATGTCTTTAAAACCTATTTTTGATAATCCCAAAAATGATAAGAACAATCACAGACTTCATTTGTATCACATGTTCATTAGTGACACATTACAATGCAGTTTTTGGAAAGGTCATTGAATGATTGCGAGGTTCTAATCCAAATGTTAATTCTGTAACTGATTGGAAAAGCACAGTAATGTGATGAAAATGATATGCAGATGAGTTCCCATCAGAACTGTCTATCCATTAATGAGATGATATTTTAGCACACTGTGTGTGTCTGTGTGTGTGTGTGTGTGTGTGTGTGTTAGAGTGCACGCTCACTGTCGTCAGAATATTTTGCATATTAATGTTCAATCAATCTGGCACTGCGGTCTTGCAAGTTTGATTAAGACATGCCAATGTTAGCAATTAATAAACGGAAGCAACTGCACTCATTTTCTTGTGTACGAGCATATAAGACTTTGTACGTTAGGAATTAGTTGCAATTCAACTTAACATTAGACAGATATAAATTAATTCTCAGCTCTGGTTTGAGTGCATATAGACTAAAAATCAATGTGCTTTCCACTAGGATTATTATTATTTAGTGTTGGGAATGCATTTTAAAGTAAAGAGGTAAATGGGCGGTCAAAGCAGTGGTTGAAAGTACAGGTAGAAATATTGCACTTTCAACAAAGGCTAACTATTTCCCAGATTCATATTCATGAGGTGTGCCTCTTCATCTGCCCCTTACACAATTAGCTTTAGGACAAACAATGCCTCATTGAATTATTCATGTGAATATACACATATAAAACAAACAAACAAAATGAAACCCCAACAATCTCACTGTGATCTAACAAAGTTATGGGGAACATGAATGGTTACATTTCATAACTACAAATAAGTTGACTTCTTCTGTACTGCCATCAAAATCCCTAAACTCTACTGACGCTGAATGAAGGACTATCTTGCATCATCTAAAGATCATCAGTGCCACATAAAGGCCAATAAAGCCTGGTATCCAAGTGGAAAATGTTGTTTCTCTCATCCTGGGATTCACTGCCCATTAAAGAGTGATGAAACTGAATGTAACTGCTCATCTTTACTCAGTGAAAATTTTTTTGAAAAACTTAAAAATTTAAGAAAAAGGAAATATGACGGCCCGGGCATTTGTTTTATGTTAATGTGCACCCAACAACAAATCCCACTGCTAGCTGGTTAGTGCCAGGAGAGGACCCCGTATTTTGTCAACATTTATTTAGTCTTCATGTGGGACCCATAGGCCTGATTCTGCAGGACAACAGCTTTCTTTACCAAGAACACCATGCACATGTAAACAGAGCCAAACACAACATGCCTCGACACCAACATGCTGCTTCTACTGACAGTTCCAGTGCAATTTGGCATAATTTAATAGACAGCTTCTCTGTAAAGACCCTCCAAGTCAGTCCAGCCAATGCAAATTTACTGGCACCTACTGGAGAAAATCTTCACTTTTCCCACCAGGAATTGTCCATGGGAAATCATGCATGGTTCAACTTTAAGTGTTAATTGCCTCTAGAGGGCAACAAAGACCAATCTGTGAGTAAAGAATTAAAAGTTCACCCAGAACTTGGTTGACCTCGTTTTCCCAGTGCACGCTTCCCTGTTTTTAATGGTTATCACCCGAATCAGCTACCAACAAGTACATGCACATAAAATATAATAATCACATCCACACTTGACAATACCCAGGGGGGGGATATGCCTGATGGGAGGTAATATCATCACTGGTCAGGAAAAACCCCAGGTTGCTCATTTCTGCCCTCTTCAGTCTAAACAAGTGGGAACAGCACCAAACTGCTCCAGTATATTCCAGTGCGAAAGACAGGCGTCACAGAATAATTTCATGTTGTGTCGAGCTTTCATATCATTCCCATGAAAATGTTTACTTTTCCCTTTGCTCAAGTGCAGATTCATGTATCTCCAAACAATCTAAGCCCTACATACGTCTTAGGCACAAGAAAAACTTCATTGAACAAGAACTCTCAGGAAATGTTTGACATTACTGCAAAAGCGTTATAATAATACATGCTGGTTATTTTCACCAGAATAGCCCAACAAAATTATTTTGCTCGTGATGTAGAGAAAGAGAAAATGATCAATGTGTTCATTTTTTTAACGTCTAGAGAAGTGCATTTTAACTAAAACCCAAATGACAAATTTTATTTCACCTCTAGCACACAGATTCATGTACACAGTAAACCCACTTTTACAGCAAGTCGACAGAAGTGAGCTGTGACTCCTGAACCTGACCTGTTTCACAACTTGACCCAGTCAGTTCAGCCCGTTTTCAGTCGCTTGTCTCAGGAGGAACTACTTCCAGCAGCAGCTGCAGATGTGTTGTTATTGGCCCTACAGTGTGATGGAGTTCAAAGGTCACATCAAAACTCATCAAATTAGTTCACCGTAGGGTCAGAAAAGACTGTTATTGATTTGTCTTTCACTTTTGCAGATGTTCAAGAGAATAAAATGTTAATTTTTACAGGGAGGTGAACTTTAGCTCCTGCTTCAGTAGAAATTAAAAGTAAACTTACTCATGAGGTTGCGTGCCCATTTGAGCTTCAGGTGGACAAAAGGGTAGTAGAGGAGAAGTCCGCTTAAGATGAAGACAACGCAGTAGAGGTACTCCAGCTCTGGCTTATCAATGACGGGGGCCAGGACTAAGTAGCAGGATACCAACGCCATTAGGCCTGCGATGACAATCGGCACCTTTGAGTAATCATAAAGTTACACATGATTGCATGTTTGGATTTTACTTCTACTTCCAACCAGTGATATAGAATAATAATCAATCTGTAAATTTCGTCTTCTGCTGCCGGCTTGCTGGGAGCAGATGGTGATTGATGGTGATTGATCCTGAACTTGCAATGTTATTTGTAGATTTGGTAAGTAAACTGTCTTCAATGCTAAATCTGGCTATCCAGCAATAGCAAAACTAAAAAAAAAAACAGCATAGGTGTGCTGGAGACCCTTTCTGCTATTTGGGCATAATTTGACTAAAAGTGCAAATAAAAAACATTTTTACGGATTCAGCATCCAAAGAAGTAGAAGTGAAAAACAAATCTGAAACAGATATTTAAAAAATTATTACTCCGTGGTGTTTTTGTATCCATCTGCAAATTTTATATTTATTGGGGTTGCTGTAAAACTGTGCTGTCTGTCCAGCTGATTAGTACGACTTTGCAAGGGAACAGCTTGTAGTTTCAAATGAATAATTCAAGTACATTTTAAAATCTCTAAAAATGGTCTCTCCATTAGAAATCCTCACCTTCACAGGTCTGTGGAGCTCCTTCCTTGTAAAACGCATGACTATGAGAGCCACTGATGCCAAACCATAAAATGCCCATTGAGCCAGGCTGAAGTAGTTAATGAGGGTGCCTAAGTCTGCTTGTAGCATGTAACAAAAAGCCAAGAAACCCTAAAAACAACAAGAGAAAGAAAACTGAGACATACAGAAATAAGAACACAGATAAGGTTATGTAATTTCCTTTCTAAGTAAAGAAGAATATCTCATAACATAGATATTTTATTCTCTGGAATTTGTCTGAACAAATAACTAACTGTTCCAAGGATAAATTACCAAGCAAGGAAATTAATGTTCAATAAGTGTGAAACCAAAATGAAGAACACTGAATGTACAACATCAAGTCATTAAATATGCAGGACTCACATTGAATAGGAGAGCTGGCATTGGGCTGTAGCGCTTTAGACTAATATATGATAAGATTTTCACCATGTGACCCTCTCTGCCAGATACATAGGCCAGTCTGTGAGAGGGCAAAGACAGAAATGTGTTTAGTGATGTTCTGTGTTCATCAGTTTTTTTTCCCCATTTCTACTTCTATCCTTTTGTTTTAAAACACCTAAATATTTTCATTTTCACCTTCATTGTTTGTTTATGTTTTAGCTTCAAATAAATCCAAATATCATTAAAGCAATCTGCGCTTTAACAGTCTGTACTTAATCTATAATCCAACAGTTGTTTCTTTTACCTTCCAGCAGTGAAGCAGCTTCCATTAGCAGAACCAAAAGTGGAGAAGACAACAAAGAGAGGGATAATCCAAGACATCGGGTAAAACACTCTGTTTCCAAAAGTCTAAGGATGCACAAACAAAAGACTTCAGACAAATGAACAGATTTGGAACTGTTTAAACTGAAATTCTTTGGAATAAACAGCAGATTTACACATATGTGAAACTATGACTGCCTCTAGCTGAGGCAGATCTCTTTAAAGTCTATTAACAAGTAATTTAAGACCAGACTGAGAAGTCAGTATGAACTCTGCAGCTATCCATGGCTCCAAACTTCGTGGCTACCATTGCTCCCATTTATGCTCCTTACCATGGCCACAGCTGGAGACAGCAGCAGCTCCGTGGTGGTCATAACGGTGAAGTAAGCGACATTGACCAACACATAGCACAGAGAAACCAATGGGATCCCAATGAGTATGGCCAGTGGCAAGTTCCTGAAAATAATTAAAAAGAACAATTGGAAATTTTCACAGGATTTATCCTCTGCTCTATATAGTCTTGTGAAGTTCACTGCATTGAGCTGTTTATTATTTTTTCTCGGACTTTGTGTATAATTACCTTCATATATTTTGAATGAATTAAAAACATATTATTACAATTCAAGTTCAAGACTAACTAGATGAAACACCAGTGAAAGGAGGTTCCCACCTGATGACCCCAAAGACATGTTGGCTTTCACTACTCACTGGCCAAGTTAGATATTATCTTTAGGGCATATAGGGTAGGGCGAAAGTTTGTTGTTAGGGAGTTAGTGACTGAGTCTGGTCCATTTTTTGTAGCACAAGTACTACTGACTGCTACTTAAAAACTGCAACCTTTCAAAGATGAATTATAGTTTGTCTCACCTGTGTGGGTCTCTCAGTTCCTCTGTGATAAAATTCAGCTGATTCCTGCAAAAACAATGTGTTTTAAAGATAAACATGCGTGTACTCTGAATGTGGCATCTTGATAATTAACGCTCTGCCAAGCTATAGTAAATAAATAAATAAAAAATATCTACAAACTCTCCTATGGAGAAAAAGTATCTGGCTGTACATGCTCTGACACATGTGGAAGGGATTACTGTAACCCCCAAGCAGATGTTTGGGTGGTATTTAACACAGATTTTGCCCTCTCATTAACCGTGTCTACATAAAGGCTTAGGACCTGACATTAGCACCCAGTGTTATCATAACAGAGCTAAAAATGAAAATGCATCAGTCAAATAAGATAAAGTAGAAAGGGGTGCGAACATGCCTCTCAAAACTGACCATTAACAGTACAAAGAAAATGTCAGTCAGGCAGCCATGGGGATAATACAGGGCGGCTAAACAAAAAGTCTCTGATGGTTTACAGCACAAGAGACTTAGGTATTATCATGGAAAAAGGCATTACACACCAAAGAAATGTTTCAATGGACAATCAGTGTTCAAGTTGGTTAAACTAACACAGACTTTTAAATATTTTACTGTGCAAACACAAAGTCAACAAGGATAAAGGAAACATCTTTTCAGGATACCTCACATGTATAAGACTCTGGAAAGCAACTGAGAGAACCATCAAATGCTACTAAATCTGAAAATGACTTGTGTATCTGGTCTGAGGGGGTTTACTGATACTGGCCTATTGTGGAGATAACAATAAAAATTGTCTGAGGATTTGAGCAGAATCACTGAAGGGCCAAGAGAGCAACTAAAAGGCAGCATTGTGTGTTGTATGTATTGTTGTGTCCATGGAAAACACAAAAGCCACTGCTACATGAAAAGAGTTTAGATAGCTTCTGAGTTGGGTTGCAGCTAATATCGAGTCAGCACAGCAGGAAAAGACAGCCCAGTTTGTTACCATTTGGAGGAGAGCGTTAAAATTAAGACTAGTATGACTGTTACCATCCGTCATAAGCCCAAAGCCCGTTATAAAATGCAAGACCGATTGATCCAGCTGACGACGATGCGCCCTCAAATGCATTTGAGAAAGTCTCCGTCTTTCCTGGAGAGGAAAACAACAATGCAGGAACATATTGCTCCAGGTAAATATTTAATCTAAGGGAAAACGTTCAAAGACTTTAACATCAGGACAACAAATCACCTTGAGCCAAGAGAACAATGCCGGCTGCCACTATGATGAGGATGATGAAGAGTTTGGCTGCAGTGAAGATGTTCTGCACATAGCGGGCCAATCTGACACTTAAACAGTTGACTGAGACGATAATAACTGAGAAAGAAAAAACAGGAATGTAATAATAAGCCTGACATCATTTTTTTCATTAAATCCCTGGCCACTGTCAAAGACGACCGTTATTTAGGAAAATGTCCTTGGCAATTCTTGCTTAACGTGGATGTTAAAATGTGCCACTTGTTCAAGGCAAACCTTGTAAACAAGCTTCAAAGCCTTTAAAGCCACATTTATTTGCCTCATGGTGCCCTGGTTATCATATTTTCTGTATATATCAACCAGGTGATTGAGAAACTTAGTTTTTGAGCTTATTGAGGAAAGAATTCTGCAGTTAGTCCAGTTTTCATACCAGAATAAAATAAATAAATCGACATATTGTACCATGACTTCTTGTTCTTCTTGTTGCTTACTGAGTTGCTGTGCTCACTCACAAGGATTAAAGTATAGCTTACTTATACCAGCCGCTGCCAGACTCTTGGTAACAATAGGAGGAGGAGGACAGCCAGGGTAGAAAGGAGCGGAGGCGTACTCTGCAAAGCTCAGTGTTATGATGGCAAAGGAGGATGGTTTCAAGACCATGACTGTGGTCCAGGAGTAGAGGTAGGCCACAATCGGACCAAAAGCCTCCATCAAATATGGATACTCTCCTCCTGATTTGGTGATCATGGTGCCGAGCTCAGCATAGCACAGAGCTCCTGTAAGACAGAAAGATGAAAAACATTTTCATTCATTTCATTTCTTCTTGTGGGAAGTTCAGGGAAAGTTAGGGAAGTTAGGGAAACTTTATTTTCCCCAAGGAGCGTTTGGCCAAGCAGCCTGAAAGTCAAAGCCAGTCATTTTTATATTCTAAATCCTTATTAATACCTTTATCCCCAAGCAAAATAATGCATTGCCAATAACAAACCACAGACCATATAAGACTAAAGCTTATTATGGTGAGAGTTTGTAGTGAATATCATTTAAGATTTCAATTTTAATTATTATTATTTCTCCTAGACCTTAGAAATCTATAGATTAATCAATTTCTTATGAAATGAAGTATGTCAAACAGAACGTGCAATTTCCTATTTTACATACTGATGTCATAATCTTTAACTAAGCTAGAATTTGAAAGCGTGTAACCAAATGGCTGGTTAATTTTTACCACATGAAAGCCACCTTAATGATCATGAATAGGAAAAAAGTTGGCATAAAAAGAATCTTGGCCAATTTACTGCAGCAAACATGCTTTACTGCTGTAACTTTATTGAGGCAATTTCTCTGCACAACACTTTAAATGATGTTTTGCAGCATGTGTCCAAAGACAGAACACCATCATAACATTGTCATAACACTAGCTGGTTCATTTTACTGATATGTTTAGCTTTTGATCACGCGTGTTAGAATTTGATTCTTTACTTTATAATACTGTGGAGTTTGATTTAGTTTCCAGCTGTTTATCTCAGAACAGGAATATCTTATGGAGCAATTTCATCTGTTTGTCTGTGTCATTTAATGTTGCTCATGAAGTCCTTCCTAACTTAGGACTTTGTTCACCCTTATATAAGGGGAAAACAATAAATTGAATAAATTGGAGCACGAAAATTGAAGGTGTACTCACCCAGAGCAGCTAACACGCCACAGGCAGTCCAGACGAGCAGGCAGGGTCCCACAGCTCCTGAGTAAAGAAGAACGCCCTTCGGAGAAATGAAGATGCCCGAGCCGATCATCGTCCCTATGATCAGACAGATCCCACTCAGGAGACCAACCTGAGCAAGCACACGTTAACAAAAAAGGTCACATCTGAAGTTTCTTCAATGCCATTTTCACCGCAGTTCAGCTTGCAAGTGTTTGCATGAAACTTTCAGAATTCTACCACTGAACCACCAATAAAAGTTTTTTCAACTAACACGACTTTGCAGAAATATTCATTAATCATAGTTTAATCATTATTTTAAACAGCAACATCAAGCAAACAAACTCTTTATCTGGTTTAATTTCAAAAGACTGAAATATTTGAACAGCTATTGGAGGGATTGACACGAAGACATTTATGGACCCAAGACCTTAAATCTTAACGAAGATTCATTCAGACTTGTTCTCTATCAATAGCAGCTCAACACTTGACATTGGTGGACGACTAAATTTGTGTAAAATTAACTAACAACCGACTTTTTTCACACGTCAACTTAAATTCATCTTCAGTGGAATGAAGGTGAAATTTGGAAATGTAAAATTTATCAGTTGCTCAGAAAAAATGACATAGTAATCCAATTTAATCCCGTGAAACCTTCTGAGTCCCCATAAATTCACTTTAATGCTTATGGAGCTTAGGGGGCTGGACGGCACCACGGCGTGGATCACTGCGGAGCTAATGTGTGGACAGAGTTGGAGTGGCACCGCCTGGTACTCCGACTCCGCCACCGTTGGGATCCTACTGTGTGAACATCTAATGAAGTGCACTCTCAGGAACACCCAAATGGGACAGATGGCTCTGACACACACACACACACACACACACACTCACATCTTTTTGAAGCACAGTAGCCTTCAAAGGCTGCTTATCTTTGTCATGAGGATCCAGACTCTGGGCAGTGCAGCGATTTTGCAAGTCACTCCTTCTCTTACAACTGCCTTTGTCCATTCTGGTGTTTGCTAGTGCAAAAAAAAAAAAAAAAAAAAAAGAAAAGAAAAAAGAAAGAGAGGAAAAACAACAAATATAAAAAAACTAACTTCTACAAGACATGATCCACAATGTTTAATAATTAACTTATCTTATGTAGTTTGCTATTCTTATCAATATGTCATGAGATAGCACACAAGGAAAAAAAGATAATCTTTACAGTCATCTTATCAAATTGACTTTATCAGTGTTAAATATGACACTGACATTCTGTCTTATTCACATCATTTCACCAAGTTGTGCTATGAAAAGCTGAATTATATTTGCCAATTACTCTGTCCATGCACTGATTGACACATTGTAACAAACTAAAATAAATATATGTATTTATTTTTGTTTGCTGCTTGAGCCTGTAAACACGCCACTTCCACCAGTCTTAGCTGTTATCCATACACAGGTAGCCAGCAAAAGTCACACATATTATAAACACCTTATATACAGCTGTGAAGGCAGGTTAGAGTTAAAAAAAAAAACATTTTAGAAATCAATCACAATGTCCAACAATCGCAATTTATCATTGACTGTTGTGGTATGAAGGAGCTTAAGTCCATTAAGATACTGCTCACAAAGTAAAATATAACATATTTGAAACATTTCATTGTTTTGTTTCTGAGACAAAGTTTTGAAACCAGTTCCTCCTCTCTGTGCTTACATAGCATAACTTCTTTCACAAAGGCTCTTTGATACGGATATATGACACCACTGGATGTGTGTGTGTGATTATGTTTGTGTGCTACATTCCCTCTTTGTCCTGCATCCCCTTCTCCCCCGTTTACCTCCACTACTTAGAAGCTGCTTTCTGTGCTGCTTTTTTTTTTCTGCCTATTTCCATATAATGATCAGACTACTCATGTCTTGATATCAGCATCAATTGTCTTGAAAACTGAAACTTCTGTTGTATTAATCCATGTTGGACTAATGATGATGATGGAGCTCAATTTTAGAAGAATATTTCCATTTGGTTTAGTTGAATTCCCCTAGATGTTGAATAACTTCAGTAACTTGGCTTTTAAAAGTCAAACATGGTGATGAAAATGCAGTGTAGTATGACAGAGATAAATTCGGTTTACTTCCTTACTCTACATTTACATTCAACAGTTCGATTAAAATTGAATGTCTATGCTTAGGACAACACCCTTAACTAGAAAAGAAGAACAGAAAAACAAAATAACATGAATTGTATTTTACCTTTCAAACTTACCACTGATTTCTGCAATGATGTCCTTTGGTGACTGCTGTTCCCTGGGATACTTTCTGAAAAACGTTCGAAGCCAGTCAAACAATTCGAATTGTCTCCCCTAACCCAGTTGTACCAAAAAAGTCTTGCCCACTCCTGGTAATCTGCTAAAATGGTGGCACATTTCCATATGAACTCATTAACCCAGAAGATAAGAATTTATGACCATTAGAATGAAGAATGTAGAATGAAGGTTTCAGACACATTTTATGGGGGCTTAGGGTCTGAAGTGTATTTAAAGCAACATACTCAGGCTTCTAAAACTGTGAGCTTTCATGACTGCAGATTAACCAATTTAGGTAAAATATTTCCTTCAAAAGTCCTGCTTTGTCAGGATACAAGAATTAGTGATGGTGGTATTAATTAATATCCACGTTGATATCTCTGTTGAACAGATATGTGAAAACCGCGTTAAAGTGTTGGATTAATGTCAATATGTACTTTATTCAAAAGAAAGACTGTAATTGTTTCAGTCCTGGTAGCTTTTTTTTCCACCTGGTTGAGTTCACAGAAAAGACTAAACACCTCTTAGTGGGTAAATGATAATTTTACAAGTCAACACTAACAATGAGTTAATTTCTTATTTTTTCATCTATTATGTGGTTTATCAAAAACATTTTCGAACAAATATAGCATAATTAGTCAGTCTGAGCTTATTCTTTGTTGAACACAACGGATAACACAGTTTAGATTCCCGGAGATTTCCACCATGATACTACATATACACACACACACACACACACACACACACACCTTACAAATACTAGTACTCAATACAGCATAAAAATCGGTAACATACAAGCATCACAAATTTGTACAATATCAAAACTGGGAACTGGGAAATTATCATAATAAATTATAAACCTAATACAATGTGACTATGGGGATTATAAAACAAATGAAAGAAACGCTCGAAACAAATCAAAATAAGTGATTGAAATAATTGTGCAACAGAGCAGAACAAACCCCCAGAATAAGAGAAAAACGGTTGGAGGACCTTACCATGTGGACTCTCTAAGTGTAGACCTTCGCTGTTCAACTCTGAAGTGTGGCATAACATCCTCCTCCAGCGATGGTGAGAGGCTTTTTTTTTTTTTTTCTAACAATAAAAAGTATCCGGCGTCTTTCAGGTGAGGTAAAGACTAACGATGCGCGTCGCCGCACGCGCTCCCCCTGTAAAATGGCCCAATTAAATTTCATGAATGAAATAAGAATAAAATCCATACCCCTGAGGTATGACTGACGCGTCTCAGAGTAGATGACACGTCCTATGACAGGTTTCTCTTTGTGTCTCTGTGTGCACGTGTGTGTGTGTGTGTGTATACACACGGGGGGCTGCAGCTGCAGGTCTACAAACGCCCCTGACTATATCTTCAGTTTGGTGAGTCGTAATTGGCATATCAAGGTTTTGGGGTCTATAGTTAAATTACACATATATAAAAAACGTTTTAAATATCTCCGTCCAACAATGGAGGCAATCTGGAGCAAGAGCAGAAAGGTCGCGGATTTTGGTTCCGCCAGGAGGGGTCTACAGCTGGATATAGTTTGGCCAGTGTGTCCGTAGATAGGTGCAGTCTATTCAAAATTTTAAACCGTACCAACCCCTGTCGAAAGCATTTTGAAGAAGAGTTCATCAATAAATTGCTGAATTCCAAGTTTGGGAACGAGTTAAAAAAAAAAAAAAAAAACTAAACTTTTAAACCAACTGTGTCGCAGTCAGGCACCGCACTTCAAATTACCGTAGATTTGCGAATGTGTGCTCTCTCGGAGACACGCTGGCAGTTTCCGAAAACTGAAAAGTTGCGCTTCACAATTTCTATATGATCATTACGGTAATCCCACTCGTAATACCGGAAATTTCCGAACCCGCTCCTTCGGTGTTAACCGTTAAGATGTCATTTCGTCATACGGGACACTTCCGGATGTCGGAGTGTTCTGGAAAAATGTCCGACAGCATTTACAGACAGGACACTTTCTGGACCGTTTATGGTTAAAATAGGCAAAAAGTTCAGGTGGACAGATGGCATTAGACTTTGTCCCACAGAAGAAACAGTGCCGAAGAGGAGAGCTGCGGGTCCTCCGGCTTGTAGGGGGCACACCGGCGGGATTTAACCCGGAAGTGCGTCACTTCCGCCTGCCCCAGCGCTGTCGGACGCTTTTAACTTTGACCGGATTCGAGAGTAAATTGAAGGAAACGCAGTGTGTTTGGGCATGAACACCACTCTGAAACACTGGAGGGAGGCGGCCACGCTCATCTTAGCCGCCGGTCACAAACTGCCACGGCCGCGGGCAGCCCCGGTGTCCGCCCCGGCGTCCGCCCCGGCGTCCGCCCCCGGCTCCGGCCACAGACCGCCCGGCCTGCCGCTCCGGTCCGCCTTTGACTACGACGTGCTGCTGCTGAAGCGGAGCGGAAAAAGCGGATTCATGCCCAATGCCTATGTGTTTCCGGGCGGGATGGTGGACGCCTCGGACTTCTCCAGCGAGTGGCTGGACGTTTTCCAGCCCGTCAGGGAGTCGCCTAATTTCGGCCTGAGACCCACCAAGCAAGCAGCGGAGACCAGACCTCCGATCTTCGCCACGGACCGGCTCAAACTGGGCTCCCCCGTCCCCGGAGAGGTGGCCTTTAGGATCTGCGCCCTGAGGGAGACCTTCGAGGAGTCCGGAGTCCTGCTGGTGGTGTCCAAGCCCGAACTGAACCGCCTGCTCAGAGACACGAAGGAACAACGGGACCCTGGTCCGGCGGTATGTTATGAAGCCGGATACCTGGACAAGTGGAGGACTCTGGTCAACCAGAACCCCTCCAACTTCATCCGGATGTGCAGAGAGCTGCAGGTGCTGCCCAACATCTGGGCTCTGCACGAGTGGGGCAACTGGCTGACCCCGACCGGCCGGTACGGAGCGGCCAGGTTCGATACCGCGTTCTTCATATGCTGCCTGCAGGACACCCCGCACACAGTCCAGGACCAGAAGGAGATAGTCCACGTTCAGGTGATGCAGGAATCATTTGGGTTGAATTTAATGTGCCTTTTTAAAGAAAAAGTGCACGAAGCAATAAGCCGTAGTAATGAAGTTGGAAAGGTTCACTGCTGCTGCTTAGGTTGTTTTGTTTTTGTGTGATGCAACCGGATGAGACAGATCAGACTGATTTTCTGTTTTAGTTTCTGTCTTTAAAATTAACATTAACATACAATCGTTTTCATAAATCACCAAAAAGAGTACAGTGTTGGGGGGAAAAAGAAAACTCTCCTGCTTCAAGAGGAGGAAATATTTCAGAAGTTATGATCTTAGCTGTGTTGATGTTGTGGCTCAGTGCCAAAACAATAGTGCAACATTATCACAATTTACAGCAGATGATTAGTTTTATTCAGTCAATGTTATGAAGTGTCACTTGCTCAATCAAAGACCTTTGCACAGTTATAAAACACTGTGTGTGTGTGTGTTTCAGTGGTCCACACCTTCAGAGATCCTGCAGAGCTACCAGGCCCAGGAGATGTGGATTGCCCCCCCGCAGTTCTACGAGCTCAGCCGAATGTGCCGCTTCCCAGCACTGAGGGACCTCCACAACTTTGCTAGCCAGCGTGCCACAGAGGGCTGCGAGCAGTGGCTGCCTGTTATTTGCCAAAAGGATGAACATTACTTATTGCTGCTTCCAGGTGCTGACCATTATCTGTTTCATCCATATTTGCTAGGGATCTCAAAGAGTTCCTTCAGAGACCCTCGGGGGTCTATAACAAAGAGAGAATCATTTATTTTCAATATATTTCCAGTGTGTAATTCAGTTACAGTTAAAATGTAGGACTCTTTTGCTCTTTTTCTTCACTTAATGGAATAAAACATTTAAAATTCTGTAGATATAAGAAAAATTGGAATAATATATAATGTGACTTTATACATTACCTCCTGTGAGGTGCTTTTATGAATGTTAACATTACTCAGCATTTGTTTTATGAGCTGGTCACTCTCCTTCGGCCTCATCATTCCCATCATCTCTTTCTGCTGTTTTTTAATGCTTCTCTCTCTGCAGGTGACAAACTTTACCCGTTGGACACCTCAGGAAAGACTCAAATTGATAAAATCGCGGACTCTCAGTCTGAGGATGATTCGGCTCTGCACCGCATGGTGATGTTGAATCCATATAATAGACCTCTACAGATCACCATCACTCCCAGGTACAATCATCTGCTGCCAGTAGTCGAGCCAGCCTCATCAAATTATTAAAAAAAGTCAGCTTGTCTACTATATACATTTTAATTTATGGATAAGATTTTCTGGGTAATTCCTCTGGTCCTCATCTGATTTATGACTATGGCTTGTTTGATTTTTCCTTCCATGGGGTTTCCCCCTTAAATCAGTTTTAATCTCTACCGCCCGATATCACAAAGAACAAATTTACTCAGACAGAAATTAAACTGAAAAAACACGAGGACCATAAAATGGATACTGAGCACAACCTGCACAACCTGGACTGAAAACGAACAACACAAAACACTAAATCCAAACACATGAGCCACATCAGTCGAGGAGAAGGAAAGGGGAGGACAGAGTGACAAGGAGGAAACTAGGATTCTTGGAGGACACAAAGGATCCTGATCCTACACAACTGGAATGAAGCACTGACAGCTGGAAGAAGGAGGCAGGTCCCAGGATGGCTGATCGTCCAGCACAGAGTGTGACTGGACAGAGAGGACACACCTGGACACTGATGTGCTTGAAGTAAAGTAAATCTGTAATTGACGTACTGTACACGGCACACTCTAGTCCAGTTTTAGTTTTCACCCATATTCTGGGCACAGTCACTTCCAGTTAAACTATGTTGTTGTTGTTTATTGTGTCAATAAACAATAACACCCCCTACTGGGTGGCACCTTCGGTGAAACGCTCAGATTCAAGTGTTTTACATGGAAATTAAAACTAAATGGTGTCTAGTCAGAATTTTTCGACACACTGGAGGACTTTAGAGGGCTTTAGAGACCATACCTGCAGCTAAAGTGTGCTTGTCTCTGTATGTGTGTGGTGGAGACTGCGGGTCTTCCACCACCTTCCTGGGTGCCTTCCCTGCTCACAGCAGTGTCCATTGTGAATTTAATTACTCTTAAGAAATTATCTCTGTTCAATGGGTTGCACCATGTGTCTGCAATTGATAAAGTATTTTTGTATTGTACACACAAATACATTTATTATTAATTTGATCTATTTACTGATGTCTCAAAATGATTTTAGACAAGTTGTGCTGCATGTTGCGGTTGTTTGTGATTTACATGTGAAAAGCACATCAGCATGAAATGAATGGAAACGGTCAACTAATGAGTCTAATGGGCACTTGATAGTCATCACATCAACCATCGCAAAGCAGGTTAGTAACCCTGTAAATTACGTTGTTTTTTGTTTTTTTTTTTTCAGTTCATTCCATTGTGGTTCTAATGAATGAAGGATTTGTGCTGATCTTCATTTTTTTAAAAGCTATTTGTCTTTGTGCAGATTTTATGTTATTTTAAGGGCTGCTGAGAGGGAGGCAGCAGCAGAAGTATCTCTATACTGTGTTGGTTGAATCAGGTTTCTAAAACAGATCATATCCATATTGCATTCTGGCCTGGTTGAAACAGCTTCTGAAACGATGAGACACTTTGACCTGTTTTGTTTGGCTGAATGTGAAAGCATGAGCTGTTGTCCCCCGTCCTTCTCTCTCTGTGTCGTGTGTGTGTGTGTGCGCGCGCGGGTCGTCAGTGTCAGCAAGGGTGAGTTCAAATAACACGGTTCAATCCTTTGTGCCGTTTGCGACGGAGAGTCCATTGAGGGTTTCCATGGCAACCCACAGCCTTGGAAACCCTCTAACTTCGTCCAGATGAGGTGATGATGCAGTGGTCTGTTTCTGCCAAGTGTGCAGCTTGCCTCTCAGTGAACCAGTCTGCTCGGTTTGTTTCCAGGCGACAGAATGAAGCAAATAAATAGCTCTCTCTCATGCATGAAAATGCCTGCAAACAACTCGTGACAAAAGGGATTTACTCACCTGTAAAGGCAAAATTTTATAC
This sequence comes from Echeneis naucrates, assembly GCF_900963305.1. Classification (NCBI taxonomy): domain Eukaryota; kingdom Metazoa; phylum Chordata; class Actinopteri; order Carangiformes; family Echeneidae; genus Echeneis; species Echeneis naucrates. The sequence continues at coordinate 21,948,646 of NC_042513.1, read as the reverse complement.
TTATTGAAGCCCCTACTCTAAAACTTTAATGCTGTGGCTATTTTGAGTAGCTTACATAACAGATAGCGACAAAATCATTTCAGCATGCCAGAAACAGTCTGAAAGTTGCATTAAATTAGTACTTTTGCTTGAGCAAATGCGAGGGACAGATTTTAAAGGGCACTGTTTCAGTCTCCTCCCTTTCTTCCCCATGTTTAATTTATCACCCTTTATATTTTTGGCTCTCCACATGACAATGTAAGTCTGAGTCTGTTGTGAATTTCAAGAGGTCCATGACTCAGTGTTAGCAGAGTTCAGTGCCCCTGTGAAATGACGACAAGGACAAACAAGATGTCAGAGAGCTTGCGGTGAATCGTGACTGTAGCATGCCACTGATTTTCATGTATCACAGCCAAGAAATCCTCTCGGCTCAGTTTCCACTTCAATCAGTCAAGTTAATTTTTTTTTTTTTCCTCCACAATGTTCTACGAATGTTTTTCCACAGACTTCAAAACCTCAAAGGGCTGAGAGGAGAAAGATGGTGATGAATGAGGGATGGAACAGATAAAAGGACGTCTAAGTATTGTGGAGATTTAAAAAATCTGTCATGTGAAATGATTACAGGCTCAGTCTGTATCAGGATGTATCTCAGTATTTCACATGGCAGGTTTTTTTTTCCCCTCGATGATGCAGTTAGTCCTACAAGAAGTCAGGCCTCTGTGTCGACGAGGTGGGTAGCTGTATCTGCTGAGATTTCTGTGTACTTTCACAGCTTTCACGCTTTTTTTTTTTTCCTACATCCTGAGGTCACAGGTTTCGAATAATCCTTACAGATAGCTCCACAGTAAAATCTCAATACCATTTGCATTTGTTTTTGACAACTCACTCTGCGACATTTAAATGTATTGCTGTTTTTTTTCCCACACACATACTCTAAAAAGCCTTTTACCTCGGCCAAAGTGATGCGGTATGGAGTTGCACTGTTTACAGTAACATGCCATACAGCCCATCATTTATAGTATAATTGGAAACCATTATTTTTTATTTTTTAATTTGTCCTATTTTGGTGTTGAATTTAAAACCTATAAATAGAACTTTTCTTCAAATTAATATCAGTATCAAAATTTATTGGACTCAGTATCTTAAGTGTTTCTTGGAGTTCACTCGTCTGTCACCCCCACCTACTGGACCTATGTGTTTGTCCATGGTCCAGAACAATTACTGCCCCCACCCCTCCCAGCAGCCACATAGGCTTTGGCTCACTTAGGTGCTATTCCAGAAATACCTGCAAAGACTCTTACAACTATAAAACCATTAGGGAGTTAAAGTATCTGTTGGTCTCGTTTCCATTTTAAATCAACCACTATTTAAACCAAGGGTGGCTATGGGCAAGATTGTAATCCTCTTCTTAAAATACCTCAGTGCACATCTGATATTTGCAGTCAAACTGTGCTGAAACTATAAGCTCAAACTGAAAACAGATATGCCATAACGTTGTCCTTCATTTCTTGCGCAGTCATGAGCTAAACGCTCCTTTTGGCATATTGCAGCAACTATTTTGTAAAACTCCCTGGATGTCTTTTGAGAGTGTTTCAAAAATTTTATTATCATAAATATACTGGTACTTGTATGTCCATTATCTGTCACAGCAGAAGACTGTATGTTCAAACCCTCTGTTCACATGCTGTAATGTTTACATTCAACACTGTTTGGAAAAAAAAAAAAAAAAGAAGAAGAAAATCCTGTAAAGAAACATGAACAGGCTTCCAGTGAAAGAGTGCATTATTAAAAGACTGTGAAAGTCTCTTCGGTCCAAAGGCCCTCATGTAGCACTCAGTGAAGTCAGATGTTGGCCTGTGCAGATTTTCTGATGTATTAAAATTGTGCTAAGTGTGGAGAACAGTGCAGAGTTGTTCACATCCAGCCTGTGTGGTGTGAACAGCATAGGTTAACTGGTTTAACGAGACCCTACCTCTCTGACTAGATGCCCTAGATGTCTCCTTTGAACGCATCTGATGTTGCTGGATTGAAGTCATAAATTTAAAGCATCAATCTGCAGCACATCAGGGGAAATACTTAACAGTAGGCTACATTTATGCTTGAGCTTTTCCACTAATCCACTTGGATTACGTGTTGTTTATATCATCCTGATGGCCAGACACTGTCACGTAATTTTATGTCTTTTTATCTCTCCCTGCTGCTCCAAAAATCCCCGACCACTTGGCCCCTCACCAGACTTATTTTGCATCGCCCCCCTCTGCACTATATTGTTCTACATTTAATCTAGTGCAACTCTCAACTCCACCGAATACATTCACCAAAAAAAAAAAAAAAAATCCCAGACAGATTAATAACTTGTCCAAAGCTTGTTCGTTGTGATGTGGAGCTGCTGGCTCTGACCCCTCGGCGGGCGGGTGGGTGGTGGGGGGGGGGGGGTGGAGAGGAGAGTCTGGGGGCACACTGTTCATCGGGGTGACGCTTCAGGACATGTTGATGACCAAATATCCGAGAACCACGGCGACAGCAACGATGACTACGAACACAAACACGGCGCACGTCGACGCGAACCCGGCGCCGCTGCCGCCTCCGCCGTCCTCCTCCTTCGGCTCCTCCTCGCAGATGGAGATGACTCCCACGGAGGAGTTTCCCACGCTCATGCTGGACTTGAGCTCGGCTCCCGCCTCCTGCTTCGCCTCGACGGCCCACGGCGCCACCTGCACCTTCATCTCCATCTCCTCCATCATGGTGCTCACCTGGCAGATCTCGGACTGCAGGTCCCTGAGGTCCGCGGTGTCGATGTTGCTGTCCGCCTCGTACTTCATGTTCTGGACGCTCATGGCCCGGGCCGCCACGGTGGTGGTGCTGCCGGTCATCCCCGTCTGGATCAGGTGTCTCGTCGGCACCTTGAGGGGGAAATCCTGCCCTATCTCCAGAGACCTTTTCATGTCCACCTCCAGGATCTCCATGCTGCTGGAGAACAGCACCCATAGTCGCTCGTACTCGGCCCGGTCCTCCTTGCTGATGGTCTTGTCTTTGAGCAGAGAAGTCAGTTTAGTCCTGTTGGCCACGGCCAGCTCCTGGGCCTTTTTGCGGGTCCTCTTCAGCTCCTCCCGCAGGTTCTGTGAGTCTGAGGTGCTGCCCAGAGCGATGACCAAATGCCTGTAGCAGGCGGTCACTTTGTTCAAAGCGTCCAGCATTGTTTTGCACTCCTCTTTCCCCATGACCGCTTAAAAAAGCATCTAAGTCCAGCTGAAAACGACGATAATGGCCAGCTAAAAGAGGCTTGAGGGGGGAAAAGGCCAGCTGTCAAGTAACGGTGCTTTAGATGTTCTCCCTAGTTTAGTTTCCGCGGGATCACACCCCCAGCACTACAAATCCCCTCAACGCACTAGTCAGAGCAAATGTCTCTCTCTCCATGCTCTTCCCTGTCTGCAAGCAGCCACAGAGAGCGGCTTAGAAATTAATGCGTCCGTTATGGCTTTAGCCTGCCTTTGGGCTTCACTACTGGAGATCAAGCAGCGCCGGAGGACTCTCTCCTGCAGGACGGACGGAGGCAGATGGAGGTGAAGCAATCCGGACCTGCCACCCCCGCTTTTTTTTTTTTTTTTTTTTTTTTAATGAGATTGCGATTCAGCCACAGGTGTCAAAGCAGTTCTTGCAGTTAAAACGGCGCCTTTTCTATCACCAGCAGCCTTAAAAATAACTCCGTGGATGTATATAAATATATATATTTAAAAATTAAAAGAAAAAAAAAAATCTTCCCTCTGGTTTTCATTCAGAGTCAAACAGAGAAACCGGCTTTGGGGATCCGGATCCGGATGTCGGACCGGCCATCGTGATTCGGTTGTTAACGTCTGTGAGCGGAGCTGTCCACTTCAGCACCACACCGATGACGGTTAAATAGCGGAGAGCGCCTCCCGCGGTCACCGTTCGGCGTCAGGACGGAGAGGCTCCGCTCCCATTGGCCCGGTGGGACGGCAAATCCACCCCCGTCACCGCCTGCGACGTCTCCGGAACCACAAAGCCCGCTGCCATCTGCCGTTTGTCATCAGGATTCCTACATGTGTTGACAAGTGCAGCGATGGCTAAGTGAATTTTATAATCAGATCTGCGGGGTCAAGGAGCTAAGGTTCAAAACAAGGAACCGCTGCAGCCTCTTGTCTTTTCTATTGTGATGTGCCTGATTTTATTTTATTTTATTTTATTATTTTTTTGTTTTCTTTATAATTTTTGCGGGAAATCGGTCATAACTGTCTCCGGTGTGTACAACGCACATATTCACGTCTTCTCTGTTTGTGTAGCTGCATTAAGTTCAAGGCAATCAGACTCACTTGGCAGCTGTGGATGCCAGCTGTTGAACAATGTGTCCTTTACCTGGTTGAATCCTGGTGTGTTGAGAGGTGAGAGGCAGATGAGGCTGTCAGGTGCTCTTGTTGCATTAGTGAAGCGGATGGAGCCTAATGACTAATGGACTGGAGTGCAGAGGATGCCCAAGGAACTGTTTGTTTTGCGTAAATGGGCATCATGCAGACTTATTTCTTTCATTTCAACCATTCCTAGATTGAAAAAGAGCAGTTTCACCAACTCACTGAAACACTCTATAAATTTCCATTTTTTTTTTTTTTTTTTTTTTTTAAAGCTGATTTATGCGTCCGTGCTCTGTTTTGACCATAAATTCTACATATTTAAACCGCTGGTGAAGATGACAGTGATGGCTGAGTGTTAACAAATATCCGGGCTGAGTCAGATGTTTTGTCAAGATCTTGGCAAATTGATTTTCTTTCCTTTGAATATGTTTCCATGACAACCTCTCACCTCTTGGCAAGCACTCCTCAGTTATTTCTCTACAAGGTATTCAGTCACTGATGGTGCAGTAAATCATCAAGTCATTCTCAGCCTCTCTGGTGTCGGTATATTTAGTCTGTCAGATCAGCTGCTGTTAACAGAGAAATCAATGAAGCAGAACATGAATCATTACATTTTTTTGAGAGCTAATATCTAGTTTTATATTTAAAGTGAAGATCGCTCTTATGGAACCATAGGATTCAAATTTTATGTATCTTTCCGAAATATATATGTTTGTTTTTTTTTTTATTGAACCATGAGTTCACTCAGGGTTTCTAATGTTACATAGTCCACGTGTTTCCTCATTACAATCTTTATGAATGAAATATTTTCAAAACAATTAGTTTCTAAGCTCACCGTAATGTGAAAGTGCTGACGGCATTGAGGCACAATTGTTGGATTACTCTGTAAAACTGGCTCCGGTCTCTGTCTGTCTGTGGTCCTATAATAAGATTGCTGATAAGCTGGTCTGTGCAGATGAGTCTGATTGCTCTCAGAGTGAGTACATCATGGAAAACTCAATGTGATTTTTCTGCAGTTAGCTGTTACACAAAGCAGAGTAACAAGCTCTTGGAAAGGATCCAGATGTTATTATTCTCTTTACAATGGAGAAAATAAATAAAATTGAGCTGTCTATGGGTGATTTGAAATTCAAACTATGGTTTACCCAACCGCCTGGAGGTAAACACCTACTTTTCCTCAGTGCCAAAATACAAAGCAAAACATCAGATAAATTCCTTTGCAAGCACAGCAGGAACCATTTTTTTTCTTGGTGCTATTAGAACTGTATCAGAAGATCTCAGGTGTATTTCAAACGATGAATTATTCTGAATGATTTTAAAAGATTAATTAAAAATGTTTTTTTTTAAAAGCATTTTCTAGCATTATTCCGTCCCATTCAATCAATTCTGAAACCCAGAGAAATATCTGGTTTTAATCACAGTGATGGTGCTTTTCATTTGGTCACTATGTTGCGGCAGGTCATCATGGCACATATACCTCAAACTGGGATGATCCGCAGTACAACCTACACATCAGTGAGCCTTGACAGCCCACGACTCTGTCACCTTCCCTGGAACACTTTTTGTAGGTCCTGACCACTGCAGACATCCTACAGAGCTGCAGTTTTACAGACACTCTGACTCAACGGCCTCACCATCACGATTTGACCAAAGTCAAACTCATTCCTTTTGTTATACTTGCCCGTTTTTCCAACACAACTCTGAGAACAACATTTTCACTTGTTGCCTGACATTTCCCACCCACTGCCAAGTTCCACTGTAACAAGATAATCAACATTTCCAATTGACCTGTCAGTCATCTTTATATTACGGCTAATCAGTGGACACGTTCTTGTCTGAGGGATGTCATGACAACCCAAAAGCTTGGAATTAAAATAAAAGATGAGCAGTGAGAAGCCCTGGGATTCCAGAGGTTAAGATGAATAGGAATCTGAACGAGAGGAAAATAGCTTGGTATCTGGGTGAGGGTTGACAACTGATGCTATAAAATGATCTATAAACTATAATCCAGATTAGAAGGTTCCTAAATGTCCTTGGATTAGCAGTATGATGCCCATTAATGCTTCTTTTAATGGAGGCTATCGCCATCTCCCAGCCATTTCCATCATATGGAATCAATGGTTATGGGCAGGAAATGGAGCTCGCTTGCACTTGCCACTGTGAGATAGCGGTCAAAAGGGGTCAGACATAAAGATATTTTCCCCTCAAAACACAATAATGCCCTGAGCAAACACATTAGAGGAATCTTGAATAACCTCCTGATAATCCCGGTAAAAAGCTCCTGCACTGACTGCACTTTCCTCTAACATTAACGTATGCTTTCCAGATAAGGCACATACCAGGTTTGGACTAACGACAGTGATTGACTGCTACTAGCAAAGATACAGAAATGTATCTGTTCACAGTATTTAACAAAGGGCGTGGTGGATTTGTTCCAGAAATGTGTCCTCCCGAGTAAACCCGAGTAGTAAAAGGCTACTCCTAAAAATAAATGCTTTTAGTTTAAACACCCTTTGTTCTGATGTTTCATTATACTGGCAGCATACAAGTCTTTTCGCATGTTTTCTATTTTCTTGGCATTTGCTTGAGATGGTCACATGGAACATCATACCGGTTCAACAGATAATGAGACTTCACTGGTGTCAAACCAAACATGCATGTTTTTACTCCAGGACTTTCTTGTAGTGAACCATTTGTATGATAAACCACTGAGCTACTGTGTGGCCAAAATATCATCTCCTACAATCACCACTTATTGAACTAATCCATGTGAGGATCCACTGAGAAGGTGTCCAGACGGTATCAACATCTCTGGTGTCTGTGTAATCACACGCGATCGGAAAAAAAAAAAAAAAAAAACGTCTTGTCTTGTTACTAGTGCAGCAAAAAATCTGCTAAAAGCCCAAGATTACTTTGCTGGACTTCAGACTTCGATTCAGAGGCATGTTGCAGCTTGTTTTAAGTGGTTTGGGGCTGTTAACAGAGAGGCAGTGGGGTGAGGGAGCCCAGAGGTGGAGGCTGTTTGTGGAAGTATGAGGAAGATTCAGTCAGTTAGAAACAGAGACAGAGCACAAGGGAGAGAGCGAGAAACACAGAGAACCAGGGGAAGAGGAAGTCTCTCTTTGTTGAATTATTGATTTATCTCATCCACGCTGTGGTCTCTTACATAGCACAGCACACAGCAGGGGTGAACAGTGAGTCACGCCTCAACTCAACCAAGGTCCAGACTGAAGAGGATCTGCACCCAGCCTTCACTTCAGTTCACACACACACACACACACACACACACACACAAAATGCTTCCATCTCAACTTCATGTGAAAAGGAAAGCTAAGCTTACCATAAAAGCCTTTGTATTGATTGTGGAGAATGTGATGCAGCACTTAAGAAGGATGGTATGTGTGTCTGTGTGAGTGTATGAGAGCAAACTGAACCTCAGCCATTTTATTTCTGTCCAACAGATATGAAGTCAAAATCATTCATCTTGCACTTCTGTAACTCAGCATTTGTAGTACATGAATCTAAATTTGAGGAATCATATTTTACTAGTTCTGTTTGGAAATATTGTCGCTCTGAGGAACCAGAACATTTAAATAGATGAAGTTATAATCTATATTTAATTTAATTCACTTAAGACCGTTTTAATATCACAGTTATCATCAATCCCTGCATATTGCAATACTTCCTGACTCTCAGACATAGTCAGTGATCATTTAGCTGGAATTCAGATTTCAGATTGTTTGTATTTGACCAGTTTTCTGTTTCCGCTTCTCCTCAGTCAGTATTTGTAATGAATGGGCTGGGATTAAAGGAACGATGGCTTCTTTTTTTTTTTTTTTTTTTAAGTAGAGTGGAGTAAGCCTCTAGTGTGTTGCAGTATATAGTAAACTCTCCATGCTAGACGCCGGTGAGCCAAAAGGATCCCTGGCCCTCGTTGGGTGGAGGCTTAGCTCTAATCCTGTTACATCGAGGTAAACTCCAGAGAATCCACTGGCTGTTTGACAGAAATGAATATGGTTGGGGAATAACAGGCTAAGACCCATGCCATTCTCACTCTTCGCGCTTCCTGTCTCCCTCCACTTCACAGTCTCAAAAAAAAAACACATTAAAGCAAACAGCCTGGCAGCTTGTCATTGTGTGTGTGTGTGTGAAGGAGGTACTTGTTTGTCAGTTGGCTCCTCTTTGGCCTTAATGTATTCCATTGTAGCTGCCTCTTTCTGGACAAAACAGACTACAGTGAAAGGAGGGAATAGTGCTGAATGAAAACGTCCTTCACCAGCCTTTAAAAAAAAAAAAAAAACTCTTCATGTCTGTCACAACAATATACTATGAGAGTTATAGGGACATTTAGCAATCTTGAGCTGCCCTCTGTTACATTGTTGTAATGCTTATTATACTCTATCCAGACACGTTGTTAGATTCACCCTGAGAGCAACTATAACTGAGGGTAAAAGGTCTCAACCTTTGTCTGCTTTGCTCCGGCACGTTTAGAAAGCCAACAGATTGCCTTCCTTGGAAAATCCCCTCTAAAAGGCTTCTGGGTTGGATTTGTGGGTCGACAAGGCGAAGGTGGATGCGGTGGAGATAAGCTTTAGCAGGATAGACACCATTTCAATCATGGCCAGGATCTGTGTGGTCCTTGATGCCACTGTGGATCAGTGTCCAAAAGGTCCAAACTTAAGTACTCAGTGATTTTTTTCTGCCAGTTCAACAACTCTCAGTTTATGTTAATAGACCTGAAAGGGAATGCATACATTTCTCTTGGCTCTTCACAGAGTAAAGACAGATGGCTGAGTGCAGTCACCCCACTGCCTTAACAGAATTAAAGCCATGAGGTCATGTAATGTTTGAACTCAATGACATTGACAAGTGTATATTATGCAGATTCATAAATGCTGTATAATGCAATCTGTATTTGTATAAATAGAAGATGAAGATGACAACAATTAATCTTCATGCTCAAACTGATGGTTTTATTCCAGTTATCCTGATTCATCTGACACATTAATGGATTCACTTGCACCTACAATGAACAGCTTTTGTTCAGGAACTGTCAGAAATCATGTGTGCTATCTACTCACTATTGGAATTTCCTTTAACTCTGCACATACATCTTATGGCTCCATGCACTAATCATATTTGTCACCCAACTGCAACAATTCCCATCTCTTTTCATCTTCCTCCTCTCCATCTCTTCCTCTCTAAGGCAGATAAAACAATGCAAAATATCAGGGCCGTTTCTCCCGAGGTACCTCTCTATTTAAGAATGATTAAAGCCTTTTCCATTTTCTTTAATGAAACATTTCATTAAGTAATACGTCTCAAAACACTGCTCCTAATGGCTCAACGCTGCCCTGGCCTGGTTGACAGTTTGACATTTTATTCACCTTTAATCTGAATCTATCTGCTAATTTAATAATAAAGCTATAGCCAGGCAGCTTTAGTACAAAGGGGGAACGGGGAAACAGTTTTCCTGACGATAACAAAATCTGCCAAACAGCAACATCCTCAAAAGCTCACTAATTAACACACTGTATCAAGACTACAGGGTCCCTTGACCTTCTCCCACTCAAGATATAATCTCGCACTCAATGTAACACCACATTGTGTTGTTTTTACACTTCTCCTTGAGAATTAAAGAATTAAAGATCCAGTGTGTTCATTTGTTACATTTTTTGGTTTAAACTAAACTAACTGGATGCAGGTGGTGTTTTATGTTCACAGACGCAGTCATTGAAGTGATATCAACCTTCTTTCTTAACCTTTACCAAGAAAGCAAATAAGCAGATTTATCAAAACCTTGATCATTTTCCTTCAGCAGTGTTCATTTATCTTCTGCAAGTTATTCGTGTCCAGGGGCTGCTGGAGCCAATCCCAACTCACAGCACACAGAAAGACCCCAAGCCTGGGAATCGAACCCATGACCTTCTTGTTGTTGGGAAACAGCGCTAGCCGCCATGTTACCCCTTTGGTTATAATTTACTTTACTTATATGTATCAGCCAACTTTTAATTGCTTTCACTTTGACTATCCTGCATGAATCACATGAATGCCACACAATACACAATGTTCATTCACAATCATGTGAAGATTAAATGGATTTCTGAGGAGTTAATATCTGATGCTAAGCTGACACGTTCTTTAAACACCCACAACATCTAAATGCATCATTTATCTTTATCTGAGGATGCTCGGCGGTGGCTTTGCTTCCAGGCCAAACAAATGAAGCAGCTTCCATCACCAGATAGGTTTAAAAATGCAAACGCTGGTCACAGGTTGAATCATCGTGCTATAGACTTTCCATATTTTCACATTTCTTTGCTTGTGTTTTTCTTTCTCATTCTCCAAATCTATTTTCTCTCATCCCCTCTGATTTAGGCAAAGCCCTGCGTCTTTCTTACCATTTCTTTTTCATTCCTGCACCAACATGTACACAGACACACTCTGACAAGGGGGCCTGTTAGAGTCGCATCACATATTCGCTCCAAACCACTCTGCTCTCCACTCCACATTGCTTCAATTCATTTCACTCAAAAACCCAGCATGTCAACAAAGACTGGTGCGTGGAGGGGGGGGGTAATAATGCACATGGGAACCAAGGCCCCTTGGTCTGAGATTTTATTTGTTACATGAGCACTTGGCATTCATTATTTAATCGGATACAGGACTCCTGATTACATCAAGAGTTAAAATCAAGTAACCTGCGATACTATGTGATACTATTTCCAGCCTTTGCTGCCTATTCTGGTTCATCCAAACAGAAAATGTTTAGGGGGGTGTGGATGTCTTGGACCTGGCCTTTAGGAGCATACAGCAGAGTTTGCATGGTGGTTGCTCTGTTGGCAGTGAATCAGATGTTCATCTAGCTATAATGGAGAGAGAGAGAGAGAGAGAGAAGAGGATCTGGAAATGGAAAAGGCTTCAGTCCCCTGATTCAGCCTTTAAGCTGCTTTAGAGGATTTCTGGGTATTTTTTCCCTCCCTCCATCTAAAACAGATCGCTGATATTGGCTCTGAACCAGAAAAGGAGAGGGGAGAAGCCCTGAGCTTTCACTGCGCAGCTGCAGACACAGGGCATGGAAGGGTCAAGCTGCTTTGTCTTGGCCTTATAATCCACTCTTGGGAGACATGTGAGGGCAGAGACAGCCACTAGGAGGGTCCTGCTGCTCCCTGCTGGGGACATGCTGCTTGCTACAAGTGGGGATCTGCCTCAAAGTGACAACAAGAATCCATACTCTGGTCGAGCTTGGTATTGTGCTGAGTCAGACTGTGTTTGCCTTGTTTTTTGTTTTTTTCAGCTGTCGTGACATCATTCAGTGGGTCTCACTTGAAAGCCTCATGGAGAGGAAAATAGCAGCCTCTCTGCTTTACTAAATTTAGCACGCATGGATTTTTTGGGAAGTTCACAGTTATGCTTTTGAGAGAGACTGGGTTCAGGTCAGGCAAACCAAAGGACTGTTAAATATGCATTCACTTTCTTTACCTGACTCTCAAGGTTGTGGCAAGAACAAACTGATATGAAATTAACCCAATAACAATCATTACCTGCAAGTAATTAAAATCATTGTATTCTTCGTATTATTCATCGTAAAAGGAACGTTGTTGAAAAAGAAAATAGAACATAGAAAAATATATACAGAAACTTTAACATAGGGATAAATTTAACATTTTCTGTAGAAATTATTCTAAATGATTCATTCAATGATGTTGGGGACAGTTACGATGGATTTGTGACTTTTAGGATAAGTAGACATCCATTCACGTGTATACACAGTAGACTCCTGCCTGCATATAATCTACAAACCTCTGTAGATTTACAGATACAGTCCCATAACATTCCCACCAAAATGCACCAGTGAGCACCACAGGAAGTCATTCCTGTTATTGGTACCCACTGCACTATTTATATTTTAATATTTCCACTTAATCTTGCTTACTCATAAGCCCATCAATTTAAATTGATCTTTTATGTTGTACTTCAGCAATTATTTTATCTATATAATAAATCTTAAGTATGTACATATTTCTATTACAATGTTGGAGCACCTGAAACAAACCTGTGGACTGATGAAGTATTTCTGATTCTGATGTATGTAACTGCTCTTTTAGACAAATGCCATCTTTTCCTCTTCTTTGTCAATATCGACTCTCTAACAACGTTTTGGGCATGTATTGTTTTTAAGTAAGACAAATAGACAGAGAGGTGCCGTTTTTACCAATGTGGCTTCAGAAATTGTGATGTCAATCACACCGATTCAAAATTAGGTGCTGCATTAATTGCATTAATTATCAACTTTGACATCAAACTGCAGCCTTTCAATACAGAACAGTTCCCCGAAGACACCTGAGTGTCATTCACTGAATTTTTTGTCTTTGTGTGTGTGTGCGTGTTTGTGTCTGTGTCTGTAAAACTACAATAATCCACCAGGTGGAGCTGTTTAACCGAGTCGTGCTTCGTCGGCTAACGGAAGTTGCCGAAGACACCCGAAGCGGACCCCGGAAGCTCCTTCGTTACTGGAGGCTGACTGTTGGAGCGATGTGTTGCTGGCTCCGCTGCTGCGGGTACGGCTGCGTTGGAGCAGGACCTTGAGCCTAAAGGGGACATTACAATGTTTTACGAAGACGGCCCCAAGATAAAGGATTGGAAATATTAAGGTCAGTGCTTCGGCTGTCGCTCTGGAGGTTCCCGCTTTTTCCAGCCACCGCTCGCGCACACCGTTTAGCAGGCTGGCTAGCTGGCGTTAGCTTCCGTCGGCTGGTTAGCAAGCGCGCTCCGGCAGCCCGTCCAGCTGCGTGTGAAGTGTCCGGTTAGCCCCTCGGTTTCAGTCACGACCTTTACGGCCAGGCGGGGAGACCCGGGTCGGTGCTCACACAGCGGGGCCGGACAGAGAACAACAGCGGTTTCCACCGATGGCGGATGATGGATGAGGAGCTGGTGATTTACAGGCGGTGTGAGGATGGGCTCTAATCTCGGTCACACCTCGATAACTAATCTTTCTAGGTGCTTCAGTTTGTGATCCGTCCGTCTGGATTCAAGGTTAGACCGCTTTTGAACTTTATAATCTCAGTAATAAAATTGTCAGTATGATTTCCAGGCTTGTCACATTAGTCTGCCAGGATTTTGACGTTGACCGGTGTGATTGTTTGTTGGAACATAATATCTCAATGCTCCTTACATGTCAAGGGTTACTGTCGTAGTTAGGTGGTTAGCAAACACACACCTTCAACACCAAAGTGATCACAACAACAAACACTAATGTAAGGACTGATTCAGCACCTCCGGAGTTAAGTCAGTCACGGTCGGGTGTGTGTGTGTGGGGGGGGTCCATGATTACACCACAAACTATTGGCAGAAGTTGCATTGTCACCACATTACTATGAATAGAGGACATGATGGGTGTGTTTCTTTGGAGTGAAAAAGCACCAAAATCCTGATCACCACACAGTCATTCAGTCCTTCACCCAGCCAGAAACCAGGTGCATACAGTCTGTAACACCATCTGGTCAGTGCTGCTGTTCAACTGTGTAGTTTATGAGGGGGTCAAATATTTATTGTTTTTTGTGGTCACTGATGTTTCATTCAAGTGAAGTTTTATTTAGCAGAAATGTTTTTGTATGTTTTTCCTCAAGTGGCGCACCCACATATGTATTTCTTCCTTAATCCTGATCCAGGAGGTATACATCACAGCATGCTATTGTGAAGAGGAAACCTATTAGTAGGATTCACCTGACTTTGTGTTTGTTTCCACGTTGTTGATAGAGCAAAGAGAGAAGGCAGCTTTCCTTGTTTAACTTCTCATGCAAAAGCTGGAAAAGCAGCATTCCTGTTTTAACATTCTGCCAACAATGATCCTATTTGAAAAGTCATTTACAGTCCAATTAATGAATTAATGACATTACACTGAATTTCTTGAAAAATTTTTTTTTTTTTTTGGTCGTCTAAAAACACACATACAATCTTAAATGCTAAATTATGTTTTCTCAAGTCTCAGGCTCTCATTAGTGACCAGAAATGTGAAACAATTCAGGAATAGCAGAAATCAGAGTTTAATGTCTTGAGTGTGAGACAAATGCCTCTTTCATTTGGGAGCTGGAGGAGCTTTGCCTGTGGTATTTAATTTTTATTAAAGATTTTTATTTGGTTCAGGACATTGTGGTTGAATTCTTTTTGCAGGATATTAGAAGGTCTTACATGTGTCAAGATAAATCATAAAAGTAACGGACCATGTTTTTTTTCTGCTTGTAACATATTTTCCCACTAGCTTCCATCATGATTTATTAAGTTGTGTCAATATTCCAACCCACAGCTGGTTTTATTTATGATTCCTTCTGATTTCAGGAAGAATTAAACTCTGTTGGCTATGAACCTCAGTGACAAGTTGAAGATGTAATAGTTAAACATAAAACTCCTTGATAAATCAAAACCCAATTCTTTCAGTAGGTATTTTTTACCTATAGTGTCCTCTAAGTTTAATACATGCAAGCCCTTTGTATTACTTTGCATGTGCTTTCTCATGACCCAGCAGTGATTTATGCAGCATGACACTGAGGTGATGGCTGGTTGCTTATGTCAGAGAGTTGGGGGAGAGAGGGAGCAGTGTCTTCTGTGATGTGCCCTCTGACTGGGAAGGGCAGACAGCTGGACAAGCAGCTGGTGTGGCTTTAATGGACCTCCTTTTTATTGACCTTAGAGAAATCAATATGCCTTAAACTAGCCAAGGGCATTTTTTTTGTTTTGTTATGCTTAACAGAAAAGCATGATATGAATCACTGCTGATGTTAATCACAACTGTTTATAAGTCAAATGTACACTGGTGTATACATTGACAATTCCGCATGAAGCTTCTTGAAAATTCATTGTGCCATTTAGGTCACATTTCTCTTCACAGTACTAAAGTAACTCTTGCCATTTTATGTAATAGTCATGTTTCATCATAATAGTCATAAGGCAATGGGCTTTTGTACTTGTCAAAAAATGCTTGCTAGCCTTTTTCAGAATTTCTCCTCAGCGTCTACGGTTCCACTGGCATCAGCTTTGCAAATATTAAACGTCAACATTACTTCATCTTGACACATGTAAAACTGTCTGTGTGCTCATGCATGTGCCAGGAGCTATTTATCACACAACTCGAGTAGATTTTACTGATTGAGCTTGAACCTCTTGTCTCCAATATTTCCCATTGTCACTGTCATTACAACATGCTTTAACACTAGCCCTCCAGCATTGATTTTAAGATGTAGACAAATGTAAAACTTTCTCGTTTTTTTCTAAGGAAGTTGACTGTGCTCATTAATGCATACTATAATGCACATCTTGTGTCTAAGTTCATGTCAGAGTGTGTTCGGATATGTGACAGGATGTAACTGACTAATAAACCAATAGTCAAGTTGAACTATGGTATAATTTAAGCCATGCCACCAGCGCTGTATATGCAATGTAGCACTTTTAAATAAAAATGTTTGAATGGAATTAGATTTAGCCTTTTGGGGAAAATATACAGTCCAAGTACCTTTCAGCTCATCTGTAGTATTATAGAACTGTCCCAGTATTACGCATGTAATGAGAATTTTATTGGAAGAAAAGAAATATTTAGAGATATTTATTATAAAAATATTTATTATCAAATATTGTGAATCACATTTGCTATCTGCTATTTAGATGAACATATGTTGTAAATTAACTTTTATATTTGTTGAATGTTTGGTGCAAATTTAAACCAAATTCAGTCAAAAATAAGCAATTGATATTACTTACTATTTGAAAAAAAAAGAATTGCTCTTTGTATTTCTTGTAGGCTATTGTTACTCATCTCTATTTCACTTCATGTAAGTTCAAAGGCATTTTCCTGTCTCATATCATTTATGTTACCAATTTAAAGTCAGTATTATAGGTTGAAAAATACAAAAATGACATTTCTTTGGACAGTTTCCACTGATGTGACATCTACCACCACAATCATATTGTGGTTTTCTGCATGCTTCTCTGAGTTGACAATTGCATAACCAGACTCATATGTTTATTGAGCAGGGGACCTTTTTTGTAGAGTCCATTACTGTAAACCAGTTACCATGAAATCAAGATGCAGCAAGACATCTTCTCTGGTTTGGGGTTTCAGCTAAACAGTCCAGAACCAATCTCGACCCCTCTGGCATTTCAGTATTGTAAGCAATTTCAGTGACACTCACTGACATGGAAAGTCTTTAGATGTAAGCTGAGACAAACAGCAATGTGGTGTTTAGAAAGCAGTGTGTTCGGCTTGTCGTGCAAAGACTGACAGCTTTAACTGGCACCACCCATTCACTGGAGATGTCTCATTTGATTTAAATGCTGACCAAAACAAAGCAATTAGCTTCAAAGCACCACATCAGTCTACTAGAACACCACATCGAGAAATCCAATGGGAACCTCTATCACGGGTCAGCTTTGTTCCTTTCTAATGATTACGCAGTGTAACGCTGATAAAGTGTAAACTGAGTTCAACATGACTTTTCAACAACTCTTTTCTGTATAAGGTGACAGGAATAAAGATACGCCCATCCATTATCTATATGGCTTATACATCAGGGTCGTCAGGGTGCTGGAGCCAATTCAAGCCCACAATGGGCAAGGGCTACAGGTCAGCAGGCTATCGCAGGGCTAACATGCGTACAAAGACAAACCACTTGCACTCAAGCAATTACATTTTCACAAGTCATCTATTCACTTAAATGCTTGAAAAAAATGGACATCTTAAATTTGTAGATGTACTGAACTGTAGTAAAGTTGAATATCATTTTTGTAGTCTTGAAGGATAAATGTTTTGCATACATAAGCAAGGATGGCATTTAAAATACTCCTTCACTTTTCTTACATGAAAGAAAGATAAAATCACAGATTATTCAGTGTGTTGAGCCTTGTTTTATGGGTTTCCTTTCCCTCAGCATCACAGTAAAGCCCACCATCGGCAGGTAACTGGGTCTACAGGTTATTATTAGCCTGTATTCCTCCTACACATGTACCGCAGCTGCAGGATCAGTTTCCTAAAGAGACGGGGCGGTCATCGATTTATCTTGAAGCTGCAGACATCGTCTCTTGAGCCGGTCCTGAAGGTTCTCTTGTGACCTTGATATGAAACCTCCAATGACTCATGTTGCCTACAATAAAAGTTGCATGAGTCAAAGGGTGCTGAAAATATAAGATTTGTGTCCAAGGTTGAACCATCTTTGTTTGTCTTTGCTCCACTAGTTGTGGGGGAATGCAAGGAAGGCCATTTTCCGATGGATTTGTTCTGAAAAGTTTAGAATCCATCCTTGTTTTAATTTTATGTGATTTAATATTTGCAATCTTTTCTATCTCAGTTGCAAATTTTATTTCAGGCCATTTTACAATAATTCTGTGCTTTGTACAAAATGCTGCTTCTTATTTGCGTGTATTTATTTATTTATTTATTCATACATTGTTAAATTTGTGTACTTTTGGAGAAATGTTCTGCATGTACAGTAGGAGAGAGAAACCCTAAACTCAGTTTGTCAACTCCCCCTCCCTTCCCAATGGCAGGATGCAGTCTTCAAATCACCGACTGCGAGACATGGAGCAGCACCACCCGCTGCTGTCGGCAGGTCCAGATGTTGAGACAGGGAGCCTGGCAGCTGGAGTGATGGTTGGAAGTTCCCATGCGGGCCACACTGCGGGAAATCGCACACTGTGGTTCATCCAGGACAGTTGTGGTATGGTGTGTGCAACCATGACCTGGTTCCTGGTGCTGTATGCTGAATTTGTGGTGAACTTTGTCATGTTGCTGCCTGCCAAGAGCTTCTGGTACTCTCTACTGAATGGGGCCACCTTCAATTCTCTTGCTGTGCTTGCACTGGCCTCACATCTGCGCACCATGTTGACTGACCCGGTAAGGATCTTAAACAGAGTAAGACTGGGTAAACTTGAGGGCACAGCTCTTGTGTTTTCAAAACAATAACCTCAATAGAGTGAGAAGCTACTTTATTTATTGATATCTATTTTTGGACTTATTAGCAGCGCTTGTTGCAGCACAATAAGGATCCACAGAAAACTGGAAGTCAGTCACTAATGTAATCTGGACCACCAAGCTGAGGGACAAAAGTAAGAGGGCACACTGTGTAGAACAGTCAACAAAAACGCAATAATTTCATTTGGTAACCTGTTCACCGTATTTAAAAATTTCTCCCAATTATTCCCCTTAAAACTTCCAGAAGAAAGCCATTGGCCTTCTAAATAAGGGTCAGAAATATTTTTATACTTAACAACTCTAAGGTTTTTACTTGTGTGATAAGTCAAAAGTGTTATTCTGTGTTGTTACTGATAGTTTGTGACTTGTCTTGGTGCATTTAGTCAGTTCAAGCTACAGGCAGTTGTAGGTTGAATTCTGTTAGTGCTGCTGCTGCAAGATTTAGTCAGGGAAATTAGATGTCTGCCGACAGCTCCGCTGGTGCTTTGTAGCCCAACAGCCCAGCGTTGACAATTGTTCCATTTAACACCTCAAAATAGAACACACAAGGTTGTGTAGTAGTCTGTCAAACTAGGGTTTCAAGTGAACTTCTAAAGTCTTACGTTTAACTCTGTTTCATTTAAGAGGCAGTTTTGGCTATTTTGATTTTCTTAGGGAAGAGCAATGCTTTAGTTAAGACATATCATCTGCTGCATTGTGACAAGCTACAAAAAATACCAGTAGTGTCAGTGTGTTTTGCAATTATAGTTAAAATCAAACGTGTAGTCCTACTTCATTCCTAAAGGCCTGTGGTTATTGTTGAGAGTGTGTGTCTTTTGAGTGTCACAAACCTAGAAGAAATAAAGACTTGTTAAACTGCTACGCACACAAAGACGCAGCTTGACTTTTCTAAGCTGAGGGTGCAATGCATTATTTGTAACCGACGTTTGTCTTTGACGTTCTGTCTCAGGGTGCAGTTCCAAAGGGCAACGCAACCAAGGAGTACATGGAAAGCTTGCAGCTTAAGCCCGGTGAGGTCATCTACAAGTGCCCAAAGTGCTGCAGTATCAAGCCTGAGAGGGCACACCACTGCAGGTCTGTAAAACTGTCCAATTTTGCATAAAATTAAACTGTGAAATGTCATCCAACAGCTACAGCGTGTGTGAAAAAATAAATCCTCAAAGCTTTTAATATTCTTGTTTGAACCAGGGTGGTTTAGTAGATGACAGCATGATCAACATCTCTCTTGTCTGCAGTATTTGTAA
The DNA here is from genome assembly GCF_900963305.1 of Echeneis naucrates. Lineage (NCBI taxonomy): Eukaryota > Metazoa > Chordata > Actinopteri > Carangiformes > Echeneidae > Echeneis > Echeneis naucrates. The sequence continues at coordinate 21,929,096 of NC_042513.1, read as the reverse complement.
AAGATGCATCCGGAAGATGGATCACCACTGTCCTTGGGTCAATAACTGTGTAGGAGAAAAGAATCAGAGATACTTTGTTCTTTTCACCGTAAGTACAGAGTCACCAAAGTCCAATTTAAAATAATTTCACTCACTTCTTTTCCATGATAAAATATCCAAGTGAGTTTCTTAGCAGAAATGTTTTGCACAGCACTCTTGGGTCTGCATGAAATAGCCATCTGTGACTCTCCTGACGACGTCAGCACTTTTTTCGTAGACTCATGTGCTGACTGCAACTTTTTTCCAGCAGAAACATAAAGCTGTACAAGATCACTTATGTGATTACATTTAGTTTGCCCACTTTTCAGGCTCCCAGACGTATAATAAGTCACCAATGGAAGAAAAACAAGCATCTATTACCTAAAACTAAAAGGCTGCAACAACACAGTATATGAAATCAAAACCCAGTGGCTTTTTTCTCCTTTGTCCTTTTTTCCTCTTTACAGATGTACATAGCCTTGATTTCTGCCCACGCCCTGGGCCTCAGTGGAATGCACTTCTTCACCTGTATTAAAGTCCAGTGGAACGGTGAGGCCAGTCTGTCTCGTGACATTTAGTTTGTGTTAACAGATAGTGAGTAGTGCTACAAACACAATTATTTTTAACTAAATGAAGCTGTTAAGAGATTTGAAGAGACAGTCAGAGCTGATTGTGGGGGTAGAAATAAATCGTTGTCTAGTTGTGTGAAGAGCTGCTCACCACAGGTCATTGGGGTGATGCAGCAAACTCACAGCAGAGCTGCTAATGATCTTTTCTCCTCCCCATTTTGGTCTCAATTGGGATGAACCAGAAAACAGAGATAATATTTCAATTTCTCGACATCAACTTCTTCTACCCTCTACAGGACATACTGACTAAATGCCCTGCTGAAAGAGTTTTTTTTCCCATTGATTTGTTCACCAAGATCTGAAGGAATTGTGACCAGGGTGCCAAGTAGCGTTAAGATCACTCACAGAGCTCATTCCTTTTTCTGTACGTAGGGCAGTTTTCCTGCTTTTCAGAATTGATCAGTTTTTGTTCGAACACATCACAGATGCTGTTCACATCTGGTCCTATGTTTGTGTCAGGTACAGGATTCCAGCATCAGTAAGAGAAAAATGGAGGATATACTCAGGATTATCAGCTCACTTTATTGAGCTCAAACTCAACATGGGACAACAATAGCCTTTCTTAGAAGTATGCAACCTGTGTACTTTTGAGAAACTGAAAGGGAAGGAATGTGAACCTTTGGAAAACGTCCTCTTGTTCTTGATGCACTGTTCATTTATCCAATGTTTCATGTAATATTCCAGTTCAGCAAAAATAAACCAAAACTTTCTTCCTCCCTTGACCAGAGTGCAGTGACTTTTCGCCAGGGGTGTCTGTGCTGCTGCTGATCTTTCTCTGTCTTGAGGCCATCCTCTTTCTCACGTTCACAGCTGTAATGTTTGGTACGCAGATCCACTCCATCTGCAATGATGAGACGGTGAGTAACCGCAACCCAGAAGCTTGGTTCCATTTGTGTTTGTGAGCCAAGATCAATCTATCTAACATGAGGGTTTCTAGGAAGGAATGGAAGAGAGAACCTCTGCCATAGTTAATGTTTTTGAGCTTGTTGAGAAATTTCTTTCAAATATTTATCAATATGATAAAAATTTGTATTTTTGGTCAGATTTGTCACTCAGATTTTTCAGATTTTAATCTACTTGTGTGTCTTACCTAGCTAATCATTCAAAGCATTCAGGTAGCTTAATGAAGAATCTTTCATTTACAGAGGGGTTTAAATATCTTGCAGGAGATCGAACGTCTTAAAAATGAGAAGCCCACATGGGAGCGTCGGATGAGATGGGATGGAATGAAAGCTGTTTTTGGGGGTCCTCCCTCGCTGCTATGGTGCAATCCATTCACGGGCCTGCGTCTGCGTCGCCTGTTGCTGTTAACCCAAGGTCGCCGTGGTGGATCTGAGTTTTCTGTCTGAGAACAGGGAAGACGGTTGCAGTTCACCAACGCTTGACCAACTCTAAAGCAAGATTTCTTGTATGATCACCTCGGCCGGGGATGATGCACCTCTGCTCCCTGAGCCTGTCTTTCATGTATGAGTGACGAGGAGACTGGCTGTTCCAGTGGGACCCCAGTGCATCAATCAACCACCAATGAAAGTTTGTATTGTCACTCTAAACGTAGACCCAATACCTTTGGTCTGCACGAGTATGCTGAACATCGGGAATATTGTTTTCAACATGAGCAGCTTTTTGGTTTGTTTGTGTTTTCAGGCAAAGCATGCAGTATGTAACTCAGATGAGTTGTTAATTCGTTGAGATCATCTTGGGTGCTGTTTAAACTCAATTTACGCACCTTCAATACACAACTTCAGCAGTTTGTTTTTTCGGTTACACACGTGAGATTCAAGATTGGCATTTAATTTTTTTTTTAAGGGAGCTCAGCAAATATATCTTTATCTAACCGCTGGACCCAGAGTCGTGAGTCTAAATGGGGAAATGCTTGAAACTGTTCTGCTGGATGAAGAGGTAATCGCAGTCAAGGACAAGAACTACTTACTACTTACATGGCAGTTGACAAAAAGTGTGTACGGAGCACAGTGGACATCAGAAATGGAACTGTGCTGCCTTGATTTGCATGCATGACGGTTCAATCAGCCAGCATCTCAGCCAGATAATGAGCATTTCACCATGTTTAAATGAATGAAAAGGCCACTGTGAACACAACTCTCATTCTTATTGAAGAGGACTGAGTGGCTTTTCCTTTCTGTTCATCTCTGTCGTGTTTTCCTGCCTTGGGCTGAAGTTGTTCCCTCTTTAGGTTACTCAAGCCAGTATGAAATTTTATTTCTTTTTGAAGAAAATTGCTGAATCTTCTTAAATTTTCATCACAGTAATCACTCCTCAATAATTGACCATGATGACTCAAGGGAGATTACTGCTTTTATGCTCCATCATCATTTGGGGAAAACATTTTTCTAATTGTCTATGTATGTATTCATAAATTTGCTGTTTCAACATTCCTACATACTGCTCCAGAGCTCATTCTTTACAACCAACCAGTGACCCACCACTGATAAGCCTCCCTGTGTTTTTATGAAGGCATTCAGGTTGAGCAACTAAAGCTGCTGAGAAGATGGAATGATATTAATTTTGAATTTTACTGGACATATTTTTTTTCTACATGGAAAACCAGTGGCTACTTCAGAGTCTAGGAGGAATCCATGTGCAAGACCAGTTGGATAAGAATTCATATCATTTAAACCCTGCAAAACAACCTTAGAAAAACCCCCTGACAGAGAACCAAGTCTCAGCCATAGTGGCTTTGCATGTTACTTGGCCACCGAGTGGTGCAACTTGGTATCTGCTTTGAAAGGAGAATTTAAAATACCAGTGCAACCTCCTCTGGCTCATTGTGAGCTCATTGTGATCTGCAGAACCAAGCTCTGTTGTGCAGCCAGCCTTTAGACTTACAAAGAAACTGCTTTGCTGAAAAGAGGCTGAGGTACTGCACTCATTATACAAGCTTTAATACTGAACAAAGTCTCGGGGAGCTCAGCAGATGCTTGTGAGGCCTTACCCTACTTCACTCCCAATATATCAGGCCTGTAATATCCAGTGGCAGCACAGTAGCAGATACCTTCCTGGTGTTATTAGAACACTTATCCATGCCTTTAAAATCATTCCGTCAAGTGAATTTATCTGAAAGACAATTGCCATATTTATGAAAGTGTTATCTCACTTTGTGACAATTATGTCTCTTTTTTTAATCTCCATTGGTAATGGGCCTGTTTGCACTGAAAGAATGGGCTTTTTGAATCTAGATATCAAGATTTAAAGTCAAGTCCTGACTGACAGGCTAGTATTGTCGAAGTGTCGTCAAATCTAGATTCTCAAAGTCTCATTTTTGTGGCGTGTTTGACAATATAATGCTGTTTGTTCTCATCTGTGGTTGTCAGGAGAAGGAACTCCACTGTTTACACTACACAATATTTGACACTCTGTGGTTATGATATTTTAAGACACATGCTGTCAATAGAATGTAAAACCTGTCTATTTTGGAATTAAGGGACACAGTGATGAAGGCTAACTGATATCAGGGGATTTTTATTAATGCTGGTCTCATATTTGTCATTTTATTCTGCTCAACTGCATCACCTCAGCAACAGTTTTCTGGTTAAGTGTTGGGGTTAAAATTACTCTCATTCTGACAATGACCTACATTCTCTTTATTTATGGTTGATTGTTGGTTCATTCAGCAAGTCTCTTATCCCAACATGCTCAATGTACCATTTAATGAATGAGTAGTGAAGTGAAAGTAAGTCAAATTTAGCCAAACACAGGGCATGTTCATAAAAATCAATGACATATGACATACGAATATGATTGTATTGTAAGGCAACAGGGACATTCATACAGTTTAGTTTTGCAGACGCACAAGTAGTAGGAGTTATTAAAAATAGTTGCAAGGCCTTGAATCTATCAAATATAAATTTAGAAGGTAAGTAATTATCAGAAACAAGACTTGAGATAATGTTGTATTAATATACTGCTAAACCTGATGAATTGCATTTGTAGGAAGTAGAAGTACATCAGAGCTAATTGTGGATTGACAAATATTCTGTGTTGGACGGTTAATAGATACTTGACGAAGATCAGTTGATGTCACGATAGAATTGTTCTGTTTCATAACCAAATTCAGATGCATATTGTCATGAACTGGGAATCTGTCACAGAGTATGTGGTTTTATGTTCAGCAATAGAATTGAACAATGATTTTTATTTTTATATTTTTTTTTCCCCATCTATGTCTGCAAATGTATTTCGAGCCTTTCTCCACTTTCTGCTGTATTATCAAGAAAAACAAAACAATCACTATTGGGAGGAAAGTGTATGATGTTCAAAACAGTAAACAAACATGACACTACTCTGTCAGAGAGGTTTTTCTCACACTAGTTAGGGATTTGTGCAGAAGTTCTAGGATAAAAAACATTTTGTGATGTATAATACTGATTCTAAACAGGAAGAATATTTATTTGGTCACAGATTGACCATTAACATTGTCATGAAAAGTTGAGAAAGATTTCTATTTACTACTCTTCCAATGTTTCAACACAACAGAAGTCCTTCAGCTTTATAAACAAAGTATAAAAATTACTATTAACAATATATAAATGGAATGTTTTACTCAAGTTTTTTTTAATGTGTCATTATCTTATAATGTCTTCTACCTTTAATGTCATTCTTTTGCATAATAAACTTGATTAAATTAAAGTAATTAATTATGTTTGATGGTTTGTACCACACAATTACTATTACTACTATATTATTTATGTTGACAGGGTTGTTGCTAACATGCTGCACAACTGCTCGAAGCCAGTCAGGAAAGATGTCAGTTTCATAAATCCTTATCATAAATGGTTTCACCCTTTTCCTTGAAATTGTGATAGCCCCAATTGGACATTAATTGAAATTGGTAAACTGGAGAAATTTGCAGCTATGGCATAGAGTAAAAAAAAAATTAGATTAAATGCGATGTGCGCAGAATCAGTGGGTTACCACCTTTTTTGGAAAAGTCTAATTGTCAGTCAAATGACAGGAGACAGCAGGAAATCAATCAGAAACTCATAAACGGGTAACAAATTTAACACTGACACATTATAGTAGTGTAGTATTTGTTGCTTGACTGATTCATGGATTTACTTTATTAACCACAAACTGGGATCGTCAGCAGCGAGTTAATGAGCATAAAAGACACACTGCAACACACAATAGAATACAAAAATATTTACACTGTACAATTCAGCTGTGTATATAAACCGGATAATAATAATTTAGAAACACAAACACACACACACACATACACCGTCCTACTGGAGGGGGGGGGCTGCTGCCAAACAGTGATGGTGTGTAATTATTATCCCCTAAGTTTGGGCTCGCAGGAAACTTGGTATCTTTTACACAAAAAAAAAAAAGTCAGGAGTTTCTTATATCAAACTTTTTTTTTTCAGTATCTGTCGTATATGTCTCAGTTTTGATCAGCATGAGGAGTCACTCGTCTCCTTATGTGAAGCTCTGCCTGACAGACCAAACTCAGAGCATAAACGCCCACGCCGTCCCCGCTCACAACGTCTGAATATGGCGGCAAGGAAGGCTGCTAGCGAACAGGCTACTGTGACCGAGAGCATCGTCAGCCGATGGCTGGTCGATTACTACGTCTTTCTGGCTTTAGAGTCGTTTAAAAATGACCACTATAAAAACTTTTGTGCCATAAGAAATGTCCTCAACGGTGAGTAGACAAGCACTTCCGTCCGGCAGCTTCTTCCCCGCCGAGCCGTTTGGTTGGTTTAGCTAGCTCGTTTGTTGGCGGATTGTTTTATTTATTTATTCATTTATTCGTGCTTCCTGTCGAGGTTTATGTTCACCGACAGCCAAACTCATGAAGGGAGAAGGACCCTGTATTGTTCAACAAACAATTGCTCCGTTTTTTAGTTAAGTTATCGAACTAAAGAAGTTTTTTGTCTGTTTGTTTTTGTTTTTTTTTTTAACTGGAATAACAACCAGATTAACATCCAACTCGATATTAAAAGACTCTGAAAATGTAAAATGTACTTAAAACCTTGCAGTATGTAGTTACAGTTGTTATATTGATATGTATGTTCATATTTTGAATCCAATATTTATTTTGCGCTTGCCTGATTGTTGTGATGCATTCAGGAGTACATGTTTCATGTAGGTTTTTCAAACACTTGAACATTCATAACTGTAAAATGTACTTTTTGCTAAATCCTGTGATTTGTAAAGCATTTTATGTGGATTACTAAATATTTTCACATAAACAGAGAATGGGCATGATAGACATTTTGTACATAATTCTTTTGTGAGAGCTTGTCTTATTGTCTTATTAATAAGATAAGATGAGAGGACTTTATTTCTTCCACGTATGAGAAAATTTCTTGTTACAGCAGCAACCATAGTTATAGAAGAAGATATAAGAATATATATAGTGGCAGTGGTAAAGATAAGGTGAGATGTACACATTTTTTTATTGCAGTGACAGAGAGGTCTCATAAAGTCAGATTCCTTTTGGGATGAATGGCCTGCCGTAGTGCTCCCTCTTGCACTGCGGATGTACATCTATTATTGAAGAAATTAAGTCCACACAGCGTAGGATTAGAATAGAGTGTTATTCAGTTATTTACTTATATATGTGTTTTGGTAAGAAATGATAGGTTTATTCACTGTCTTTTTACAGGTGTCTTGGCGAGGCCTTTGGAGTCAACCGATACCATGCCGGCCAAAATACAAGTACTGCAGTTCCTATCACGCATTATAGAGGGGGAACGACTGGGTACGATCAGTGTCAATGCAGTCACTTTGTCGCTTTGTGAACCATGTATATTTTTGGAAATTCAATTTGTGTAGCCTTTACAATCTATGCACATATTAAGATGAGATATAATCAATATTTGGCTTCCTATCAAAAAAATTATCTATTGCATTAAGCAATTCATAGCAAGCACAGATTTAATCCAACATACCACAATAATGTGACATTTTCCATTGTGTTAACAAAAAGGAGATGTCACTTCTGCATTCTGTTATCTTAAAAGTGTAAGTAAAATTGCAAAACCAATTCCAGCAGTTTTCTTTTGAATGTAAATTCAGTCCTACTAACACATAAGCTTGACACTCCAATGAATATTATTTTGTGTCTGCCTACAGATCTGTCATTTGATTATGATCCATCTATAACCCCTCTGGAGTCGGCTCTTCTCTTACTTCAGGAAATTAACCAGGAATGCAATATACCACAGCAGGACTTTGAAAATATATGCACTTCAGTTAAAGAGATGGTAAGGACTTTTTTTTTTTTTTTCCTCCCAAGCATTTTTTTAAGCACAGAGTCACATATTACCACCATTAACACAAAGATATACAAACAGTTATGTTTATGTGCTCTCCACTGCATGTGTGCTAACTTTCAAAATGCAGTTTTTAATTTAATGCAGCTTTGTTTAAAAAATTGTGTTGGGTTTTTTTTTTCTGCATTTAGATGGTGGGGATCTTAATTAAAAATAATGAATTTGAGAAGGCAAAGGAAGTGCTGAAGAAACACTTTCCCAAAACTATGGGAGGCAAAGTAAGTTCAGTAACACAAATGACTACATTGTCATCAACAGCTCTGTCAACCCTGACTCAAATCAACATTTAACTTCCGCTTTTATTGTTACTACATTCATATGTTTTTCACCCTCAGGTTAGTACCTGAGGGTAATGAACCTGCTGTCTAGTTGACCTTCCTCGCCTAGTGATGGTCAGGGTGTCTTATGATGAGGGTCCTGTAGTGAAATGAACAATAGTGAATAAGCTTCCATCCTTCATACTTTTTGTGGTAGCAAAAATAGATGAATGTTGTGTATGACCAGTTAGTACTGTGTTTGTATAGATGACACAGTTAGATTTTGTTGATTGATGTGCTATACAATGCTACCTTCAAACAGCAGATGAAGCAGCTGTTTTTAAATCATATGTTCAGTTATAGAGTGCAAATTATGAACAATACTTTGGACTAGGAAGTTGTTTTTTCTGTCTCAGAAAGCTGTATTTTTGAGTCTCATCAGCAAGCAGAGTAAAATGCACGAAGTTATTGAGCTAATGGACTTCCGCCAGTTCAAGGCAGAGATGTTGGCCTTTTGCCAGACGCTCTGCTCATTCAGTGTTCCTTTTCTGCACAAGGTATGTTAACTGTCATTTTGAAGGACAGATATAACAATTGTTGTTTATTGGTAAATGTCTTTTTATATTTATTTTATATTTTTGTTTTGTATATGTCTCTAAGGCGGCAAAACAGCTAATTGATAAAAGGCTTAGTGAACAAGATGCCAAAGCAACTGGAATTGATGAGCAAGATGAGCCGTGCCAATCCTCAGCGCCTCAAATGTCTACCCCATTGCTGCCATGGTAGATGTTTTCTCTCTCTTGGTTGACTTCCCTTCGTTTTATAGAAGCTTATCATTACTGTTAAGTTTTTAAATTCCCCACTGCATTATAGCTTACTTCCTTAATATAATGCAGAAGGCAACACTGTCTCTACCCATGTCATCAATGTGATGTAAATATATCCTGTTGAAGCACGTTCTTGTCTCTTTCTTATTTTCCAGTAAACGTACAACTATCCAGAGGACAAAGCTGGAGGAAGCCTACAAGGCTTTGGCAAGTTTTGGTATGAAAACGTTCGCACAGCTGGAGGAAGAATTGGAGAAAGAGGAGTGGGAAAGAACAGAAGACATTTCCCTCCGCCTGTCACCTATACCCAAGAAGGCCACCAATCAGGACAGAGGGTTCCAGAGAGACTCTGGCAGCCCAATAGAAGCTTCCCCAGCAGACCAAACAGCAAAAACACACACAACTCCTCAAACACCGGCAGGTTCACTCTCAAAGTTGTCATCAGCAATGAGGAAGACGCTCCTTTACACTGTAGCGCAGCTTGTGGTGGAGCCAGACAGCCAGCCGAGTTCACAGTGTTCAACAGCCTCACCAGAGGTAGAGACTAATGTCAGAACAGAAGACTTGCCCCAGTCGCTGTCTGAATCCATTGAAAAAAACCCACAGAGCTTACTAACAGACACAAAGATTACCAAACCCTCACGGAAGCTCCCCAGACGAGTAAACAGAAGGTTTACCAGGTAAATATATATATTAAAAAAAAAAAAAATGCACTAGTCATCTGAGCATAATGCAAACACCTGGGCGATGTGCATGAAAGTACAACCAGATATTTCATCATGGCAAAATAATTAAATACAGCCATCATAATAATACTAGTTCTGAAATAATTAGTATGATTAATTAATTTATATGTATATTTATTTATTTGTTTGTAAGTCATAAAAGGTGTACACAAACCAGACCTAACCAAAGCACAAGTACTGAATTACACAGCAACTTTTCAAAAGTCTATATCATCTGCATCACAATACTTTATTCTCATGATACTACAACAAATGTATATGTACTTTATGCCTATTGAATGGTAAATAATAATTTTGCACAGGCTTTGATGAGATGGGTTTTTAACACCTGTTCGTCTATAGTGCAGCTCATTAGTAGGTTGCTTGTTGTCCTGTCAGTGTATTGCTCTAAAAAAATATTTTGTTGTGCAGAGCTTCAGCTAGTAAGGCAGAATTGGCAACAGACAGTGATGAGGACACCACTAGTTCACGGGCCAAGAATGAAATTCATGTGAGAAAACGCCTTAACCAGTCCAGCAGTCCACACACATGCAGGTAAGTACATGTTCTTAAACCAAGCTTGAACTAAGAAGCTCAAACCATCAGTAGACTTGTTTGTTTAGGTTTCACGTCTGATGCTACTTAAAACTTAGAGTACTGAATTTGAGAAAATGTCAGTTTTAGCCAAAGCACCTCTTTTCTTCCATCCTTCTGGATAATGCTTGACTCAGCTCATCTTACCACGCAGTGTCAGTTTGTGATTGAAAGGTTGATAACATTTGTCAAACTTTTATACAGCAGTTCGGTTACTTCAGATGGGATTTGTGTTGTGGATACTTCATTGGACAGCTCATCCAACTTGTCATCATCTCATCCGGTCCCTCAGACAAGCTCCACTCCACAGAAAGGACCTGCTGAAGAAAAAGATCCCTCCATTTCAAAATGGTTGGTGAACTGCAGCTTTTGCTAAGAATGGACTGGCTCAGCTGTAGTGAATGGATTCAGTCAATACAAAAACTATAAAGGAATTGGCAAGCTTGTTTCTAGAGGATACTTTTTTATTTCTAATTAATGTGGTTTAGATATAAATTTGACGGTCTCCATATTTTGGCATCTTACAGTCAAATATAAAGTACATAATTTGATGACAGAACTTTAAAAATGTGATAATCAAAAAGGGATGAAGATATTTAAGAGATTTCATAACAAACAGGCCAAAATTACTTTCATTACAGTTAACTAACAGCATTAAAATGATTTAACACGTAGCTATGTTGTCTTTCATAGGTCGTAATAAATTTGCATTATGGCTCAGAGTGCCAAACAATAAAACAAACTTTGCTCTTGTATACAGGAAACAACTGTACAAAAATGCAAAGGAGGGTAAAGAAATCTGGAGCGATGAAGAGTCATATTTCAACTCCAAAGACAATAAAGGTGACATTTCGCATATATACTTATGTTCAAAGCTTGTTAAGAAAATTATTCATGTCTGGGATGTTTTGTTTTTTTTTTCCTACAGGAGACACCACCATTTCAGGTCACAGGAAGAGGGTAAGGATTTCTCATTTTCAAGATTTAAAGAGAAAAAACTAAAATGGTAATTGATGGGGAAAAAGTCTAAGATTGACTCGATCAACTTCACAGCAAAAATAACGTTGCTCTGTTTTGGACTCATGTTTATAGTAGCAAAATGTAAACCACGTCTTTCTGATCTTTTGCAGAAATGGACTGAGAGTGAGACACAGCAGTTAAGAGAAGGAGTCAAAAAATTTGGTGAGGGGAACTGGGGTAAAATAAAGGCATATTACAACTTCAATGGCCGAACAAACGTCAACCTAAAGGACAGATGGAGAACAATGATTAAGCTGAAAATGGTGTGAGAGGGTCAATATTTCAAATAACCAAACTTTAAATTCATTGGAGTTCAATATATTTTCAGCAAAGCAATTTTCAAGATTATGCATCTCTTAATGTTCATTGGATTGAGTTCAGTACACTTTCAGTGATCCAACTTGTCAAATGTCTTTCAAGTGTATTGGATTAGTGAGTTCAATATATTTTAAGCAATCCAACTTGTAACATTTTGCATCACTCAAAGTTTACCAGAATAGTGTGTTTTATACATTTTCAGTGATTCAGTTTATAAGTTGATGTCTTTCTTCAGATTTATTGGGTTAGTGAGTTCAATAAATTTTCCAGCAATTCAACTTGTCAGATGTTTCTTTCTTTCTTTTTTTTTTTTTTCCTAAAAAGTGAAATTGTGTCAAGTGTATTTCTACTGGTAACATGAGTTTTTATTGCAGCTGCCTCTGAAGTAGCAAGCAAACTAAAAATGAAATGGTACTTAGTACATACAAAGACATGGATTTATTTGAAAGTTGACATTTACAAAAGATAATCAGAAAAGAAAAATCCGGCATAATTTTGAGAAGATTTAACTTAGCTGAAGTGACTTTCTTCATACCCAGTGTTTATATCCTACCACCGCTCTGCGTGTGAATTTCGCTGATTGGTGCTGGGATAATAAAAAAATTGAATTTGACAGTCCTTTTAAACGATGCAGCTTTATGTTAATGTGTCTTCGTTCCTGATGAACTCTCCCACATCAGCTTGGTGGAACACCACAATGGACATGGGGTCCATTCGCCGGCACTCCTGCGTAGACTTGGCTGCCACTCCAAATCCCTGAAGAATCAACACAACTTTAACAAACTACAAGCGTTGAACTGTCTAAAACTACTTAACTAATGAACACCGGAGTTACAAGACTTACCAGAGGCATGTCAGCCATGGAGTAGACCACAACTCCCTGGTACTGCATTGTATTCTCAGTTATTCTCCCAAGTCCAGATTTCAGCACGTGATTTCCATAAAGGAAGGACTGCTCTGCTCCAGGTTTCACCCACACCTTGAACTGAAGGCATGATGGGGATGCAGCATGTCAATCATACATACTTACTAACAGCAGTGATTAAAAGATGACAAGACAGAATGGAACCAGGAAAAAATGTGCACAAACATTAGCTGCATGTTCCACATAAATCTTTGAAGACAGGTGCCCAGAGGAGCCCAACGGAGTAGGCATGGCTAAATTACAGCTTTCAGTAAAACGTGAACCAGCTCTTTATACTGAAGTCAGTGACATGGTGCTTCTGGGTTTAATTCAAAGTTAAACCTGGTTTACCTAATTAATCCCGTCTGCCTGTCTTATTGACCAAGTTCCAACAAACTATTACTATTTAAAAATAATATATATTTTAATGGAGAAAATGTTCTCATATGGTGGAAGAACAGGTGTATAAAATGATTCCTCCGCTGTTCTCACATTTCTCTCAAAGTTGCTATCTTCTCAGGAAAACTAACGCACGGGTTGACAAAATGAGTGTTTCTGGACTTGTGGACTGATTGTTGACGGCCAACTCTTCAGGATCTGATGAGCAATTTTATCTGCGTCATTTCATCGTTAGATGCAAACACAGCAGCCATGTCGCTCTTCATTTGGCATTAATTCAAACTGAGGGCGCACCCTCTTTCTCTGTTTTCTCCTGGCCCCTTTTGAGAGGACGAAAATGTGCAAATAAACAAATCCTGAATGGGATGCTCCAATGTCCACCTCACCTTTGCATAGGGAGCCAGAAAGTCCAAAGCTGTGATATGAAGCCGGAACTTGTTGGTCTTTGTGAACTTTCCAAAACACGTTCCCACCGATACGAGCTTGTCCCGGGAAACGTTTGTGGCCAATTTAAGAATTTTCTCACTGTGGAAAATGAAGAACACGGCATGATGCATGAACTACCAAATGTAACATTGTAAATATTGTGTAGTAATTAAGGCACCATCTATGCCCAGTTACACCAGATTACCTCATGTAGTACACACGATCATTGTGGAGCCTAAAGCAGTAGGTACCGTCAGGTCGGTCCACCAGTAGTTTTATGTTTTCGCCGATGCTGTTTTAGAGAAATCAGAGAAGTTACACACAAGCTAACAAGCAAGCATGCGATGCATTATTATTAAAACTAACTGGAGCTCAACAAGAGAAGCAACAACGTCTTCCCGCATTCACTCACTATTTTGACAGCTTTTCGAACATTATTTTCGTCTCTTCATCCGTTAGCGGCCTCATCTTGACAATTTAAAACAACTTTAGCAACGATTAGCTGCGTCTCCTGTACCCAGCACGAAAACGTGGGTCAACACGGAAGTCGTCATGCCATCAGAACGGAAGTCGAGTGACGTAATCGGCGAGCGCATTTCCTGGCTTTTTTTTTTTTACGTTCTTTAGCTTTCCAGTCGATCGTACGCTTCTATTCCGGCTAGCCGGCTGCCATCCGGTAGGTCCATCCTCTCTAAATTACAATTACTACCTGAAATATGTGTGTTATATCAGTGTTAAACAGCAAACGGCAGCAAAAGTGTGTTTCACGTTCCGTTTTTTGTTGAACATTGAAGCCCCTCTCTCGGAAACGAGCACGGTTAGCTTGGTTAGCTAGCTGTCAGTGGGGGAAAAAAAAAAACAAAAAAAAAAACACTGAGCTGCAGCCGTTAGCGCGCTGGCCAAACTAGCCGGCGGAGCTAACTCTGCTAGCGGCTGATAAGTGCCGAACACTGGTTCGAGTTGAATTATTCCCGTTGAAATCCGCTCGGAGGCGCCGGGTTGGGTGCGGAGGGAGCGGCGCCGTCTGTAGCCACACCGACCCGCTCCCGGCCGTAACTTGAGCGTTTGCCGCAGCGCTGCGAAGTTACATAACTGCCGTTTGTTTGTAAATACCGACCGCTTCCGTTCAAATCGGCGATCGGGGTGAAGAGTGAGTGATCCTTTTACGGGCTTCAGCTGTCGGTAAGGTCAGGACACAGCCCTGTGTGCTGCTCCTCTAATGCTCATTGACAGTTCAATGTCACAGTTCAGATTAGGAAGTCTACTTTGGCAGCCAGCTCGCAGTATTTGGCACATCCTAATGCCTGACAGCAAGGATTGGCTCCTCATGTGTTTTCATTAAAGCATTGGATTCCCTGATGATGTGTACTGAAATTATAAATGCAACTGCAACACTTCTGCAGCTTACACTGTGCAGCTGAGCTCAGAGCATGCCAACAGATGGATACACCCTTCAAACATGCAGTAAATGTGTCAGTTTAGGCCTGCGACATTACTCAGGCTGGAGTTATGAAGTAACAGCACAGATCTTAACTGTAGTTTCGCCGTATAATGCTTCAGGTTGCTTTATGTGCTGTTAATGGCCAAATCTTAGACCTCATCAAGGTATAAACAATCGTGTCCAAGGTCACAATCAAATACTCATTTGTTTACCTCAAGAGACAAGCGTTAAAAGGAAAAGTGAAACACACCAATCACTCTTAACTGCTCGACCAAACCTTAACCTTAAAAACCAGGATCCAGTACCCAAATACATAATGACCTGGTTCTCTATTTTGAGACCTGTACCATATCACAAAATACATAAATGTTTGCATTTATACAACAGCTTTCTTATCCGTTTTTTAAAAGAATCATTTAAAAACAGTCTCGGGGAAAAAAAACCTATGGCAAAACACTTTAAGTAAAAGTTTTTATCCATTAAGAGGAATGTATGTACGCAACTGTCCCTGACTAGAGAAATATTTTTGACGTAATTATGTGTGGGCCAATGCTGCCTAATAGAAAAAAACAAAACAAAAGTGTACATGTAGGTTATAACTGTGATTGTAATGGCTGATAATATGTCAGCCGTTTATTAATATGCTTTTGTTTGTTTGTTTGTTTGTTTGTTTTTTGGTATGTCTTGGCAAGACTGTGCTGCCCTGTACTGAGAGAACAGTTCGTGTGCCAACGGAGAACCCCACAGAAACCAGTGGCGTGTGACTGTCATCAGTTTCCTGTGTGTCTGTGGTTCTGGCTGCACTGAACAGGAAGACGGGCAGAGAGACGTCTGAACTGAGAGAGGAAACTGCTGTGGCTTCTTCGTCATCCTCAGAATGACTGAGTTCTGGGTTTGCTTCAGCTGCTGCATTGCAGAGCAGCCACAACCGGTAAGTACAAAATTCACATGGAAGACAACCTGGTTTACTCAGTTGTTTTTTGTGATGTGGACGCCTTTAAAAAAAAAAAAATTCCATGGGTTGTCTATTTAAACAGAGTTGGCCCAAAACAGCTTACATTTGCTCAAATAATAAAGAAATAAACGATATGTTAATGTTAATATTGTGGTTCTTTTTGCTTTACAAAATACAGACTACAGCCTCTTTTTCTGAACGATTCATTTTTTGAGTGACCGTGTTCTCCGCACACTTCTTAGATTCAATAAGGTTAATTATCGTGACAGTCAGCAATTAGTTGTCACGCCTTGTTGTAGGCAGCCTGTCTGGCTACTGTCAGATAAGATAAAGGTACATACAATGACCTCTGTCCTAATTTGTGCTCCACAGCACAGGTCAACTCTTTTTGTGTCTTGTTTAAAAAGTAAACATGAATAGTTTCTGTTTTAAAAATGTTTTTGCTTCTTTCTATGTTATAAAATACTAATGAATGATTTTTATTTTCAGAAACGGCGGCGGCGAATTGATCGCTCCATGATCGGAGAGCCAACAAACTTTGTTCACACCACGCATGTAGGCTCAGGGGACATGGGCCTCGGACTGGCATCAGTAGGTTTATGGTCTTCTCTTCAGAGTACTTCAGCCCACATGGAAGAGCAGTTACAAGTTTTCAGTCAACTAACTTTTCTACCTTAATGTCTCTAGGTGGACCTTGTTCAGGCCCAGATGAAATCTAAAGGGGGCTACGCTCACGGAGGATCTGAAGGTTCACAGTTGTAACAAGGTGAGAGTTGCTTTTTCATCCCTTTTGTGGAACTGATATTTCACCACAGTGTTTTCATTACCTAAAATGATCTCATCCCAGTTATGTTTTATTCGACCCATTGTGTTGTTAAAGGTTGTAAACACTGAAACAACCAGCAGTGAGGTTGGCTTGTGTGGCTTAAAAAGAAAACTTGTGGAATGCCCCAAAGCACATATTTATGCATTGCCATATATAGTCAAGTGTCATCGATGGAATTAATTCCTGCATGACAGAATTCATGTCCTTCTTCCTCTTGAATAGCTTTAATAACTTCCCATATTTAACCTACAGCTGTCAGTGAAATGAGTATGAAATGAAAGCTTTTTTAAATTAGTTAGTTTTTTTTTTTTTTTCCGTTTTGTTTCAACACTGGCCTTTAGCATGGCTTTCAACGCTGCTCCAGGTGATTGGTTAACCATTAAAAATGCACCATGTCATTGTTTTGACACTCCCACTGGATGTTGCCATGGTTGCATTCACCCATCAACTTTGGATCCTGTCACTCTACAATCCCCTGAACTCATTTAGTCCAACAATAATAAACACAAAAAATGACTTTTTTTGTATTATTTTCTCACCAAACTTTGATCAGTCAGGTTCAGATTTAGATTTGATGGTGAAATTGTGTGAATTGTGACACCTCTCAGTGGCATCTTAACATGTCTTCCCCTTCTTTCCTGCCCACAGCCCTACAGTCTTGTGGAAACTACTGTTGTTGATATGAGGAACCGTTTTCAAAAAGCAGTTCTGTCTGTAATGGACATAGGACCAAAAGATGAAACTACTGCTTTTCCATAATGTTGTATATATTTTTATTTTCCATTCCTTTTGTTTTTGTTTAGTTTTTTGTTTGTTTGTTTTTTTTTTTTTTTTATGAAAGCACTGCTATCCATTTGCTGCCATACTGTTGCACTGTTAAGATTAGATAAAAGGGTTTAGAAAGCTCATAAATCTCAGTCAGATGTATGCTTGTGTGTATGCATGAGGAAAATATTTTCAAAAATATTTGCTGTTGTAGCCCATTGGATGCCTGTATTTATTATCTGATTTCTAAACGGACCTCATGGTGGCTGGGCCACACTGGAGATTTGAAAAATTCAGTTTCCTTCTTTATTCTCAGAGGTTTATCAAAGGACAGGTAGCAGGTAGCAAAAAGGCAAAAAGCGATACGCTCAATGTTTTATTCTGAAAAATACTCATCATTCTCTGAGTTGCTTTCAGGGTTGGCGATTGCTGTTTTGTAATAAACTTGAAACGAGTAGAGTACACTGGACCATACATTGTACACTCACGCTTAAGAATTTTTGCATTGATTTCAACTTTTTTTTTTTATATATTCATTTAGATTGAACCATATAGAATTTTAATAAACTATGAACTTCCTAATCTGCCTTCTGAAGTCATGTTCATTATTTGTTTTAAAAGAGTGATTTGTAGCTTAGTGCTTTCAAAAAGATTCATATTTTTATATGCATCATTTTTTTTGGTGTTTTTTTTTTTTTGTTTTGTTTTTTTTTTTTTGCTTTTCAAGGGTGTACATCAAGAAGTAAACTTCAGTCACCCAACTAGCACTGCAAACACTGCCGCAAACGTGGGTCATCTTTGGAATTTACTTACAATTGTGCCGTCCTCCCTGTTGGTTCATTGTAGCTGCTGTTCCTTTTTTCGGGGAAGATTTGTCTTTCTCACTGTGTCTTGTGCCAGTTTCTCTCATCTCCCGTTTTGGCAGACCCCTCTAAGAGGCCTAAATAGCCACATGTTTTACGGAAAGCTCAAATATTTGTTCCCTGAAAGTGGATTAGGCTTCTCATAATGCATTCATCATAACATGACTCGCCTTTGCTGTGGTGTTTGCAGTTACATTGCTTCAGTGTTAAATGATGTTCTCATGTGATGTCACCCTTATTTTTGTCAAATCCACTTAACACGAAACATATGTGGACTTTCACTTAAGAGTTGAATACTTTGTGTAATTTCTTTTACACACCTTTTGCAAGCCGATTCTGATCATTTTTTGATACTTGTGTTAGGGATAAGTAAACGCAGCTTTTCATGCTTGCTTATGTTGATTGTCAGTTGTATTAGTGGTCAGGCTAAAGTTAGTGTTCTCTTTTCATCGAGTGCCTGGTACAGCCGTCATCCCCTCGTATCGTCATATGTAGTCCAAATTTCTGCACCAGGCTTCAGAGGTGTGGAGAAAACCAGCAGACCTTGATTTGTTAATACACACGAATGTTTGTCCTTCATGTACACTCAATGATTCAACAACAGAATGTGATGTATTATTAAGTCAAAGAAAAGTCTGTGTAGATTGATGTTAAATGAGTGCTATTGTTAACTATTCATGAATTAAATATTTGGTGTTGGTACCAGGCAAGAGAAAAAGTACCAGATTATTTTTCCCAGCCTTAAACAGTCACTGACAGATTTAACAATGTGGTTGATCAGGATGAAGTATTGTCACAGTTTCTGTTTAAATGTTCTCTGTAGTAAAATTGCTTTGTAACAAGAGCTCCACATATCTGCAGACCAAGTTTTGTTTTTGTTTTCCTGCTCTGGGTTTAAATGCTGTAGTACTCGATGTGCAGGTGCAGCCATAATGGGATTGCAGTATATTACATGACCAGCAGGCTGTGTTGGTGGACTGGTTGAATGTGACTTCAAGTTTTGTTTTTTTAAATTTTGGAATTTCTGTCACAGGAAATATTTTGATTTTTTTTTTTTATCATAATACTGTAAATACATAACATAAAAGGACTGGCTCTACGGTTTGTTTGTATTCAGGTTCACATATTTTGGGTTACTTTCCTGTATATCATTACAGGGAAGGTAAGGTTGAAACAGTGTTTAATTTGGATTTTTTATTTTTTTCCCCCTCTGAGGATCTGCCTGACATGTAGTTCCCACTTTGAGGGAAGTTCATCTATCTGCATTTTTCAGAGTAAATAATGAGAAATAAATGTTATCTGTTGATGTTTCACCAACTGTGTGCTCCATATTTTCACCTTTGGGCAGAATCCACTTAATTGAAAGTAGCAGCGCATAAATACGAGAACAATCCTCCCACAAAATCACACCTAAAGTAGAAAGTACAGCTTGTCATTGTCAATGCAGGAAAATATTTCTATTATTATTAAACTAGACAATACCATCCTGTCTGTTATTGTGCAAACGTTTTATTGTTGCACCTCTTGACATGGGTGGAGTCATGAGCAGATTATGAAGGAGGCATAGTTAAAGTTTGCCTGATATTGAGGCGTGCCCGTGTAACTGGGATGACATTGTGAAACTTGTCACCCCCCCTCTGAGGCCAGAGGGATCTGATCTCATGAGATCACATCCCAGGGAGCCTGGGATCGACACTTCAATATATTTGTGGCTGCATTTATTTATTATGTTGCATATTTTTTTATTGTTATACTCACTGACTAATTATCTACCTATCGGACAGATTTCGTGACCAGTGACACTTTATCTTATTACCTCTAATGCCACCGTTTGAAACATACATGCACATAAACACATCCAAACAGATGAGTGACTTTTAATTTTTTTTTTTTTTTTCATCTGTTAAAACTGAGCAAGTTCACACATAATATTACATATTACATATTCATGCCTTTGGAGATAATCGTCTTCACTGGCTTTTACATTTTGCTCATGCAGGATTCTATACAGAACAACTTATACATTATCACACATACAATACAAATTGCACTCAGTTTTCTTATTAACTGAAAATACAGTATGCAATTGTTAAAATCTTCAAAAAGCTATGAGAATAACACACTAACACGTATATATGGACAAAAATAACAAAACAAAATACATTTTTAACTCCAATCATAAATACAAAAAAAACTATCTGTGAAAGCAACTTCTACTGGCTCCAGGTTCTGTACTTTATTTTACTGCATGTTGGCTAAAACACTGAAATGAAACGATATCTGTTTACACTGAAGCCGTGATGTGAGCTTGGTGTCAGTTCAGGGTGTTGAAGGCAGTGAACCCAAGTGACGATGACAGAGGTGAAGCTTGGCTTGGAACAGGATCTTCATCAGCAAACTCAGCGGAGAGGAAGACCGGCCGACTGACTGACAGAGCAATATATCTGTCCACTCACCTTCTCCTGTTTCTGTCAGTCACTGGCCAGCTAAGCAGAGAAACAGCTGAAGAAAGCTTTGAGAGAAAGTAGGCGAACACAAACTGGTGCGCAGCTATGACATCTGTGACGGCTGGTTGGCGGTCCAATCAGAGAGTTCCTTGGTGTAGCTTGGACCAAAAAGGTCAGTGTAGCCCTCAGGGTGCGGAGATGACGGGAAAGCATCGCCAGCACCTGCACGGCAGAAGACAACCGAAAAAGTCACACATTCACCACATAGATAAAGATTTTGGCTGCTTTCTGGAGCAACTAAAACTAGATTTTTCTGTTGTCTGCATACCTATTCATTGCTGAACATATAGTTATAAGCTACTTCATGCATGTTTACGTTTACAGTAATTGTGCCCTACAGTGCCAGTGATCCCATAGTGTGTGTGCTCGCCATCTTCTCTGCTCCCCAGTTTGGTTCCAGAGGTCGGCATTGCCTAAATGGTCCACTAGCTACGGCAGAAGAAAACAGGGCAAACCACACGACGTTCAGCCAGAAAAGATTCACTGCATCTGGTCAGTGTGTCAGGAAGTTAAGGGTGCGGTACCTTAAACACGGCCTCATTTTGTTCCTGGTCCTCAGGTTTGGCCTCCCACATCCCTGCACACAAACAGCAACAGTCATCCTCTAACAGGGAAGACGCAGCACATTTTAGAATAAATCTCCACAATGACCACTCACCATATGCTTGTGTGTTGCTATATATGTCATTGGCAGGGGTTTCCACCCTCTGCGGTGTGTCTGAAGCAGTTCTTGTTGTTGTGGGTTGCCAAGTGTGCACAGTGCACGTGTTGTCATCTAAGCTTGTTTGTCTTTGTTTGGGCCTACTCAAACGTAGCCCTGGGGGAGGGGGGGGGGGGGGGGGGGGGACAGCACTGTGAAAATATTGTATCTAAAAATATGTTTGTCTTTGAAATGATAAATAGGAGGTACCTCTCCTGCGCCTGTGTGTCTGTGTGCTGGGCAGCATCCTGTACACTCTGTAGGCATTGCTGCCTCTCTTCCTGCTGTGCTCCTGCAGCTCACAGATGTCCGGCAGGGAATTCAAGGCGCAGCGGAAATTCGCTTTCCATGTCTTGGGATCTGGTTTGTCTTTGCCCGGACGGTACCGTCCTGAGGTGGACAAGAGCAGCCAAACGTCGTTATGAATTATACCTCCATCAAAAAACGACATTCTTCTCTCCAAGACCGAACGTCAGCAGTAGTTCATGAATTGAGATAGTAACTGGGTTAGATATGAATGCTGATAACGACACACAAAAAAAAGTTGGAGTTTGTTTAGTTATTGCATCAGATGAGTAAATATTTCAGGGCTGAATGATGACGTAAGTTAAAGTGTCTGTATTAGGTGGCAACGATTCTGAACGCCTAACGCTGGCTAGCTTGGTTTGAGTTTCAAGCCAATTTCACCTCTGACCACACCCAGCGTGACTGATGGCTGTGCTTGGCTGTGGTCAGAGGTGTCTTCTGTGGCATCTGTGGTTACACACAACTATATTCTTCACTGCAACAAAGTGAGAAGTCAATTCACTCGAGTTCAGAAAAAACAGGACATTATTGTAAATGTCAGAATATTTAATTCTTCTTTTTCCATTCCAACAAAAGGGCCTAAATTGGGGGCAAGCCTGAATTTTTCAGATAAGCATAACTTCTGCATGTAGCAGTCTGAAAGTAAAAACCGAAAGTCCACAGGAAAACGATTTCCTTGTCTAAAAACAAAAGAATCACTTGATGACACATATCGCTAATTGGTTTATAAAGCTTTATACGTAACTGCTAATAACTGTCTGTTCAAATGTATAACTGGTTTAAAAAAAGTTTCTGCGTGAGTTGAAGGTATATGATTGTAAATGAATACGATTATGTCATTCAGGGAAATTATGCATTAACTGTGTACACAAGTTTTGAATTTTCCCAAAAAGACACTAGCATAAAATCTTTTTTACAGCTACGCGATTGGCCGCTCATACGCTGTATGCTTTGGACCCCTTTCAACACTTTCATCAGCCTTCGCTGTCATAAATCATTAAAACAATCCATTAAAGATCAGCAGGCCGGGCCATTAGTTTAGGTTTGTGTCAAAGATGATTTGAATTCCTCAAACCTTCACTTTTAAATAATTCTGCTCACTATTCTTCTGTTTGTCATAATAATAATGATGATATTACTTTGAACTTGATGACTTTTGAGCTGTCCTGTTGAACTTTGACTGCAACATGATCTGCCTGCTACATTCAAAGCAACTGGACTGAAACTTTCCCATGTGATGTGATGCAGCTACAGTCACAAACCGTGACTTTCCCAAGATAGAAATATGTCATCGGTTATACGTGTGTGATTTTATGTGAATGTGCATTTGAGGGCGTGTGTGTGCGCGCACCCATGTAAACAGAAGCAACAGCATCAGGAGAACACACTGCTTACAAGCAATAATTAGATTCAAGATATCTTCATTACTGTCTTGATTTGTGCTTGATGGTGAGTTTTAATCTCGTGAACATTTATAAAACAGACATTTTGGCTACAACCGGGTCAGAAAGGTCCTACAAATGAGCTGAGTGTTTTTTTCCCACTGTTCTCAGCTTTCGTCCTTTTATGCTCAGTTTGGGATGAACTGCCATTACAGGGAGATGCATGTATTGGTTTTACACATAAATCTGTTTTCGTCTGCTAGCTATCCTCCCTGATAATGTTTAGATTTATTTGGCATCCACTGCGGATTTTATCCGGGTTTGTAGTTCTGAGGAATGCTGTAAATCCAGAAAGTCAATTACTGAACAGAACAACCACATCTGCTCTTCTTGTAGGAGGTGTGTGGTCGAGTTTCATTGAGGATGGTTGATGCTTGATTTATTTCCAAAATGGACATTTTGATTTTAGGTAACATCTATAAATCTTTTTTTTTTTTTTAAGTGTGTAAATTCAATAAATGATACACTTTTCTGACCATGATTATTCAACCAGTATTGTAATTAATTTAACAATGATCCAGTAAAACCTGTTTTAACTGACACCAGGTCTAAAGTATTTGTTTTCTTTTTGTAGTTTGACATGTCTCTCAAAGCATGAAAAGTATCAGGCAAAGATTTGTACATAAAGAGCAGCGGATGGAGCAGACAAGTCACAAACGTATACATGTGGGGCTCCTACCAGTGTATATCGCCCAGCTTCTGAAAAGTGTAGCATCTCGGTCGATACTCCAGCCATGACGAGCAGCATGTGTCCACGGGATTTGGAAGACTTGTGCTGACTGGAACAAAGTACAGGAAAATAGCATTCAGCTGGTTACATTACTGACTCGCTCTCGACAGGAAAAGTGTTTTGCACACAAAGGTATCTGTATGTGTGTTTGGGTTGAAGAGTGAGATGGAGACGTCTACCTGATCCAGCCAGCTGACTCCTGGATACTTTCCAGACTGAATCTGCTCCTCCAGCCACGGCCTCAGCCTCAGCCGGCCTGGTTCCTGCATGCTGAGGTCCAAGTGTCAGATTTGCACAGAGGTGTCTGCTATAGATTGGTAAGAAACAACAGTTTCGGTAGCAGCAACATAAGAATTATTATAAGCTCAAATTAAATCAAAGGTTACTCTGGGACCTTTGCTCCTCCCTTAGATTCTTCCAATCAAAGGCCTCACAGTTGGGACAATCCCTTAAGTGGTTCCTCCAGTTACAGGAAGCACCGTAAATACTATACTCCTCATAAGTGAGATAAAGAAAGTTCCCTCAGTGTGACTGAAGATATTCTCTCACACAGAGCGTCTTTGCACAGGTTTTTAATCGTAAGCTGAGTTTATAAAGCTGCACACACCAGTGAATCACAGTCATTAGAGCTGTGGTTTGTTGCATCTAATCCTGGCACATGCGCGTCACCCTGATGGAAAGCAGCATTAAAATATGTGATGATATCTTTCTTGGCTTTGTGCGAGCACTGAGGCGTTTTCACACAAAACCAGCAGATGGTAGCAGAGTTGATACTGCATGTGAGATGTCCACTGCGCCACATAAACCTCATCTCACGTAAGTCTTAGTGAAAGAACTATCATCTCTGTGAGCCTCCGTTAACAGAGCTAACTGTTTTTAATTGTTATATTAGAAAGAATTAAGATTGCTACTGATTAAGTTGTCTTTGTTTTGAACTTCTCACTTGGGATGACAGGCTCGTCTGCTGGGTGACAGTAGTGTGTCTTTCTGCGGAAGTACCTCAGCGGTTCCAGCGAAGAGCTATGAGGAAGTAATTTCAAAACTCAGAGCTGCATCATTGTTGCTTCAGACAGAGTTCAGCCAGTTTCAACACAACTTTTAAAGATTTGTAACCAATGAAAAGAAATTACAACATTTTGTTTCTGTAATGACTCCCCAGATCAGCTTAAGATAAGGAAGAGCTTTAATTAATCTTTCAGACAGGTTGTTAAAATTAACTTGAAAATCACAGAACGTCTTATGTCTTTTGAAAAACACATGTATTCATCATGATTTATGGAGACTTGAATCTGAAAGGCAAGGCCCATTTATTCACATTGCGTCATTTGAAATACAGAAACATGAATTGCCTCATTGTTTTGTCTTGTTAGGAAGCACACATTAAAAAAAGTCTGTTCTCACTTCATGCCATCTCAAAACTGTACACCATCCTGAAGTACTGATTTCTTCGACTCAACAGCAAAAAAGAGAAAGAACAGCATTCTTAGAAAAACGCAATAAGACAAGTCAGAAAGAGTTAACTCAGTTCAGTCGTATAATATTTACATCATCAGGAGCATTTGGATCTGCTTTAATTCAAAAGGGCCATAAAAAATGCCCATTTGTTACAAATTTGAAAATTATTATCCTTCTTTCACATTTTCACAAACATACCATTACTCTCTTCAGCCATGCTTCTTAAAAATAAAAAAAGAAAACTCATTATTAAATACTTTGATAGCCACTCTCTGTGATTACCATCGTAGGCGGGTCAGGAGAGATCAGAGAGCCAAAAGGGAAACCTTGGCCACCCTGCGCATTGCTCATGAACCCTGAAGTGACTGAAGGATTTTTTGTGGATGAATCCAGTGGCCCATTGTCCAAATGTTCCTCCTTCTCACCACATTTCTCGGGGTTAAGAGAATCAGGCTGTTCCACCAAACTTTGAAATGCCTGATAATCGTCAGTCACTTGGGGGAGTTCGAATGAGCCACCAGGCATACAGTTGTAGAAGGGATTATCATCACATACAACGGCCATGTCACGTTTTCCATGTAACTGACCCCTGACCCTTGAATCGAAGCTTTCAGTCCAAGGCTCAACTTCGGAGGCGGCGTCACCGGATGTTTTGCTGATGCCACTTGAGCAGGAGGACAAACTACACTCTTCTGCGCTCAACAATCGGCCAGAATCTGCGTTGCACGGCTGATATGACATGTTTGATGGCATTAGAGACGAAACTATCTGCGGCAGACAAGGTGGGACTTGTTGGTTGGGATTAGTCCCTGAGTCACCCTCACTAGCATGGTAATCAGAATCACAAACCAGAGAAACCTGTGTTCTGACTTCGGAGCTGTCTGCCGCAGTCTGGCGCGGGCAGTTGGGAATGAGAATGGAGTAGGTTTTATTGTCTAAGCCTGTTGATTGAGAACTCGTGTCATCATCAGCTCTTATACCACCAAAATTGTCAGGGATTGAGAACAAAGCTCTCTGATGGTTGGGTCCTGTGGGCAGGATGGCGGGAGGATGTGGTCCTGGGTTGATGTTGGGGAAAGCTTTAAGAAGGGCTTCCTGAACTCCGGCTTTGATATCAATGGATGCCGTGTTAGCATAACTGAGGGAAGAGGACTCAGTGCTATTTCCACTATTCTCTTGAGTGCTTCCACTGCTGCTGTCTGTGAGCAACTCCTTCATCCTGAACAGAGAAATGAGCCACATAAAATACTGATTTAATCACGCAGCGATCCTTAAGGAAATGAGTTGTGATGCTGGAGCACAATGCAGCCGCACTCACCATGGTTTGTTGTCATCTGGCACAAGACGCTCGACACAGGCAGGGGAGAAGATGGCTGACTCCGGCATCAACAGCTGAAACAGGAATGAACGCCATTAAAACAGCACTTCTGAGACATCTCGGTTAAATCTAATGGATTCAATGCCAACTATTTTTTTTACTTGTTTCCTTCATGTTTTTGAAAGGTTTAAAGCTGCAGTCCTTAAAGTGCACTGACTCATTAAACTCACTGAGCTGGCTTCCTGCTTTTGTCTGTTTGTTTGGTCTGCAGCCAAACAAGGCTGTGATGTTTTGATTGTAAGTAATGCAAATGCAATATAATTGCTTGCAATGAGCAACTTTCTCTCTCCTCTGAATTCCTCAGTAACAATGAAAACAAACAGCTAAAGAAGTAACTGAATAATGGTGCAGTGAATCTGTGAGTCTATTGCTGGAAAAAAAATTGTGTGATTACGTAAAATAAAAACTAAAAACTGGTCAGAATTCTTTGGTCCCATTTTATATCACTATGTCTCTCACCTGTTTGTTACAGTGAAGCATTGTATGAAGATTTGGATTTGGACCTTTGGAAATTATGTCCCACCATTGTGTCTTCAACCTAAGATCACATGTACACAAAAACAAAACAAAACAGTGAAATGACAAACGATGCACAGAAAATGAACGATGAACAGAGAGAAGAGGTTGTCAGTCTTTTATCTGTGTCACTTACTTTACATAACAGACGAATATACCGCTGCTGATTAGGACTGCAGCAATACTGAGGACGATGATGAGAGCCAAGAGTAAGATCTTAGAGGAAGCAACTGTGAATAAACGTTTGGTGTGAGCGAGAAAATCACTCAAGTTTTGTACAGAGGTCACAACACAGAGAGATAATTAACAGAGAATAATATAATGTAGTAATTTTTAAAGGAACTATAACTGATTCAGCAATAATGTCCATTAAAGACATTCTTTCCTTTTCTTGTTTAAAATGTGTTTTTTAAAAATAGCTTTGACACAAATGCAGCCTTTTGGCTGTGTAACTAGCACAGTGACAGCTGATTGATGATCTTTGATTATTTCAGAAAAGTCATAGTCGGTTGTGGTCCTTAAAATTACAAACTACATTTAAATTACAGTAAATAGTGTATCAAAAATATATGTTTTGTTATATTTTAATATTCTTATTCAGCTGACGCATACATATGTACACTGTACTGTAAAAGTAGATAGACTGTAGAGGTGATACTTACGGGTTGTGAACTCCATTTCCTCACTACTGTCGCTGTACCTGTTACTCTCAGAACAGAGCATTTTCACGCTGACCACATATGTTGTACTTGGCTCCAATTCTCGGCCGTCTATTGTATAGATACTCAGTTTTCCACGGAGAGATGGTGGGACAGCTTTAGTGTGCACCTATGGAAAAAAAAATGTAGAAATAAAAAAAAAAAATGAAATGCTTCCAATACGTCCACACCTCTGGGACAATGTCCTCGCAGTGCAGAATTTACTCCTACCATTGTTGTGTCTCCCTTTTTGTGGTACAACACATAAGTCTGGAACATCGGCTGGTAATATTCCACATTGTTTGTTTTCCATAGGACTTCAAAATTCCCATTGACTTCTTCTACTGACTTGAGCGTTGGGGCTTTGGGCTTAACTGCAGAGCAAAGTGAGAGAAGGTTATTTTATCTAATTTCTTTTTGTTTTGCTGGATCCTTCTGTGTCTTGCAACTGCAGATTTATAGTCAATTTCTAAAATAAATAAATGAAAAGAATGAACTTACTGCTCTGGTTGATGCCGATAAGTTTGGACTCCACGCTCTCTCCTTCTTTCCAAATAGTTGCTATATGATACTCCAAAATAACAATGATCATTTTGATTTTGCAACAACACTTTGTGCTTTCACACGTTTGGGGAATGCACCGCTCCATCCTGTGGGAACACAAGACATTATACAACATGCTTAGATTATACTGAACATTGACAGAGGCTCCTTCATCTTTTTATTTTAATATCGCCTATAAGATGGTGACTCAACTAAATTGTACGTGTTAGTGTAAAAACTCAGCTCAGGGATACGTTATTTTGTTTCAAAGACTGGGCTCTAACTGGAAACAACAACTCACCTTGTCTTATCGTCCTCCACCACCAAAGTCAAATTATATTCCGAGCAGTTTTGCGCTTCAAACTGGCAAAACATGTGGTCATCCAGGTCGTTGGTGCAGTCCAGGTTCAGGCTGGTTTCATTTCGATCTCCTACACCCAAACAACAATCACCTCAGATTTAGTGAGATCAAATTGTGAGCCATTAAACAAAAAATGTAAAACACGTCCACTTACCAAGCACAGCCGCCGCAGTTGCAACACTCCCAACAACGAGCAGAATAAGAAACATCTTTTCGACAGCTGACCTGAAAACAAACACAATTCAATTTGTTTTTAATTATCGTTATCTCTAACGCGACAATGGAAGCGTCCACGACTCCAGATTTTTAACCTGTTAAAACGGTGAAATGGTCGGGTTCCTTGGGAAAGAAGTTGTGAGCCGAGCTACGCCCAAGCTGTCGGAGCTGCCGGAGTTTGTTGCGTGAGCAGAATGTAATGCCAGATTCTTCCTGATCTGGGAAGCTGTTACTGGAAATACTGCGCCAGTAGATCGGGGGAAGTGCGTCTCAGTCCTGCCACTCCAGGGAAAACAGCAGGCAGCAAAAGTGTTTACATTAAAAACAAACAAACAGATAACAAAAAAATAAAAAAAATAAAAAATCTCCACACAATTTCAGTTCAGAGAATTCACCAAATTTTTTTTTTTTTTTTAAAGAGTGCTGTTTCAGTCTTTGGTTTGGTGGATGATGCGCATAAACGCACAATTGTGGCGCAGTCCTGAAGGTCAAGCTCTGTTAGTTTTCATGCTCTTCAGCTGTCGACCGGACAGATATGACTGCATATTTGCATTTGCATTCGCTTGTATGACTTTGTCCAACACGGAGTGACGCAAGAACACAGAAACTCAGAAATATTTGGAAAGCCATGAGCCGGATGTGGCAGGGGGGAAAAAAACAACATCTGGCTCTGACGTTTAGAGATGGAGAGATTAATCTAATCAATAAGTCCAGTGTGTGGATAGTGAAAGTATAAAATCCAGTGTGGAATAAGTTTCCTGAGTAAATGGACTTGGTGCTGACGTCACGCATTGTTTTCTGCTCAGTCATAGTTATACAGAATATAACTGATATGTGAACATCTTCTGTGGCTCAGAAACACGTTGCAGAACAGGTGCATTTCGCAAATGAACTTCATGTTCTGCCTTTTGTGCATCTAAAGAGGAAACTATATATGGATATTTTTCCGTTCTCGTATTACCTCCCTGCTCCAAGAGCTAAGCATGGGAATCTGCAGAAAGGAGGGCAATCACTGAAACGTTCAAGTCCAAAACCTTTCAGATAAGTGGGCCAAATCGAAAGATTTCCAAAATGAGTTTTATCCTTTTCATGATGCACTTAAGGCCTAATGACTAAATAATGTTCTGATGTCAGTGGCCTTGAGTGACACACATCGTACTTTTGGGTTTTAAAGTGAGCCCAAAGTAATTTATTAGTATTAATCTGAGATCTGAGCGGGCATAATGGCACCGATAGAATAAAGTACACTGGCTTCAAGATTACTTTAAAGGTTTTATAATTGCTATTTCTTGTTTCGTTTTGTTTTGTTTTGTTTTTTGTATTTAAATATAATTTTTTTTCCTACACTATATTGGTCATTTCATATTGCTCCTGATTTGAGTAGGATAACTTTCTAAAGTCTTACTTTGGAAGTCTCAGGCCGGATGTAGCAGGTGGTTTCCGGTCTGTTCGTGGCGGCTCAGCGGGAATGAAGATGTCTAACTCAGATTTTAATAAATCATCTAAAGCTTGGATCGCGCTGAGACGGCTTGACAAAAACGGTTAGTAGTTTTCTGTCATTTTCTTACTTTTTATTCATCTATTATTATTTTTTTTTTTTTTTACTTTACAATCAGTGATGAGGTTTTTTCAGCCACTGATAAGCCTGAGTCTCGTATCCAAGGCAACCAGCCCTCTCATCCAGCCCATTGATGAAAATGGGGGATGCTGTTCTCTCTCTCTTTTTTTTTTTTTCCTCACATTACGGTGTAAATCAAAGTTATTCTGAGTTTAGCGTTTTAGTCTTTACCACAGTGAATGAGCAGGTGCAGCTGATAAAGATCTCATCCATAAATAGAAATGAGGAACAGCTGCATTTGACTGTTGAGTGTTATGAGCTTATTTTCACACCTCTGAAGGCAAACCAAAGAGAGTATGGCGTGAACTACTGATGGTTTGCCAGTAAAATACTTCCGCTTCTTTACTAAAATGTTAAGGTTAATAATTAAAGCTCATATGTATGGATGTTTGTGTTAATAAGGCATTCATAATGTGTAAGAGAGTCAGTTCTGCACCTGTACATGCTGATAAAGGATAAAGCATTCATGGGTTCATGGTGGAAAATGTGAACTGTTAAGGGGCTGATAAAGTTTATTTTTGTTTTATAATAACCCATTAAAATGGCAGCTATATGCCTGACATGTCTAACAACATATAAAATACTGATTAATGATATTTACATTGGCTGGTCTTGCCACAAAATTCGCAGATCACAGGTCAGCCAGTTCCTTTCTTGGTGTATCTGCTCCGGAGGTTTAGAGTTTCCACATCTTAAGTTTCATATTGGACCGTGACTGGCCTCTAAACTACTTTAATAAATGAATCATTGTCATGATGTCTTACAGCACTTTTCCAAAGGCCATAAGGTCAAATGTTTAATCGTGTGTCATCCTGGCATTATATGTGTTGTAGATGGCAGAGTGGTGGCTCTTCGAGAAGTGTCCATTCCTCCAGCGGCTGATGTCAGCGTCACTACAAAGGTCTGAAAGTGGTCCTCCTGTTGTTTTACACAGAAACAGAATGTAATACGTTTAAATGTATAGACCTTGAACAAACAATGTACAAATGTAGAGGTAAATTTGCTGTTAACTCTAATATGCTCAGTCATTCAATTATTCGTGTTCAATCTTTAAAAAGAAAACAATGAGAACGTGTTTAAAAAGTGTTTGACTTTTTGCACTGTTTCTTTCACACATCATTTTATATTGTCTCTCTCTCCAGATCATCATTACCACCTTTGGGCTGAACTCTTCTGATATAATTTTCAAGGTTTAGTTACTAATTTCCCCCTCTGGCAACAGTGTCCTCAGAGAATACAGCTTTTGTTTTAAAATGAAACTACCACTATGACGTTAGAGTTGTCAGAAGCACAGTGATTTGAATACCTTTGGCTTTTATCTGTGTGCAGATAAGGAACCACCGTGGCTTTCTGATCACTGTGAACAGCTTACTCCCCGCCAACAACAAACACATGTGAGGATTATTACATTTGGATGTTTTGTTATATATCGATTGAATACATTTATTAGCACTAACTGATGCTAACTGGTAACATATATTTTTCACCGCAGGCCTTATGTCCTCGAGGTAGCAAAGACATTTCAGCATGGTAAGAATGACGTCAATAATGTCTATGAAAGGTTAGGGTTAGGGTTAGGGTTTCTTCAAGATCTAGAGAGGAGCCTGTTCTCTTGGCTTCAATAACAAGCCATTTAATCACACACTTTAGATACAAACAAAAACTATTCCAAAACTGCTATAGTACATATGACAGCTGCTTCAGAAATATAGTATTATCATTTCAGTTTTTTGTATATTATAATATAACCTGGGGAAAAGCCTTTTGACTGTGACCAACTCTTATTTTCATTGTCCCTAGTGTGTCCCAAGCCCAGAACCATTCCCATGACTATGATCAACAAGAGCATGAAGACCCGACTGCAAACTATTGACAGGAGGGTAGGGCGCAGAATAAGTAACTACCAGTGGTTTGGTAATGGCAGAGTTTACAGGATTGCTGGGAGGCAGTAAAATTTGTTTGTGTGAATAGATGTGAATAGAACAGTTAACACTTAAGACTTAACTATGAATAGTTACGTGTTTTGTAACAATCATGGTTGTGTTTGCCTGCTTTGTTATGAATACTATAATTTCTGCTCGACCCTTAAGTTAGTTTAAAGCCTTGTTATTACTTGTCAGAAGATGACTTCTACTGTTTTACTACAGATTCAGAGATTGGAGGAGCTTCTGCCTCAGATCAAACTGAGACGCACTGAAAAACTAAGCCAGGTATTTTGACTTTTAGACCTTCCCGAACAGAGGACACGATGCTAAGCAGAGCCGTGTTTACAGTACGATTGTAACCCTCGCTACTTACTCCTGATAGCATTCACTGTGGTTAAATGAATTGTATTGTTTGAATTACCGTAGTTAAATATATGTTTTCACAGATATATGTTTATGGTTCTATACATCCAGTTCCTCATGGCCTGTCTGTCTTATTTTAGGAGATTGAATGTCTCAACCAGAAGTTGAGGTTTCTTCAAAAAAGAATGCAGGTGAGACAGTTGAACATAATAAGAAATGGCAGAGCCATTATTTTAAGTGACTTCTTATTCCAGCCGTTTGTGTGGTATCTGCATCCATCAATCTAACTGTATTACGTTTTCATTTTGTCCTCCTGCTCTGTTACAGGTTGCTGACTCTCATAGTTGGAAGGGGGTGCTATCCAGGGCCCCCTTGTGGTAACCTGGTGGACAACATTTCCAGCTGTTTCTCTACTACATGAATTATTTACAGTAGACATGATCAACACTAGATCAGGGTGGATTATAATGTCACTGACAATTTGGTGTACGTTGTAATAAAGCGTATCTCACCCACTGATCAGCGTGTCTGAACTTCAAATATGTTGAACAGTGAACAGTAGTTGTCACAGAAAATGACAGAATCCATTCAAATTATGCAGTTAATAAGTCAATAAATAATTGACTGTGTATGGGTGGGGGAATTTCCTGTCAACGGTTTTACAGACATCTAATTTAGTATTGAGATCTGTGAAAAAAAATGCCTTTTGGGCTTTAGGGAATTTTCTGCTTCAATTTCACAAGTGGTCCCTGGTGTAAAATGGCAGCCAGGCCCAGAGGTCAAATAACACACCCATGGTATGTTCAAGATGAGCCATTTCTATTAAAATGACAGGAATTTTTCTTTTTTTCCCCCATTATTGTAAAAATCAATTATTAGACACAAAATGAGCACAAAGGGGGTGACTCAAAGGTGCAAAGGAGAAATGAAACTACACACTGCATTAGATTTTTAATACAGCATGTTACACAATCAAATACAACTGAAGATGGTATTATAAAAAGATTCATATAAATAAAGATTATATATATATCTCACAACAGATGGTGGAAAAGGATGCCCTAACCATTTCTGTTGGAAGCCATTAAAAAAAAAACAAATCTTTAAGAGTCACAACGATATTAAAGGGAAATTACTGGCAGGTAAAAAATGTATGCTCCCAATACATTACTATTCCTAATCCGACTTTCTCTTTGAAACACACATCCCTAATGTTTTTTAGAAAATAGAAATCATGAGTCCTTGCCAGCTGCTCAAACATCCAGCAGGTGGCGGTAGCTGCCGGAGACTCTCCGTCGGCCGGAAGCTCAAACAAAAGAAGAAGAAGTTCCGTCGCCTAGTGAAGAAGTAGATTCAGAAAATGAAGTCAAACTTACATTTAAGATTGTTTCTGTAGTCTGACTGGCAGTCATTGTTTTTTACATTTGCACTTTGGCATATTTGGTTATATCTTTATTAGACTATTATTATTACTATTATTATTATTATTGACACATTTAGCTTTCAAACCGCGCGCTCTGTGAGATGTTAGCCTGTTAGCATGTTAGCTCGGCTTCAGGCCCAGACCGGACAAAGATGAGCAAAAGGTGAATTTCTTCGGCTGGTCGCAGGCTAAATGTCTGTGAGACGGGCTCTGGTGGACTGTGCCGTGTTGTCTGTACAGGACAGCTGTTTGTTTTATCCCTGCTGCAAAGGCTGCTTCTCAAGGATTGATGTGGAGCAGCAGGACAGGACGAGGTAAGAGCACAAACATCCAGCCCGTCAAAAGTCTTCTGCTGTTCTGACTTTGGAAAATATCTACAAACTCAAAATCCAACGTAGTGAGAACTTCACCCATCTTTGACACTTTACCCCCCAAATATATCTTACAAATTAATAGATCAAAGCATGTATATAAGTCATTTTTTAAGAAAAAAAAAACAGTATGTAATGTTACATTACAGTTTAAAATGCCTTGTTTTTAGAACATTTATTGTTGAACTGAGCATTAATAAAGAAAAAAAAATACTATTTTTCTAAAAAACAAACACAAAAAAACCTTTACCCAGAGTCCATCCCATGTAAACTTGAAAATGATTAAATATTTGTGCTTTACTAACCTGAGATCAGATGTAGCTTAAAAG
Organism: Echeneis naucrates; assembly: GCF_900963305.1. NCBI lineage: Eukaryota > Metazoa > Chordata > Actinopteri > Carangiformes > Echeneidae > Echeneis > Echeneis naucrates. The sequence continues at coordinate 21,893,953 of NC_042513.1, read as the reverse complement.
AAATAGATGAAAATCGTTGATGCACAATATGACACGTGGTCTGTCCACTACAGATGCAGATGTGCCAGATGTGGTTACAGCTGTGTACGGGAGCAGGTCGACTACAGGTATCGTCTGTCACTGACGGTGGCCCACCACACATGTATCTTTGGAGTAACAGTATTTGGGACCTGCCTCAACCCATTCTTTGGTATCCATGCAAGTGGATTACGGAGGTGAGCTGAGAATATTTTGAAATAACTACTTGTTCTGTTGACTGGTTAATTTAGTATTTTGATTTTGAAGCATGCACATCATTCTCTTTTTAGTTTTCTGATCAATTTTTTGTCAGCAAATTAAAGGTATCTTTAAATCACTCAGTTCAATCGTCAGATCCTGTTTGGATGTATCTGAATCACCACATTATTTAACTCTTATATTGGAGATTGTACACACACAGGTTTAGTTTTATTTATGACCTCATGAGATATCAACATATTAAGTTTTGGTCTAGTTTCTGTGTAGAGTGCTTCAAACATAGAATGATCTGGACCTGGTCTGCACAGAATATTTCTACTGAACTGTTGCTGCCAAGTTTGGTGATACAGCTATAAAGCAAAACGTATTTTAGCCCTTTTTAATGAGGGATTTTTCAAAAGCTCATCTTTTATCCTGCTATGTAAAAAGTTGAAGCTGCCACCCTGTGGCCTGACCCCAGATAAGCGGATGAAGATTGTGGTGTGACTTTTTGTTGTTTTTGTCAATTGGTAGATTGGTGGAGAACATGGATGGGCCGGTTGGAGCACCAACTAAAGCCACACTCTTGATGAAGGCTGTGAAAGACTGTTTCATTGGAAGACATTTCATTTTTGGTATAAAGGTACTAATGCTTTTGGGTATTACATATAATAGCTTGTGCAAGGCATATTTTAATACTAATGCTGATTTGAACCACAACTAAACTAAGTGTATTCGAGAAGACATTTCTAAGCTATTATAATTAAAGCTAGAAATAAATAGTTTAAGCCTTAACTGTGATTTGTGCGGCTGTGCATTCCAGTTTTACTCCAAAAACAGATAAATTCATTAGTGTTTGTGACATATTAACTGGAAAAAAAACTTTTCAATTTATCAAATAATTGTTTCTCCTCTTTACCTGTACAATATATGTGTTTGGTTCAATTTTATTTGTTCAATGCTGTTTGATTCAAAGCATCACAAATTTAGTTTGTACCCTGAAGGTAACTGGAACAGAAAGTGGGCTCTGGTTTGGAGGGTCGGGGACAAATGTCTCCAGCGGTAGACCCCAGTTTGTCGCCAGTCAGATGATTCTCCCCAAAGCCGCAGGCAACGGAGCCTTCACAGTAGTCAGCTATTATCAAATCCTTCTTCAGAGAGCTGCAGAGTACGAGCTGGGAATGATGGACCCCAGCAAAACCTGCAGACCCCCAGAAACAACCCTGCTGTTGGCTCCTCATCAATCCCAAGAAAGCACCTTCAGCTATACATTTTCTGCCTCACGTCTTCTTTCCCTGTCACTGCAAAGGTAAGGAGCTGCAGACCACTACTCAAATGAAATCAAATCAAATCAGATTTATTTGTATAGCGCCAAATCATAACAAAGTTACATCAAGGCACTTTACACATAGAGCAGGTCTAGACCAAACTCTTTATAAAATTAGCAAGCACTTGGCGACAGTGGCAAGGAAAAACTTTCTTTAAGAGGCAGAAACCTCGAGCAGAACCAGGCTCGGGGGGGGCGGCCATCTGCCTTGACTGCTTGGGTTGTGTGTGAGTGAGAGAGATAGATAGGCATTGGGGGGAGGGTATAGGCAGGAACATGTTGCTGCATGAAGTTCATGGAGTTGACCCTCTTCCCCCTCATTACTCTTATCCTCATAATAAAAAGTATTTGATGACCGGCAGAGACTTTGGGAGCCAGACAGAAATTAGTCATCAGTGGGTTTTGGTTTGACTAAAAAATTTGAAATGAAAGTAACAACAGCATATTTTCTTTTCTGTGTAGATAGTGGATGCAAAGTTGAGACTCTGAAATGGAAAAAAGAAACATTTAAAATGGGATGAGCTTGTCTCGCTGTGTACAGTCTAGCATGCTCAAAATTACACCATGCTTATGTTCTGGAAATTCTGAAACCCACTCTCTGTTCTTTTCTTCTGCAAAGATGCCAGGCTTTTTTATAATATTAATATATATATGATATATATATTTTATAAAGATGTGTGATTTTTTTTAAATATATATATATATTTATTTATTTATTTATTTTTCAGATTTATTGACATCTATTTTTCTTTTTTTATCCAGATCACAGCACGGAGACAGCATTCTTACTCCGACCCCTCCGTGGCAACAATCACTGGGGCTAGTTACTTCGTCAGCGGAGCAGGAGGAAGACTGTAGCTCCCAGGTCAGTGCAGATGAGAACAGCCTACAGGTAGCCAAAAATAAAACCCTGCATCATGTGCTGGGAGGCTTCAAGGAGAACCAAAAAGTCACAGAGGAACGAACGCTGTCAACCCTTTTTTCTCCAGATCATTGCTCTTACAGCACTCCATCATTTTCCAAAAATCAACACACATTTACTGGTGAAGCTGTTGCAAACAGTCCCATTCTTAATCCTTGGTTTAGTCCCTCCGAGTGTGGGCAAGAAATTGTTTCACCACTCGGCTATAAGGGGAAGTTATTTTCTACAAGTCAACTCACCAAAACATTTTCGTCAAGCTCCTTGGCTTGGGAGGATTTGCCTTTTTCTGAGAGTCTTTCAGAGTTTTTGTGTGAGAAAAACAAAGAATTTGACATTGTTGGTGAAACAAAGCCATGTCGAAATGTGCAAAATCAGAGCAAAACAGTAAAAAGCAATCAGGAAATTGGAACACAAGACAAAAACATGTCAACTGTATCAGCTGTTGTTTTTGAAAGCAACACCAAGATAACAGCGAGCCAATCACGACTGCTGTTGGATATCACTAATACCCCAGCATCGACCACTGAAGGTGAGAGGCATGATCTATCTGGTAGGGTATGCAGAAACTCGGTTGGATGCGTAAACAAGAGTAAAACCAGAAGCTTTTGTTTCCACCAACATCATCAGAAGGATGAAGAAACAATTTCTCTGTCTCCAGAGAACGAAGGAGAGCAGCTGGATACCTATGACTGTTCAGCAGACCTATTCAGTAGCTCACCTGTGAGTGATACGGACACAAAGACGCTCAACCTAAATGTGGAAGCTACCAGCATGACCACAGATTTTTCCCCACCACTTACCACTCCAGACAAACAGCACCTAACAAGTGAAAATGCTAATGGCCCACATGCAACACCAAACAAGCAGATACTGAAAATGAATAAATGCATGAATGGAGACAGTTTAATTCCATCAGGCACACAAAGTCTTGAATTCATGCCTCCTGCTCAGTCCACCCCAATTGTAAAAGTATGTGTTGTGTCGGATTCTCCTGTCTCCTCCTCAATGTTTGGTTGTGAATTGAGTTCACCACAGAGTCAAGATCTGTGCACTTTGTCCAGCGATCTGCCTGAGTTGAACAGTAAAAAGCCAGCGAAAATCATTCCTTCTGTGTGTAAACGGAAACGGCTGTCCCAATGTGGGACCGAGTCTACTAAAGAAAACTTGGTATGGAACACAACATCCAGCAGACACAACCACAAATTTACCCCAAAAAAGAGTTTCTGGAAACCAGACAAGCATAAAAATCAACCACTGGCTCAGCAGCACCTGAGGAGAAGGGTTATTAACCTAGGCTCTACAGTCAGGATTAACCACCAAGGGGACTCAAGTTTTTGTGATGTAACTGCTTGTGATTATGAAGACAATGAAGTAATTGTCCCTCCTACTCCTGCAAAAACAAGAAGAAAGCAAACCGAGAACAGCAGCAGCAGCAGCAGCCATGTCAGTTGTACTTGGAAAGCTGAACAGAGACTTGGAGTTAGTTGTAAAGAAAATGTTTTGGATCTTTATTCATCATCACAGACAGGTCTGGGACAAAAAGGGAGCTGTGACAGTGAGATTGTTGACGAGGGGTGTTTGAATGGATCAAACGGCTACCTCTCTGATAATGAAAACCAGACATGTGATTGGTCTAGAGATCTATTCTCCAACTCCATGTGAGGGGTTTGCAAGATGTACCAAGATGTGTTTCAGCTGTCCCTCTGCCCATTTTTATGAACGCACCATCTAGGTGATGAATTTATTTTTATTTTATTTTATTTTATTTTTTGGCCTTTTGAATGTATAAAATGAAAATATGAAAAATTAATTGTATGCACATTTTGCACAAATATTCACTTTGACTCAAAGATAAACTGACAATATTCTGGCGGGAAAAGTCATCATTCAAGGCTATGCTGACCTTATGTTCTCGTGAATGGAATATGTCAGAATCCCCTGAGTGAATTTCAATACATCTGCCGTAAAAGTCACTCTAGATAAACTGATTAGAATTTGCTGATCAGATGTCAAGGTTGACTCAATTTATCACAAATGTCTGATAGGGTAAAATAAAGTTGAAACATTGTTATATTAAAATGGTCTCTGTCATAATGCTCAGCTAAATTCTGGCAGTTATTTATTGCTGGAGTTTCTGATCATATTTCCTTCAAGTCTAGTCTGGTAAATCAGTAATTCAGATTTTTGCATTTCAGACCAGCAACCCACGTTGTGATTGACTTTATTGCTGTTTACAGCTGTTTGTACTCTTCCACCATCATTACTGGCATCATTGAATCATAATCTTGTGTGTGCTACAAGATCAGGGCTTTTTGGTGGTAAAATGGGGACCTACACACATTAGTCAGATGGTCATAATGTCGTTGCTGGTTGGTGTGCAGTGTGCATGTCCCCAAGGCCTGCAAGACGCTGTCTCACTGTTGAAAGCCGTGCAATCCAGATTGACTGACTGTGTTTCGTGGTACTTCTATTGGCTGTACTCCTTTTAGTTGACATACTGTCCTGTTGCTATTATGTGTACTTTTGCAGGGGTGTTCTAGGGCTCACTTTGTACAGTGCCATGCCAAAGCGCTAAGAATAGCAGCCACCAAATCTCTACAATGTTCTGTATATGTGGGTCAAAAAGAGACAGCAAGATGAGGATGATGTTACATGTGTAAAAATAGAAATGGGACGAAATGGAAACAGCTGGAGTCTTGTACTGTATGTGTTGCAGCGGTTGGCATTTATTCAGGGGGGTATGAAATGATATGTCTGTGTGAGACTGTGTGGTATGTTACAGCATCTTTTTTATTTAAAATACCATGTTTTCCCCATACCAATGGCTGTTGGAGTAATTCAAAGGCATGAAATTTATTTTATCTTCACACACACCGTATCGTTTTTTCATAATTTATTAACGTAATCTGGTTGTAAGTTTGGTTCATTTGCAGTCATTACATGATTATGAGAGATGCCAATACTTTCAGCCTTGACTTTGGATTTCCATGAAATTATGGACACGCATTGGTGATCTGAGGATGTGCTTTCATGACTGCTGACTTTTAGAGTGGACTGTTTTAACAGCTGCCGGATGGACTTGAAGCATCCACTTTAATGGAGATGTTCATAGTTTCTGTGGTCAGCGTGTCTGTTCAGTACTTTAATATACATATAACATTTAAGTATTTTCCTGGCAACTAGCTTTTATCCTCACAGTGCTTCCAGCATGGCTCCAAACCATTCTCCCGTTGTCTCTGCCAAAAACAATCAAAGGGGTACCCATTCCTAAAGTGATACAAGGAAAGCTGTGCAGAATAAATGGATAAAAAGAAAGAATAAAAGTCCTTCATGCAAGTAAATAACAAAGTAATGTTCCCTTGGCTTGTGTTGCTCTTAGGTTTCTGCTTGGAAAAGAGATTATGTTAATATGAACCCACCTTGTGCATGGAAAAGAATATTAGCTATATGGGTGCATTCAACAGCTCAACAGAAATGTCCCTGTGGTGGCTTTCTTAGTGTTACTAAGCCTTGCTGTGCAGTTATTGTGATGTTTTGTCTTGAAGAGTGGGATGTCTAGAACATATCACTTTGAGCATCAGTAAAAAATAACTCATAGTAAGTCAAATTTTCTACATTAGGTACTTGATGACTTTGTAGTTTTTTGCAACTAAATCTTTGAACTTCTTTTTTAAGAAACTATAACTGATTCAGCAATAATGTCCATTCAAGACATGCTGTCATTTCCTGTTCTTGTTTAAAATGTGTTTTTTTTTTTTTTTAAATAGCTTTGACACAACAGTTATTTAAGATTAGGTCTTTAATTTTTTAATTTTTTTGTTTCCAAAATTTGCACCTGTGCTTATGTGTTTGTGTGCGCATGTGGATGCCAAGGGAGACCATCTCTGCTTTTCATGCAACAAGTACAGTACGTGAGCTATGCCACCAAGCACTCCGTGAATGGAAACACTGGATCACTTCGTGTCCACCATGTGTGGCCTCTTGCACTCTGCTTCTGTATAAAACATTATAATTGAACTTGGATAGGTTTATTTAATTGGACCAAGCACTTAAAAAAAAAAAATAAAATAAAAATCCATTTAGTTAGCATGGTCAGTGGGTAGCCCAGTGCTTTACATACTTGTAGTTGGTACCAAAATGAGCTCTGTAATAAATAATTAGTAACACATAGTTGGTGCCATCTAAATGGTTCACTATGTGATGGTGTGTGTTGTAGTATTTGTATTGCATAGTTGCCAGGGAAGATGTACTACCAGCCTGTGGACTGTTGGGGGGCCGGCTGTAACATTAGACTACCCTGGGTAAAAGGCATGACAAGCACATGGTGCGGAGGGGTGGAGGAATGGCTTTGTATGGAGTTGTCAACAAAACGTCAGCCGGGAGGCGGCTCATGCTCTTTGACAGTGGAAAGGCTTACCTATCTAGAAATAAAGCAGATGGAAATGTTTCTAGATGCATCGTGCATTTCCTCGACAGCACATCCGCAGTAGCTTGTATTCGAGTTTTAACAATGAAGTAGGAAACTCTAGGGGAGATGTGAAGCAGGAATATTAAACCATTTCCTGCCTTAATTGCAGATCCAGTTTTATAATGTGTGTGTTCAAGAGTTTTCCCTTCAAGTTGCCAGTCTGTTTCGTTAAGTGAACTCTGAACTCTTCAAGGAAAAGAGCAAAAACTGGCAGCTGCCATAGAGAATTCACTATGTATTCCATGTACTGTTTCAGACTGGCGACTTTAAGACAGCGTGGCTCTATTTGATACACTTCTGTGGCCTGGTAGTGCTTCTGTGTGGGCTGGTCTCAGTCCCTTTCCATAACAAGACTCTGATGTTAGATGCCAGTGTTCCTTAAAAGCACCTGTCCTTTTGCATCATGGCACACTCCCAGTATGAAAAGCGTGTGATTGTTTTCCGAATGAGACAGTGTGCGTAGATAGTAGACTGCAGTTATATAGACCACGAGTGTTTTGCACTCCTCAGAATTGCCGGAGAACCCGTGAACAACTCTGCACGCTACATTTTTAGTGGAGTTTTGTTGCTCCTCTCCCAATTTAACATGGAGGTAAGGAATATTTATGTCTTTTAGATCTTTGAGCAATCTGATCTAAGACTATTAAACACTTCTATGACTTTTATCTGATAAATTAACCAAGTATAAACCAAGTGTTTAAAATTTGGATCTTTTTTTTTTATAGTGCTTCTTCATACTGTAATGTATTGACAACAATAATTAATGTATTGGCATTATGCAAGTATGTATTTATCATTTGCTGTGTGCATTGATTTAAAAGTCCCATATTGTTGACAGCTTTTTATATATTTTAAAGTAAGTATGTGCTATATAAATATTGTAAAAGTATCATTGGTCAAACAATGTGCTAAGAAGACTGCAGTTTAATCATTGCTGCCCCATTAGCCCCTGATGTTTCTCATTGTCAGGTCCAAACTAAACATGAAAAAAGTATTGCTAGATAAACACGTTTAAGAAAACTAGCAAGCTACAAGCCACCAGGCCATGGGCCAATATATGAACTTAGCCTTCCATGAATATTAATATTAGAGACCAAAAATTTTTTTTTTCTGGAATGACAGATCATTTTAGTTGGAATGAGTCTGTTTGGTAATTACTGACACTGCCAGTGAGTTTTACCACATGTCCTGTTCTTGCTAGAGCTCCAGAGAGATGCGGCAGGGAGGTACGATAGTGAGGTGAGTTTTGCTGCTTTAGACTACAAAATATGTTCTTAGAAATATCAAGACTTAAAACAAATATGGGACCTTTAAACTGACTGCAGCATAGGAGAGAAAACATCTTGTGTTTGCGCCCTCCTACTGTTTGTCTTTCAGTGACTTTCTCCTCTTTGCTCTTGTTACCAAAGCTGAAATAACTCTTTCTGACTGATCTCTGACTTACCTTTGTCCAGGTAATTAGCAGCTACACAGCATCACTGTTGAAGAGTCTGAACCTCCAAAGGGAACAAGCTCAGTTTTGTGACTGCGTACTCAGACAGAGACAGAGCCCAAGTCAACTTTATCCTGCACACAGGTGAGTGACATAAACTGTTTATTATTTTTGCGAAAAAAGACACCTCTATTTCTATTTTGAAGAAAAGATAGCCTAGTTTTTATTCAGCGTCTCACCTGTAGGGGCTCTTTGCTCCCACAGGTGTGTGCTGGCTGCTTCCAGTCCTGTGCTGGCATCTATCTTGTCTTCGACTGGGGCCCTGGTGGAACTGCAGGCACCGTGTCTCTCTGGATCTGTGCTGGCACTTGTTTTGGACTATATCTATACAGGGACATTGCCTTACATTTGCAGCCATCAAAATTATTGCAATCTGCTCGGTGCCGCCTGCCACCTGCAAATGGTTGAACTGCAGGAGGCTCTCAGGGCTTGGCAAAAGACTGAAGGGACTGATGGAGATAAAAGAAGTGCTGAGAATCAGCCTTATAGAGAAATCAGCACGAATAAAGCAAACTTCTGTACTCAGCATGCACCTACGATGTACTGCGGTGATTTTCAAAGATGCAAAGAAACAGACACTCAGCAAAGCTCGGCAAGCTCCCTGGAGAGAAACAATCATCAATCTTCTGCCGGTGTAGAAACGTGTGCTGAAGCTCGGATGCATTCGGTCAGAAGAGACTCCTGTATTAAAGGTATAGAAACACATCTGTGTGGTGCAAACAATATAGACAGTGGAAACATCAGTGGAGTGCATGGGATATCTGAAGAGTTGGATGAGTTTCATTTGCCTGGCAATACAATACCAGCGACTTGGCAGAAGAGGCCAGAACAGAATCTACTGAGAGCAGGTGTTGACAGGAAAAACTCCCGTCCATCCTGTTCTTCCTCCCCACATCCATGCTCTGGGACGGTGCCTGTCATCTGCCACAGCAGCAGGGCAGCCACCCTTCAGCTGGCAGAAGTGTCCTCGGTGCCTCCTTACCATCCGGTATCTCAGCTCTCGGTCATTTGCAGCAGATCAGCAGTCCCAACATCACAAATCAAGGATGTTGTTCAAGATGTTGCTACAAACCACAGAACTCAGGAGGAAGTACAGACTCAGGATAACAAAAACAATAAAAAACACACTGAGACGCAGATTTGGGGCCACCAGAATGTCTCAGACCAATTTATAATTCAGGATGTGTGCTCCAAATCCGGGACAGATCATTGTGACACGGTAGAACAGGATTATAACAGCAGCAGTCGAAATGATTTTATCCAACAGAATGATCAGCCTATGGACAACGGATCATCCCACATTACTGATCATAACGACCGACATGCTCATTGTGAATTATTTCAACAACAGAATCGTAAAGAGCATTCAGTGTCAGAGAATGTGGTCTGCAATGACTTCATCAGGGGATTTAATAAGCAAACTGAGCTCAGTTTTGATGATGTGCATTCCGTGCGTCAGTCAGTGGACCGCTGTACGCCAGCTGCAGCAGAGGCGCTTTCTTCGGACTCAAGAACTGTAGTTCCACTTCCTATGCAGGACTCTGGGAATGACTCTCCATGTGAGTACTTTCGTTCTGAGGGAGGTACCAAAGATGAGCACAGTTACTCCATTAGGTGCCTGTCAGGAATCAATAGTAGTGTCCGTAAACCTGAGACCAGTTGGGACCGAAACACACAAGATTCTGTCTTCAGTCAACATGAAAATGAGTTGGACAACAGCGACACAGTTATGAAAGATGAGAGACTCAGTGCTGATGTGAGTTTACCTATGTGTAGCACACAAGAACCAAGTTTGGGGAATATCACTAGAGGTCTTGCCTTTGAACGCTACACATCTCTAGAAATGGAAAGAATGACAGACAGTGAAATCACAGAGCCGCACTCAACTTTTACAATGCCTGTGGACAGCGGTCTGTCTGCGGGGCAGTTATACCACGGCCATCTTCATTATCACTGCCTACCCCAGGAGGACTCTGATCACAAACGCTCCCACCTCGGCCAAACTGATCATACAGAACAGTCCAGCAAAGACGAGGAGGAAGAAAACTTTTCCAGCCCAGCACACAGGAAGCACGTTGCCAAAAGGACACGAGACCAGGTTCTACTACTGGACATTAGCACCAAACCTGCTGAGTTGTTAACAACACACAAACATAAATCTGACAAGCAAAACAAAAGGGACACATCTGGGACTGGAGTCAGAAGTATTACCAAAAGGCAAAAGACTGAAGCGACATCTGCAGCAGCAGCTAGCAAGAGAACAAATCTAGCTGAATTAAAATTTTGTGACAAGTATTTTGACGAGATATCACACACAAGACTATCTGAGGTTGTGGACACTAATTTTGGAGAAGGAAAAGAGCACAGCAGGCTGAGAGCTGATTTGCGTGATGCCGGGGTCATGGAGGAGGTTTGTAATCCTAAAGAGGATGAGAACTGCAGCATTGCCCTGACAGCCTGTTCTTGTCTGGCATCCAGCTCATCTACCTTGTCTCTCTGCATAGCTCATAGCCTTTCAGTCAGCACGCCAACTAACGTTTCATCTCATCTGTCAACTCCTTTGCACCAGCCTTTCCAGTGTTCCCTGTGTGACCGTTCCTTCAGCCAGCGAGGCTCTCTGAATAGACATGTGCGGAGCCACCTTGGCGTACGGCCCTTCCCCTGTCCCTGCTGTCCTATGACCTTTTCACGACAGTACCGTGTCACAGAGCACATGCGCGTCCACCAGCGTTGCACCCTGGGGATCGACTTCCACAAGCCCCCTACTTCCTCCATCTGAGGCAAGGTGGAGAAAACAAAAAACGGTTTTGCCTTTTTACTTTAGTATGATTCAAATGTTTTCATTTGTTTTCAGTAGGTTAGAGAAATTATGATTTTCTTCCACATTTTGTGTATACACACAAAATGGAGGAAAATTAAGATATTTTTGAGGTTTGAATCTCGGATTCATTTCATGTCTGGGTGTTTATGTCATCTTGAGGCCAACAATGTAGTTAATACTGATAACACTGTAGAAAGTAAAAAAAATATATATATAGTAAATAAATTATTAATTAGTTTTTGAAAAATGTAATCAGTATTTTTATGTTAATGACTGAACACATGATCATTTTCTTATGTGAAATGGGCTACGATGAGATTTTTGTCTTATTTAGAATAGAATGTGGAGACCACAATTTTAGCTGTTTGCTACCTGACAAGTAACAAACGGCAATCCTAATGACTAGGTGACGAATGTAGTGAAACATTTACAATTTTAACAGCCCTTTGGGGTTAGTGAAGACCAAAATGAATGTTTAAAGTAGCAAAAACAATCTTGATGTGCATACTGTATGAAAGATGCATTTGATGACAGAGTATTAAAGAGACTTGTTACATTAAGCTGCAGCTCTACTCGGCTTCATTGATTATGGTCATTCTGAGCTTATTGTTTAGCTGTCCCGTGTTGTGTTCCCTCTCAGGGCTCTCATAACTCCATAAATACTTTGTTACACTAGTTGCTCAGCTCCGAGCACGCAATTGCTCATCAGTGTTCATCAGAGCTGAGCATTCAACAGCTAATGAGCCATGTCTGTCAGGTTTTTGTAGAGATGACAGAGAGAGCTAAGAGAAAATAAATTTTGACACACTGAGAGCTTATTCTCGTCGGTGACTATAGATAAAACAATATGTTTGCTGGGGTCCAAATAACTCAAAAGGCATTTCGATACCTGATATACTAATTGCTATTACTTTGCTGTAGTAGGACTGAAGCTCTCTGGGCATTTCAACCCCTGACCTTTGTAACCCCAGAGAAGGTGACTTACTGTTAGTGCCACCTTTAATCAGTCATGACCAAATACTTGGCAAACACTGAGTAAGAAAATTGCAAGAGGCTTGAAATTGTATCATTTTAAAACATCTACATGTAGAAATTCTTTAGAATATTTATTTGTCAGAATAGATGTAGTAGATGATGTACACCAAATTTCATGTGTGAAATGAGCAGTCTTTGTTATGGGTTTAGTTTTAATTTATTAAAAATAGGCCAAGATGCATGAAATTTAAAGATTAATACGTTTTAAACAGTACGGTATTGTTTAATCTTATCATGCTGAGAAAATGTTGATAGCATATTCTTTGACAGCTTTACATTCTGATCACCTTTAATCAGTAGACAGTATAACTAATCACAAACACTCCATCAACATTGTTTTCACTGAGAGCTTACAGTGGCATACCCCATAACAACAACATAAGTGACACATCAAATTACTACCTATGGTATTTGAGTATACGTCGTCGATCTTCTGCAGTTTGCAGCAACTTGGGAAACTTCCCTTTCATGTATTACATACCTGTTTAGACTTTGTAGGTTTTCAAACTGTGATCATAAACTTCCTTAAAACGCATTGATCGAATTTTAAAATCAGTTTAAATGCATTTCCATTCCTTTATTTATGCATGCGATTTTTGTCATTTGTTTATTGGAGTCCACATGATGTGTAATCTTGAAGACATTTGACATTTCCTTTATAATATTAATAGAGCCTGATGTACACCATAGGAAGGTATGACAAGATACAGTCCTTCTGCACTAAAAGTGAAAATGTGTCGTTAAATGTATTTTCTTACGATAGCGTTAAATAATAAAACCTACCAGAGATTCATTATAAAGTTTCTTCTTTAATCTTATTTTGTAAAAGAGATGGACTCTTTGAATATGGAGATGGATGAATATGTTTTTCCGTAGTTAGTAGTTGGATTTTATAGATATATTTATTCAATCAAAAACATTGCAATCCCTACAGAGAGACTTAAAAGCCATGTTTCACATGCTGTTCCGGCACAGTTGCTGCTGAAACATGAGCTGACATGGTAAATAAAAAATAAATGTGCCACCGATGCCCACGAACTGTGCATGTTCTGCCAAAAATTTCCAAACTTGTTCTCTGAGGATAGTTTGAAGGTGAAAAGGATCACATTAGGATAGAAAAAGCCTCAAGAGCATTTCACCCTGAGTGACATGTTTGTGGTTGGAGTTGTTCACATTGCATTTCATGTTTACATGTTACCACAGTTGTTTAAATACTAATCTCTTTATCTTATAAAAATCTATTTTATAATTGGTTTGGATGGCCAAATATTTATGCTTTAAAGCGCAATCAAGATGATTATGTTCGAAGTTTGTATTGCTCCTGGAATTATAAATCTTAATTAGTGGTTAATAATTTCTTGAATACTAATACTTAAGTAGGTAGTGAAACAGTTTCCTGATAAGAAGACTAAATACTATTTATGGGTTACACCAATGAATAAACTGGAGATTTGGGAATAGGAACATAATAGAGACCTGGAAGCAAGCTGATCAAATTGGAGTGACTGAGGATTGAAAGCAAAGTAAATAATGCCATGCTGCCTGAGTATAAACACTAGTCAAAGTGAAAATTTTCTCAATATTGGCCCACGACTGATCTATTAATGACAAAAATAAATTGAGAAAAGCAGCAACATCCTTTTCCCACTTAGAGCCTGCCTTTGGCTGATGACTGAACGCAGTTGTATGTTATTATATTGTTTCAAATAGCTCATCGGGAGACTAAGACCTTTGTACTGTGGTGCAGTAGAGTAAACATAACGTGGACTGCAGAGTAAGTATTGGTTAATCTTCTATACAGTGGTGGAGGTTTGATGCCATCATTCAGTTCACTCTATGGGCTAAAACATTTAAAAGAAGGAACTATGCTGATTACTTTGAAATTTGTGGTGTGATGTAGTTTTCTGTAACATGGATTTTAACATGGTGTCAGTTTGTGCTACCAAAGGTCATTAAAGCATGCATAGGTTAATAAAGCTCACTTATGATTCAGTGAATGTTACTCTCCTACAGGACTGGGGGGGCTTAACAAGGGAGATACATTTTCCCGAGGAGGACCAAATCAAAGCATTCATGAGGTCATCTGTCCCATCAAATCTCTGATGTTTGAACAAGAAGTTGCCTGAATATCAGTGCTGTTAGCAAATACTGATGGATCGTCTAGAATGACCACAACATGTTGATAACAGGTACATTTAAGAATCCCATATCACATTTTTCCCGCAGAGAAAAATACTATATCTGTATGCTTCCCATTCCCTCTCTCTGTTCAGCTTGTCCAACCGCAGGCCTCCAACTTGAGCTGGTCATTCAACTGGAGTCTCATTTGGTGCTACAGTCATCATTACGATGGCCTAAAGGGAAGTGAAAGGGGAACTCGCTTGAATGAAGTGTTGGTAAGTCACGTTGCAGCTTTTCTTTAAGCTTATACATGATGTTTCAGTGAGTGGGACCTGCAGCAGCTCCCAGTATCCTCTGTAATGTGTGTGGATGTTTTTACCTGGCTCTTTGTGGAACGTAGAGCAGCCCCAGCCAGAACTGACATTGTAATGAAAATAATTACACCAACTAAACTGTAGAATAAAAAGATTGCCTCCAAAGTCCATGCCATGGTCTGGGAAAACACACCAACATCAAACGTGTCATCGTAATATTTAGCAAAGCAATATATTCATATTTAGTGAACACATATCTATTCAGTGAAGTGCATTACACCTTTGGATAGAATTTTTTTCCAAACAGTGTATAGAGGCTAAAGTGTTTAACATTAAGTAGGTACATACTGATAAATATAAACTTAGTCATGTGAATAACAAGGAAAATAGTTTTTATTTTAATAGTTGATTTTGCCATCAAAGTTATAAAGGGGGACCATCAACAGGACAGCAAAATCAAATAAACCATAACAATAATTACCTCATAAGATGCTGTCCCTAATGGATCATCGTGCTCTGTCATATTGTCTTCAAGAAACTCAACGTGTCTGTAGTAGATGCCATGTATTAATCCAGGCAGGAGTTGCAAGATTGACCAAAACAGCCCCAGTATTGTCACAATACTCAGAGCCAGCGATATGGTGACCTACGCGTGGACACCAGCAGAGAGAGATGAAGGACAAACAGGCAGCAACTTACAAATCCTGGAAGTACTTCAGTGGCAAGAAAAAGTATATGAACTCTGAGCAACGTGGTTTTCATCAGACCTCACCCAATGTGAGCTGGGATTGGCTCCAGCACCCCCTGCAGCCCAGAAACAGATAAACAGTAGAGAATGAATGAATGAATCAATCAATCAATCAATCAATGTGCCTAACATTGATTGGACTGCAGACTTGCTCAGTCCTGTTCCAGGTATCCATGCATCCATTCATCTTCTACTGCCGATCTGTTTCTGAGTGGCGGGAGGATGCTGGAGCCAATCCCAGCTCACACTGGGCGAGTCCAGGTATCTACTCATCCAATATTCATCAGAGCCAGTCGCTGATGTAGATACAGTGACAGACAACCATTTACACACATTTAGCTGCAGGCAATTTTAGAACGACCGACCTCGTGCTGTAACAGGAAGACAGCATGCACAGGGAGAAACGTAGAAAAATCCCAGACCCTGGATTTGATCCCTGCTGCGGTGTGCTAACCACTGCACCACCGTGCCATCTTCTAAGTGAACTTTCGAGAATGTCATCAGCTGAGGTGTTGATGTAACGTTTCCAACTTATATAATCACAGTAATTTATATGTGATAAATTCAATTCTGTTTGTCTGTCATTGCAATTTTGATGAAGCGCTCACCTTTTTATATATTTATTCATAAATAACTAAATTCCGACTGGTTCATTACTTTTCCTTGCCACTGTACACAGATAAATTCAATAGCCCTGCAAAAAAAGTCGTTGACACCTACATAAATTACAGATTAATTATTATTATTTTTGGTATGTGTGGTTTCCAGGTCACAGTAGCAGAACTGCTTAGACCCAGACCATTTTTAAGTCTTTAAACATATTTGAAGACGGATTTTATTCAGCTGTCTTCTCTGCAGGGCCATGTATTTTTTTCCCAAAAAGAAACAGAGCTTACTGTTTTCTTGGTTGGATTGTGCTCTGTCAGAACATACAGAATCCCACACATGATGTACTGTGAAAGGAGGAGAAGAAGAACTGTCTTATTATCTTTTCCTTGTTTTTGGCCACATACTATGTATTATTATCTTCCACTCAGAGAATAAATTAAAATCCTGAAACCAATATGATCCGAGAAATATAAATCCTCTTGTTGAGCTACCCACCAGTATTCCCAGCAAGAATCCAGGTGGGATCATTGTTGTGAAATGCTCAGAAGTTGCTTGTTTCATCACAATGGAAATGATAAAAAAGGAAGTGCCCAAGATCAGCACAATAACCTGAGAGGAGATCAAAAACAAACATAACCTCTCGATTGCTTGTTTCTTTCTTTTCTCTAACAAAAGAAGCATCACTTGTCGTCATCTGAGAATAATGTTAAACAACAATTTGTGTTTGTGTGTGTGCATCTCACGCCGATAGTCTTTGGTTGCCCCTTAATGAAGCGGTGTAAAGGCTTGCTGCCCCCCACCGTGGTGCCTTGCACAGTTGCATTACTCCCCAACGGCTCAGTCGAATGAGAGGCCTCAGCAGACATCTTTAGACAAACACACAGAAACAAACTAAACACACTAAAAGATGAACACACTAAAAGGAGTCAGGTTTAGTTGGTAAACAACATTTTTGTGTGGTTGTTTTTGGCACAATTTAAGAAATTTTAAGACCTACCATTAATTTCTTTTTAACATTTCAACCATTAGTGCTTTTATTATAGTAAAAAGAAGTCTTCAAACTAAACACTGGACTTTCTTTATTTAGCTGTACTCAGCTGTTAACACTGTGCCACATAAAAACTAATACAAGGACAAATGTGCAGTAAAGGTTTCGTTACTGAAGAGTTATACTCATGAAAATATGAGCCGAACTGTCAAACATTTTATTAGAATCAGCTCTGGAAATGTATGCCAGCTGTGATTTCTATTTTTACTCCCCTAAATTCATTTGAAATTCATAGTGAAGTCTTATCCTCTTACACAATTTCTTGGTTCGAGCTGCATTTGTCTTTTTTTTTTTTTTTGTCCACATTAAGTATCCACAGGTTCCCCATTAAAAACAGTGAATCAACAGATCCCACCGCAGCCAATCGGTCGAGCCTCGTGAAACATGACGTCATTACAAAATAGTTTTAGAAATTTAAACTTGGTGTTATAATGTTTAAATGACTATTCACATATTTTTCTACACTTTGCATACATGTTTAAAAAAAAAAAAACCAAACACGCAGTTTACAGGTGGCATAATTTTACAGTCCGGATAAAACGAGGTTTTATCTGCTTGCAGATTAACAAACTCCAACAAATCCCGATGTTGGAATCAAAACACTTCGCTCCTTTTTGCCCCGTCAAGCGCATTAAACTGCTAATTCACTGTCAATCTGAGGCTGTTTACCAATTAAACTGAAAAGGTTATTCTTCAAAGTTATGCGAGACAAAAGAAGAGCCAGACCTCGTCCAGATGTGTAGTCGCTGCTGTCGCCTGCTGCAGTGGCTGATCACATCTGGAGCAGCGGACCACCGAGCAGCGCTGATCTGGATGTTGTGCTCCTTCAGATCAGCCGCTCAAACTGCTGATCGATTATTCTCTGGTGAGCTTCCTTTGCGGATCTTCGCGGATGTGGCAGGCAGAAGTGGAGGAATGGTAGGGATTTAAAACGGGTTTTCCGAGGGACTACTTCTTGCAGTTGCAGCGGAGTGATTTGTTGTGTGTTTAAAAAAAAAAAAAAAGTGGCGTGTCCAACAAGTAGCCTCACTCTGATCATAAATACTCCCAGCTGGTTGTTGTTAGTGTTGTTGAGTAGCATGCATTCTCTAAAGAGCTGTGTTGTTGTTGAACCCCCATTTACTTTGACCAGAAAGTGTATCTGTATAATTATGTTTGAGTGATTCTGGCTTGGAAAGGAAAGGCAGACTTTTGTTGACTTCAGCAGAAACACAGAGCAGAAACAGGAAGGATGAGCCCCTTCCCATCAGTGGAGGAGTGACCGCTTCACACATGGGGATTGAAGAAGGAGAAGGAATGTAGCTGTTGTAGAAAGAGAGGGAAGGAAAGGGAGATTGTGTTGCACAATGTGTGCTTTGTGTGTCCTCACCTTTGAAACAGATTTAAAGGAAAAAGGTCAGCGTGGAAATAAATGTGATCCAATGATGGTGACTGGACACAGAGGGAATGGAAAGAGTTCATTTTTTTAATTTGAAATATGAAACAGCGTGAGATTGAAGTGTTGCTTTTCTTTCCTCCCCCCTTGAAGATGCGCTGAGAAAGACACCAGAGGAGGAACTGAGCCACTGACAGCCAACAGTAGAAGAGACAAAAGGTGAATGGTGGCTGCAAAAACCTTTATGAGGAATGCAAATCAAAATAATGAGTGAAATAATTCATAGCAAACAAATTAAGTTTATTGAAAAGTTTGTCCATTGCACAGATTTATTCAAACTACTACTATTTTTTTTAACCAATTGATTACACTGCATACTGCTTAGCGTCCAAAACATCAGCTCTACACAGCACATCAACATTAAAGTCAACACAGACTGCATAATTAGTCAGGACCTGCAATCGAATCTTTCACGGAAAGAATTAGGTGATAATCATCAAAATGACGATTTACTCTAAAAAATGTGGGAAGAGCATTGTAAAACGTGTTTTTTACTTCAATATTTCATAAATGAGATCTTATAAATGTGTCTGCTGTAATTATAACACATAATGGAACTAAAAACAGGATTTTCAAAACTCAAAATGAGAAATCAGTGCTTTTGACTTTTGAACTAACTATTAAAATTGTGTCAAAGCAATGAAAGTTGTGAAGGATCAGTGAATAGTTATGACATCGGAAATTCATATAATTTTATGGTTTGTTTTGTTTTTTGTTTTTTTTCTTAAGCATAGTAGGTCCACACAAAGATCAGTTGACAAGAAAGTGGTCGTTACATCCACATTAATATGCAGTTTAACATTACAACATGCATCACGTGCCTTTACACTAACAACATGGCATCTTTCAGTTTCCAAAAAGTCAGTCGCTGCACGTCATCAGACATATCTATCCTTTGTACATACAGTATAGCAGACTTCAAGTCCAAATGAGTCACAGTCATCATCATCACCATTTTCAACAAATGACACATTAATATTAGACAAAAAATTTGGCTAAAATCTTTTGAATTACTTTGAGATTCTTTTTTTTTTTTTCCATATGATTAAAAATCAGAACATACCGATTTTTTTATTTATTTTTTTGTCCATCTTGAAGCTGCATTCAAGTTTCCTTCCAACTACCTACTTTTGATTTGACATATGTAGAGGAGGTTTGATAATGCTCTTCCTTATGTTTCAAAAAGTGCTGGCACCTTGTCTAACCTGCTGCACGGATGCTCCTGACAGTCCAGAGGCATCAAACGAAACAAAATCATGCAAGATGCGATCCACGTACTGCGGTTGATCTATTGCGTTAGTGGTCACATTTGCCAACTGCCGACCTGTAGTTTAATGGAGAGGGTTTTAAAAAGTTTGATGCATTTGAACCAGTAACAAAGTATTTCTTCTCTAAAAAGTTTTTTCTTAAAAAAAAAAAAAAAAATGGTTCATAGGGTTAAAAAGTTCATGTTATTCATTATTTACAGTGCGTTCCCTTTTTTTTTTTAAGTTGTGTTTAAAATCAAAAGACAGGTTTACATTTTCCATAAATACATACAATAGATGCATTTATAAAAGAAAAATCCTTACAGCATATAAATACAATGCATTAATTCCCCAGAACGGGGCAGATAAGTGCTCTACATAAAGGTACATTGATCTGTGCTCTGACAACTTTACAAAACTCAGAATATGAGATAATATCCTGTATGAGCTTATTCAGAAATTGCATTGATGAGCATTAATTGGTAAAACAACACACAGTGGGTGATGTATGAGTGCATCCTACATTCTAGCATATCAGTTCATTTTACTCATGCGTATAAAAAGACACACAACGTACACAGTCTGAGGTTAGTTGCATTGCTCTGCATTTAGCTTTGAGTACAGTGAGTCACCATACACCTGTTAGAGAAATGTGCCAGAGCCACGTCTTTCACAGCAGCGTGGTCAAACCGCCACACACACATTTAGGAACCTGAAAAGGAGCTGGGCACAGAAGAGGAATTGATGGTTTTTAATCTTTGCCTGCTCCTGATGGTTTTAGTTTAATGCAATGTGGCGAGTCCGCTGTGAAATGCTGCGTTGCACTGGATGTACTTGAGGTCTGAAAAATTCTAACAGGCCACCTACCTGGACCAGATAAAACTTTAACCGAGATTCACAGACTTTAAAAAGGTCATTAGAAAAGTTTTCAAATATAAAAATGAGTGACACACTAAGTGGCTGACTTGAGATTTGAAAGGCTGTGTGCTGTCCGCTCTGGCAGCTGGCAGTGTGGGTAATCTGGAAGGACCTTATTTGAAGACAGGCACATCTATGAAGTCTTTTTTTGTACATAAGATTGAAAAAACTGTGGAACCTGATTTGTCAGCACTGAATATTGGTGCATCCTCAACAACGCCTCATTGTTACAGCACAGATTTTGTGTGGCAGCTTTTTCTCTCTATCCAAATTTGAATGGACATCGTACTTGTACTCTCCAGTGTTGTCCCAGAGTTATCTATGCAATGCCTTTCCAGTTGTAACTGATGTTTGTGCTGTAATATTTGACTGTAGACTGTGTGTAGGAGAATAAGTCTGACACAACACTCAGGGTTTCCTGTGTTGTTGGGTTTGTTTGTTTTTTTTTTTTGAACTGCAGATGTGATGAGTGCAGGCGGGGTTTGCTCTTTTTCTTTTTTGTTTTCATCTCATACACATACCCTCTTTGGGTTTTTTATGGCGTGACTTCCCAGGACTGTTTACATTGTCACTTTTAAATGATGGAATATTAATTTCTTAAGGTGGAACTCATAAATTTACTGTCTCCTTTGAATTTTTATCTTTTGATCCTAGAAAGAGCCACAGACCTCAATCTGTTCATCGTGTATGTTTTCCAACACAGTTGATTATAAAACTCTGATTATAAAACACCCAGCATCTTCAGTGTGGGTTGCTGGATGATGAATGAACTTGACAGATCCCAAAACACTTTACCACAGCATTGCACCAACACCTGGACTGGATTTAGGGGGGTTTCCTCAGCTTGTCTCTAGGGGCTGTGGGTTTTCTTCATCATGGTTGCTGCCATCAGGAAGTTGTTTGCTCCAGTAGTTGCACTGGCCAAAAGAGTCAGAACAGGGAAAGTCTGCTTCCTCATTTTGAACCAGAACTGGGAAGACATGGTCCACCATGTCGCAAAGACGGCCAAACCTACGAGAACCACAGACATTCAAACATCTGTGTACACATGTGTGCAGCGACAAAGCAAAAGAAACAGGGAGCGTAGCTTACGAGGAGATATTGGTTTTGGCGTGCTCCTGTATCAGCTCCCCCTTCGGATTCACAGTAAAAATCCTGTTCAGAGGAACACCCACTTCCTTATATGAATACACATCCTGAAATCACACACACACACAAATGATTACATCAACAGTTCTCACAAAATTGATGTCAGGAGGCAAACAAAAAGGGTGGGGTTGATATCTTACTGTAGCTCTGTTGCCAAAAGCAGCGTAGAAAGGTTCAGTGTTTGGGTAAAAAAGGTGCTTGATGTCTGTCAGACACTCAATCTTAAACTTCTCCGGTTTCTTCTCAATCACCTCTCTGTGCAACACAACACGTAATGTCAAACTTGGTTGAATTATGCAAATTATATTTCAACGCTGAACTGATCATATGATACAAAGGCTAAAATAAAAAACATTAAAATAACAGAAATGCAACTACAATGGATATGTTTAGCAGCATAACACTCTGCCTTTCCTACCACATAACTGCATATATAATAAACAAACTATACAAGCTGTTCTACACAGCTGCTAAATACACATTCTCTGTCTTTCCATTAGTGGTTTCAAGGCTTTATGAGGTCTGATTACTCCATCATGGTATTTGTTAAACAGCGGTTTGTGGTGTAACCTGTGTAAGGCAGAAAACAGACTGCTGGGGCTGAGCAGCACTGGCCCCATCGGCAGCATGGTTCCCCTTTCGTTGACCCAGTGCAAGTAACCTCGTGTCATATCAGCCATGCCGATAGCCCTCGCCGAGCAGTACATGAATTTATATCCGTTCCTGTGACGGAGAAACTTTGTATTTAACCGTACACTCTTTACATGAGAAATGATGAGAATAGTTTTAGTTAAAAATGAGATAACCAATGAACTCAACTAATTAGGACACTAACTCGATAAAAACGCAAACATTAACACTGTGCTCTGTTATGACAGACTGCTATACAGCACTCACAGGCTGACTCTGTGGTAGAGTCGGGCGATGCCCTGGTGTGTCCAGTCTTTACCAAGTGTGGGGAGGATGTGACCCAGTGTGTCGGACCTAAAGCACCACACAAGAGAGCCGATGTGACCCAAACAGTGCAGATCTACTTCAAAGCTCACCTCTAGGTGAGCAGCCCATTTACGACACAGCACACAAGAGCCCCAAGTTAGTAGTGACATCTACTGGTGAGCTGCTGAAACTGGGCTGTTACCTGGTGATGGTTCCATCTATATCAGAGATGACTATCTTGTCATCCCAGCTCCAAAGGTAGATTGTGCCGTGGCAGCGACAGGTGCCCTGATACTGAGTGGTCACGCTGAACACAACATCGTTCGGGCCCTCCTTCAGCTGCAGGCTAGCCTGTAAACACGTAGCAGGGCATGCAGATGCAAGAGCAGACATCAAAACTGAAGCAAGAGAGTTTCCAACATTCTTCATTCAGTGATATACACAAGGAACTAATTAGATCAATAAACTAATATTATAATGAACTAAATAGCTGACTTGATTTCAGGTTTTTATCTGCAGGAATTTCACTATTAAACTATTATTAATTAAAACCAGACATAGGATACCATACCAGTTGTTCTGAGGAGAGCCGGAGAGTCTTCGTATAGCAGATGCTGCCAGAAGTCATTAGAGGCTCTGACTGGCAGGATCCTGACATCTGATTAGGTGATCTGTGATCCTCATCACTTGAGGAGGATTCATCCTTCATCCTGAAAAATCAAAGACAGTATATGGAATGAATGAGAATGGGAGTGTTTTTCAGAGACGTGGAAATTTCATGAGCTAAAAAAAACAACAACAAAAAACGTCACCTGTTCACTGAGGCCATAGTGAGTGAAGTATCTCCACAGTCTGCGCCTGCCTCTGTCACTGACTCCTGAAGTGAATAAAGTTCACAATGAGAAGCCAGTATCGACCCTCCCCCTGCTCATGAAGGATCATGGATATGTGTACAAAGTGTGCATACGTACTGATTTGGAATCACTGTTCCTGCTCCTCCACGAGAACCACCAGCGTCCTCCCTTCTTTGGCATCTTCTCCTTCATGATATTCTCCACTGAGGCCTGGAGACAACCATGTGCATACAACTCAAAACTGACATAAGAAAATTTTCAAAAATAAAGCAAAACCGAAAAAGACAAGAAAAACCCACAAACAAATGAACAGAGAGGACAAAACCTTTGCGATCTGGAATGAAATGTACAACGTAAAGAGCTCCTTTCAAATTAAAAGTCAGAACTCCAAATGACTTGACTTACATGTAAAAACATGATGACATGCAAACAATGAACAAAGGGCCTGCAGTAAACTCTGAAAGAAAAAGGCCCTTAAAGTCGGGACTCGACAGCAGCGGGACAAATATGCACAAGGACAAAGAGAGTCAGACAGACAGGCTGACAAAGGTGGGGAAAAAAAAAAAAAAAAGACAAAGACATGCTCTGACCGACACTCAAAGCAAAGCCAGAAAACATCATACAGGCTGAGGCGAGCTGGAGCCAAACAGACCGGGGAGGCAGTACGAGAAGAGGCCAAAAGCAGAAAACACATAACTCAAACACCAACACTTCGTACAGATAAACGTCAGAAGGATGGTGGCAGAAAGAAAATAAAAAGGGAGAAAATAAAAGGGAATAAGAACATGACATCATTAAAGTGTTAGAAGAGCAGTTGGATTTAAAGCAGTATTTTACTGTGGTACACTTCGTGTGTGTTCATCCGTAGCTGACATAGCAGACGTAACAGTAGGATCAGGTTTGGTAGCTAAGGTTAAGATAATAAATTAAATATTATACATTATGTAGAACAATAACCAAAATGGCTGAACGGTGATTATAAATTCCAGGGAGAAATGTGAACACACTTTGGAGCCTTTAGCTGAATTTTCATGAAATAATGAGACGATGCTGACGATAAATAACTGAACCAGAGTGAAACATTAAGTTGCTCCGGAGGGAACAGGGGTATGCTGCAACACTACAAAACACCAAACACAATCAAACAAATCTAACAATTATTCTGACAGAATCAAATGAGACTAATTTAATACCATAGTCTTACATTACTTAAGATTTCTTCCCCAACTCATTGTTGAACTATTGAAGAACCTTTTATAGAGTACTACAACGTGGAAATACTGCTGACAACGGAACAGTAAAGTCATACAAAAATTAGACAATGAATACCAACTTTTTATGTGTTAACAGATACAGCCATTAAATAACGCTCTAAAGACTTCTTCCTGACAGATGCATTGCTGCAGCTCTTACCTGCGGTAGAGGTTTCTGATAGACCTGCATGGCCAACATGACCGGAGCGGCTGTGCTCCAGTTGTAGTACCTGCATCAGATGGCAGAGAGCGCTGTAAACACTTCACACCTGACTAAAACAGGAAGTGTGTCTGTGCTGCTGAAACTATTTAGAAATATTTTAACAGTTTGTGAAACATGCCAACTGCTTTGTTGCCCTGAGTCTCATTTTGTCTCATGTCAGTATGGTAAATATTTTACTTGGAAGATTATTTAATCATTAAATTGTTCCCAGACTTGTGAATATTTCCCTTTACTTGGATAATTATTTCCTTTTAACACATTGAATGGAAAAGTACATACTTGTTTCCTATCTTGACCACCAAGTTCGGGTCATCAATAATAGAGGGGTTTTCAGAGAACTGCTGGTAGGAAACTGCCTTCTCCTCAAAATGCTCTGTATCATTAAACACATGAAGGACAGACAGGAATACACACAAGTTGACAAGCAAATTGTTAATATTTTTTTGGCATTTTTGGGAAGCAGATGTGGATATTAGACAAGTGTTTTTTTATTTGAAAAGTGGAGTTTAGCTGCACTGTAGTTTTACATGGTTCCATCTATCACTGATCTGGTTAAAATGTATGTATAGATATTAATCTTTTAAAAAATGCAACACGACTTAAAAGATGTAACATATGTAAGAGCTACATTCAATTTTCTTTATGCAGCATTTCAGCTAAAGCTGCCATTTGCCATCTGCCGTTTCTTTGCAGTTCTTTGCAGCACTCTGGCACATTACGTGTTATCTACATGTGTATTCATGGGTGCAAATCCTGGAGGGGGGGCCGGGGGGATGGGGGGACATGTCCCCCCCAATAAAAATACCCTAAATTATTCAAAAGTGAACAATTGTATTTTAAGACTTCACATTCTTCACATCTAAAAAATGATTGAAATGGTGGAACAAATAGTGTTTGACAAATATATTTCTGACTCCACTTTCCATCTCTGGTTTCCTCCACTACAATACAAATCGAGTTACATACGGGCTAACCCCCCAATCCTGATCTGCACCCCCGTGTGTATTGTTGCATCATCTGTCAACATCCCCGTCCTCATCCTTGAACCTACCCCTTGTTATTTCCCTGTTGTCAGTCAGTCCTCCACACAAAGAGATGGCGACATGAGGTAGGTCTGCTAATTGGTCAGACAAGCTGTCGACACCACTGTCAATCCCGCTGCTGCCCACTGACTGCGGGGATTGATTCACGCTCCGCACTCCCATCATCATCATGTCTGAGTCTCCTTTCATCGAGCTGCCGCTTCCATCACTGCGGAGAGACAGAAATATTTCTCATGCGAGTTAGACCACAAGATGGCGCTATATGCTGCTGAGGAGGTTGATCTGTACTCATCGAGAGCTGTGCATGACGTTACCTTTTAGGGAAGTACAGAGCAGCTACTTCTGGCTCCAGTTCTGTAATGTCATCCAGATATACACCATCAGCACCCAAGTGTTGGCTTCTCTTTTCTGAAAAAATAAATAAAAGTAAAAATAAAAAAATAAATCACACTTTTGTCAGTTGCTTTCTATTGAAGAAAACGCTGTGTATCGTTTACAGACAAGAGCAGCCGTACCTTTCTTCTTAGAGGGTGAATCAGTTCTTCTGATGGGACTGTTGCCGCCTTCATCCGGATGATCTGGGAGCATCCTGGGAGACACGGAGCAGGTTGGTACACTTTCCATCTCCACACAAGATGGCCCGACACCATCAACCTGTCTCCCTAAAGGTAAAGACACACCAGAGAATCCACTGATGCAGGAGAGCTAACTCATGGGTCAACAAGCTCTACTGGAGTTGGAGACGTCTGAGCTGTTTACAACCTACAAAGACTTCACATCATAGAATGAATACCTTGCCCTCTTGCAGGCATGTCCCCAGTTTTATGGGTTAATCCATCTCTGGCTTCACTTTTGCTTCCCACAGTGTCTTTGACCCCAACATGAGCAGTGCTCTCCCCTGGCTGAGGGGTATAGAGAGTGAGGGAAGGAGGTCCAGTGTCACTAATGGCCCTGAAGTGTGTGCTGGATGACACCGGGATGGACACTGAAATGGTGGGGTCCTGCTTCATGTGGGACGTAAGGAAGGATGGCTGTATGTGAGACAGAGAGACAAAAATCAAACTTTTCATGCAGTTTTTTTTTTGTTTTTTTTTGTCTTTCCCACTTATTTAATTATTTTCTTCTTTTTTTACAAAGCTCACTTAGAATCACAACACGTCACCTTTGTTTTAGTAGTTTCATTATGGAAGAAATTAAATCACAAAGTAGTCTTTAAAGATGCCGGAACAGGGATGTTACATTCGATCAAGCTTAAACTATAAGTGAAAAGTTTACAATCCAGATTTCTATGGTTGCTGCCGTGCGTGTTTTTGTTACCTGGGCTGCCTGTGGGAGCTCCCCCCAAGTCCACAATATTTCAGGGTTGTCTTTATTCTGACTTAGCTCGGAGTCGCTCTTTGGTGTTGATGACCGTGAATCATCAAGGCCGCTGGGAGAAAGACAGACATTTGACTTAGATCAGTTTGTACTCAGGTTTGTGACTGATAAAAAAAAAATAATAATCTGGAATGAAATAAAGCACAACTTCTAATATTACTCAGTGTTTTGTATCTGTTTCCTGAAAAATTTGCTTTTCCCTCACATGCATTCATTTATCACCAGCATTCAGAAGGGGTAGAACTGAAAGTGATACCTAGCAAGTGCAGAGAAGTGAGAGCTCTGCTGAGGACAAGAGATGGACAGACCACATGGTGGAGCGATGGAGAGGCTGTCCTTAATCACATTACTAAAGGAAGACAGAAAGACAGGAAAAAAAAGGACAGAGAGGCTGGGAATTTGGATTATTTTCTTACAGTGAGGACAGAAAATTAAAATGCATAGAACAATGTGAAGAGATAAGTCAGAAGTAATTGGAAGTGAAGAAGTGTTTGAAGCACAGCTAAAAATATTTGGATTAGCAAGTGTGGGTGTGTGTGTTTGGTGTCCAAATATTACCTCTTTGAATGGATCCACTCAGCGCTGGGGTGTGTGTTCTTGGTAGCCGCAGACCCCTGATCACCATATTTAGGTCTGATCACAAACATATGCACAATGAGATCAGTCACGTGCACACACACAATAATGACAGCTTGTGTATGCACCATAATTAACAATTTACACAGCGTCTGTGCAAATCCAAATTAAGCCATGATCTGTGGATAATTTACAATTTAAAAAATGTCCCTGAACAACATGAATGACCTGTTTTATAACTTCTTCAGTCTTTTTGAAAGAAAACACAAGTCAAAAAGCAGCATTAATTATTTTCTGATCAAGTACAGTATGAAGCACGACAAAAGGCCAACACATTTCTCTTGCATGCCTTTAAGGCTCTGGGGAATTTTTCCATACTGCCATGTGGCAAGCCTCCTAAAAATGCTTGGAACCCCTGCAGTAAGGAAGGCATGGCGAGCCATTATATCAGAGCGACAGAGTGCACTGTGGGAACAGGACAAATCCCTGGAGTGCGTCCAGCCCACAGTGCAGCCTTTCAATGGGCTTCACACAGATAAACACAAGCGTGCAAACACATGTTTCTCAAGCTGAAATGGTTTTACTGAAGGGAGACAGAAGCAGCGTAAAATTGAAGTAACAGTCATTTGTGATTTTAATGCCGTTTTCTCTTTGAGTCATGGCTTTCTGCCAACGCACAATTTCTACCAAACTGATGGTTTTTTGTTTCGTTTTGGAAAGAGTGTTCCCTGATCCCTTTTTACCAGCGTTATTTTTTGCTTAAATTACACAGAAAAATACTTCAATTACATTTAAATTGAGACTTTTTTTTCCTTGAAGCTTTCAGAGACACAGCTGATTTGCTGACATTTTAACTTTTGCCAGTCACTCTCTGGACACTGTGAGTTATCTGACCTCTTAATTAAAATTAAATCACATACTAAATATAAGTCCTGGACCCGAGGACGGTGCTGGATGATTCTGGGGGGCATGACCAAAGTGATTACAACTCATCCTCCAAGGACATGACTGTTAGTAAAATGTCATTGCATTTCATTTTGTAGTTGCTGCGACATTTCAGTCTGGATTACACGCCTGGATGCTGCTGCTCATGGAGACACAACGCTGGCAAAGATAAAAATGGACATTTTCCAATGTGAGCATTAACAGAGTGTCCTCAGTCTACAGGGTGTTTTTGTATTCCCAGTCTCCTGATCTGGGTGGAGCAAATGCACAGCACCTCCGTATTTGTTTAGACAACTAGAACAACCACTTTCACACTCATTTATGCATGAACACACACACACACACACAATCTCTCCACTTAAAACAGTTCAGCTTCACAAACAACATTGTGATTGCTGACAAACATTGTTTACCACAGGACTGAAGCAAAGTGACATTTAATGTCGTCTCCCTCCCTAAGTCCCCCTGTGAGAGACAAGAAAATGACCGAGCGATAAAGTCCCTTCAAACGCCTCTGACACAGAGAGCCATAAAAAGACATCATCTTTCGGCCCAGAAATGCAGGAAATATTTTTTGGACTTGCCACAAGTGAAAGCCTCAAACACACAACCGCACACTGTCTCATGTACACACCTGCTGTCGTCACCTTCTCTCTCCTCATCCGAGCTCAAATCAATAGTAAACATGTCCTCATCCTCTGAAAATTCTTCCCCGCTCTCCTCCCTCCTTCCTCCGCCTCCCTCTGTCCGGGCCTTCCTCCTCCTCTTCCTCCTCTTCTTGCTCACTGTCCCATCATTTTGCTGGGGTCCCAAATTCTGGACAGGAAGTGAGTTGCAGGTGATGGTGTCTATTTGATGGCAGACAGAAACATGAAACAGTTGTTTTAAAAAAAAAAAAAAAAAAAAGGACATGCACATTGTCACAAATGTATTTCTTTTCTTTGGCCTACCATGGTGACGAGAACTTCCCCGGCCTAGCTGGGACTCCATTAACTCTTCCCCTGTTGACACGATGGGCGATGTTGCCAGGTAGGATGGAACGACTTCCTGTCGACATGACAAAAATCATGACGACGGCCCAACTCAAATTAGTTCATGAAAAATATCAACACTAATTATATATTTAATTAAGCAACAACAGTTATTTCGCCTCAGAAATACCAGGTGTGCAGGATTACGATTAGCAAAATTACATAGATTTACTCATCAGGGTTTCACTATAGTGACTATGCCGGGGGGGAGAAAGCGAGACACACAGAGAGATCAGTAAGTCAGATAAAGAGATGATCCGAACAGCTGACACATGCTTTGCAGCGCACGTGTCTTAACTCAGTCCAACACAGCCCAACTCATCTGAAGCAACAGTGCCAGGTCACAGCTCATCTGCTCTGAGCTCCCGTTGGACACTTTCACGCCAAAAACACTTTTTTTTTTGGTGTTGTTGTCTAAATTCATTTGAATGTTTTTGTGTCTCTTTCAGAGCTATAAATGTTATTTCTCTGCACGGGATTCTCCACACACACACATAATGACACAATGTTTTAACTTAGACTGCCAAAAGTACTAAAGAAAACAGATTTCTACGAAATGAAGTTTGAACATAATTACAATATTTTCTTGTTTAAACCACGTTCTTTTTGAAAATCTCGATTTTTTTAGCCTGGAGATGAATTTTTGCTGGAACATTAGGTTAGTGTTTCACGTAAAAGGTTGGTTTGGCAGCAGACAAGCCCCAACATATACTTAAATTTAACTGTACATCTTGAAGCAGCGAGTAAAAAGGAGGGGCTGGGCCCAAAAAGGCTTAATGTCAAACTAATCTTTAAAAATGTGCTTGATTCTTTCACATTCACATGGGTGAGGTGATAATGTAGAAACAAAGACACTATCTCTGGTCAACTCCTCTCTCATTGCGTCTGTGTCTGTCTGAGGTCTGTCTTCCAGCCTGTGTGGACTGCACACAGCTCAGTGACAGCCGGTCTCTGAGAGCAGGTGAATGTGTGAGCAGCTGGGTAGAAGGTGAATTTGGCGGCGCTATGGATCGACATAGGTCCCAAACAGTGTAACAGACATGGTCAAACGTAATTCTATTTGAGTTTAAGTGGCATTGCAAGCCTTTATTTACCCATCATATTCATACTGAACCCATTCTACCACACACAAACACGTCCCATGAATCCCTGCTTGTCACCTGCTTCCGTCCCAGTCCTATGCTATTTGTGCAGCACATACTGTGCTTCCAGATTTGCTTCCTTTCTGTTGGTGTATTTCCAGGAAAATGAAGTCATCCTGGCCAGCAGGATGCTCTTTGTGACTGTCGGATAAGCAGATCGTTCACAGTCATCCATCTTCCTGTCAAGGTGAACATGTAGATCTGTCTTCCAGATCTACATGTTCAGATGTCCAGATATGCACATCTTAGTTCCCTAACTTGGTTCCTTCTTCCTCCTTCTGTCCCACATGTTCCTTAAACTGTGCTCTCCTTATCTACCTCTTTGACTGCTTTGCCTTGCTTGGAGTTGAATGGAGTTGTTGTAATGAGTTTGACTTATTTATCTGGTTTACGCAGTGCCTCAGTGCCTTTGTTAAAAAAAATAATAATAATAAAATAAAAAATACATGGCTGCCTGTTGTTTATTCTTAATAGTGCATCTGTTTTGTCTTGGAAATGTTGTTAATGAATCCTATTGGTGCCAGGGCACATTTGAACAAGCCTCCGGGCTTGTGTGGGCATGAAAACAAACAATCAAGCAACTGAAATACGTGAATAAGTGTGTATGGATAAAAGGTAAATGAGTGGTGAAACCAGTTTGAATACTACAATAGAATGGGCCGAGAACTAAATCAGCCAAAATGAAACGAGAACTTCAAATATGTTCCATCCTTTACTTGCATGTGTTTGCTGTTTCTGCCCAGTAACTCTGTCACTCAGTACTTACCAGCATGTTCTCTGTCTCTTTGACAAAGAAGGCCTCTCCATTCTCTCCCAACTTCATGTGCAAACTCACAGGCTCTCCGTTGATCTCAATGTCCACCTGCACGACAGAAGCACAGTCTTCCAATTACTTTATTTATATTCTCCTTTTTTATTGTTTTTGTATGTATATATATTTCAGTGTTCAGCACAGTCGGTGGGTCTGTGTCATTTTATCCATCCTTGATTCTGAGGTTTCAAATGTAACAGGATCTTCCTGTTTCCTCAAGTAAAAGGTCACTCCTGATTACAACTCTCACGTTAGCTGTACACACAAATGCAGACAGTATAAGGATAAAAAAGGCAGAGGGAGGCAGTGCTCTGATCTCACCACTTTCTCACGGGACCGCAGAACACCCATCTTGCCGAAGCGGACGTGGAAGGGGGAACACTGCAGGGAGCCATCGGGCTGTCGGACAACGATGACATCTATACATCCAGACAGCGTGGCAGGGTTGAGACCCCTGTACAGCTCCTTGACCTGCACAAACACCTGGCCCGCCAACTGACCGACATAGTTCATGGTCTGTAACTGTAAACAGAGAGAAAAGAATGACGGTGACAGCTCTTAAATAAGATTTTATTTACATTTCAGGCCATTAATTTTCCGACGCAGCAGGGCTATTATGCCACTGCGTCCTGCCACATTGATCTGTTAAGTCCAGTTACTGCCAACAAGCCAGTCACTTCTGCAGTGTTGGATGTTCGGCTGCTGAAACACAAAAAAGGTTACATTCCTGTCTCATTCTCGTGGTGTTGCTGAGTGTGAGTTATGTTTGTGTGTGTGTGGGTGCGTGGATATGAAATCAATCTGCTGTTTGAGAGTTTCCTTTTTTTGCCTCTGTGTTTATATATATTAAAAAAAAAAATCATACTGAAAACGAAAAAAGTGCCTTTTCCTCTCTGCGGTGCTAATATACTCCATCAGGGATGAGATTAATTGTGTGGTGTATTGTCTTTCTGATCCACTGGCTCTAAAATCTCCCTGTTTAGCATGCTGAACACAACCAGGGAGAGTGAAAGGATCCACTGGGCCGAAAGGTGAGCGAGAGGAAAAAGAGAAGGCACATTCAGATTCCAAGAGAGCTCAGTATAATTTGTACATTGTTGTTAGATAAACTTATATGTTGTGCTTTGATAAAAATACAGATATAGAAAAGATAACATAAAAGATTATGTCTCAGCTTTGTGTCTGTGCCAAGTTTCTGTTGTATTCTGTTCTGTGTGTAGTTAAACTATGCACTACAGCTGTCCTTCATGGGAGTAACCACAGTTATGACAGAAGGTGCACGCTAAAAATAATATAAACATTATCAAAAGTGTTAATCCACTTTTTGCCAGTTTGAGTGAATAATTTTATGAGAAGCCAATTCAAAGGGAGAGAGAAAGAAAGAGAGCACCGTTTTTTTCTGTTTAACAAAGTGACCCTGGAAATCGACACCGTCCTTCTGCTCATGCTGACTCAGATACTTAGGTCTTCTATCTCTCCTTCTATCTGTCAACAACACAGATGACATTACAGTGTACCTGTAAACAAATATATAATATGAAGAGTGTAATACTGAGCTTGATTTGTTAACATGCAGGCCTGCTAATGAACTGCCATTACGCTGTGAACATGTACTTTGTGTGCACATAAGGGCCACGTGGCATACACATCACTCCTGTCCTGGCAGGCCTGCTGCACCATCACAGCACACCAGAACACTTTCACAAAACCAACAAATACACTAAAGACTAAGCTTTATGGCACTTCTATTCTAATCACACCAGACTGCAATAATGAGCCAAAAATAGAACGGACAAAATTAAAAAACTCAACAAGACACATATTCCTCTGCTATGTAAATATTTCTATCTGTCCGCCTCCATTATGTGAGTGAACAGAGACTAAAATCTCAGTGAATTCATGATAAAGAACTGTGACTGAGAATGTTTAACAATGATTACATAATTATTTGACCACTTGGTTTAACTCTTGCTCCCTCCCTTTGGGTACAACACAGACTTGATATCAGTGTCAACACAGGCCACGTGCAGTTAGACAGGGCCTTATTCACAGACAGAGACACACACACACACACACACACACACACACCAACTACATAGCCTTCTGGCACTGTGTGGCCAATCACAGTGCCCCCACCTTATGTAATAACCAATCACGAGAATGCTCAGGGTCATTCAGAAGACCTGCTGCATTATTACTCTGCTGAAACTACAAAATCTCAAAAGGAACCTGGTGAATAAATGCTGAGGAAAGTGGACAACATCAACACTGTGGCTTCAGTCAGAGTGTGTATCATTTAGATCCCACAGAGGCGTCTTTGTCAGAAGTTAGTGCAGAAATTCAGCCTCCCCCCTGACACCACCATGACACACAGATGATGATGTGAGAGGGATTATCCAACTAAATCAATTTAATGTGACCACAGCAGCAGTCTTACACTCCAGTATTAGACTACAACTAAACAGCAGGCAGACTTTTATTCACAGCTTTTTCCCTTTTGATTATTCCATTTTATTTTCTATTTATAGCCCACGTCCACCCTGATGACCTTCTGCCACTGCTCCTCTGAGACAGCAACACCGGTTTGATATTTGTTGCACGTCGTGGTGAAACTGGTGGGAAGGATGATGAAGGAAAACAACAAACAAACAGCAAGATGTGGATGAAAATGAGCTCTGTGTTAGTGTGTGTGTGTGCGTGTGCGTGTGCGTGTGTGTATGTGTGGCCTGTAAGGCGACATGTAAACATCTGCACACGGGGTGAGGCTCTGCAGACTGCAGACCTCAACACACACACACACACACACACACACACACACACACACACACACACACACACACACACACACACACACACACACACACACACACACACACACACACACACACACACACTTCAATCTTTGTGTGTATCACATTCCGTCCTCACTTACATTATTTATTGCCGTCGCTTTTCGCTCGGGGAAATATCCGCCATTCAAAAAGTCCAAATGTCCTCCGCGGTTCTATTCCCGTTGACTGTCCGTGCTCAGATCACATGCTGTCGCCTCCGAACCGTCCGGTCTCTCCTCTCTTTCGAACCGACCTCAGCTCGTCCGCCCCGGAGCCGCTTCGCTATTTCTACCGCAGTCAAAACATTCCTCCCTCCTCAGCCGCCGTACGAACGCACACACACAGACAGCCGATTGGCCGAGCCGGGGGTGACGTCACACAACGTTGACAGAATATCCCTCTCTGTAGATCGTCGTTGGTGTTGTTATACTTAATTTACCATTAATGTTTTTGGGTGCTCATCCTCCTCAGCTGCGACATTTACTGCGTACTGATGTCTTATTTAAAATGTGCCATTTATGTTACTACGGAAATATAAATATTTTATTTTATTATTTTATCCCTTGTGCACCTAAATCAGGAGTAGAAGCTCATTTAAAAGCTACACTTAATTTTGTATAATGTTTAAAGATAAATGCCTGCTCTTCAGCTCACCATGTTTTTATCTGCCATGTTGGTTAAAGCAACACATTTCTTTTTATGTTTATGGTTGAAAATTGCATTAGGTATCATTTGATATTTTTCCAAGATGTAAAATCAAACATCATGTCAACGGTACCTGGACTACACACTATGAACTGTACCGGGCAGAGAGGGAAGAAACCGTGAACAGGGTTTTGTTTGTGCTCTGAAGAAATACAAGATTAGTCTGCAGCAGAGATAAGAATAGCAAGTGAAATTCAATAAGTTCAAAGGCATCTGTATTTGTGCAATGTGCAGACTGTGTCTTACTCAAAACGCATTATGGTGAATATGCAGCAGCAGCCAGGAGCCAGTTGCTTTGGGCTAAGACAGCGACCAGAAGGAGGAAGAACCAGCTCACTCAGAAGATACAAATCTTATTTTAGGTCTCACATTGCAAACAAAAAATAAATAGGGAGGTCAGACAATGAGCTCAGCTAATTGGTGTCCGTCATCCCCATTAATAATTAAATTAAAAGTGTCTTCATTACACTGGCAGCTTTATATGACACATGTACCTTCACTGTCCTGTACATGGAGTGTGTTTCTGGGATTGCACGACATGTTATGTGCCCTTTGAACAAATAGAGGATATGATTTGATAAGAAAAAATCTATTTCTAAGAGACAGGAGTCAACCAAACAGCAGCAGAGCAGCAGAGGTGGGCGGTAAATGCAGAACAATCAGTCAAAGCAGAACGTGTATGATAAGCGGTCAGATTTAGGAATACATGGACGTGCTTGGATAAACATGCAAAAACACACAGAAACTCACAGACATTTAATAGCTGTGACAACTCCTCAGTCCTCAGTATTTTGTTTAAGTATGTCCAACATTTATTTCTCCTGAAATGTTCTCAAGTTCAAATCCAAATGATATTTACAATCACTAATGTCTGAGTTCATGATGTTGTTATGATTCATGAGCCACAAAGCAAACAGCAGAGTTAGTTATAAGCACTGCTGCTACACAAGTAGCACCGAGTTATTTGCTCTAAACCTGGACGTCAAACAAGATGATGAGAAAATGGTCATCAAATTCAAACTTTTTTGTGTTGTGTTCTTCTTGACTTCTGTAGTCAAGATTATTGTGAGGTTACATAAGGTGCTGTTCCCTGAATTGGGTCTCCTGGCTTTTTGTTGTTGTTCAGTGATTCTAGGAAACAATCACCAAGTTACACACGCATAAAACTCAAAGAGAGGTAATACAATACAGATATACACACAAGCATACACACGCACACAAAGACACAATGAAAATTTACAGTGTCTCCACGTGGGCTTTGAAAGAAGAGTAGGTAGAACATTTCTCACTGTTGTGTTTGTGTGTATTTGTGTGCATGAAACCAGACAAGATGTCCTGACCAGTTTGTGTTCATATGCTCTCACTGCGTAGCTGTGCTGCACATGACCATGTGACTTTGACATAGTTGTAGATGGGGACATACTCAGACACACACACACACACACACACACACACACTATCAACACCAGCCAGCCGTAGCGGGAACAAGGAAACACGTGTTGGGCTTTTTCTGAGAACTGAGTCATTGAAAGGGAGCAACAAGCAGCCAACCAGGGGGAGAGAGGGAGGGGAGAGGGAATATGTGGTGAGGAGAGTAGGCCAGAAAGAGAATCTGCAGAATGCTAATGTTTGTGTGAAAGTGGATGCCTGACCGAGACAACAAGTGGTGGAAGTGAGAACTGGTGTCCTGCTGGGAGGAATGCTCATTAAAAACTGAGAGGCCACCAAGTTTATTAACTCTCCTTCATCTGTTCGTATTTACTGCCCATCCACCCGTGCTATTTCTGCAATACTGCATCATCTGGACAATAATATCCTGTCTGTGATGTAAATGCTTTGTGTTTTAGGCACAACTTCCAGGGCCGAAAGTATATTTCAGTGTGCGGAAAAAGAAACTGTAATCACTGACAGACTTCATTTGACTTCATTCGAACAGATGCCCGCGTGCTAATCTGCTTTATTTGTTTATAAGGTTGGTTTTATCTGTACTGTACCTACTGTGTGTGCCTGCGTTAGCGTGTGTGTGTGTGTGTGTGTGGGTGGGTGCTGGTCGATATCTTCCCTACTGCTGCAGCTATGGCCCAGCAGTGTTACCTCATGTGGGACACGTGAAAGAGCCAGAGAGAGGGGCAGGAAGGAGGCTGTTTGCTGAGACAGTGCTAGCCTAATGTGAATGTATTCATTTCATCACCTCAGAGACAAGGGTGTCTCAAGGGGGCTGGGCTGCATGAACCAATCAGAACGCTGCCTGAGCCACGCATTACAAATGCACTATTGAACCCCCCCCTAACCCCCCCCCCCCCCCCCCAATGCTTTATGGCTTTAGAAAAATCTGATTTGGTTTCCAGGGCTGGACATGGCCGGTCAACACTGTTTTATCTCTGCCACCAATCCTGTTTTGACCTGAACAACATGTTCTGACATATACTGGACCAAACAGCAGGCAGATTTTCGTTCATTTCAGTATCCTAAATTGATCCTAAATTGGCATCTCTTCCCTTCTGTCCACCTCTCATCCTACCTAAAGAAAAAACTCTTACTGTTAGTGTCCTTCACTCGCTGACTGGCTGCCAAGGTTTATTAGGATTATGAATGTGACATAATTTTGTCTAGACAGCACACAGACAGTGTGTTTAGTAACACAAGCGGCTGTTGTGAAGTTCATTTGATCTAAAGATCTAAAGAAAGAAAAGAAAAATCTTTTGGGTTTTGAAATTTTAGCTCTAAATTAATAAAAGCTGTGACAAAGCTCAGAAGTTAACTTTTACAAAGTTTAATCTCACTAAATGTGGGAAGTAAATAGTATTTTCCTGCAAAAACACTTCAAACATAATCCTATAATTCTTCTAAAACTCTGATTAGCTTTTAAACAAACATACTCACATCTTGACAAAGACCAACAATAACCACAGGAACTAAATAATGTCAACAATTCATTTCCGTTAATGATGAACTTGCTGATAAGTTCTGAAGGAGGAGCGAGAACTACCCACTGAATGTGCTCACGGGCCCCAGCATGGAGATGCCATTATATAATACCCTCTAACGGTGGTGTCTTATGACTTTATGTGGGCTTGTGGTGGTGCGTGGAGATATGAGCCGTTGAGCCAGCACATGGTTTTACTGCACACAGAGAAAAAAAGAACTTTGTCCACACGTGCAGCGTCCACATACTGCTGTACAACAGACTCTTTGGATGACGATGACAGATTGTGTTTTATAGTTTAAACTTGGTGTAGCCTTGTTCTTTGTTAACTGGACTTGATGAATGCACCAGCCACTCCATGAGGGAGATTCCTTCTGGGTCAAAGTCTTAGACTGTTACCTCTCGCAGGCTGGATCTTCCTCTCTTTTGTGCCGGTTCTGACCGCCAATCAAAAGTCTGTTTTTCCTGAAATCCGATAAAAGCTGTAATGTGAAACTACCACAAACGGCTGTGAGTTCACGCGAGCAGTCTGTCTCTGCATCACTCTGTTTCCACTGACCTGTGTGCTGTGTGAGATTTTGAGCTTTAAAAGATTCAGCACTTTGGACTGAAGTAACATCAACTTGACTTTTGTGGCTCAGTTGTTGTTGTTTTTTTTAACATTTCTCTCAGCACTACATGAAGTTGCTGTGTTTGTCTAACAGAAAACAGATTATGGCTGATAGAGTATGTTATTTTAATTTTACTTTGGAATGGTGCAGGAGAGCTACCTGGGTGATCCTGCTAGTCACATATGCTTGTCTCAAAGATTAAGCCATACAGGTCTATTTACATATTGCTGGAGCAGTGAAACTGTCAGAAACTCATTCAATCAGTCGTCATTTATGAGTACTTACTATCATGACATTATAGAGAGTGTGTAGCAAAATATCCCTATATTTACTTCTGTTTACTGGCAAAAAGAATAATAATAATGATAATAATAACTTACTTATTTCAGTGCAAAGTATTAGACAGGCATATTTTCTTTCACTCCACCTTAATGCAACTTTACAATGTATGCTTGCATTATTTTTTTTGTTACCAGGGACCAGCTGTCATGGGGGCTGTCATCCTCAGCGTGGCTGTGGAAATTCTGCTCCCGGTCCTCCATGAATGCTCCATGTTTCATGATTCACGGTCCTGAGCTACTGCACAAACTTGACAGTGCTTTGTTGTGGTGGGTCACAGAGCATGTCGAATCCTTGTGAGAAGTTGGAGCAGAAATTCTGTTTAAAAAGGCAAAGTGGAACTTGAAAAAATAGGTGCTGTTCTCTGAGATCTTCAGGATCAAAAATCTGTCTGGTAGTTGCTTTTTAACGCGGTTGACAATATTCATAAACACTCGGACAGATGCTACTTATTCAGATGGGACGTCCTCCGGATGCTGCTAAAGGTCTTCTGGACGGGTCAGGGAGAGTCCTGGCTGTCTTAAATCTTTGGAACTGTTAGTAGCTGGTGCTTGTTTGACTAAATTTATCAACAAGCATGTTCTGGGAATGGAGTACTTGGAGGAAATCTGAGAGGGTCCAGAGTCACTGGACTCTCCTGTAGCTTCAGGTCTGACAGCACAAGGCCCATCTGACGGCACACACACACATTCTCACATGAAGCCAAGTAAATATATACACACATTATAGATTTGTGCTAATTGATAACAAACTGTAACATTATCAATCCCACAACAGTGAAGTCTTCCTGTCTGTTTTTTCTTTCCAAATACTTTATAACTTTATACTACCATATTGGCATTTTGTTTGCCAATGAAGTTTGTGTTATGTGAGTAATTTCCTCTTCCTCTAAAGGCTACTATCATTATTTGCCATGAAGTCCCGATTGCCTTTCATTTAACAAACACACACACAGAAACACCACAAAGCTTCCAGGTGCAGATGAGGAGCATCTAAGAGTAGTGGCATGGGCCAATCATCGAAGGGTAAGATTTGTTACTTGACTCTTTGCACTTGCAATGTTTCAGCTCACAAATTCAGCAGTGCAGGACACAGGATACAGCTCTGCCACACAGGGAACAACATCCTTTTTATGCATCGCAGTCTAATTCAGTCAGGCAGCAAATTTGTTTTACGTTAATATCTTTACAAAAGTTTAAATGTTATACATTAAATATTAAAGACGGTCTTTCAAAGTCAATTGATGGACGTTATGTTGGTATGATTAATCGAAAAAGTGAAAAATTTTTTAAATTCTGTATACACACACACCACATTTACAAAGACTGACTTTGTTTTTAAAGTAGACATATGAAGACTTACACACTGAGGAAATGTGAAATGTCTGTACATTTATACATGTCATACAAAACTGTACATTGTAAATTGCTGCCCATACACAGTGGAGTTGTGTCTCTGCACAACAGCAAAATAAATCATCTTCTATAAAGCCTAAATCACAAAACAATGCTCTACATCCTAACGCCACCACAATTACGTTTTCTTGTGTACACTGAAAATAAGTACTTTTTTTTTTACACAATACAAATCAGACAAAATATGTAAAAACAATATCCTACATGTAAAACACATGCAAATAAAACACTGACTGAAAATATCCCCTTTTACAAACGTTTGCTGCCAAAATTGGCTACCATGGTCCACAAATAATGGTGTTGAACATTTCAAAAGCTTTTCATGTTCCTGCAAGGAAGTTTCCGTTTATCCAACATCAGGATATTGTGAGGAGAACTACAAAGCAGCTACAATACGCAAACACATACAGTATGAAAAAAAAACAACACAAAAGTAGTACCTGTAGTTATGGAGTTCACTGAGTTTTCTTCAAATGGAACAAAAATGAATTCCAGATCTGCTTACACACTTTTGCTTCCATTATACTCTAAATCCAGATACTGTTGGTCCTTCTAGTTTTTCAATCCCTATAATATCCTCTACAATCTGATACCAGGCATTTCTTATAAATGAACCAAATTCATTTTAAAAGTACTACTTAAATCTTTCATGAACCATTTACATTTACAATTTGGAAACGTAAACAACACGTGGGTTTTACTGAGAAGCCTGCTTTTTTTCCTCATCGTGTGTCGCGACGCTCAGCTCAAGGCAAACCGCAGCTACATCCTATTTCTGTGTCCGTATGTCAAATGTTTCATATTCACACATTAGTCTTCTCACGTCACATGCTCATATCTGTTTTGTTTTGTTTTGGGTTTTTTTTGCATATCCTGCACCGTCCATTCAGAATTTAACTGAGCGAATTCAGTAAAACACTGCAGTACATTTTTCTCTCTGGCCAACAAAGTGACTGTTCATGGCCCGCTGTATCACCCGTTCCTATCATATATGTTTTCCGGTCAAGAAGAAGAGCGGCCGGTCCTCCTTGGCATTGGCGGTCTGGAATTCGTCGCTGAGTCTGAACCTCCATTCCTCCTCCAGCTCCAGCCGGCCCACCGTCTGCCTCAACGAGCTACGATCTGCACCGATGACACACAGAGTCGCACCTACAGGGAGGCAGACAGGAGGGAGAGGGAGACTTTAGTTACAATCTGGAAATCTAACTGACTTCAGCACTTCAGGCTTAATTGTCCTTTTATTTTTATTAGTTCCCAGAGATTCTCTTGGCACAAACATCAGGAATCTCAGTTATAATCGTTTATGTTTTTCTTTGTTTCATGTAGCCAACTAAAAGAAACTAAAATTAAAAAAATCATGATTTTTTTTCCTCTTGCCTTTCCTTTGTGCTGCAAAGCTATTAAACAAATGTTGCTCTGTCAAACGTGGCACAGCTGTCGGAGGGACAGACCTCTGTCTTGGTGATATTGTTCAATAATTATGCTGCTGAGGCAAAATCATTTTTTGTTGAATTTATTTTACTTTATTTCATAGATAGTAGAAATACAATCATTATATATGTGAGGAGAGAGAAGGAGGGAATATATAACCAGCAGTGTGGCATAATTGTGGGTTTGCATTTTAACCACCCAGCCAAAGGACACCAGGACACTGATGTCATGTTTTGTTTTCTTTTGTTTATACTAAAATGCTAAATGCAGCATCTTAGGCATTCAGATCCAGTAAGAAGCCTACTCATGGCAGAACTTGTATTTCTAAGGACATTATTTTGACATGTGCGACATATCATACATTTTTTTTGCATTTCCTCTGCCCTTTGTACCTTTGAGGAAGCTGAACTTCTTGAGGAACCCAGGAGTCACAAAGGAGTCAGCGAAACAGAGGAGAAGTCCGCTGAACAGCAGCCCAGACGTACTGATGTTGACTGAATGAGGTCTGGAGCTCACAAAACACACTGTCACCTCCAGGGAGCAAGAGATGATGATGATTAATGATCTACTACAGAGAGGCTGTGACTTGTCTCATTGTTTGAAACTATGTCCATAAACGTGTGTGTGCGTGCGTACCTCAGGTCCCAGGTTCAGGTAACAGTCCACAGACAGTACAGGGTGTGTGTAGTTCTTCGTGCTGAGTGGAAACAGCTTCTGGCTGGTGTGTTGGAGGTATTTTTCCAGGAGGAGCTGAGCTGGTGTGGCCAAGAATAGGTGCTTGCTGTCAGGGGCACAGATGTACTGTGAAGGTCCGACTGATGTAGGAACATCTGTCATCTGGGGAAAAAAAAATATCTCGTTGATTAACATTAGTATGTGTATCTTAAAGGATGTATAAATGGACACTGAATTTACCTTGGTTTTGATGATGAACGTCCTGTAACCTCCGATGGCAATCTGCTTCTTCATGACGCTGAAGGTGTTAAACCTGCAGACTAGTATGCCGGCACTGTGCAGCCTCAGCGTGAAGTCCACGTCATGACAGGTGAAGCGATTTTGGTCGTACTGAATATTCTGACTCCGGTCCACATTGAGGAGCAGGAAGTCATGAAGGTGACCTCTGGAGAACGGTTCCATTTGTCTATTACCTGGTGACACAAACGCAAATGAACTGGTGAGCTTACTTCTGTTTCTATATTCTTCTTTATTCCAAGAACTATCTTTCATGTTTGACAGCTACTAACAAACAATTACAGTCAAGAATCACGTTTTAAAATTACTTCAAGCGTGTGATCTAAAAAATGTATTTTGGACAGTTTAACCTCTGACCTGTGTGTCCACGACTGCTCCATTTCCTGATCCCACACAGCCCATAATGGGCAAGGTCTGGGCAAGCCTCCATGTGCTGCAAGACCTGCTTCAGTGACACAGCGTGCTCCGCTGGCCCGCTGAAAACAACCAGCAAAGTGCAGCCATCTTAATAACAGCCCATATTCCTACTCCTCATGTCAGCAACATCGACTTTGTATTTCGTAATTACTGGAGAAAAGCACGTCTGTATGTACTTGCGGGCGTCGAGGTCCACGGCGTTCCACATAACACAGGAGTCATCAGCCAGGATGATGAAGGGCCAAACGTCACCCGCAGGTCCCCCTCCCTCCAACCGACGACTGCGCTCCAGCTCCAAGTTGTGATACGAAAGCTCTTTAATCAGGAAGTGAGCCGCACCTGCAAAACAATCATCGTCATCCACCATCATTAAAGCTCTGAAATCACCCGTGCGTATTGAAATTTCATTATATCTTGGGAGATTGCTCTTCATGATTGATGATTAGTGGTGGTAACAAACCTATTCCGGCTCCATTGAAGACTGTGGGCAGCA
Source organism: Echeneis naucrates (assembly GCF_900963305.1). Taxonomy (NCBI): domain Eukaryota; kingdom Metazoa; phylum Chordata; class Actinopteri; order Carangiformes; family Echeneidae; genus Echeneis; species Echeneis naucrates. The sequence goes on along the minus strand of NC_042513.1, from coordinate 21,849,752 downwards.
CCAGCATGATGTGGTTGGGCCAATACTTTTTATAGACAGCCATCTCATACTCTTTGACCACCAAAATATGAAGGTGTGACGCTCCATCCATGGCATGGTACAGATTGAACAGACCGTGCTCGTGACGCCCAGTGGTTGGAGTGAAAATTGGACTCTTAATGCAGTCTGGGCTCTTAAAAGGTGAAAAAAAAAAAGGTGAAATAAACTAATTCCAAAGAGTGACATGACTTTGTCTTTGACTGTATTCGAGGTAAATAATTTCAACTAAGAGATCCTCAGGTAGGAATCAGTAGGTAAACATTTTTATAAAAACAAATTGAATTTCACTGAGACCAAATTGTGACCTGTAGCACCACCTTGTGGAACAGTCTAGATGTTGCACTGTGCTCAAATCACTGCTATGAAGCAATCGTGTGGAAAGTGGAAAATACACTTCAACACAAGAGATTACATCTTTAATTACTGATTTTACGTCTATTGCATTTAACAGCGGCTGGAAAAAACTGCTAGCTGAGACTGACTTACCCAGTCCGAAGTGAGAGGCAGCCGCATGCTCTCCAGCTGGCCTCCTGGTTGGCTGAAGCTGAAGTAGTGCTCCTTAGACTTTGGGATGATGAAGTAGAGCTGGATCTCTTCTCCGAGCAGCAGATGGGTGAATGTGAAGGCATGCAGTGTTGACTCGTACATCTAAAGTGTTATCGGAGAGCACTGTTACGATTATATTTCAAAAGCAGCTTGGGGGTCAGTGCTTGTATCGGTTGTTCTGACCTGGTATCTGGGGTTGAAGCCCAAATACTGATGACACTGTTCACAGTGATGATAGGTGTTGTAGGCTGCATATTTAGAAAGCTTGATCCTTGATGTCCGCCGACGTAGGTACACCTCCTCCTGACGCACTGGGTGTCCTTGGAAAGACAAAAGGAAATGCAACAGGTAATATCTGGGGAGAAGGCTGATTGTTGTCGCTGTGTGTTCATACAGTGACTTTTGTGTCCACGCTGTTTTCTGATTATGGTTACCTTCAGTGCTGGGTCTATAACTAGGACAATATACAGCACTGATATCATCATATTTTGGGTCATGGATGGTGTAGTCGAAGGGTATTGTCCTCATAATATCTGGGTTGGGCCACGGAGCATTGGGGGGATGGTACTGGACGCCCTCAGCCTGGGGACCTAAATAAACAAAACATTTATATGTCCATGAATTAGAATCTATTTTGGACACATCAGGACAAAATGCGAGATACAATAAGATCTACATGGGAGCATTCAGAGCGAAACACGGAAACACAAAAAAGGGTTGAGGAAACAAAATGATTATGAGCATTGTGTTGACAAAGTATGGCCTCCATTATTTGTGATAGATATTAGCTACTGCTGCAAATATACTGACTGTAGTTGATGTCTTCCTCATCATAGATATCCACCTCCATTAGCCTGATCAGCATCCGAGAAAGAATACCCAGGAAGTGCAGGTACGCACCCGTCTTACCCACCTGACCAGGGAAAAAACAGCGAGAAGAGAGTGTTAGTGCACAGTATAATACGGGTTTAAGTAAAACAAAGAATTAAAGACAGGAAGTACCTGTGGCGGTCCGCTGAGCAGCAACCTGCGAGGATGAAAGTTGTCACTTCGTCCTTCAGTGCGATTGCTGCTGTCCATGTGGTAGGACCGGGGGACCGTCCACTGACGGTAATACAGCGACTGTTCTGTGCACGTCATCATCTTACTCAGCAAAGGCCTGCACACAAAGACATTGTACATGATTGAATTTCTTCTGAGCACCTATTTGATTGTGAAACAGGAAACGCTTTAAAGTCAGAATTCACTTTGTCCATGTTACCTGAAGCTGCTGGCCCATGTGACAGACATGTGTGGGAGGAACGAGGTACATCGTGGAAGCCCGCTGCTGTCACTGGCTGTGATGATGTCATAAAGGGCTCGAGGGAGGAGCACGGATGGCGGGCGACTCACTCCTCGGGCCCAGGAACAGCTCAGGTGAGGAGAGGAGGCGCGGGGGGACAAAGAGCCAGAGGAGTTGGATTTTGAGTGTTGGTTACGAGGCGGGGCAGGGGGAGGCGGCTGAGGTTGAAGGTTGGGAGTTTGCTGGTGCTGGGGGAGCGTTTGAGTGTGAGTTTGGGAGCTGGTTTGAGACAACGGCTGATTTTGACTCTGAGTTTGGGATTGTGGCTGCAGCTGGGAGATTGGCGAGGCCTGGGGATGAGTCTGAACCTGAGGTTGGGATGTAGACTGAGGGTAAGGAAAAGAGTGAGTGGAGGTTTGGGACTGGCATTGAGTCTGTGATTGTGAGGGCGATTGAATGGCGTCCACTGTAGCTCTTTGGACATTTGGAGAGGTGGTGCTTTGGGCAGGGAAAGGATCTACTACAGCTCCACCATCAGGGCACGACTGGAGTTGGTGGCTGGATGACAGAGGGGAGTCTCCTGGAAATGAAGAATTATCAGAAAAACCTCAAATCAGTCACCTAATCAGGTGAGATCTCCCGTCCAACAGTGAATCTAACATCCCACACATTTGAAAATCTAAAAGAGAATAATTCCTGTTTGTATGGCTCTCGTCTCACCGTTCTCCTGCCCCTCCTCCTCCTCGTTGTCAGTGCTGCTGAGTTTTTCAGCATCACTCTCCAGGAGGTCACTTCCTGGGCCGGGGTTGTGTGGAGGTCGTGACTCTGCCCTCACTAGATAAGCCGCCAGTCCAAGCTCTTGTTCAAGTGTGGTGCGCTGAAGGTAAGAGCAGCTTATCACCCGGAGATCGCAGTACTTCAGTGACCTGTAGGCACAAGTAATTTATAACACATCACAGCTTCATTGGCTGCAGAAGAAACATGCTGCAGCACATCAAACCTATTTTTTCCTGTAACTCTTGGAACAAAGATTCAAAGTTTAAGGTCTGAAGGAGATAAGATCAGAGCTCAGTGTGTGTACCTGGGCAGTGATTCTCCCAGGGGAGCAGCTCCTGACAGGATCAGGATGCAGGGAAGGGCCTCCAGCTCCAGGTAGGAACAAGGAACCCAGTTAGAATCCTGAATCTTTAACCATGTCTGCACAAACAGAAGCACAGTCGGTCAGTGTCTTTCATTTCACTGCTTTGCACCCTTGTCTAACCAAAAAAGGATTTATTCGATATTTCATGAAAATAAGATCAACACTTCCACCTTAATCTGATCAGTGAAGGTTTGTCCAATATTCAGAGCTTGGTTGGGATTTCCAAGTATGATTTCAAAACTTTCCTCCAGGCCCAGTTGCCTCCGTACTCTGGAGAGCCGTCGGTGGGCCCACGTGGCCAGAGCCAAAGAGGGGATCCTCAGCAGGACCATGTGACCATGGCGAGCTGGACACTGCTGGGCTGCAGTGAGCAGGGACTGTACAATCTCCAGCGTCTCCACAGACGTGTGCTTGTGAAGATTGTGGGAGCTACTGATTCTGCCGGATGCAGCCATCAGAGCGACGCAGTAGTGCTGGATCAGGACTGTGGTCCGGATTACGGCACTGTGCAGTTTAGGGAACCTAGGACAAAGAAAGACACTTGAATTCAACCTGTCTTTTAACTGTAGGGTGTGCGAGTATCGTACGTTTGTGAGCTACCTTTCTTCCAGCGCAGATGCCATGCTTTCGAAGGAGGAATCGTAACGCATCAAAGGAAGACTGCTTCCTGAACGAGTGGACTCTAAAAGCTCTGATACACCAAAGTACCGCGTCCTCTCATGATACAGGTCCACATCCTACGGACACAGATACACCAGGTTGTGCTTATACGCACATTAACTTGATTTGAAGTGCAAACTCTTAATCAATAATCTGTGTCAGTACATGCTACAGCACTAAAAGCAGAGTGGACGCTTACATTACTGAATGCCGACGGCCAGTGGATCTCATTGTAGGGGCTGATGCGGGTGTACTGTGTCTGAAGAGCAAAGGGGAAGGAGGTGACGTGGAGGATCAAGATGTTTGGAGCATCTCTGACCTGTCGGGAATTTAACAGCTGGTCCACCAGACCCACATTACTGTCTGAGCTGTAGGATGCACTGAAGACAAAAACATACAGAAACTGAGTTAACACGTGATTGCTTTGCTTTGAAGAAGGTCGCATTAACCAAATATTTTTCTGTTTCCTTCGTAACATACCTGCTAATGTCCCAGTGGGCGTGGTCGTGGACCAGGATGTAGAGTGTGTAGGAGTTACTGTGAGCTTCCTGAATGAGGCTGTCAATTCGTGCCTGAGCGCTCTGGTCCATCTTGACCACATATCGCTCAGCATCACGTTGAAACACACACTCCTGGTCTAAACTACCGAGCTCCTGAAGGACACCTGAAATACAGAGAGAGAGAGATCCAGGTCCATTTTGTAAGCACTCTGATCTTTTAGAGATTGGAATTCAGATTGGATTCGTGAACATAGTTCCTGACAAATAGCCCCTATGTGACTAACCAGAGCTCCAGAGGTGGAGCACAGTCTGTTGGAAAGTGACTTCGGAGGGGGGGACCAGGATGAGGAAGCTGACCCTGTCAAAGGAGCCCAGGTCCAGGTTCTGTGTGCTGGAGTCTGCTATGGCACAAACATGGGACAGCAGCTTTCGAGCCACCGCCAGCTGGATGGGACGGACCTCACGCCACTCTACAGAGTATTCTGCAGAGACAGAGACAAATCCACATCGTGCTCTGTCAGGAGTTTTTGGACATTATGACTGTCCTGGTCTCAATTAAGGGCATCGGTTTGCAGAAGGAGATGAAAAATATGATGGATTACAGTTGATGTGACTGTTGAAACGGGTGCATAAAAACAGAGTATACCGTTCAGCTGTGTGTGTCTTACCTGAACAGGTGTCTTTGGGACTTGAAGCTCTCTCTTTAGAGCTGGGTGACTCTTTTGAGGCTTTTGGACTGGGCGTGTTCTTGAGACTTTTGTCTTCGCTTGATTCCTGACTGCTGGATAGAGGCGACGGCTCGTTGCTGTCCACGGTGGCTCTATCCAGGACGGAATCCATATCACCATCTGAGAAACAGAAAGCCACACAGCATGTTGGTAAATCATGACTAAAACACTGAATACTGTACGCTCAAACGTAATTCAAACGGTAAACTGTCAACCACACCTTGTCCGAGTGAGTTGCAGAAGTGGATGAGATCCTGAGCAACACCAGTGGAGAGCTGCCGGTTAATTTCTTTAAGGCCATCGTTGGGGGAATACATACTCTCTGCCAAGGCACGACATTGATGTTTGCCTGCATTGCATACAAAAATCAAATCAAATCTGATTCTGATTCTTTATGTTTAACATTTCGGACTTTACAACATTCATAAAAGCACCTAGAAACACAGCTCCCACCTGTGACTACCACACACGACTGCGTTTCTTGTCCCGGTGCAGTGACAATAATCACCACATAGTTGGTGTTTTCAAGTCGTCCTTCAATCAACCTGCCGAACGTCTGTTGGAGGCCTTGAGCCAAAGACCTGATCTGCTCCCCTAAAACTATCACGCCCTCTCCACAGGATGACGCAGCGAGCTGGGCGAGCCAAGGAAGCTGGCTGGAGGTTAGAGGCTGCTGGCTGGGGTTGGGCAAACAGAGATATTGGGGGAGGCCGGACAGGGTGGAGGGGTTCTGGAGAAAAAAAGAGGTTGACCTATTTGTTAATTCTTTCCGTGTATATGTATTTCTTTAAAATCTTTCATCGGCAGCACGGCAACACTGTCAATGTAAACACTTTGTTGTGTTAATACACTTCAGGTGACTGGAACCAGACAAATGCTCAATGAAAAAAGCTCGGCCTCATATAATTCTGGATCCCATTGATGCTCAGATGCTCCGTCTCACCTCGATGCCATAATGCCTCCCTTGGCTGGCAGGAGTTTGAGGCTGTTGGTATTGTCGAATCTCACTGAGGTGAGATTCCCTCCATGATCTCATAAATATCTGCTCCAGGTCCTCAATCAGGGGAACTTGGTCAGGGCCTTGGGAGACCAAAAAAAAAAAAAAGTTCACACTTTTTATTCAAAAGACTTTACAGTGGTGTAATACTTTTTATGTTTCAGTGATAACAGCATAAACTAAATCATGAAACATCTCCAATTATCCATACAGTTGTTCATATGTTACTGATTTGTTAACTGCCTGCCTCCTTGTGGCCTTTATGAGTCAAAGCAATGACACCCTGAAGAATTAATCACCTGCCTCACAGCAGAGGTCCTACTAATCTCTGAATTACAGCCTTTACTCTGCAGGAGGGTTTCAAACTCACCTAGCTGAACAAGGTAGTAAACTGTGAGTAAAATCTGCATCTCAGTGGAAAGTGGCTGTATGGGCGACGGTCCATAATGCTGGTAGACTCTGGGGAGTGTCTGGGAGCTCAGGTAACAACTCTGCAGCAGAGAACTGACAAGCACTTCACTGACATTTCCTGTCAGCTGAGGGAGAAGGCCATGACCTGTGTCAATAAGAGGTAGACAGATAAAACTGGTGAACATATGGCAGCAATGAGCACCACATGAACTGGATGGTAGTTCGTAGCTCAGGTGTTAGATTTGGTCATGAGGCCTTTCATTCAGGTGAGCCCCTCCTTCTCCTTTCTGCAGGTTGGTATGTTGATATGGACATGATGCTAAAACTGTTCCCAATGTATGGGAGTGCAAAAAACCCATCTGACTGTAAGAAAGAATGCCATTCTGAAATAAATGATTGGCAACTAACAAAGAATAATAATAATAAAAACCCAGTTAATTCATTAACAGCACAAAAATATTACACCGCATCAAACTAAAATAGAAACCAGATGTTGAATGGGAACAAGTGGCGGGAAAATTCAGCTCTATCTATTCCCATGACAGACAGGAATAATGGTAAGGATGGGAACATATGATAGGAGGACAAAGAGCAGACAAAGTGGAAAACGGGTGAGAAGTGAAGAGCCGACAGGTCACACATACAAAGAAAAAACAATAATAAGTTAAGGATGACAGTACATACACTGCATTGGATTTGGTTAAAGAAAGGAGCGAGCTGAAAGGGGACCCAAACCGGTGAACAGGATGGACACGAGGAGATGAGGGGAGGGCAAGAAGGCTGAGAAACAGCCCTGGGCATCGGCTGACCTCTAACCTGTGAGGTGACGGGAGCTAAAAGCGGCCATCTGTCAGGTGGTTTACTGAAAACCCAACCTGTCCACCTGCTTGAGAAAGTCCAGAACTGACAGCTGGGTGGAAATTTATAAGAACGCCACCAGCTCGTAAATAACAGCTCTGATAAGCAATAAAGTTAACAGCACGGAAATACGGCTGCCACTGCATGAACTCTACTGTGTGCATGCATTTGACAGAAAAGCAGAAGAGGGAAATTTTACTATGCTAAATCACAAAAATTGGTCAACTAACCCTTGAAGATGACAGGCTGCAGCCTGCAGGTGTGTAGCAGCTCATCAGGCACAGTTACCGACAGGCCTGGGGGAGAGAGGGGGGTTGAGGATCCCTGTGATGAACTCAACGAGGCAGCAGTCTCTGGACACATCGGGGAAGGAGGGCGCAGAAGTAAAGAAAAAAAAAAATCGGGAAATACTCATCAAGCCATATTGAGCATTAAATAAATCCCATTCTGTCGTGTATCTCCCCTCATCATTTACCGTAAGCAAGCTTTTACCTGGTTTGGCTCCACTTGTTACAGCAGACGACATGGAGAAGGCCGATGATGACGGCGGTGTCTTCACTGCGCTCTCTGACACACTGTTGGCAGATGACTCAGGAGACCAGCCCTTGTGTCTCTTTTTTGGGGGTCCAGCATTTGCATGTGGCACTGCAATTAAAAAAATATACATAACACAATGGCTTTGTATGTTTTCAATGTAGAAACTGAGACACGTTTTAGCTCTTCGTTGCTCATCACTCTAAACGCAATTTGATTACTTGGGTTCTTCTTTTCTTGCTTTTTTGGTATCATATTTTTCTAATTTGCTTCCTAATAGATGGATAGATGTACTTTATTGATCCCAAGCCGGGAAATTCTTCTGTTACAGCAGCCAATAATCAGCATTGTGAAAAAAAACTGTGGAAAATATTTATAGACAGCACTATACTCTATGAAAATATAGTAGTAAAACAAACTCTCCATATATATAAAAAAATAGATTATTAAATAAAGAAAAACAAAACAAACTCTGAAGGTTCAGTGTGACATAGAACGAGACCAGGCTGACGGACGACTATCCAGAGGAGAGTTCACAGTTTTCTCTGTCTGACAGAGGTGAATTATTGGACTGTGTTCTGGTTTGTGGCAGGAAAGATTTAGTGTCCCTGTTGCTACAACAGCGAAGCTGTAAAAGTCTGTTGGAGTTGGTTTCTGCTGTATGCCCAGTGTGTGTGTGTGTGTGTGTGTGCGCGTGTGTGTGGAGAGGCTGTTCAGATTTATCCGTGATGGACGGCAGTTTGATCAATGCCTTCCTCTCCAGCACACTGTCGAGAGCGTCCCATTTGCAGCCAATCCCAGAGCCAGCCTCTAACAGGAAGTCATCTGGGTCGAAGAACTCACAAATTGTGGGTTACTGTTAATACAGTAATGTAAATCATCAAGTTAAGTCGTACATTAGCCTGTCTCTTCCCCTTCCTCTGCAGTGTCTGTTGAAATGCAGTAACAGGGGAGACATATAAAAGGTCCACTTGTTAAGAGGGCCATGAAAAAAAAAACAACACAACATTGACAGGAAGGAAGCTTTTCATTCAGTGAGAAAGCAGGAAAAAAGACTGAGACGGAGCGAATTTTACAACCCTGGTTTATAGAGGTGAGAGAGTGAGGGAGAGGGAGGGAGACAGACAGAGAGACAGACAGAAGAGAAAAGAAGGAGGGAGACATTTAGTGCTCTAAGTGTTGGCAAAGGAAAGTAGGTAAAACAAAGACAACCCCCAACACACAATGCAGCTGGCTGGCTTCTGTATAGCAGGGGTGTTATAACACACACACACACACACACGTATCACTAACAGCTTAACCCCATCAGGACTAGTCATGACAAGGTCGGCTCTTATAACAGGAGAAGTGCCAGAAAGGTACCAGAATGCATGCACACAAACACACAAACACACAACAGATACAAACTCACTGTGTTTACACAAAGACAGGAAAGGAGATAAAAGTGAAACCAAGCAGGAAATCATTAGATGCCCATGCAACAAATACAGAAACTACAATAATCTGGGAATCTTAAAACCCCTTCACGGGATTTTCTTGGTCATATTCAGTGAAATGAGCCATAACTCCACCGACAAACAAAGTGTCACATGTATATTTATTTCTTGAGGATAGATGTATTGTGGAGTTACGGTCACGTGTGATACCTGTCCCTGACGGTCTCCCGGGGCCTGACTGGTTCAGAGGTGGCTGGGTGAGGGAGGGGACAGCACAGCTGCCATTTGTCAGTGAGTGTGGCAGAGGAACATCAGCTATTTGAGGCAGGCCGCTGGAGTCCACATGTGATCCTGCTGCATTTCGTGAGAGAAAAGAAACTGCTTTCGTGACATTAATTACTGAGACTTCATAATATCAACATGACTTCAGGCTTTTCTATCTGCTGTTGTTAGTTTTGCAGAAGCTCTTTGTCAGTCTGTTACCTGGGTAGCTGACCGGTGTGTGTGATGTCAGGTTTGGAGGCTGGTCATCAGATGCGACTTGGCCTTCTGAGAGACTCGACCCCAGTTGTCTTATCCTGCCATCTGAAACACACAAACTCAGTATTTTGTTATTCAGAAAGACTCTCTGAAAGAAACTCGTCTTCGCAGGGCCAAGGTCGTAGTTGTGTGTGTTTCATATGTAAGAGTGACTGAGCAGCATAGTACAAATTTAAGGCTGATTATGGGATGGATCAGGGATAGGTGGCTTGTCACCTTCTAGACTTTCTCCTTCACAAGCAACAGAAATAAAGGATTCAACATCAGACGGAAACTTTTAGTTTTAGATTAGGTTCTTTAACACGGGCCTTTTCACCAGGTGGTGTCCTTTACAGGTTACCTCCAGGCTGTGGCCTCACCTTTCACCTTTTCTTTGAGCCTGTCAGACCTATACTCGTAGTTTCTAGATCACCACAGGTCAGATTCTTTTTAGACTTCTTTAGGAGAACAACGTTAAATTACAATATGTGACTCTTCCTGGCATGCATCGCTATGAAGCGTTTTCTTTAGTTGATAAACTCACCTGTATAATTATCTAAGGAATGTTTTCAACACCATCACCTGGCAGCCAAATAATAATAAATTACTGCTCCTGGCCACAGAAAGGCAACGCTTAAAACGCATATTTATGTCTTTTCTGTACAGCACTACTTCCTCAGGGCAGACTGGAAGCTTCAGTGACGAGACAGTCTGACTGGTTATCACGCTAAATACAGAGGAGATAAATACATGGAAGTAAGAGATACAGAGGCAAAAAAAGAGGCTTGTTTCATGCCAACTCAGCTCTTAGAAAAAAGTTTGATGCTGACCTTGCAGTAATTTTTATAAACTGATAAGTAAAACATTGGCTGATTTTGGCCACAACAACAAAAAATGTAAATAGATTATTTTAATGTACAAATGATTATTAAGGTAATAGCTAAACTAGTTGATAAATTGATATAAAAACAGTCATTACTGTCCTCCCCTCCACTGCTGAGCCATCACTTCTCACAAATCCGGTTAAAAACAAGCCCTAACGCACTGATAACACGATTCATCATTACCTCGCCCTCTTTCAACATGTTTGTTGGTGCAACTCCAGCCATAATGATTGATCACTGTTGCATGCCAAGTTTGAGTATCCAGGTAAAGAATCAGATGGGCCTCTTGGCTGCTTCCATGTACGCAATCCACATTAGTGTTTATGTATGTTTTGCTTACTGTATGTTGCAATCGGTTTAAAATCTGTTTTTAAAAAAAAAAAAAAAAAAAAAAAAAACAGCAACAAGAAAACAACCCATATGAGGAATCACCTGCCGAGTACAACACACGCCTCCGTGTCTTACCGTGACCCCTCCAGCAGATGGGCGCTCCTTTGACCAGCACGCCCTGGTTGTTTCGGTACAGATGGTACCTCAAGTGCTTCTGTTTCTTGGGCTGGGTGCTGAGCTTCAGGTTAATGTGGTTGGAAAACTCTGTGAAGTAACGAAAGCCTTTCTCTCCACAGCCCATACAGTTCCCCAAGAAGCCTGATGGGAGCACACACACACGGGGGAAATGTGAGTAGGAGAGAATATATCTGATGTCTTTCTGCAGTATCACACATTCAACTGGCTGGATAATGTGGCTAATGATTTGCAGCAAAACAACGGCGTTTCCTTTGGCCCTGGAAATATTTCCCCCCATATGTCATACTGGCTCACCCAGCAGTGCATTGCGACCTCGCTCGTCCGGCAAGAAGCGGCAGTCCACTGCACACACCAAGAGCGTGTCAGGGAGGGAGGGGGACTTAATCCCGACCAACATGAACCCAGAAGGAACATCCAAGGGATCTGATGCCAGCGAGGACAGACGCAGATCCCTGCCTGCCTGACAGAAGCCTGTGAGGAAAACAATGAGATACCATGTGCAGACAGTTGATGCTCATTATCTTTTGTCATTAAGCCATCTAAAACAGCGCATTACATTTTCTCCTCCAACTACGTGTGGCTGCATACAAATATAAAGGCGCATCCCACAGAAACAACTCAAAATACACAACCAACCACACTCATCATATCTCTCTGTCCAGTGCGCCTTCAATGTAAAGCACATGCAGAAAGGAAGTGAACGCACACATTGTTACTATGCTCTGTCATGGCAGATATTATTTTTTGATGAGAACGTGTGTGAGTGTACAAACCATCCGTGGTGCAGCATCCCTCAGGTGGGGGTTTCATTTGGTAAGGTATTGGGGGGCTGTTTGACTCCGAGCCATCCTCGTCATCCTCGTCATCGTTCTCTGTGCGTCCTGTCGAGTATCAGTGACGATCATATGAGAAAAAGTGTGGCTCTTTAGGTTATTCAAGATTGCCGGGATATTTTCAGGAAATGTCTACACTGTTTTGCAGGATTTAATATCCACGCCGCCTACCGTTGTGTGCCAATGGCTGCTCTGTTTCAAGGTATAGCTGCGAGAAGACAGGTCGGGGTACAACAGTGTTCGACCTCAGTGACGCCTCAATAGAGTTATGGAGAACCTCCTCGAAGCGCGTCGTCCGTAGCTGACCAGCATAGGAGTTCCCCATTGATGTCCTGGAAGATTCATAAGACACATACAAGCTGACGAGACTTCGCTTTGGTTTACAGTAACCATTTATCAAACTCCAATGTGTGTTAGCACTTTAACTTCAGATGCTTGCAGTTTGCTTTCTATATGGTTTGCTTATAACTAGTGTCAGTTGGAAACTGAATATATTTCAGTGAAATCTGTGAAGAGTAATAGAAAAAAATTCTCCAGTGATTTTGTATGTGAGAAAAGACAAAACACTGAAAGCCTGTTGGATACATTTTTTGAATTCCTCTGACAGTCAAAATGAATGTTATTAATATCAAATCCAGGCAACAAACAGACAAATGCAGTCCCAGACTTACTCACATTATAAATATGTCCCGAGACAAACACTGAAATCTAAACACACATCTATTTACACAGTCTCACACTCACACACACACACACACACACACACACACACACTCACACACGCACACATTAACAGTGGTTACAAGTGGATGGCAGCTGTCCAGACAGCGTCCCATAAAATCCGCTTCACTGACAGAGTCAGGACACCCTGACCTAGACTCCACTCCCTCTCTCTGTTTTTGTACTTTCTCCCTCTCTCCGTCTCTCTGCATTTCTCCCCAGTTAGTCGCTCCTTCACGATAAAACAGATGAGTCTCCCCACAGAAACAGCGATTCTAGCAGGCGGCTTTTCTGAGTTTGTTGAAAATATTGTATTATTGGGGTTTGTTGTTTTTTTATTCTTGCTTTTTTTTAGAATAAAAAAAATGTTGCTACAATAAACTCAAAATGACTGCTTTGTTACCTGTCATACAGTACACCTCGTATACTGCAGAGAAATAAATGCATCTCACTGCTGCCGTGTGTATTTTCAGAAGGACGCTCACTGCTTGAACAGGGACAAAACACTGGATGATGTGTAATAACCGCTGGCCAAGGTTTGGCAGACGGACGGCAGATTTCTGTGATGTACAGGAAACAAACTGGGTCACTGAGGAAGAAAATGACAAGGTTGGATTGTTTATGCTGCCTAACCCCCTTCGAATGTCCATATGCTAGTTACTAAAGACACACACACACACACACACACACACACACACAAAAGGCTGACATGAGGGACATAAAACCTGGTTGCATGAGATTCATTGTTGAGTCTGAAACCAACAGGTTAACATAATGGAACGACTGGCCTGTCAGATTACGGACGCACACGTTGGTTGACAGACCCAAGAAAATATTGGTCAAATCAAAACTGTTCTGACTAATAATTCAGTGTTCGATATAGCAGCTCTACAAATCCAAATAATTTATTAATTCAATGCCTTTCAAAGTTTGTCATTCTGCAAGATAAAAATATGGTCGAGGAAAAATGTGCCTAATATCTGCTCAGTCAACGTCCTTTTTGGCTCTATATTTGTATAGCTGCTGAGTTGTTCTTTACTTATAACACGTGACTCACACGATACATGTGGGTCGGTCAGCTGACCTCTGGGGTCGACCAGGATGCTCCACTCATGTTTTCTTGGCCTAATTTAATCCTGTGATCCAGCAACCAGGGAGACAATCATAATGGCAACATGCTCTGGAACTGAAATTATCACATTTTTTCGTCAGTAAAGTTTCAGAAACGGTCTCTCTTTCTCTCGCTCGCTCTCTCTCTCTCTCTCTCTCTCACACACACACACACACCTCAGCAGCCACACTTTCATATGTAAAGAAGCAGTGCAGACTTTTAAAGCTTTGCACCGCTTCGCAGAGAGACACAGGGTGGAAGACAAAAAGGCCTGTCATAACACAGTCAGCGCTGAGAGGAAGTAATCACACCTTCTACCAAAGAGCAGACTGATCTTTTACAACCAGAGGGAGACAGGGAGGGAAACAGGGAGGAGATGAAAGCAGAGAGGTGTATTCCACCTTTTACTGAATACTACTGACAAAATGCTGTGGCTCTTAATCTGCAGTGCAGCACATGAGCTCTTGTAACTGGTTACTATTGTTCAGCGTTAAGTAGGTAAGAGTCAATGTGACTTTCTTTTGAGTTACCTACATGGTCTCATATGATTATTGTGTAAACAGCTTTTCTACGGTTCATTGTTGTATAACAAAGAGAGAATTTTCTGCATGCACTGATACAGGGGACAGCAGATGCAGGTATTTGTGTCTACTATAATGACAGGCAACATGTTTTGTTTTTTTTTTTCTTTAATGTAAAGGCTGCGGGGAGACGGATGAAGGATCCTGCTGTGGTTTTCATTGTTCAGTCAAAATGCTCATCTTTGTATTTCATCTCTAGCTGCAAATTAGGCTGAAGTGATTTTTAAGGAAGGACTGTCTAACAAAACGAGAGCTGCAGCACGTGAAAGAAAACATGAAGCAGAGATGACAGAAATGGGCTCTTCAGTCAAACTTTTCAGGAAGCTTTATTGATCTTTTCTCCTCCCTTTTACCCCCCCCCCCCCTTCCTCTTTCCCTAACACGGACGTGGGAGATCCTTTCATCTCCCTCCTCCTCTTCTTCTCCTTCTGTCTTCCACCCCAGGGAGAGAGACACTATTGTGGTGTTTTATGACCCCTTGGACCCCCCCCCCCCCCCCCCCCCCCCCCACCGCCACCACCACCACCACTACCACCCCCACCGCCACCACCACCACCACCACCACCTCCACCGCCGCCACCACCACCCTCAACACGCTCAAACAACCTTGCACTCTCAAACCCTAAAGTCAGGATGCCTTTAAGATCTGCCCCAATCACAGATGATGTTACCAATCCAAAAAAATAAGTAAATAAATAAATAATTTTTCAGGTGCTTCTTGTATTTTTATTTTTCAGGCGTCCCCTTATTCATGGCCAAATTGCTGATACAACATTAATCACTCATTATAGTTGATCGGCAGAAACAAACTAAGAAAGTAATTCGTCATTGTTAACCTTCAATGAATCAATGGACAGAGTGAGAGAAAAAGATTTGTTGCAATCTCACTGAATGTGACAAATATATTCACACACTCCAGAATAAATTATGTCCTGTCAAGCTTCTTGTTAATATATGCAAACGCACATATAAGCTCTTTGCTTTCAGGGCATGGACATATTAGTTTGAGGGATGTCTCATGACCACGAGGTCAGAGGTGAGCACAGATAACAATGTTTAAGTTAGACTTTGATGTGGCCTATACTTCTGATACACACAAACACATATGCAGATGTGCACACACACACACGAACCCACACACATGCTCTCCCATGAGCTCTGGCTCAGCGCACACAAAGGGCTTGTCTTGAGGGGTGAGAGGTCATCCTGGGAGAGGTCAGATAAGAACCCCAGGCTCTTTCTCTGTTGGCCAGGCTCACATACCAGCCAAACTCACACACACACACACACACACACACACACACACACACACACACACACACACACACAAACAAATGCAGCATCCCTGCTATTCTTCTTTTCTGTTCAGTCTGACAAACAGGGTTGGAGTATCCAACCTCCACTCTGGCACCTTCAGCAGCAGATCAAATTACACAAACACATGCACGTACACAGACACACACATGCAGCATGCAAGGGTTCGCACACAGACAGACAGACACAGACAGTTAGGAGAGAGAGAGAGATAAAGCAGAGGAATGTCGAGCAGTGTCAGCTGGTCAGTGCAGCATCTCTTTCCTGAACAGTAGAATTAAAAGAGAAAACCCTTCTGCTTTTCAGATGCTCTACGACCGATGACCCACAACCAAACCCATATGCAAAGTGATGTCAGTTGTGTATACACACACACACACACACACACCCCTCAGATGGGCTCATCACTGACCACTGACCCACAGAAAATGCTCTCATTCATGGTTTGCTCAACAGACTTTGGGTCAATAGTTGGCCAGCCAACCGGCCAACTGCTCCCTCAGACAGCCGTTCAGCTATACATGCACAAATTCACCCTCATGAACCAACAACAGTGTTTCTTCTTTTGTGCCTCACAACGCCAGTTTGCTGAGTATGTCATAAACAACGCAGTCCAACATACATGTTGTCTTCAAGTCAGTGACTGTGTGTCTACATACTGCACAGTACAACTAGCTGCTTGAGCTTCTGTAATGAAATATTTGGAAGGCACAACAACTCCCTGAAATATTGTTTGTCTTCTTGTTGCTTTGCTATCTTGCTCCGTGTCCTTGAGCAGGTTTTTCTGCCCTCTCTGCTCCTCTCTATCTTGCACGACTCCTGCTGAACTTGTGTTGTCTGCGGGCATGTGAGGGCCGGCTGAAAGGCCACCTTCACTGAGGTTTTTAACATTTTTGCTGCAGGGCTTCACAAACTAAAGCAGGGTTTGGCACATCGTACAAATGCACACAAACTCTATCCCCTGCACACAATCCTGCTTTACTTTATAGCCGTAAACACCGGATCAAATGCATGTTTATGAAACAATATTAACTTCATTTACTCATTTTTTTGGACATCAATGTATCTGTTGAAACTGTTAAAAAACAGCTGATGAACGACAGAATGATGAATCATTTAGTGCCAAGTTCAGTTACTAAAGAAGTTTCCTAATAAATTAACTAAAAGTTGGTGGAAGCCACAATGTTTTTGTAGGATGTAAAAATCTATTTGAATTAAGTCTGAAGATGAGGTCGGGTTAGTGAAATATTTAAATAACACAAAACACCAGACTAAGACCAAAGCTGCAGACTTAGCGAAGCAAATTCATAATTACAGCAAATGTGCATCCATGAGAAGAACGAAAAAGGAGTAAATACAAACAGTGTGCAGCTTACATTTCTGCCATTTATGACCAAGAAACACAACGACTAAGTTTAAAAAACAAACCAAAACAGCTGACTGGCGTTTAAACGCACGTTTTCCAGCAGAACAGTCCAACCGTGAAGCTGAGAGCCGCATCTGTCCCCCCTGTCCTCCCTGTCCCCTCTGTCCCCTCTGTCCCCTGCTCAGGGGTGTTTCACCTCGGACTGCATCAGCAAGCAAGCCAACACACAAACAAACAGCAGCAGCAGCAGCAGAGGACACTGAAGGTCACTTTTCCATCATCCTTCCTGGGATCGTCCTGCAGGACTCACCTCTACAATCCAGCGGGACGAGCCGCCGGTCACTGCTGCTCATTCACAGCCTGGAAGTTGGTCCAACTGTGTGTCTCCACCATGTCCCCGGCACGAGACCTGCAGGGACTGAGAGGGGCGCGTGTCATCATCCCCGAGCCTCCGCGAGGAAAGTCCCGCCCCCTTCCGTCCATATTAGTGACCCGAGTGGCTTCTTCTTCCCCTTTAACCGTGTGTGTGTGTGTGTGTGTGTGTGTGTGTGTGTGTTCACATGTAGTTTAGATTTATGAATAATAACAACAAAAACAACTACAATAATAACAACAATAGCGACGATGATGATAATTATTATTATAACAACTAAAATAAGATTAGACATAATAAAAGCACTGATCATCTAACAGGCCCAACTTCTGCAGTGTGAGGTTTTTAATCCACACAGGTTTGTGTCACTGACAGCTGCAGCTCCGAGTTGTGTTGTTGCTTCAGATTCAGCCAACATTAGCACACACGTCTGTTGGGGACAAGCAGTCACATGTGACCACTTTTTGTATACATAGACACACAGAACAAGAAACACTGTGACAATGTGATATTTGGGAGGAGGGACAGAGTGATGGAGCTGATAACTGAGTTTTAATGGAGCCATCAAACAGCCACCCAAAGGAGATCTGGAGTTTCAAAAACAGAAGTTGCTTGTTGTTATTTATGGTGACTGTTTGCTCTTTTGAGATCTTTAATGACAATGAATTTGGGTTTTGTATTTAAAAAAAAAAAAAAAAAGAAAAAAGTGTCACAAGTGCACACACTGTATTTAACTATCTACAACTTTGTACTGAAATAAGATAGCTAAGATGTGATGAATAAAGAAAACATACCAGACGTCTCTCTTGCATTTAGTATGACATCTGTTCCATTAGGATGTAACTGCGTCCAGTCAGTGTAAGGAAGAGTGGAAAGTGTGACAACAGCTTCCAGATAGAAAAAACTAAAAAACTACATAAAAAACAAAAGAAAAAAATCACGACGCATCTTGGCTGAGAACAAAAAGTGAACTGAAATAATTAGACACCTACAGTTAGAGACTTTGGTCATTTTTAGATATTTGTCTCCCTCTACAGGGATAAAACGAGACTTACAGGAAAAGACGAAAAGAAGAGGCCAGATCTCTAAATCAAATATATTTTTATCCTTATATGTTGCTATATGTTGAGTTATTGAATCTTTTTTTATAGTAAATTTTGTGATTGCTTTAGTTCATTGTAAATAAATTTAAGTCATTTTATGATTTTCATTACTTATATGTTACTTATATGATTTTCATTACTTATATGTTACTTATATGTTCATTACTTATATGTTATATTACTTACACGTTACTTATATGTTATATGCTTTGGGACAGTCACCACTATCTGGTAACTCCAGATAACCATTATATTTCATCTGCATGCAAACAAACAAACAAAATTCCTTCACCATGTAAATACTCTCTTTGTTTCCATCAACATGAGCAAAGTTATGAAAGTAAATGAAAGACATCCTACAGACAATCCATGTTCATTCCCAGAGCTAAACTGTAGTAAGGAGGAGACCATTTCAGACAGCCGATCAGTGATTTGTTAGATATAAGAAGAGGAAACATTCACTCTGCTGAGCATTTAATGGCACAAATGTAATATTTTGGATCTTGATATTTAGCTCATGAAATGAACTGACATAATCACTGGGTTTAATGTCTGTGAATGTAATTGTTGTAACTTCAGGGGCTGCACGAGGAATCTGCCCGTTTTCTTACTTTTGTCTCTCAGATGTAGTAACAGCTTGCTCTCTGGTTTCATAGCTCAGGCTTCGCTTTGCTGCTTAGTCGATTACTGCAAGCAATGTGAATGAAACATAAATGAAATTAAATGTGAATAAAACATAAATAAGTTGCAAATGTTGACATCAATTGTATTGAAAACCTTTGCACATTTGTAGTGAGTTTAAAAGTTAAAGTTGAAAGGAAAGAATATTTATTTTATTAGTGCTAAATGTCATATTTCACACCATGAAAACACGCATGAGTAAAACAGAGTAAGTTAAAATAAGTGGAAAACAACAGATGCTTTTTCTTGACGGATTTATTTACAGGCCCACACAGTAGATTTTCTCTAATTTGACCGCTATGCAAGAAAATGATAACAAAGGCAAAACTAAATCACTTTTATTATTATTAAAAAACTTTTATAACATTCAGTTATAACTTAATATTTAACAGATTAGCAAAATTTGAGACCAAATTAGATGCCGGCATCTAAATCAAATCTAACAGCAAATTAAATGGTGAATTTATCCGTTAAAACTCTGTAATTTTATTTACCATAAATTTGTTCGTTTATTGGTTATTTTGACTTTTACGGCTAATGTCTGAAAGAGATAAAATCATTGCAATCCAGACAATGCAGAGGATATTTATAAAAGGCATGACTGCGGCCCTCCCTCCTAATTACAGCTTACATTTTGTCACTGGGAGTCTCATACTTCATCCTTTGCACTGCCCCAACTGGGCAGTGCCAATCTGTACAGTGGCATAGCCATGCCACGCCAACACAACATCCCCTGATGGGAGAACAGGTGTTGGACAGGGTCCAGTGGAGCAGTGCGGAGCGGCCTGCCATGATATATCAGATGAATCGGCCAGCACTGACTCCTCTGGCCCGAGGGAGGGGGACCCAGCCATTTATAATGTGTGTGTGTGTGTGTGTGTGTGTGAGAGCAGAGGTTCTGTGAGGCCAGCAGCAGTACAACAATGAGCTCCAACAAAACTGATTGGGACCCAAAAACCCAACAGGGAAGTGAGCTAATCTGGCAAATCCTTGAACAAGAACAGTATGTTAGCTCGAAGCAAAGTTTAGTTTGGCAATCTTTTTTTTTTTTTTTTCTTTTAGCTTCTACACATTTTTATATTTTGGATCTTTTAAGAATTAATAATCTCATGAAGGCATAAAAAAGTAAAAAAAAAAAAAAACAAACAAACTATAAAAAAATTTTTTACAAAATGAGAACTGCTTTAAAGCAGGTAAATATAATCTTTTAGTCTTTGCTCACGCAGGTCTGGTTGGGTGCGTTTTTGAGATCTGTTTCTGAAGTCCCTTTACTGTTAATTTTACAGCCAAAATGACACTAGATATGATGATTTGCTAAGTCGCTGTGGAGCCATATTGGTCTAGGCAAGGCATGTAGTTCCTGTTAATGGGTTGAATATAATATTTTATGTCCCGTTGCTATAGCCACGGTGCTTAACTTGTGATGTAAAAATAGTCAGGCCCATTCATTTTAGTATAAATACTTCACTTCGCTTCAAGACACAGACTGAGCTGTATGTAAAACATGTCTATTTGAATGTGCCCCGGCAGAGGGAAAAGGTATTGCTATTTCACACATAATGACGGCCCAGGTCGTTTGGCTGAGAATAATGGTGGTTTCGCTGTAAAGCATATCACTCTCATTAGATTTTTACACACTGGTCGTGCCTAACTGGAGATGCACTTGTCTGGACACACACACACACACACACACGCACACATATATCCATCTCCAAAGCCATTAAATCCTTTTGAAAAGAGGCCTCATTTGAGAGAAGCAATAAAATTTTTAATCATTTTATTACCAAAAGAGTATTTAACAAGTGGGTAATGAAACGCCAAAGGCAGGTTAGCTGAGTTTAACCTTCAGAGAGGAAGCGATGTATCACATGCTACCCCGAGGCATGGTGGGACAGAAATGTCATCCTCCATTATCCACCATACCTGAAGTGTGGCGTTGCGCGGCTGGCAGGCGGGCGTCTCGCTATGCAAGGCAAGGCTGACGGGAAATTAGGGGAAATTCAATTAATGGACGTTTTTTACGCACCAGGGAGAGGGCACAGCTGCACACACGCACAACTTAATGCGTGATGCACATGCAACGCAACAAATGCAACACACTTGTGAACGCACACGTGCCCACCTCGTGTCCTACACATCTCACACTGTGAGGGGCTGAGGAGGGGGCCGAAGAGCAGGATGGACACGATGGACATTTTGTTTTTGTTTGTTTGTTGTGTTTTGATACCTCTGCTCTTAACTTTCTGTCTGTCTGTAGAGTTGGTTCTCGTCCCATCTCTCTCTCTCTCCCTCCCTCCCTGTGGTGATAGCATAGCGGAGTCGCTCCACTGCTTTCCCTCAGCAGGTCAGTTAAGGAGAAAATGAGGTGGAGGGGGACGCTCTCAGTCTGTCACCGTAAAAGAACCATACCTACCTACCTACCTGCCTGCCAACTGCTCATAATATACCGTTACCTGCCCTACGCTCTAACTACAAGTGTGGCTGTGTGTGCATGTACATTTGTATGAATGTGTGCATGTGGGTGACAGTCCGGCAAAAAAAGGAGCGCTTGCATCACACAGTTTGTGTACCTGTTAGAGGAAAAATGTGTATTTCTAGAAAAGCAATCCCACGTCCTTAGGGGAGGGGAAATATACCGGCCGCCTCTGGTGGTCCCGATCCAGGCCCATTCATTACATTTTGCAATTTCTTTGACACTCAAGAATAATTTATGGCTGATAACAAAAATACTCTATTTTCAATAACAAGCTTCCACAATACTTTGAGCAACTGGTCCCCCAAAGTTAATTGAAAAGTGTCCTGGCTCTCATTTGCATTAGAAACACATTTAAAGGTGAAAAATTATAAATAAATATGCAGCCACCTGTGAAATATGGCTTTTGGCCTGCTGGTCATTTATAACTTTGCGTTTAATTACGTGACAGGCTGGAGTTGTGCAGCTGTAATGAGAGACTGGAGTGATGGAGAGGAGTGTGAGAGGGACTCAGGGCTATAGGTCATTTAGTGTATGAACAGACAAACGTGCAGTTTCACACACGCTCTTACACAAACACACATATGAGTTGACCACATGGAGATATGTAAATGGAGAGACAAAAAACTGAAACACACACAATCCCATCTTAAATTCTAAAGGTTATGTACCATCGTACGTTATATCTTTTGACGTCTTCTACACTTTGACCTTTGATACGGAGTAATTTTTCCAGTGTCACTGTGTTCACTTAGCTTCACTTCCTGCCTCTTTTTGAATCTCTTTGGCTGCACATACAGATTTCAAGAATTGAAACTTTCTGCTGGTCATGGTTTTATTTTATTTTCCTGTGAATGTGGATTATTTGGCCAAATTAACTACACATTATCATTTATCTTGTTTTATGTGTCTCATTATTTAGTCATTCATAGTTTTAAACATCTTAGTATCATAAACACAGTAAGGTACAAAAAACAGACAACTGGGAACAACAGGGAACAAAGAGAGAAAACTAATATATATATATAAAGAAAATGTTGCTGCTGAAGTAATTGCTCTTCCTAATATTATTATTTGCATTATTTTTATTCTTCCAAAATTTGCTGCATTTTGAATGGAATATGTTCCAGCCCCTTCAAGAAAACTTCAGACATTATTCAGATATTCTGGGTGTGTGCTATTTGCAGACAGCTTTACATTTTAGACAGACAACCAGACACTTTAAATAGCCGACATATTGGCAGTTCAAGTGTCACATGAAGGCAGGCTATGACAAAAGTTAGGCAGAGAGACAGACAGAGAGACAGACAGACAGACAGACAGGTAAGCACTACAGAACATCAGAAAGGTAGACAAAAGACCGGGTGGTGGATATGCTGCATGTGGCACTTCTGTCTCAGTCTCCCCTCCTCCCTCCCTCCCTCTCCTTTATGCATAAAGAAAACAGCTTGCATTGCCCTGCAGGTACTACCAGAGCGCAGTGCTGCCACGCACCGCATTCACTTTCACCTTCACTCCTTCTCTGCGGTCACTTCCCGGTAGATCTTGTGTCGCAGCAGCGGCACTTCCTGGGGTGTTCTTTCTTTCTCTCTCCTCATCTAATTTTTTTTTTTTTTTTAGCCCTGTTTCTCCATCTCCGAATAGCAGAAGGGAGGGAGAAAGGGAGGGACGGAGGCATAAGCATGCCCTGGCCCAGCCCAGTAAGTCCTATTATAAGCAGAAGAAGGCGATATTTCACCATTTCACCCCCCAGAAATATTACAAGATAGACAAGCAAGCTGGGGCTAATCCCTGGGATGAAATTAGCAGCAGAGGGGTTAGAGGCAGGCTGGAGGGATGATAGAAAGTGGGGTTGAGGTGGGTAGCTGAGCCCAGCTAGAGGCAACTCGTCCACAGGGATAATTACAAGATGCTCCCGGGGTCTGTCTGTCGGATGTGCCGGGCTGGCCTTCATTTTTGATGGCTCTATTTTCAACAAGGGGGACTGGTTCTCACCCTTGTTCTGTGTGTGTGTGTGTGTGTGTTGCCCTTTCTTTCTGTGTCTTGGGTGCTTCAGATACATAGTAAAAGCTATTAAAATTGAAATTGTTCTAGGGGTAGTGAGCGGATGGGGGAGAGAGGCGACACACTCAACCCCCATGACAGACTGTTTAATAATGGGTGGTGTGTGTGTGTGTGTGTGTGTGTGTGTGTGTGTCAGTGGGGGAAGTAAGCCCACGACCCAACTGGCGGGTCTGGTGTGAATATTTCTTCTTATTCCAAATGACACCTGTACTGTTTTAAGAATATGTCATCCTCAGAGCTGACCAAGTTTCATTTATATAATATTAAAATGATGAACTTTAACTCTTTAACATATAAATGTTATTAAACTTAATTTTTTTTAGGGGCCACACTGACAAACTCATTCTGGTGAGGACTCCCAATAGATTTTGTTAGGTGCATCTTAGTGATTCTTCTTAGTGCTTAATTTTACCTCTTTTGCCCGCAGCAAACGCAACAATTAGAAATAACACAAATAGAGTCTGAATTACAGCAGAGGCAGTGAGACATTACAGGTAGAAGTGAATAAGTCTCTGGTCAGTGGTAGGAGGGGAGCAGCAGCAAGCCAGAAAGCTTTGACCAGCGCACTGACCTCTCTCTGGGGAAACAATGACTTTGAGAATGTTGGAACACACAAATACGCACACACGCACACACACACGCGAAATAAAGAATGGAATGAGCAAACTCATTCATCACTTTAACAAATATAACAGGCCATTGTAGACGCTTGCAAAATAGAAGACAAAAGCTAAAGCAGTTGCACTTTGAGCAATGGCTGCATTCATTCAGCCACGTAGTGTGAGGAACACACTCATACACACATGTGCATACACACACACATACACATGCAGTTTAGCCATAATTTTAAAATGATTAAAACAAACTTTTAATTTTCAAATAGACTGGATCAGAGTGAGGATTCCTGTGAGAACGTAACAAGAGCCTGTGTGAAGCGTTTTCACCAGGAAGCTTAAGGTTAGCTGCTATATTCCTGTAAAATCATCATCATCAGCATATTTTCTGTAAAATGTTCTTTAGACATTTGGACAGACACTACAACCAGAACGCCGTGCACTGCCTAACATGTCTTATCTGTGTATACTTCTTTGAAGATTATATTAGTGGAATTTTTTGTGTGTTTGTGTCAGTGTGTCAGGTGTTGCAGCTTCTTGAATGTGCTGCTGAGTCGATAAAATATTTGTCTCTTCTGAAACCAGCAAGTGGGACATTTAGACTGAAGTTGCTACGGGTGTTCCTGTTGGGACATGTAGATGGAGCTCTATACCAGGAAATGGCTGCGGACTTTGATGGAATGTGGACCAGAGCGCTGAATAAATGTGTGTGAGGGAAGGAGAGAAAGTGAGAGGGAGAAAAAGAAAAATAGAGCAAGAAAGACGGCGTGTGTGTGTGTGTGTGTGTGTGTGTGTGTGTGTGTGTGTTGAGAGAGAAATAGAGAGAGTGAGGGGTATACAGTACCTGATGCTACAGAATAGTCTAATGACCGTCCTTCTTTGTCTTTGAGCTGGCAGACAGAGTCATCCAGCACATTCACCACCAGAAATAGCTACAGAACAGCCACGCATAAAGTGAAGTTACAAACAAAACAAAAAACAAAAAAAAAAAGCACAATAGATCATCAAGACAAAGGCGGGGCCAAGATTACATTTTCCTTTTGATAATGATAACCTCTCACATAATTCACAAAGTAATCCAAATGCTCGGTGTGGCTCCGGTTAGTTTAGGAATGTATTGTTTCCTCCTAAACTTCTACTATTGTGACACTATAATGGGCCTCAAAGCAAAAAGGAAAATGTGCATTTACCTGCTGTCAATTCAGCAGTAAAATTAAAATGTCGGGTTCACATCAGGATTTTATTTTAATATATTTTAGTGACTTCTTTTATGGAAACATCCTCATCATGCAATATTCATGTTTAACTCCCCAAATAATTAGGGAGCAATAACACAGTAGTGAAATATAGAAAAACATTGACTTCTGAATTGTTCCAACAAAAAAAAAAAAAAAAAATTATAGCCAGGGCAGGTATTTGATAGTCAGCACATCTAACAGTGTGACTGGTAAATCCAGTCAAGGTCAGATGAATAATTGGTCTGGTGGTATCAAGCAGCTGTGTCACATTTTGTTACATGTAATTATCTTGTAATTACGCTGCAATTATAGCAAAAAGAATTTGTTCAAATAATAGTTTCAAGTGAGTTGTCGTGTTAAAATAGCATGCATATTATTTTTGACAAACATTTAATTTCTCAGAAGAAATGACACATTACACATCCACAACAAGCTTATCACATGCCAGCCACCATTTCTAAAAATCTAATAAACATGAAAAAAATTCATATCAAATTTCAAATAATTTGATGACTTCTGATTTCTGTGCTTCATTGAGTGACGAGGATGTCACATTACACTCCCTGCTGAATGAAGACGTTTGAGGGTAGAATCTGTTTATCATTGTGTAGGTGGCAATGAGATTCATTTGACTCCAGTCTAAAAACAGAATTACAGATGTGACCAAATAACATCCGGCAAAACTGCCATCTTATCAATGACCTGCATGCTGCAGAAGTGTGCCTAAAATAAAATAATAAAATGTATTTAACAACAAAAACTCAATAATAATTTAAAAGTAACAACAACAACAACAACAGAAAAGAAAGATGAGGGGATACTGATTTTCTGTCATTGCTGTATTTTTTTTTTTTTGCTTCATTTAAATATGTGTTTAAAAAAAATCATGCAAATCATTGGGAGTGTTATTCTAAAAAACAAGTATATCTGGTTTATATATTTTAGCTGACGCTGTCTCTGGTGAATTTTATTCAAATCACATGATTAAATGTCTATCTGATAATCCATGGACAGATCGTATGAAAAAATATTCCAACGCTGGGCTGAAGCTCAATCAAACTGACCCCCATTTGGTTTGAATAAAATATACATATGCAGAAATTATAGATGTCAGATATTTTGTCTTTTAAGTACTTAAAAATTGGTAATTAAAAATTGCAGACCATTTTTGGACCATATGCTGTTTTACTGCCGACAGCACAGTTAAAATTTAAAAGGAATGCAGACGATCACATACGTCCTACCCTGAACTGAAAATAAAAAAGGTGCCGTCGACAATGACTCAGCCTTTCTGTCGTGATGCTTTCTATCCTTATTTAATTGGACTTTTCTGAGATTTATCTGTGCTGTACCAATTTAGATGTGCTAAAAGACAAACTCTGTTTTCCTATAATTTCTGTGATTAAAAGTATTCAAAAAAATGTAACAAAGGTTAATTCTTGTTCAAATTATTACATGATACCAATTCAGACTTCTTTAATATCTTTGTTATACTTAATGCACTGATAACATCACAGGAAAAAAAAAACATGTGCATTTGAAGTTTTCATTTTCTAACTTACGTCATTTGCTGCATCTAGTGGGTGTCCAGTGCCTTGCTCAAGGACACTCCATCAGGGGAAATGCTTGGAATCATGAAGGACGTCCATGACTCCAACTATCCATCCATTACCCTTAGAGCTTATCGGTCAGGGTGGCAGAGGGGCTGGAGTCCAGCCGAGCCGGCTCTGGACGAGGGGTTGACCCCGGACAGGTCACCAGTCTACAGGGTCGACATTTAGAGACATACAGACAGAAAAAAACCGTTCACACCGATGCTTAAGGGAAACTTCGAGCCACCAATCAAAATAGGTTTGAACTGCAAGCAAGAGCGAGAGACAACATCCAGACAGGGCCGGGGTTTGAACCCAGAACCTTCTTGCTGTCAGGCAACAGTGGTAGCACCAGAGCCACCTGCCTTTTTTTTTGTGAAATATAAAATCCCCAAAATTCACAACCAGGTCTTTTGAATGTATTACTAGTGATGATTCTCCAGAAAGAGATTGTGACGTCAAAAAGTGTCAAAAAAGTGTTTGCATCAGCCCTTTAAAACGTGATTTATTTGTTTTAATCTTTATCTCCATACACACCTGCTAAGAAAAATATTTCGCAATTTTAAATTCCTTCATGATGTTTACAGTTCAAACAAGCTTTCACTTGACCATCATCACCTTCATATCACCTCAAGGTGTCTCTCACATAGAAGGACACACACATACACACACACACACCATTTTACTGTTCTGCATGTCCCACTCAGCAGCGTATGAAGATAAAGACAGCGTCCTTGACAAAGACACCCCAGTGTGGCGAGTCTGCTTTCTTTTTTCTTTCAACTTTCCTGATTAGATTCTTTGTTCAGTGCTGCTTTGGGAAAAATACGAGCCCTTTTTTTAGAAGCTATGATGACATAAGAACTTGTCAAGTGTCGTGGCTCTTGCTGCTCATTTCAATGTAAACTGAAAGCCTTTTATTTATATTTAATACTACAATAAACTTCAGTATTAATTCAATCAATTTGCTGTCAAATTCTATTGCTGTTATTGAGACTATAACTTATCTTTATTACAACTGCTGTTATTATGACTAGTACGACTTTATGTCTAGGATTATGTTTATGATTGTTAATAATTGCAGTTGTTGTGTTACCAATGGGTCTATATCACATGGCAATTTGATTATTAACATTTGAGGAGAAGTTGTATCATGACCAAAATTTCTGAGAAATAAAATTCTTTGGATCACATAATACGTGAACATGTATGAACTGAGCAGAGAGATTCTTTGCCTTCATGTATATATACACTCCCTTTTCCCCTCCTCTGACTTTGTTGTGTAAATAATAGTTCCTAGTACAACTAATGAATTGATGAGCCTTGGGGAGGTATATGTAAACTTATTAGCTTTAATAAAGTCTGAAGGTATAAAATGATTCTCTGAGGTGTTTCAATATACACTTAGTACTCTCCCCAACCTAATAATACCAGCTTCTCTTCAAAGTGCATTGCCATGCTCTTTGATTGCATTCTGGGGGTCTGTCTGCACAATTATTTTCAATTTAAGCACTTAGAGGACAGTGGAAGGAAAGAAAGCATGAGTGTGTGTTGTAACCTGAGAGTGAATGAGGAAACAGAGAAAGATGTTGAAATATAAACCTTAACAAGCAAATGGACACTAAGAGAGGACGGAGAAAGACAGATGAAGACAAGACAATTCAAACAAGTGAGACGAGTGAGACGGATGAGGAGATATGAATTCCCTCCAGTTAGTCGGTGTGTCTCTGCGCGCTCATTGGGCTGCCTCCTAATC
Organism: Echeneis naucrates; assembly: GCF_900963305.1. Lineage (NCBI taxonomy): Eukaryota > Metazoa > Chordata > Actinopteri > Carangiformes > Echeneidae > Echeneis > Echeneis naucrates. The sequence continues at coordinate 21,820,870 of NC_042513.1, read as the reverse complement.
CCTGATTCAATTTCTATCCTTTAAACATGACAAATTACTTTCCTGTCCTCACCTAATGCTTTTAACACATCCCTATAAGAGGCCTTAATCAGGTGAGATGGGCCACAGTGTTGTTGGCCGTACACACATTCATGTCCCACAAAGACACAGTACAAAATGTGTGCAAATGCACAAGTGAGTGTACACACACTTATACCCACACTCATAGGCTGATTAGCCTAGCTGCAGCGCTAGCCACCACGGATAAGCCACCAGGTGGATAATGTGCTGCTTTAGCGCCTTAATTACGCCATAATCTGTTCAGTGCCTCAACCCCCTGCACAGAAGGACAGAGGGGGGTGAGGGTGGCCGGTGAGGGGGACTGAAAGATGGGACAAGAAAAGAGTGGTAGTGGGAGAGAGGGAGCAGAGTTGGGAGAAAGAGAGGAAATAAAGCCCAGAGGCATTCTCTGTTTTAATCTAGACCTCCTTCCTCCCATCTCATCTCATCTCCAAACGCTCACATACAGCTTTGTTCAGGTTTCTTGTATTATTTCCTTGATGCCTTCCCTCCTTTCCTTCTTTCTCTGCACTTCCTCCTAGATGACTTCATTCACCCCCTAGACAGACTTTTTAACCAGTTCTGTAGCCGAACACACCACAGCCCTCAGAGTCAGTCTCTACAGTCTCACTCTCCTTCTGTTTCTTCTGCGTCTTGAAGCCCCCCCCCCACCTTGGCTGTTCTCCCTCCATCCACCTCTCTCCTTTAGTTGTGTGTGTCTTAGTATCTCGGGTCCTCCTGTACCCTGTACCTGTCACTGTGCGCAGCCCTTTGACAAATCACGTGAAGGGCAGACTGAGTTTTGTAGGACGAGACAAAGCTTAAACATATGGCTGCCGTGTCCCCAGGTGCTCCGCCGTGTACTTTAGCAAGTCCCAGGGAGTTCTTATATATAACATTAGCTACCTGTCTTTCTACCAGACTGGCTGCATTTCTGTTTGTCTGTCCTAATCTTTCTGTCTTTTGGAGACGTGGAATCTGACTAAGAGTTTTACAACCGTTTCCTTCAACCTTCTGTGCCACATGACTTTTTCACTGGCTTAAATCTTTACATGTGGTAAATTCATTTGTAAAATATTTACAAAGTAATTCATATGTTCTTTCATTACTTACTGTGACCACTTTGAGGAAAATATGCCGATCTGTCAGTCAATTATAACCCTTTACTATGGAAGATTATGAGTCACTGTCTCAGATGGTGCAAAAAATTTGCAAATGTGTAGCTTATTTAGTAAGATAATATGTATAATATAGTAATATAACAAAAAATAAATTAAATAAATAAAAGGAGCCACGTAAAGCAATTCAGTGGTACAGACATTTGAAACTAAATGAGGCAGATGAAATCTTTTTTGCCATCGTTACATATCATTCATTGCAAAGATCCCTCAGAGCCTTACCATTCTCTTTCTGTTGGTGTTGACATATTTTCATATCCAAGACATCAAGACATCTCCTTTTCATAAACGATGCAAAAAATTCAAACCTCACTTTTAAATTTCTGAACCCGAATAATTTGTCCTAATTTATTTGATGATTCATTTCTCAGTCCTGAGAAATTTCTGTTAAACTCACTTTTTCAAAAAATTGCCAAAAATGTGCAAAACATGATTCTGAAGGAAAATGGCCGGGTCATACACATCTGACCCCAAAATATAGTTTTTACCATTGCCTGGTAGTTTCTGTTCCTTTTCAAGTGATCACACACAAGAAAATCACACCAGTTTTACCCACTAATGAAGATGAAGTGAGATATGAGTGTTTTCTCATCGCACTCGATACCAATTAAGTGCCCCATTTAATGCCAATTAGCCAGTGAACCTCAATTTGTGTCATGTTATTTATTCTTCAGAATTTTTCTTTCCTCCCATAACGTTAGTCAGCACAGGAGAATAAGTGATGTGTTCACTCCGCACCCACCTAGGGGACTTGTGTAACAACGAAAACACAATATTTCACTTGATAGAGAGAAAGAAAGATAAATAGATTTGGGTGAAAGAGAAAATGGAAAGCATGAGAAGAAAGAGAGAGAGACAATGTTTGCAAATGTCCTACAAAGTTTTGAAGTTCGCTCCTTTTCCAAACTTTACATGTATTTGCTGGCATGCAGAATAATTTTACCTGTCTCCAGGGCAGTGGCCTCGGGGGCAGGCAGACCCCCACCGGGGACAGGTGTCAGGCAGTTGTGTGTGTGTGTGTGCGTGCATTGTGTGTGTTTGAGAGCGTGTATATGTGCGTGTGTTCGTGTGTCAGTGAGTAATGACACTATCAACTGGCCTCCACGATCCATCATGCGCGTCCCTGGCCTAGCACCTTTTGGGCTGTGGTACACATGCACATCCGCACATTTAAATCAACGCCCACACACACACACACACACACATTCACTTAGATATGCACAGAACTAGATGCCTACAGAGGCAGATGTACTTAAGCATGAAAACACTGAGCAAACCAATCAAACGTTAACAGCAGTTTCCCGCAGAGTAAACACTACGCACTGCTGCATACGTGGTCCCCCTCACACAAGAAAAAATGGCCATTTAGAGTAAGACCTCTGATATATTAAAGAGAAAGTTTCACAACGGCTTGTGAAAAGTTGGTGGTTTTGTGCTTTTCATAGCCACATAGCTGCTGCAACAACTGCATCTTTTCTGGTCGAGGACAAACATTTCAAGAAGCTGTGTAGATTTCAATCAGGCTGCTTGAAAGCTGCCGCTACTAACAAATGCAATGAAATACTAATCATGAATATTGTTGTATTGTGTGGTTGAAAAAAAAAAAAAAGAAGCCCATTTTAAATTCTCACTTCCATACACCACCCTCTACATCCTGCTATTTCCTCTGGGTTCATTTTTTATTTTATTTTTTTTTAATCTTTTGTGTTTCCAATAGTTCCCTTTCTTTTTTTTTTTTTTTTCACAGTTCAACCGACATCCTCCTTCATGTTGCTGAAAATCTTTTTGAACAAATCCCTCTGTTCAGTTATTATCTCAACGGGGGAGGGTGGTGTTATAATTAACAAAACAATAAAAGTTTATTAATGAACATTAAAATGCAAAATAGCAGCAAGAAAAGATGGTGGATGCTATCAATCTAAAGGAAGTGACTCCCCCCTCTTTTTTGAGTCTTAATTAGCTGTCCACTTATTAATGGGAAGAGTGTGTTTGTGTGTGCGGGCATGGGGGAGGTTACAAAAGGACTTTAATTGATCAGTGGCCCTTGAACGAGCTATCAGGAAGTTGGAGACAAAAAATGTAATTTATAGAACAGTGTCAGTTTTATTTCCACACCGGCTCATTATGAAAGCCGATGGGTACTGATTACTTGGTTCAAGGCCTCACATTTTGGGGAACAAAGCAGCCACCCACCGCACGCTACCACAGAAGAAACAGAGACACTTCACACTGGTAAAAACCTTTAAGGTGACTAAATGAGGTTCATTATTATGTTTGTCAAAACACGTGGAAATTCTATAATCTTATGGTGTCATTCTGTTGAATACTGCATTTTATTTTTCATCGAGGGGCCTGGATGGTGGCTTTGGAGAAATTTCCAACCACAAATGTATGTTCAATAGAAGAATGTAAGTTACAATACATGAAAAAAGTCACACCACAAAAACGCCAGATCAATCGCAGAGCTTCCGGCTCTGCTACCTGGCTGTGAAATATCAATGGGAAGTTCTTGTTGGATAGTTGAACAGCACTGTGGCAAGACTTTCAAACACAAGAAACAGGGAGGTTTCTGTGATGTTCTGAAACTGAAGCTGGACTCGGACTGGACTGGTGCATGGTGGAACGACTAATCAGTGTTTGAACTTCTCTGCCATGTCACCGTCACAATGTTTGAGTGAATCTTATAAAATTATGACACATCAAAAACACCAGTGCTTTCCATTTGATAGCACAATCCTCTCAGTGCATTTACAGAAAATCATGTGCAGGATATTGCTGTTCTTATTCCTTTTACAGCAATCTACAGAAAGTGAGCGGTGCATTACAGCACAACATTTGTGACATGAGTTTAGAGTATAACTAAACCATCAGACCACTTAAACCTTTGAGACACAAAGCCGCCCGGAGGAAGCTATATTTAACAGTATACTTTAAACCAATCAGAAACTGTCTCTCCTTCCAATACGTCTCACATGCACACAAATTCACACACACGGACACACCTGAACACATATACAGCCCAGCTCGATTTATAAAAGTTGGCATGACCCCGTGCTCCCTCTAAGGGAGGAACTAAGAGAGTTCAAACTGTGGCCTAATTATGCCCCGCTCCACTTCGCTCCCTCCGCCCTGTGTACTCAGAAAGTAGAGCGCATGGCAGCGGCACACACATAAGCAGCAACACGTACACATGATCTGCTTTCAGAACAGACGGCCTGTTTCAGCAGAAGTCCCCTGCTTCTATCACTGGCACACACACACTGTTTACTTTTGTTACTTCTGGAGAAATCACAGAGCTGTATATATACACTCACCGGCCACTTTATTAGGTACACCATGCTAGTAACGGGTTGGACCCCCTTTTGCCTTCAGAACTGCCTCAATTCTTCGTGGCATAGATTCAACAAGGTGCTGGAAGCATTCCTCAGAGAGTTTGGTCCATATTGAAATGATGGCATCACACAGTTGCTGCAGATTTGTCGGCTGCACATCCATGATGCGAATCTCCCATTCCACCACATCCCAAAGATGCTCTATTGGATTGAGATCTGGTGACTGTGGAGGCCATTTGAGTACAGTGAACTCATTGTCATGTTCAAGAAACCAGTCTGAGATGATTCCATCTTTATGACATGGCACATTATCCTGCTGAAAGTAGCCATCAGAAGTTGGGTACATTGTGGTCATAAAGGGATGGACATGGTCAGCAACAATACTCAGGTAGGCTGTGGCGTTGCAACGATGCTCAATTGGTGCCAAGAAAATATTCCCCACACCATTACACCACCACCACCAGCCTGAACCGTTGATACAAGGCAGGATGGATCCATGCTTTCATGTTGTTGACGCCAAATTCTGACCCTACCATCCGAATGTCGCAGCAGAAATCGAGACTCATCAGACCAGGCAACGTTTTCCCAATCTTCTATTGTCCAATTTCCATGAGCTTGTGCAAATTGTAGCCTCAGTTTCCTGTTCTTAGCTGAAAGGAGTGGCACCCGGTGTGGTCTCCTGCTGCTGTAGCCCATCTGCCTCAAAGTTCGACGTACTGTGCGTTCAGAGATGCTCTTCTGCCTACCTTGGTTGTAACGGGTGGTTATTTGAGTCACTGTTGCCTTTCTATCAGCTCGAACCAGTCTGGCCATTCTCCTCTGACCTCTGGCATCAACAAGGCATTTCCGCCCACAGAACTGCCGCTCACTGGATATTTTTTCTTTTTCGGACCATTCTCTGTAAACCCTAGAGATGGTTGTGCGTGAAAATCCCAGTAGATCAGCAGTTTCTGAAACACTCAGACCAGCCCTTCTGGCACCAACAACCATGCCACGTTCAAAGTCACTCAAATCACCCTTCTTCCCCATACTGATGCTCGGTTTGAACTGCAGGAGATTGTCTTGACCATATCTACATGCCTAAATGCACTGAGTTGCCGCCATGTGATTGGCTGATTAGAAATTAAGTGTTAACAAGCAGTTGGAAAGGTGTACCTAATAAAGTGGCCGGTGAGTGTATATATATACATATATTTCATGAAGACTAACTTGAAGCACTTCTTCCCGGACACAAATCTAACCTTCGCCAACTGACCCAAAAATCAGATTTTTCCCAGCTGAACAAGTCCTCAAATAACTGGTTGGAAATTTATACCAAAAAGTCATAAAAGTCAGATCTGTACGCACTCTAGTACAACTGTTCCTTTGGCTCTACTCCACAGGTATTTCCATATGTGACACTCTTTATGAATCACACACAGGCACAACAGACACACACACAACCTACATTTTTCTCCAAGAGAAACCCTGTCACTTTGCTGGGAGTTCACAGAGGGAGTTGAAAGACTGCAGAGAAAAATACCATAAAGATCTGAAGTAATATTTATAATAGTCATATTTATGAATCTTTTGGATCATTCTAATTATTTTGCAGACAGTCGATTTTATATTTCATATTTTATATGATACTTTTATATTTATTCTGGTGAAATTTGTTGCAAATTGCTGAGAGAGAAACGCATTGAGACATTTTTTCCCGTCAATAATCTGCCCTTATAGTTTGAATTATTTAAAAGGATGGGTCTCACAAAGTATTTCAAATGACTGACCAGCTTTACTACAGAAAGAATGCTAATACCACTGCGAGTACCCAGATGTTTCCAAATGCTCCTGACAGCTTACTGACAAGATCCTGTATCCAGGAGACAAAAACAAAATCCTGGTTCCGACTCAAGTTCTTCAGCATCAAAAAGAAAAGAAATGGAATCACTGGAGGCGAAAAATGTTCCAGACCTCCCAATGTCACAGCTTTCCAGACACAAAGCTCTGGCTTAGATCGCATGACTACATTTGAGGATTGGTAAGCTTAAATTTATGAAATCTGCCTGCAGAAGTTTCATTTTCACAGAGAGGTAATCTCAGTCAGTGTGAGAACGGAAAAGAGAACTGATGAAAGAGAACAGGAGTAAAATGGACACTAAGCGTTGATAACTCCACCACCTTCCTCCACCCCCCACCCCCATTAAACACCCATCAAAGTGTGTTCATCCAGACAAGGAATACACTAAAATTTAACCGAGACGTAGAAAATGAAGAGCGACAGAGAGAATGAGGGAAACAAAAAACTAAAGCAGAGACTGAGTGACTAGTCCAGATGCGTGTCTGTGTGTGAATTCTGTGTGTGTAACCGTTGTGGTTTGTGTGTGTGTGTGTGTGTGTGTGGTGCCTCGCAAGAGAGACTGAAAGAGATTTGAATTGGCCCAGTGGAGACGCAGCAATGCCGTGGCTCTATTCTATTTTTGCCTTTTTTCACTGGCCAGGCCCACAGGCCTTTCCCACAGAGCTGCCACAATACATACAGCACCACCTCCTCCATACATGTGTGGCTGCGACTGTGCACGTGCATGCACGTGTGTGTGTGCATGACTTTGACCTGTCCTTGAGAAGATGGGGTTTCCACTGAAACAGAGAGAAAGAAAGAAAGAACAATTTCTTCATTCTCATACTGTTGGAGGAAAAAAAACATCAGCTGCAAGATGAACATATCTCACAATCTTGATTTAAATTACTAATGAGTGACAAAAAAAGCACTGATTTATTTTTATTTTGTTGTGTTCTGAGCTTAGATCATTTCATCTGTTCATATAAAAAAAAAGTAACTTTCAGTGCGTAAAAAGTGAGTAAAAGAGTCAGTAATAAATATTTCTGAACTTTAGAAAAATAGATGATTTGATGAATGTGTGAACCGACGACATTGCCCGTTGCCTTTAGCTGTACGCAACGCAACTAAGAGAGCAATCTCATTAAAGGCTGATTCCTTTTGGTACGCCCCTCTGACCTCTCCTTTTATTCATCTGGATTCTTTCATATTATGTTTGTACATAGGTGCTATATTTCACCTCTTTCTTATTCTTTCTTGTTCCATGAACTTTTTCCCTCCGCCTCGTCACAGTGGAGTTTAGGGGAACTTGCACTGTAATATTGCTGTGCTCTGCTTGACAACATGGTAATGTAACTGTTTTACAGGCTGCAAAAACAAAACCCGCAACACACACACACACACACACACGCACATATATATATATATATATATATATATACATATACACACTCAAGTCTCTTTGATGAAAATATGACAGGACAGACAAATATGAGCCGTTGTATGATGCTAACAACGACTACAAGTGGAACTGATGATATGGCACATCACTTTGTGTGTTTGCTTTGTGTCATCACACCTCAAGGAGCTAACTATACACAGTCCCACTTCATGTGTATGTATTCAGCCACATATGATCTGAGATGAACTGGTCAGATCTCATAAATAGCAAGCAAATGAATTAAATGACTTCATTTTCTATAAAAACGATAAATCAGCGACTGCAATTATTCACACTGGATGTAATAGCACTCCACTGGGCAGATAAACGGGTGTGTATAAGTCTGTTTCAGCACTAACACACATGGACAGACACACACACACACACACACATGGTGTGCTTAAAGTGATTCTTTTGGTAATTTGGCATCCATTATAGATGTACTGCAAATGTCTTTTTAAGCTGTTGGGGGTAATTACTGTTTATTTGAGTGAGTATCAACCCCCATGAGCCAGTGGTCGCATGTGTGGTAAGCTTTTGAGTGTGTGCGAAGTCCATCCCCAAGGGAATTTTCTCCTGTTAAAAATCAACTGTCTATTACAGCAGCAGGCTGCCGATATTTCAGTCTGCTTCGTAATTATTTATTTATTTAATATTGCTTGCTACAGTGTGTGTGCGCGTGTGTGTATGTCTAAAAGGGGAAGGTCTCATCTCATTCAGGTATTGATGTGCTTCAACCTTGATGTCCTCCTTTCTCACTCAAAAAACACACACACACGTACCTACAATATACTGAAGCAAAGCATAGAGTACAATTCAATTCAATTCACTTCACTGGTAGACAGCGAGCACAGTCCAGAGGTCACCACACACACACACACACACTTGGCTGCAGGTGGCTGCTGGCTAACATTGTGTCTGCTTTTATTCTGAATCATTGCAGCAGTTGGTTTTCCTTTGGCAGTGTATGGTACAATAAGAACAACATGGCACAGATATTCCTGGGCTGAGGGCTCAATTTCCAGCAGCACCACCTGTAGTAAGCCCGTGTTGTGATTGTGGGATGTTCACAGCCTGTAGTGGTCAGTAACTATCTAATCTGGTGAGCTGGCGACAGGGTCACAGGCTGCTGAGGCTCATTGATGCATGTGGTGAGTGAATGGCGATCCGTGTGGTCTGACACAGCAGAAGTTAATGCTGGCTCGGATAGAACGGCGTCAGAACAAACACTCAGTTGTGTTTGGGGTTGTTTAGCCACAGACTGGTCAGTAACACCCACTTAAACATTGTTGCATAGTTTCTTAGCAGGTTAATGCCTCTTGCCTAAATATGACAATGAGGAACATCAACAAGTTCAGGGTGTTGACTCTAAATTCTCCAGATCTTAATCCAATCATGCATCTTTAAGATATGCTACACAAATACATTCACAAGATTCATGGAGGCCCTTAAAGGGATAATGTTTGGTGCCAGATGCCACAGCTCACCTTCAGAGGTCTAGTGGAGTCCTGGCCTCGATGGGTCAGGGCTGTTTTGGCCACATAAGGGCCACCCGAGCAAATTAGGCAGGTGGTCATAAAGATATGGCTGACTGCTGTGTTATCCTCAATCTGGGCATTTAATTGTTGCTTAGATCTCTCTTATCAGATGGCCAGTTCAGTTCTATCTGTTTACTGGGAATCCGGCAAACTCCAAAAATTACTCTTCAAAAGACTCACCATAGGCTTTTGCTTAGATTTATATTAGTACAACATTTTATTCAGAAAATAACAAAAAACAAACCTCAATTCCAATAAGGAGCTGGAATTATGTTTGTGGCCAGCGTAGTTTTGTTTTTGTAAAGAGCCTTTTAGTTTTACATTCATAACTGACATCAATTCAGCTGATCCCTGAATTAATAGAGCGTACAAGAAACTATCTGCAGTTTTTTAAAGTGTGTTCCAGTGAAAGTCACACCAACAGTTAGAGAGGAAGTTTTCACTTTCCCTCCTCTTAGTGGTTCATCGCATTTTGGAAGCTCATGTAAGTCTGTCAACATTCTGTCTAACAACATATACATATACATATAATAGAAAGAATTAGAATAGTTCTGTCTGGGTTGTGTTAGTGTGTGTGTGTGTGTTTTGGCGGGGAGGAAAGACATGGCTTGGTATGTGATGTCAGCTGAAAAGAGAACATCTCACATCTCATCTGCCACTGAAGTGACATGCATCTGTCTGTTTCACGTGTGTGTGTGTGTGTGTGTGTAGTGCCAGTCAGTGTGCCAGTCAGGGTCTGCATCACAATACTGATGACCTGTCATGTCCAGTCAGAACCCAGTGGGTATATGAATCTGGCTGTGTGTGTGTGTGTGTTTGTGTGCTGAGATGGAGTCCTAAAATGTCACTTGGCACTCTCGCCTGCAGCTCCATCTTTGACCTGAAGTATCCTCCACATGTACAAAAAAACATGTGTGATTAAAAATTTTCCTCACGTTCGTTTTTCACAAACAAATATTGTCATCAGATAGTAAATAACTACGAAGAGCAGCAGATTGAGACTAAAAGCATGTTGTCTCTGTCATACTAATGTACGGCTTATAAATCAGTGGAGACGCGTCGGTCATCTGTGATGTGTGTGGTGTTGAATAGTCAGTGTTATGTGGTTACCAGAGTTTTGGCAGTTAATGTTACATTATTGACACGAGTTTAAAAGACACAGTATTGATGTTGTAAAGGTAGTAGTGGGCTAATTGATCAACTGCGTGCCTAATGCTGACAACATTAAGAGTGTATTGGAACTCCATTATCAGGAGGCTGTGAACAACCAAACACACACACATTGTTATATACATTATTTTTCAGTCAAACCTCTTTAAATATAAAGGCCCCCATTGTTGAGTGATGCGCAGCTGTTGTGTAATTACTGTGATAAGAGTACAGTATCAACGTACATGCCTGTATTTGAACAGTGCCATAAGGTGAGCTGCCGGTTTTAAAGTATCTGCCATTGTAAGAACAACACAACTCCAACTCCACCGCTGAGTTCATAAACAGAAAAGCATTGAGCATTGCTGTCAGAAAGCCAACACATGATTTCATAGCCCTCCCAAAGATGGTAATATTAGAGACCCGTGGCTTGAGTTTATCTTCTCTGCTGCAGCAGGCCATTTTCGTGACCATTTTCCACATTTTCATCGAGCACAGAGTCTTCACAAGCTACAGCAGAAGGCTGGAAGTCTGCTAGCTGTGGTCAGCCTGGCTGTATGTCATGCAGGAAACTGTCAGCCAATCAGAAGAAAGGTTTAGAAATGGACAACAAAAGCCCTGTTCAAGAAGCTAGAGCTCAGAGAGAAAACTATCTTCAGATTCTTGGCATTTTGAACGAGGAAGACATCTCCTTGAAGAATTAATGCTTTGCTTTTGTTTAAAATTCAAGTTTCTTATCGAAATAGCTATAAAAACAAAGTCGAATCTGAGCAAACTTAAATTCAATGTTTTGTACTGAGGTCTGAGATTTACTGTGGTTAGGACAAATTTTGTTCGTGCTTAGAAGGTATTAAGGCTGGATACAGATGTCCTAATGATCACTGATGAAAGAAGAGGCTCCTTCACTTTTCATCTTAATACAACAAAAAGCAACATATAATCCTCGTCTGCTATCAATTTTCCCTCTCTCTCTCTCTTTTTCAGATGCCAGCCATTATGGCAGTGCCAGGCAGGTGATGGTGATGCCAAGCCGGAATGACACACACACACACACGGGCACGCAAAGGTCTCCCTACGGACGCTCTTAATTAGACTCCACCCGTCCCCTACAGTCCCTGTGGCAGGCGAGACAAAGGGAGGCTCACTTGTTCGGACGTGTGAGTGTCTGTGTGTGTGTGTTTGTGTCTGAGGGGCCTATCTTTAGCAGCTGCTCATACCTCTCCCGTCTCTCAGTGTGCGGAGCAGCGGTGCTATCATTAAAGTGTCATTGAGAAGTGGCACCACTTAATTTTAGCTGCTCTCACTGGGGGCGCTGAGGGAGACGCTGGAGACTGAGGAGGGAGGGCGGGAGGGAGAGAGAGAGGAGAAGAGGGAGAGAGGAAGAAGAAATGGAGACAGAGAGGGGAGCAAGAGAAAAGATACAAAGGTTAGATAAAAGGGATTAGGAAGGAAAAATCTAAAGCACCTTGATAAGAAAACTTCCTGCAGCCAAAGACTCAACCGTGTTTCCATCAGAGCAACGTGGGGAAGAGTGTCGTTTACAGTGATCAGGTGTGATAAGCTCTGCTAAAAATGCAACCTCTTGTAGTTCTGCTTGTGTTTTTGCTCCAGAACGACTCAGCTAATTTTTTTGATTTAGCCTCCTTTGGCTTCTCAGGGTTTGTAATCTCCATTCCTGTACTGGCACAATACAACACACTGGATTTCAGGTTCCAGCCAGACAAAGATGTCAAAGACACTGTGATACACTGTGCAAGAATGTCCACTGTGTTGTGTATTTGCTACCAAACTCAATAATACTGAATAATGTTTTGAAAGCTAACAACAAAGAAACGTAAAAAAGTAAAAGATTAGGGTGAAAATTGCAGTGAACAAGGAAGTGTATTAGACTTCAAGAAGAAATTTCCTAAACAACTGATTGCCCCAGAGGTGAGATACATGACACACGCACACACGTGCACAAATGCAAACACACACAGAGCATCCTGGTGGCGTCAGGCTCAGTAATGAATCCATGTCTCAGGGACGTCAGGTGAGAAGCAGAACTTCCTATGGAGAACCCAAAATAACCAAGTGGTTGACTGTTTGGAAGCTGAACAGAGAGACAGTCAGAGATACTGAAGACCTGTAGCACGAATAGATCCGACCAATCAAAAACCCTGTACACGCAGAGGCCTATCACACGAGCGAAGTATATCTGAGTTACGTGTCGCAGGTTTCCTGGGTCCTCCCGACTTTTCTCATCGATTTATTGACCTTGACCTTGGTATCCCCACTCTTTCCCTCCCTGCTTCCCATTTATCTGTCTGCCCGATGTGTCAGTAAAACGTTAGCACGTTGTCATTGTCTTCAAGAGCAGGTATGGACTTGTTAATCCTGCCCCCATCTACCCCTACACTGCTATCTGCTATTTAGATTTTGTCTGTAGGGCTGATGTGTTTTCATAAGGCAGTTGCCAACACATACAGAACATTTTTCCAACAAACTGTTACTTTTACTGGAGGGACTTTTAAAACTTTTTTTGGACTCCCTATTACCACATATTCTTCTCTTTCTCACCTCTCCAGCCTGCCATCACTTCCTCTGTTATTTCTCCCACCATTCAAGGACTTTCTGTTTTACGGCTGACTAGCTTTGTGAAGTTTAACATCTTAGTTACAGACGAAACACAATACACAGCTGCTACAGATTATTGTTTGTGCATTGAAGATGCATTTATGGTTACCATTACCCTCAAATCTATCATTAACATTTAAAAATATATGTACATGGTTGGATTGGGGCCCTGGATGGGTGCCGGTATGTAAAACTGATTAAAGAGAGATAAAACCTACGTGCAAACTGGAGTATGCAGCGAACACAGTGAAACTAATCTATCTGCCACAAATATCTGAAAAAAAATAAAAAAACACAGTGTTATGAATATGAAGCACTTCTCCCCAACACAGTGTCCTTCTATCTTTGTTTAATACGAACATCCCACAGCGTCCTCTCTCTCTCTCACCTCTCCTTGCAGCCACCCACTGCTCCCTCCACCCTCGCTGTCTCCTTGTTTGACACTCACTGTCATACGGCCTTGGCATCTGCTCCATGAGACTCCTCTCGCGTATCTTCCTACATTGTCCCAGCCGTTGCAACTCCATTTTTTGTTTGACTCGCTTTATGTCTCTGTCCTTCTGCATGCTTTAATCGCTGTCTGCATGCTGTGTCTCATACCTCGTCTCAAACCATGTGGTGTACTCGATAGGGCAGCTCCTTCCAAAGTCCTCATATGAATCTCTGTGTGTTGCTGGCAGGAGTTTGATTGTGGCTCTTTAGGTTTTTGGGACCCTTCGTGTCTTTTAGCTCATCCTTCTCTCAGCATGGAAACCCCTTCTGTCTGTAAACCTGTCTGTTAACTTTGCTGAGCCCCGATCGTCTGGATCTCTGTTCTTTCAACCCTGGCTCTGTTAAAGAGTCATCTTTTAATCCCAGCATAACTATAACACTGTGTTATTTAGTTATATAAATTTGTTTTAGGGACAGATATAGAACAATACATTTCTAGTCTACAGCATAGTTATTCTTCAAAGAGTAACATAGACAGTTATTAATTAAGAGCCACTTTCTTCCCAGTCAGCGTTGATCTTAAACACAATTATTTCCCTCTTTGCAAAGAAATTGCTGTTCTGTAGAACACAAAATGAAAAATGTAAGATTTCGCTGTATATAATCCCGCGACCTGGAAACGGATAAGCGGTTGAAGATGAATGAATGAATGAATGAATGTATATAATCCTGCCCCTGAATTACAAGATCATGCCAAGTTCACCACACTATCACTGTGCTGAGACTTTTGAAACCTATGAGAGTTTGGTTCTCTAAGATTTCAGCAGTGTGACACTTTTACATTTCACATGAGTTATCTGATTGACTGATGAGGTCAGAGACATCAAATAAGCAAAATGTAACAGTTGGTGTCTGACTACTAATTAATGTTTTTCCTTTGAACAAACCGACATTTAATCACATTTGTCACGGTTGCAATATCTGTCTTTACTGCACTCTACATCCTGTTTGTGACATTTAGAGAAAAGTGAATGGAAAAAAACCAGTGGAAGAAAAAAAAAAGAAGAAAAACAAGAAAGGAGCTATGAATTAAACAAAACAAGAAGCACACAGAAGAAATGAGAAGAAAAAATGGACACCAGAAAGGAGGAAAGGAGTGAGGAAAAGAGTTTAATAGTAGCCAAATGGAGGTGAGACAGGAGATGAGTGGGGACCTGAAGAGGGGATGAGAAAGGAGGGTATGAGGAGAAAAAAGGAGTGAGGCCCTCTTCATTTATTGCTCCAGTGGAGAAGAACGTAGAGCTCTCTAATGGCGCTGCCGTGGTAATAACAATAAAAACCAGGAGAACAAGAGAAAAAGAGAGACAGAGAAAGAGAAGGAAAAAGAGAGGGGTTAGGACGGGGAGGGAAACATCTAGCATGATTGTTTTCTTTCTACATTTCCATATTTTCCCATCTAGTTTCCAGTCTTTCTTTCTGTACCCTCCATTCAACACACACACACACACACACACACACACACACACACACCATTTCCCTCTCTTCTTCTTCTCTGTCTTTCTGCTGTTGGCGCCGTGTGTCCTTGCTCTATGCTTTGTTAGGCAGGGCAGTGGCACTGCTGTAGTTGCTGTGTCAGGGCTTTCTATTGGTGGTGATTAATGTATGGAGATGGACTGATCGTCACCAGCCACCAACAATATCCTCACCGCCGGCACAGTGGAGGTGCACACAGCGGGAAGGGGAGACGGAGACAGCGTACCTGCACGTGGGCATCATCATCATTGGATAATGGGCCCACTTGCACACATATATGAAAACTATGCCTTAGCTGAGGAGAAAAAAACTGGAGACATTTTCCCTTGAATGTGACTCCTGGCTTACAAAAAGTAACAGTAAAAATCAACCAGGAAAATACTAGCGATGACTTGATCTGTCAGTCACAGAAAATGTATTGTGCTCCATTAATTGCTATATTCTTCTCTTTTTATTTAATAGAACTATAAAATACTATTGAGTGCTGGAAACAGTTGTTGTTTGATGAGTATAATTAACAAGTAAAAGTTGTGCGATATCTAAGTACCAAATGGCAAGCTTGGCATTTCTGCACTCACTGCATATGTGTGTGTTCAGATTAGGCCACTGAGACAGTAGATAAATTAGCTTTGGGAAGGAAATGAAAGTGCAAGATATACTGGATTGCCCTGTGAGAGTTCATGCAAGTAGCCCCACACACACACACACACACACACACACACACTCGCACTAAACCTTTCCTCCCTCCCTTCCTTCCTTTCCACCTTCCCATCCATCAGGCCATCTCAGGGAGCTGCCCGCGGTTCCACTGGCTGGTTTAATTGTTAATGCTAATTGCTATTTATTGGCCCAGATGCAAATGATAGGCTGGCCAAAGTGAAATTTTATGAGGAGTGAACTCCCCCTCTCACACAAATTGAAAAAGTGAAACAAGAGGAAGAGGGAAATGAGGCGAGAAGAGAAAAGCTTAATGGCGGCTCTTTAATGGCAGAGAGCAAAAATTAAGACTGATTTAAGACAAGGCGCTAAATCTCCCCCAAAATCCTCTGTGATCCCAACTCAGGGAGACACCCATTTGGCACGAGAGGAGAGACGAGAAGAAATGTGAAATTGATTGTGTTTCATAAGTGTGTCATCAATATTACATGTTAAAAACTGTCAAAATCTTTTTTTTTTTAATGTGAGCCTAAAATACAAGTGCAGTTCTTCACGCTCAATACCCAAAACCCTGTTTAAGTAAATAACGCAGATCAATAGATATATTGATAAATAGAAAGATGGCTAGATAGACACCACTTCACACTCGATAACTGTAAGGACCCAGTGGAATAATTGTATTAGAGGAGAGCATATGGAGAATGACACTGGGCTGAGGTCAAACTTAGCCAGCGGCAGCCTTTCGCTGGCTCCCTATATACCAACTGAGCTTACACTTGAACATCATCCACTTTCTAATACACTCTAAAAGGCAAAGCAGTATTTGTACAGTACATTATCTTAATGTAAGCTGTGTATATGTATGTGTGTGTGTGTGTGCATTTTTGCACAGGACAAGCTTCATGGCCCTGCATGACTCAACAGTGTCCTCTTTTAAGGCTTGCTCATTTGCTTTCCATCCAACCATTACTCCCTTCCTCCCTCCTCTCTATCCCTGGCTCCATCACTCTGTCTGATTGAAGGATCTTCTCTCCATCCTCAAGGTGTGATCGCCCTGCCAATTAAAGACCAATCCAATCGCATCTGAGCTTCTGTGTGTGTTATGTGTGGGGGAGCAGAATGTGTATGCGTGTGATCAGGTGTGTGTGTGTCTGCATGTATACACTTACATGTATGAGAATATTTTGTGTGTGTGTGTTTGAGACGGGAGATCTGCGAGGTTAATGCATTTAGGGTTATTTCACAGTCCATTAAGAAGCTTATGTTGACCTCCTGACACTAAAGCCAACAACACAAAATCCATTATCATGACAATAGGACTGTGTTTGCGCACGCGTGTAACTGTGGACATTTGACAATGTTATACTATGTGGAAGAAAAAAGTTTGCATGTGAGAGAGAGGTGATCAGAAAAGAACGGTAAAGACAGAAAAAGATGTCTACGACTTCCTGTTTTACTTTACTTTTCTGTGGTGACTGAAGGTTACATCAGTTCAATCGGCCCATAGAGTCAATTTGCCGCACTATAGTTAACAGAGAGGAAAAGGAAGGACAGTCAGTGACCATGCAAAAAGGGAGCAAAAGATGCTGACAGTTTTTTTTTTTGGGAACAGAGAATTTGATTCAATGATATAGAGCAAAAGCCGGTAGATCCTGTAAATGCTAAAGTGTGTGTGTGTGTGTGTGTGCAGCTGTAAATGGGAAAACCTGAATGCACGACACAGTAAAAAGAACACTACTTGCTCAAATTAAATATGTGTATATGCCCTGTGAATATTTAGCTTTACATTCATTTTACATCTTATGAGTGATATTATCAGTGAAACACATCAATCATCAGCATTATTTATCTTGACTTTTTGTATACACAGTGGATAAATACTCAAAGGGCATATGAGGTGCTGTGTGGTATTGTGATAGTTTTGCTAATCGAGTTCTTGTTTTATATATTGAATGTAGGAAACTGATAAAAAGATTTCAGCCTACCCTAACAACACATACCCTAAACAACCTGATAATATTCCATTCACCCAGACATACTGTATCAAAACTATCTTTTTTAAATATCAAGCATTTTCATACTCAAAAATTCCATATGTCTAATGACAATATATCTTACCACCTACTCTCAAAATCTTTTCATTTTCTCTTCTGTAATTAATTTTGTTCAATGTCTCTCAGTCTTTCTCATCTGGTTATCTACTTATTTCCCTAAGACTGGGCAGCTAACCCTGACCCTCACCTTGCACCCCACTATCCACACCTCTAGGATGGTTATTGATCCACATGCACGCACACATGAGCAGAGGCCAGGCTGCTCAGTCCACAGCTAATAAGACAAGTGGGGCTGGTCTGGGTCGGGATGGGTTACAGTGTAGGGACCTATAAATGCACTTACAATACCTGGAGGAACAGCAAGATCGAATTTATTACACTTTTGGTCACAGCTTGAAAGATTTCATAAAGAATAAGATGCATGCTTCCAAAGGTAGAATAAGCAATTGGTAAATGTACTTACTATTAATACTAAGGAGGGAAAAGTGAGGATGACTGGAAAAAACAATTACAAATAAATAAATAACAAGTAGTCTCTTATCTAACAGTTCAATAAGAATTTAATTTAATGACAGCTTAATAATAATCATACTTTGCTCACCTACACAAAGACACAGCCCTCAACTCTGCTCTTCCCTGACTACCTGCATCCTCCACTCAGATGTCTTGGGGTTTGGGGTTGTGTTTGCTGAAATCAGTTTGTTTACAATATGTGCAACACCCCTGTGTGCTTACCATGTGCACCTGACAGTATGTAGTTGTGTGTGTGTGTGTGTATGTGTGGCAGTACACCGTTGAAAATCACTTGCCGTGTCTTTGTGTCTCAGGCAATATGTTGCCTGTTCAGGGACTTATCAAACTGATGGATGGGAGGAGGGCAGAGCCCTTGGGACCACTGCTTTAATCAACCACAAACAGTACACACACATGCAAAAACACATATATTCTAACACATTTGAGTGCTAACAACCTAAGATAATACAGGGCCATACACGTGTGTCTTCTTATTTTTCTCATTAAAATAATTTAGTCAT
The DNA here is from genome assembly GCF_900963305.1 of Echeneis naucrates. Classification (NCBI taxonomy): domain Eukaryota; kingdom Metazoa; phylum Chordata; class Actinopteri; order Carangiformes; family Echeneidae; genus Echeneis; species Echeneis naucrates. The sequence continues at coordinate 21,802,048 of NC_042513.1, read as the reverse complement.
TTAAACCTGTGTACATTTTTATACCAGGAACTCACAGCCTCAGAATAACCTAACGTAACCCGTGCATAAAACCTCTGTGTGTCTAAATATTCTCCTTGGAAGAACATGCTAGGACTGAAGTCTCATGTACTCTCAGGACCCATGGAAGGAGACAAAGAGGGCAGAGAGACAGAGAACAGTAAGTTTACTAAAGTTTGAGATTATCATTAAAGTTAAAAATCAAACTGAGAAATAATTTTGAGTTGCATCTGGTTCACAGACTTACCTTTTTTTACTTGATTTTATTGCAAAACCAGTATCTGTAATGGGTTGAAATCAGCCATCAGAAATACAATCTATAATATATATTGTTGCTGTTAATATGATGGCTTATCATGTTCATTTGCAAAGAATATATATATACACACACACACATATATACATACATATATATATATTTATATTAAATTTCTAATCATCATTATTTTCATAAGCATGTCTCTCACAGGATCTTCAGATCTAAAGGCGTGTCGTTCCTTTATATTCATTTACTAACCTATAGAGTTCAATAATATTCATTTAATACCTTCATCATGTTACTATCTGAATAAATCCATTCTATTTTTTAACTTGATATGGAAGATTGAACTTCCACTCTACATTAAGCTGTGATTAAATTTCTATTTGAGACATTTGTCTTTGGTCTCATGCAGTTTCACCTCTCTGGTTCTGTGTCTGTCTGTGTGTGCGCATGAAGGCCTATATGCACACACTAACTCTGTTTTAATGACTCTGGAAGGTGTTTATCAGTGAAGGGTATACAATGCTGTTGTCAGTACTGTCAAAAAAAAAACAAAACCACTGGGACAAAGAACACACACACACACACACACACACACACACACACTCACTCACATATAGATGATGACGCTTTCTAAATTGTCCTTCACACGGCTCTCCCTGTATATTGACTGTGTGTCTTTTTTCTCAAGCTGACATTATTGTCAAATTGTTTCTCAAACGGGACACAATTGAAAAGGCGGACAGTTGTTCAATGGCTCGAGCTTTACCATTGATTCCCAATAGGGCCGTCTATTCGTCTGACGGCTAGAGAGAGACTCTGCTCTGCACTCGTCCCACAACCGCACTCTTTTTGTTTTAACACACACAGGTGCATGCAGATACACTTACACCCACACAAACACAGAGATATTCGTGTCTATGCATGGGCACACACATTGCTTTTCATTTAAATATTGCCCCTGTCCCAATGCATTCTTTTACTTGATGGAGTATGATACTCACAGATCAATGGAAGCCAAGGAGATACCACACACACACACAAACACACCGTACACAGCTAGACATCAGGCTGTGTGTAGCCTGCAGGCAGATGGTATCTACCGTTAGACACTTGTTATTCTGAACAACTCTGATATGGAGATCATTAGCACAAGGAAAACACTAAAATACGTTGAAACACCTGAAGCGTATACATGAGATAAAACTTTAAACTTGGAAATCACCATATTAAAGCAGACGTGTGGGATTTTGAGCTGTAATATATTACTGCTAAATCATTGAACACACATGCCTCAGCTAAAAACAACAGATATGGAGATTATTAGGATGTGAGGAACATTTTAAAATTGATGGGGCTAGGTATGTGGTACTTAGAAAATGTCATTCAAAATGTACAATGTTGTGAGAAATACATTGAAAAATGGCTGAGACAGAGAACCCCCTCCTTTATTTTTCCCCCGAGACACATATCTCTGGAGTTTGGCAGCACAAATCTTGCTGCATCTGCAAACTTGTAGATTAAGTTGATATTTTAGTGAAACGTGTACTTCTCAAACTTTGATGTAAAATGTTGCAATGTAAATAAAAATATTAACATATGCTAGGATGTCCTTGGAATATAACACCAGTGTATGGATAGTGTGTTTTTAGTAATTGCACTCATGTCTCTAGCTCTTACTCTATTACTTTCTTTGTTCTTGTGTTGATCTTTGTTTTGTGGGAAGAATAATTTCGTCTTGCTGGACTATGAAGATTAGCAATTAACCAAATATTTTAAAGTGGCCCATGAAAACATGCAGTCAACAGAAAGTAGTTGAACAAAGGCTACATCTTTGTTTAACTTTGTTCAACTACTTTCTGTTGAATGCACTTTTCTGGTCATCAATTAAATCACATTTCCAACAATTACTGTTTGGATAATGTCCGATGTCCACATTCATTTGCTATACAAAGATCTTGTGTCCAAATGTGAATTGGTGGCCCTCAAAAGAAGTTTTTTCAGTGACAGTAAAGCATATTTTGGTGAGAAGAGAAAAAAAAGCAAATGTAAGATAAGAAGAGGAATGATAAAGAGAATGAACATTATTTTTCTCCTTCTCTGTCCCTTTCTCCTTGGTGACACCTCCCAACAGTAAATAAATTAGACTACGTGTGTGTATGTGTTTCTGTGTGTGAGTCAGAGAAAAAAAAAGAAAGTGAGGGAGACAGAACCTGATATGTTAACGTAAGGCTCATAGTGTATTTTCGTACTTTTACAAAAACCTTTACTGTTCCCCTTAATTCCTTTCTTCCTGTGTGTGTGTGTGTGTGTGTGTGTGTGTATGTGTGTGTATCTGTGTGAGAGAGAGAGAAAGAGACAGTATCTGAGGGGGCGTGCGGTGCTAGATTGATGTGTACCGCCAGCGTGGCCGTTTCTGCTGAGAACGGCCACACTACTCTGCCTAATGATGCCACATCCATCGTGTAGCGTCAAGTGCTATCCAGGTAGGTGTGTGTGTGTTATGTGTGTGTCCACAAGGCGTCTATCCTGAGGGCTACAACACAGCACCTTACACAGGCTCTGATCACTCTTTATTTGGCACTGAGCATGTGTGTGTCCACATGTGTGTGTGTGTGAGAGAGTGAAGGGTCCTATGCGCCCATTAATATTAAATATAGATACCCTTGTCAGTGAATTACATCCTCTGATCCCATATCCTCCTCTCAGGGAGGAGAGGTGAGGAGGGATGAGACATGGGAGGTGAAGGAAGGGAGAGATAAAGTGAGGAAGAGGGAGATGAGGAGGACAGGAGGTGGAAATAAGAGAGAGAGAGAGAGAGGAAAGTAGGAAAAGGGTGAGAAATGTTACAGCATGTGAAGGAAGAGGGAGTAAGAAGAGAGGACAGAGGGAGAGGATGCAGAAGGTACAAGAGAGACATGAAAGGGCATGATAAGGAAAGGAAAGGAAAAGAAAGGAAAGGAAAGGAGAAAGTGAGGACAAGGAGATGATTATGCCGGACATGTCTTGTTAAAAGTGCTTCATAAATATTTAACTTGACCAAAGAAAAGAGAGTGGAAACGAAGATAATAAGAGCACAGGAGAAGTGTAGGAATCCACAGATTAGAAGAGAAAGAGAGAGAGAACTGTGGAAAGAGGGACTGCAGAGGGGACTGAGGGGTTTAGGGATGGTTGAAGGGAGGAGGGGCAAGCTGATTGATTGTTTTGAGTATTGGAGACTTGAGAAAAGAGGGGGCCCTGCGATGGACTGGCAACCTGTCCGCTGCTCTTGCCCAATGTGAGCTGGGATTGGCTCCAGCACCGCCTGCGACCCGGAAACAGATAAGCAGTAGAAGATGAGTGAGTGAGTGAGTGTGAAAAGAGCGATGATAAGAGGTGGAAAGGGAAAATAAACCAGAAGACTGATTCTGTCACTTCAAGGGAAGAACTGGGAGGCATGCAAAGACATGGCATGCATAGAGGTGGATAAGATGAGAAAAAGAGAGGAAACAAAGAAAACAGATACAGACTGAAAAGTAAAATATGGAAGACAGAGCAGATAATAAAGATGAAGAAAGACGTCAATAGAAGAGATTTGTTGGAAGAAAATGAAGAAGGGCAAGAAGTGATTGAGTTGTGACGGATGGAGGAAAAACAACAGAGTGAACGGCAGCAGCTTTGACCTGTCATCTGTCTGTAATGAAGGAGAGAAGGGAGGAAGAGAGGAAAGGAGGAGTGACAGTTTGATTTTCCTAGCCAGGCGTTCATTCCCATATTCCCTGGCAAGCTCTCACCTGATGGAAAGATGGCAGAAAATCAATAGTCCATGTGCGTAATGGAGTAATGACTCTGAGTGTATGTGTGTGTGTGTGTGAGCGTGGATAATGATAAGTGTGTGTGTATCTGCCCGATCCCTAAGCAATCACACACAGCTTAAGCCAGTCCCAAGGGGTGGGGGGCACTTTAACTAACAACTTCATTACTGTAGCCACACACATACAAACTCACACTCACACATCAAGACATGCCCCGACTCAGACACCACAAATAGTCCAAAAAGTTTTACAATGTGACTTACTATTTCACTTTTTTGAATAAAATAAACAGCCTATCATATTTTTTTTACACAAAAAAAATCGACACACACACACTTTGTGTATGTGTATGTGTTTTTACAAACAGCTCTGAAGTGTTTCCACTCTCTGCCAAGTTTTTCTGAGGCTGTGAAAACATTCCCAGCTCTGGGAATGCTGAAGCCCTGGCTTGCACACACACACACACACACATATATGCACTCAGAGATGCACCTCAATCAACCAATTAGGTCATCAAGGGGATCTCTCATCACAAAAACAGGCTCACTGCCATGTCCAAATGATCGGGTGCTGACACACACACACAACTGCCATCCTCCTCTCTCTTCAAACTCAAGAGACAATGATCCACAATGTACACGTTATTTGCATACACACACACACACACAAACACACACTTGACCCCCCCCCCTACTCATTATGAGTGCACTGATCAAAATGAATGATGCTGCCTGTAACTATCTACCAGAGGAGGATGGAGAGGAAAGAGGAGTTTGGACAAAAGGCGGCCCGTTGCGGCTCGGCTGCAGCACCGACCGGCAGCTCTCGGCGGCGGCCCCCTCTGTTTACTAGCGGCTAATTAATTCGCCACATATGCTGAGAACATCTGTCGCTAGTGACCTGCCGGGAGAGCAGAGGACGCACTGCTGCGACGGCCCGCTCCCCCCCCACTCTCATTAGCACACACACACATACAGTTTCAGATACACACACACGGGCAAAGTGACACACACATATGCACAGAGATGGACGTAAAATGTGCACCTGCGCATGCAGAGACGCATAGCTTTACATCCCGAGATGCAAACTGTGATCTTCTCTTGATTTTAAGACATGTTTTATGTTTTTTTGCAGGATTTAAGAGATGGTAAGGGACAATTAAAGCTGCATGCTGTTTGTGCTGGCACACAAAGCAGTTAGCACAGAAAATGTCAAAAATGTAATTTACTTGATGTGGAATAACTACAAAATCACAGACAATGAATAAAACCTCCATGATTAGAATATACCATACATTAACTTTATCCTCCAAATTAATAATGCTTAGATGACCAGATCAAAATCTAATCTTGATATTCTGCCTTGGCACTCAACCAGGTGTAGTCAGTTGAAGGACATCTACCTTTAAAAGCTGTCAAATATTGACCACATGTGGTAGATGTTAGTGTGGTAGTTGTTAGTGTAAAGACTTCAAGAACTTGATGCCTATTATTTTACCAGTTTAAAGGGGATTACAAAAAAAAAAAAGCACCTGGGCCAGTGTTTTTGTGTATATGTGTATTTGGAAAGTTGCAGCCAGACAGCAAGACGTGAATGCGCTGTTTAAGTCATATGATCTTTAAAGCTGAGTGTGTCAAATTGTGCAACTGTTTTTTACTGCTCTACACATTTCCCATAAAGACACATAAGAATAGAAAATATCAGGATCACAGCCACATTAGGCCCAATAAATTACGACTCAAAAATATTGTTCTCATGCAAATACTTAAAGGCATCATGTTTTTCTTTGCCCTATATCACTGCAGGTAGCAATAATATGTTTATTAGTGTATCATATATTAATACAATAGTATATGTATACATGTATACTTGTAACCCTAACCCTGGATATTGCTGAAACCAAGCTCCAGTCTACGATATACTTGGTAAAATTTTGCGCACTTTTTCTGTTATTCTGCCCTTCATGTAGCGGTGTGTCGACACTAAACTTGGCAAAATAAAAAAGTGAGGCTCTGTGAGTGTGCAAATCGCAGCACCAGCAGAAAAACTCCCACCAACCAATCAGATTCATTAACCTCCACTATCCCACAATTCCCTGGGGGGAACTACAGAGACAAAGACAAACTCTCTCTCCCCTTGTGTCCTGTATCCCCCCCACCACCACCATCACCACCCTACGTCCTCCTCCCATAACAAACCACCTAATCCTCCTGCACTGCCTCACACACCCTGAAAACAGCTTCTATACAAGAATAACAGGAATCCAATTAAAGTATGATTTTATGATATCTTTATATACTTAAAATTTCATAAAACTATTTTGAAAAATATGTTTCACTTTACATTAAGTGAGAATTTCAAATAGAACAAAATAAAAACCCATAGGCTTTCTGTAATTTAAGTGTGGGAAGGTAAATTCAAAACAAAATTTTGAGCACAGAAACTTGAATTTTCCATCAAAATTTAAATGATACTTTTGGTTATAATAGGGTGGGCCCCTGCAAATGTCCATGAGTGAATGACTGACAGAGTGATCATAGTTGAGTGATCATTGCTCCACAATTAGTCTTAATGGGCTGCATCTCATTTCATGCCATTGTATAACAAAAAGAGGAAAAGAAATTTGAATGTGAATGAGTATAATTGTTTTGTTTGTTTGTTTTTTTTTTTTTTGGGGGGGGGGGTTGGCTGGAGGGGAAGTCTTGTCTATTCTAAAATATTGGTGTAAACCCGATCTAAGGCCATGTTGTACCTAAAACTCTGTGCAACATGTGATTGTCTGTTTCTATGACAGTCATCCAGGCAGTCAGCAGTCAACCATCTGGCAATCACTCGGTCAGTTAGTTAGTCAGTAGGTCATTAAGGTAGTCACCTTACCAGTCCCTTTTCATGTGTTGAGGAATCAATTAAACCATCAAAGTTTTCCAACTCCACTAAAGGCCTCTAATACAGCCAGTCGGTTCAACTCGTTCAACTGACCGCAGAACAAGTCCACAAGTCAGCCACTCAGTGAAGCACCCGACTAAGCATCCAGTCAGTCAAGCAGCCACCCAGCCAGTGAGCCTCCCACCTGTCCCTGCTAATTTGGTGAGGAATCAATTAAGGCTGTGTTTGCTGAGTTCTCCTTGCCTTCAGCTCATCTGCTCCTCTCTAATGCAATTGTCCTGTGTGCTGCGTGCAGAGCGGCATAATAAAGTGATAAGGCTAATCAGGTTGGCTGCTTCTCTCCTCTCCCCATACGCACACTACACTTATTCTATTAGATGTGTAATGAGATTCTGCACTCCATCAACATGATGCTGCTGTGTGTGTGTGTGTGTGCGCACGCAAAAGAGTGTGTGAAAGTATGAAAGTGTGTGTGTGTGTGTGTTGAACGAGAGAGCTTCTGTTCTTGCAGAGGAAATTTGCTCCATTTACATTCTATCATTAGCTTGAAACAAATGTGCCCTTGAGCTTAGCGCCCCTGTCTCTCTCGGCTGCAAACACTTTACTTTGGCAGGCGATCATAGTAACATGCGCGTGCATGCGCAGATGCACACAGCCTCACGCTCTTGAGAAAGACACTTCAGCATATACTCAAATGCAAACATGTACAAACACACTTAAATGAAACTAACGGCACAAAGTATTAGTTAAATGAGTGTGTGACGCTGGCTGTGCAGGTGTGAGATCATTAGCTTAGGAATCATCTAACTTTTCATTATGTAAACATGTATGTAAGCAAATGTGCACGCACGCAGATCTTCACTTCCTCCACTATCCATTTATCAACCCCATTTTACTTCTCACATACACATGAACCAGTTCATTCAACCAACCACTAACTGACACACACATATACACACATTGCAGCCCCCATTTAGACAAGTAGAGAGAGTGATGGTCGAGTAGATGTAGAGGACACGGGACTCTATGATGTGTAGAACAGTTCTGGTCAATGGGCCAGATAATGAGTTGCCATAAACAGCAGCAGTCTTCCACTGTCCAGTTAGCTCATTACCGTAGCTAGCATATGTAATCAGTGTGTTGCTGGGGCGTGTCTTAATGTACTCTACTCTGCTGTTTCTCAAAGACAGGGTTGGGCCCAAAGGGTGGGTCATGAGAAGGTAAGGTTGGATCAGTGGATCATCCTCGGGAAACAATGGTGATTGGTATTCAAAGCTGCAAACGCTCTGCAAGTTATGAGTTCCTATGAATGCAATTTAGAATAAAGAGCCTACTAAACTGGACATTATGTGGTCCAAAATGCACAATTTTTGAAGCATTTTTATGAAATGGAACATAATGTTTAGTGTGAAAACAATATGGCTGCAATGTTTTATTTTTCTCTCCACTTATTTTTTATCTCCACCGCCATATCAAGCACAACCTTATATATAGTCCCTCTTTTGCGATGCACTTCATTAACATAAATCAGTAGGAAGACAAAACAACAGAGGGTATGCAGTATATGGGTATTTTGGAGGCCAGAAAACTGTCACAGAGACGTAATTAGAAAACACGCACACACCCTCACACACATACAAACATAATATCAAGCTGTGCACATCCTCATTAACTCCTTGAGTATGATAAAACACGATTCTCTCTCATCCCACCCAAGATTCCAGAAAGAAGAGATAGTATTTCAAGCTGCCGACACTAAATCTCTAATTATAACTTTATTTGAAGAAAACAAGGGCGCACTTAATAAGCAAATGAGAGTGATAATAACTTGGAGTGTGGATTGGACCTAACAGACTAAATTATAGGGGTGAATGAACCCCTGCCGAGAGAGAGAGTGAGAGAGACGGCAACAGAGAGAGCGAGAGTTGTAAATAATGTGACAGAACGAGTAAATTATGAGGCTAAATACTCAAAGCTGTAATTATGTCTTTCTTTGAATAGACAGAGATGAGTGGGTCTGAGGATGATCGGATAAAAAGTTAACTGCCTCCCTGATTTTTCCCTTCCTCCTTTCTCACTTGCTCACATTAACACACTATAGGCACTTATTTTCGTCTTGGTTTTCTACTGTTAAGTCCATTAAAATGAGAAGATGAAGAGTGCAGAAGATTCCCCTTCCCCTTTACTTAAACCCATTTAATGAGCTCTCCATTGATTTTGCACAAAAGATTTGTTTACTCACCATAATAAAAGTGTTTCAAAAAGAAAGTTTTTCTTCCATGGCTCTTTACATAGTTTGGCAAAACAATGCCAGTGATTTTATCAGGATTTGTGCTATTTGGGGTCTGAGAACGCCTGCATAAAAATCTTTGAAGTAGGGTGGGAGAGATATGGGTCTAAGAAATAAAACTCTACAGTAAACTAAAATATTTTAGAGCTAGAGAAATCTCTGCTTATGATACTTCACTTTTCTACAGTTAAAAAAAAGTTCTAGGAAATATTCCCACTGAATGAGCAATACAGTTACTCTTTCTTTAGTGTTTATTGAAAGGAATAGTTTATTATGTTTATTAATCACTTTTTGCTTAGCTAGACTAGACCTAGGGGGAAAGATTGGAATGGTAACCACTAAGTCTCATTAATAAAGAGGGATACACAACAAGATTTAAAGTTCCAATTAATGTGCTTTCAAGGTGCTGGGAGGTAAATTTTGTGAAATATGAAACTGGCAAACTCCAGGAAAGTCTACTTACTTGCCAAAATAAGCAATAAAAACTTAATACTGATAAAACTTAACATTGATTACATTATATCATATTGATGCATTGCCATCAAAATTTAAGTGCTATTCTTAAAGAACAACATAAGAAGTCAGTGTTGCCTCTCTCTAAAAACCATAGGCCATTTCATGGTAAATTGTTATTCCTTTAGACAATCTGACATTATTAAGTAATGTCATGTGTTTTGCCCACTGAGCAGTCGGAAAAAATAACAATCATGTCTAATCTTGAGGTACAACTCTGTGTATTTGTAGTTATGAATCAATGATACTTTTATGACTCTTCGACCCCAATTTAACACACAATCCCACCAAGGTTTCTGCTTCGCCTTTGTAGATCACACTCTGATTCATTTTCTTCACTTTTCTCCCTGTAACCCCTCTTACTCCTTTTCCTCTAACGTCTGTTTCTACATTGCTTCCAAATCTCTTTAGATTTGTCTGGAGCTACAGGATATGAAATTGAGTTGTAAAGAGGAGACAAGTACTCACAGAGGGTTTTGCCATTCAAGGTTGATTTCATTTTATTCGCTATCAGAGCTGTCTGTCTGTTTGCATGTTAAAGATATGAGCTAGGTGTGCACGCAGTGTTTGTGTGTGTGTGTGTGTGTGTGTGTGTGTGTGTGTGTTGCTCTGTGCTTTGTGTCTCTGCCATTCATCCAGCTATACATATGTCACACAATCTCAATTTCTATACATGGTTATATTTGACATATGCTTAACGGGGACCAGGGGGATAGCTTGCAGCGTTGTGTGCTTGCGTAGGTTTGTGTGTGTGTGTGTGTGTGTGTGTGTGTATCCCTAAGCAGCAGTCTTTGCTCCTGTACCATTCAATGAAGTTGTCTGAGAATGACAGCTTCATTATCTTGTATGAAAGTGGGACAAATGGAGGCTTGTCTCTCTATCACTGAGTGTAAGTATTGAGAGCTGAAAACACAAAAACATTAATACACGCCACAAACACACACACACACACAAACTCATATTCACACATAGGGACAAAGAGCTACACTTCCTATCCTTCTTTTCCAACGTGCTCGTTGGCTTGTGGTTCCAATTCCCGTTTCTCTTCTGATGAGTGTGTGTTGGCAGCTGAGACCAGCAAGTGATGACTGTGTCTAAATGTTGATCGCTGGGAGATGCTCTGTTGTTCTGAGAAGAGGTGGTAGGGGAGCTGTGTGTGTGTGTGTGTGTGTGTGTGTGTGTGTGTGTTGGGGGGGGGGGGGGGGGGGTGTTTTGGGGTTTTGCTGGCAGATGTCAAACTGTTGAAGCCTCACACAGACATGCTGACAACTCTCTTAGTAACTGGGCACCTTAGGGGGGCAAGCCAGGTGTATGTGTGTGTGAGAGCGGGGGGGGCGTGGGGCAGGGGGCAGAAAGAGAGTGAGGGAAGCAGACGTGGCCTACCCCCCTCCATCCCATCCCATCTGCATCCTGACATCTGACAGGGGCTTCATACCAGGCCATTCCACCAATCTTTGTGTGCGTGTGTATGTCTGCATGTGTGCGGTGTCTCATATGCAGTAGAAAGTAGTAGTATGTAAATGACCCCCTGTATGTCATCCATGAGAAGCTGGGGATGGACAGACACACCCCTTTTCCTCTCTCTCTTTTACACACACTCACACTTGATGCCCTCAGGGTAAGGGGGGGGTCTTAACCCCTGTCTGATTTCTTTGGGTCAGTTTCTCACTCTTCTGACAGGGTCACACACCTCTCCTCTCATTATTAACCTGCAGTAAAACGCTGAGAGTATGTATACTGGTGTGTGAGCGTGATTCCGAGAGGCATAGTAAGTGTGAGGAGAGAAAAATTGTCAAGTGTATGTGGGGAGGAGATGGATAAAACTGAGGTCTGTGTCGAGAGGGACAGATAGAAAGAGTCAAGTCTCTCTGTTGTGTGTGTGTGTATGCATCCTCGGGGCATTACCTATCACATTAGCAATATGACAGACTGCCCAGCCTCCTCTCTCATTTCTTGTCAATCAACCACAGTTTACCACATTCAGCCAACAATACCTCACTTTAAAGAGAAAAATCACCCAATTACAGTTTTAACATGCTGCTCTTGTGTTTTAGGACCATTTAATGTGTGTCTTTGAACATTCAGCACGATTTAGTAGCCTTTACCCCCATAACTGCCATCAACAGCCATTTCCCTGCAGCCATTTTCAGTCCCACATGGGCAGCTTTCACTTTAATTTGGTTATAATATCATATTATATTGACATTAAGGGGACATAAATATTTTTGTGAAAACCTATGGAAGCAGTGAATTTATAAATTGTCACCTGTTACTGAGGCTTTTGAACAGATTGGAAATATACACACTGCAATGGCAGAATAAAAGATGCTAGGGGAATTAAACCTACGTGAAAAAATACAGCAGAAAGAATAGAGAGAAGCATATGCGTGTAGATACACCTGCACAAGAATTTTACATTTTGCTCCCATCATTCACAGTGTGCTATTGGATTTATAAAAAAAATTAAATCCCCTATAAATTCCATCACAGTTACTGACAGGATTATAGTGTGTGTACGTGTGCGTGCATGCGTGAGGTGACAGGTGATGAGCGAATCCTGTACTGTGGTCACTGCTGATACACAATAGGATTATGACCAACACCTGCCTGTGAGTGCATCTGTAAGCAGAGCAGTGACCATGAGGGAGGGTTCCTGGATGATAAACAGAGACTGAATCTGTCCCTCTTTCTTAGTCTTTATCAATCAGATCTATTTCTACAATCATCTGAACGCCCTGTCACCTCAGCCTTATCAAACACATTTTTTTGGGAACGGTGATAGTTGCCACCTGCCAAATACAATGGATGGAAATGTAGTTGCAGTGAAACATGCTCATTGTAAATGTTTTTTCTAACATGGGAATTGCTACATTTTACAGAATATGAGACGGGAGGTGGGTGTATAGTGAGCGTAAAAGTTGCAGGACATTGTGGGCCAGGATGAACATTTTCAGTCATATCTTATGCAACTCAGTTAATAAGACATAAAAAAAGCTTAATTTGACTTAGGTTAGAAAATACCTGCTACTGCTTTGGTTTATTACTTCTACAGCGAGTACTTGAAAGTCAATTAAAGTCACTTTTGTCTTTTTCAATACCTGACCAAATCCATGATCCCGCCTTACTGTAATGGGGGTGCCAAAACATAAAGATGTTCAAAATGCTTTAGTAGCCATGAGCAAATATCATGCATTTTATATTCATCTTATTGTAATGAATACATGGGATTGAGTTGTAGCTGTACAATAGTGCATATACAGTATCCCCCCCCCATCTTTTCCCCCCATATTTGTGTGTGGGTGTGTGTGTCTGTGACCCCCCAGGCTCACTCCATCAACCTCCCTTCACCACCAGCTGTCTCCCCTCATTTACATACGCTCTCCTCCCACTAATGGAATTAGCCACAAGTTTCCTGAGGTGAGGCAAAAAACACACATGCACACACACATCTATAGACACAAGCGTGTGTACTGTATGTGTGCGAATGTACAAAATTTTGTAGTGGTGATGGTGTGTGTGATTGTGTGTTAAAGATGGGCTGCGAAGGTCAATAAGAACACACAAACACATCAGCTCAGCCCAAAACTACACTGGCAGAACAATGAAAAACAACAACAACCAAAACCTATCAGTACTCGCCCTCTGACAGAGCTATGATGTCTCTCAGATTCAAAACAAAACACCAGCTAACCAATATGCAGAAAGTCAGGCAGTGAGTGAGCTGGAAAGCCAATCAGAAAGTTTTATTCCCAGAGGATAAGAAAAAAGTGTTGCATGGCACCTTCCATACAATTACAAATACCTTCAATTCATGGTTGGATTCTCTGGAAAACACCTAAACATGCCACAAAAAGCAACGAAAGGTTTGTATGTGCCATTCAACACACTTCTGGTTGTTCATTTGGAAAGGATGTTCTTAATACTTACTGGTTATGGAGGTTCACCATCAGGCCTTTTTCACAGAAAACATTTTGTCATTTGATCTGTTCAGGTTTCAGGGTGCTCGTACTGTTGATGCCGCCTCACAGTCAAACTCTCGTGGCTCGATGGGGCACTTTAATGGAACAGAGGCATCATCGATGTTATTGGTAACGCCAGCACTTGTATTATGAAAACTCAAAATGTTAAAATGCTTTGGACGGAGTATCATGAATTTTACTTCATCTTCATTTAAGACAATATCTCTCACTGCTATCATTGTCTCTAAATTTCAGTGAAGGGTTAATCTAACTGCCAGGTTTCACTACAAAGCATTACCATTACCCCTAACAATATATGTTAATGTGGCGCTGGGTAAGTGAATCATTTTCATTGTTGGTTAGAAATTTTCCTTTCTCCAGTTCTGACCTTGAGAAAGTTTCAAAGGTCCCAGTTGATGCACTTTCTTTCTCCCTCTCCGCACTGGCTCCTCTGGCCCTATCCACCAACCCTCCACCAGCAGTGCTCTGTTTCCTCTTGTTTTGTCCTCCATCTCTCTGTCAGCAGGTCCCGTCCATCAATACACAACTGTCAGTCATTGGAGTGACAATTGGCAGCTGTCGATACGGTGTGGTGGACCACCAGTCTGTATGGAGGCCTCAAGTCTTAAAATACTATCAGCTGCCAATACATAAACACACACAAACACATGCGCACACACCGTTTGATATGCACACGCACACAGACACACACCGTTTTCTCTTTGCATCCTCATCACACTTGATCATCGCTGACACAGGAAAATTTGGTTGCAAGGAGATCAGATCAGATGAGGAAACAAAGAACCACCTTCTGACTATTCAGTCTTTGGCAGTGCGCACGCACAAACACACACACACACACACACACACACACACACACACACGCAGAGTTGTTCTGATCAAGGTCTTTGACACAGACTGGAGTCGCTGACACATGGCTCCCCCTACTGGAGACCTATAAGACCTTTGGCAATGACATTCTAGTCCCTGGTTACACTGTAGCACATTAACATTCATTAATTGATTCAATCATCCATCTATTCATTTAATCACTCCTCCCTCTCTCTGTCTTCATTTTCCCCATGCTCTATCATACTCTTCCTTCTTTCTTTCTTTCCTGCGTCAATTTCTTTTGCAAGATGAAAGCACATTTCTCATTTACTTGTAACAGCTGAAAAATCTTCAATAAATCTCTCTTAAGTGTCATCTTATCTCCAGACATATACACAACTTTTACTAACTGGGATTTGGACAGCAAATCAACCCTTAAAGAAAAAATTTGGGCGATTACCAGTTCATTTTTTTTATAGATTTGACCTTCAGTTTTTAACTGCGATGACATTGGCATCACCAAAGTAGTTCATAATGTCTGAGAAATTGTTGACAATGCTACAACAGGGGGAAAAAAAAAAATCTGAAAGACTGAGCGATCAGAAGATCAGACATGCTGTACACAGAAGGGCAAAATTATCTTTAAGAAATCATTTGAAAGTAAAACCTGTAACTAAGTGTGTAATGATGGCTCATAAGTATAAAAAGGATTGCCATCAAAATTTTTTGCTTGTGGTATGTGAAGAAATGTTTCCAATCATTTGGTATAGTCTTACATATTGATATCATATTTGTAAAAAAAACACCACCAACAACAAAAAATGTCGGCGAGATGGCCCATACATAAAATGACTGGTGTTCACCACCGATGCTGTGGGGAATAATCATACTGCTCATTTGCCTTTGTTATATAGTCAGGAAGAAGTCTGATGTGGAGTTTTTGTCTAAAGCTTGTATGGTCTTTCGGATCCTAGCATAAAATGTTGAGTTCTCTATAATAAACTTCAGTTTTCCTTTCACGTGATCCACAGAATAGCGAGCATAGTTCAGTTATGCATCTTCATGCCACTCCTGTCTCTCAAAAAACATTATCAGTTGAAAGAATGGAGTACAATGGAACACACCAGAAACAGAACACAAACTAAACGTTTAGAAAATGCCGGCAGGAACTGGGAGAGGACATGCCTGTCTTCCTATTTTCTCACCGTTACGCACATGGCATCCATCCGTATGAGAGATGTGATTACAAATGAGAGTGCGAGTGAGAGAGCGGAGTGCCACATCTGGCACGGCATCTGGCTTGGCATATCGTTGCCCGGCCTCGCCCGCTGTCTGTGCGCTCTAATGTGGCTGTCGACAAGCCCATTAAGAAGCCATTACTAAATGCTCTGTCTCTGCTCCTCTTCCACGCCTTATAGCACAGGCCCAGGGGAATGCCAGCAACATGCAAGACAGAGAGAGGAGCAAAGAGACAGACAGACATGAAAGGAAGGAGAAAAAAGTGTAGAGAAGAGTGACTGAGAGAAGACTGGAAAAAAAAAAAAAAAAACAGGGGAAGGAGGGATTAGTGTTAGAGAATTAAAAAGAAGATTCAGTGCTAAAACCTTTGAGTCATACCTGTGTCAGAGACTTTGAACTTACTTTATGCTTTGCCCTCAAAACTGACAACTTCAACAAGAAAATCTGCCTCGGGGCACTAAAAGAGTTGTCATCTGTAGTCTTGAAAACTCAATTAAGTTAACAGGCTTATACAGAAGATTGGGTTTTGGACTGTTGTTCGAAAGACCAACAATAGAATAATGATTTTTCAGTGTGTAGACAATTACATAGACCAAACAATCAGTCACCAAAAAAATTCATCAATAATAAAAATTATCATTAATTCAAACCTAAGCCTTATTTTACTGTTTCCTTTTGGACAAAGCTCAAAACAAGACAATGGCAATACATACAAGTCCAAATTAAATATCAGTCAATATTTTCATGAAGTAGCAGAGCAATTCAACATTTATGCAGTGTGACTCTATTGTATTTAATACATTACCCAACATTATAAGCCACCTATTTAGCTGATGCTGAATGTTTTTTTTTTTTTTGTCATCAATGACCCTCTGCAAGCCACACTTACAGTGTACCATGTTGCATCTCTTCTATGGCCCAGTACATCAATACTAAAATCTGTCACTGGTATAAAAATCTAAAATCATAAAAAAAAGTAACAAAAAAAAAGGTTATTAATAATTTTGTTAATTGTGTTGCTAATCAATTTAAAAAGTGTTAATTAATCACATGTGCCCTGTAAGTACCAGTGCTGCTTTGTGTCATCTTTTTATTTCTAGAAACAACAGTGAGTTCTGCTGTTATTAAATTGGACTTGATACGGGTGACTAAATCTGCTTGAGTCACATATTCCCACTTGGAGACTAATTCACACACATACACACTGTAATACCAATATGTGAAAACAACACAACAAAGACAGTCTTTCTTTTTATTTGTACTTCTCTTCATTTTTTCAGGCCAGAAGGAGGTGAATCACATAATGCTGCCTGCCTTGAGGGAACTTATCAAAGACGTGGGTGGCAAATACTGTCTCGAACGGCTGGAGAGGAGGAGACACAAAAAGAAAAAATGGGATAAATGAAAACATGGAGAGACAACAGGTTTGTTTGAATTAGTTAGAATTAGTCAAGCTGTCTGTGTGTAATGTGGTGTAGTTTAAGTTTTGTGCTTTTGTTAATGGGGATTAAGGCGTACATTCATCCATTATGATTCACAAATACACTGAACAAGACTAGGTGCAGCTAAATACATTTAATGTGTGGGTACGAGTGTGTTTGTGTGCGTGTGTGAATTGCTCTTTTTGAGTGACTGACAGATTTCTCACCAGGCCCTGAGGCCCGCACATAGTTAGAGACCTTGTACAGTAACACTCACATGAATGCATGCTGACCTGGGTGATGGTGCAAAGACAGTTTTCTGTAAAGGAACTAAAGCTGGTAGTTGGTACCTTACATATGTGTGTGTGTGTTTGTGCGTCTGCACCGGCTGCTGGAACTAAGCGAGGCTCTTAATCACGGCTGTAACGGGCAACATTACCGGCAGCGGCAGCAGGCTAATGATGAATGCCTGAGTCTCTGTGCAAACCCTGACCTCCTTTTCTGCTGTGATGCACAAAAAGCTGTACCTCTCACAAAAATGCACACATATATACACATTCACGCACATATTAGCACACACAGGCTTGCATTAACACAATTCTGGACAATAAAGATTGCCTGGATGTTTGGGGAATGCACTGTGCATTAGACTGTGCCTGTATATTGGTGTGAAACTATACAACCTTTCTCCAATTTCTCCCCTACTCAACGTTCACTTAGTTCAGCTGGAAACTGTGTGATGTCCATGGAAAAAGAAAAAAGAAACAGAAAAAAAAAAAAAAAACCCTACTAATAATTTCAACTATGCATTGGAGGAAGTAAATGAGGCAGAGAGAAAGAAAGATGAAGTAGGAAACATACCTGGAAATATAACAATAATATATATAAATATAAATCAATGAGGGAAAAAGACCAGATAAAACAGAAATAAAAGTGGGAAAGACAGAAAGAACATGAGGGAGACAGATGGTAAAGAACCAAGTAAATGAGAGACATTTTGCAACAGAGGGACTGAGTAGCTGTAAACGAGTGTAAAGTTTTGATGAAGGACAAACTAATGTCAGGGACTGGGGCGGTTCGGGCTTCCTGCTCCGCGGCTAACACATGTGATCCTGCCTGTCACTCACACTCCATCGCCATGACAATCATCGTAATGCCGATGCCTGGGGGCGGGGACATGCCTGTCCTTGTAACAAACAGAACCCCTCCGTGATCTGACGTCAACAACTGCTGAGAAGATCTCTCTCTCGCACACAAAAACCATGTACACCCACTAGAACACAATAGAAGCTCTTGCATGCAGATAAAACTACGACCAAATGAAGCAAATCCTGGTTTAAAGTTTCATTTGTCAACAACAGTGATGGAATTTGATGTATTGCTGTCACTGTCTTTAGCACACTGAACATTTTGTGACACATACACACTAATATGTAGCACATAGTCTGTGCATCTTAGTAGGCATGTCTGCTTATCACTTTATTAATTTTTTGCCTTTATACAATTCAAGTTAATTTGTGATTAGTTTGTTTAGATATACATGTGTGTGTGCGTCTGCAAGAGAGAGGAGGAAGAAAGTGACAAAGACATAATGTGTGTGTGCGTGTGTGCGAACTAGCCACAGGGTAGGGAGCAGGGACTTGTCAAACTGAGGGAGAGATGGCAAACTGGATGGTGATGCCAGCCCCGTGTGACAGCTTATTCACACACATATGCACAAACAGACATGCACACACATACACAAGAGCTGGTGCCCCCCAGACCTACCCTATCCCACACTCTAGAGCTGTGAAAGCTGGGATGCAGCAAGAAAACGAGACTGGTGGAAGCGCCCTTTAACTGGAGGCTGATTGGTTTGTGTGCGTGTGTGTGTGTGTTTTTGTGTGAGGTGGTGAGCTGGTGGGTGGGGGTCACATAATTTTGTGGCTGTGCTGCTTCTGAAAGAGGCTAACCCCTCTGCCACTTAAACTTAGGCCAACAAAGAACGGCATACTGACAGACAGGACACATATACACAGTATTCACACACATGCATGCACACACCCTTACACACTATACCTGCATACACACAATGAAGTGCAAAAACACAGCATACTGTACTGCTTAAAACACATACTGACAATATGTGTGATAATCTTACATATATTGGATCATGTTAGTGCAGCAAAATTAAACGTCTTTTTCTGCAAATCTGTCAACGCATTTCTCTAGAATGCATTTTGGTGGGATGTTCCATTGTGCCTCTGAGCCCAGGGCGCAAGCAGCCAACTGAAGTGGAGTTGCTGGTTAGAAACCCCCAGGGGTGACCTGGCCAGGGCCCCAGACCACTTTAACCACTCGTCTCCATTAACAGGGTCCTAGATATCATTATGCTCCCCGGGGACCAGACGTGCTCTAACCAACCATTTACCCTCTCCCTCTCCCCTCTATTTCTGCCTCTTTCTGCCATGTTGTTACTCAATGAAAAAAGACAGCAGGGAGAAAAAATATGAGATTGATTTATTTGCTTCAGTGTTCTTTGGGATGGAGTCCTCTCCCTCTCTCTCTCTCTTTCTCTGCAAACTGAAACCAATTAGTGAGCAGAGCACTTGTAGCGGAGAATGTAGGGCAAGCGAGGAGTAATAAAAAAGTATTGACTTTTCTGTGACTGTACGCGGCGTGAAAGGGGTGCTGCGGCCTTGTCCGACATGAAAGGAGCTCCATTAATTTCACTTATTTCACCCAGGCCCCTGTCAGGAGGCCCTAATGTGTCCCAGGCGCACTTCTCACATGCAGGCACTCAGACAGCACAACGCAGCTCCAGCCTGGTTACCAAATTAGTTTACATTATATATCAGAGTGAGGGAGAGATAGGGAGCAGAAAAGAAAAGAGTAATTTCTAATTCCCTGGTTGGGACACAAAGCGAGGCCTTTCATACAGAGCTAATTTTGCTCTGGCCTCACCTCCTTGTAGCCATCCTGTCTCACTTTCTCTCTCTTGTTCTGCATTATGTTAAGGCCACACTTCCAGGAAAATGACCTATAGTGTCAGATCCACGTCCACAACATATCTGCTGACGAGGAAAATAATCATTTGGCTTCAGACTCGGAATGACAAATAAGAATAATATATGTTGGTATATATTTCAGCTGTAGAGGCCTTTTGTATGCTTCTATTTCTTTGAGAGGAACTTAATCGAAGAAACAAAAGACTGGTCTTGTCCTGTGGACTGCTGTCCTGAAGGGGAAAAAAAAACAAAACAAAACAACAACAACAAAATTAAACGTTTAGCAGAGCATAAACAATTTAATTTGCTGAAATATAATCTTATAATCTCAAAAGAGTTGACTCAAGATAATGTTTGGTGCCTTTTTTAAACAGTGTTATGGCACATCTGAAGCTTATAAAGAACCTTAAACATGTTCTGCTGTTCTACACACTGATCTTGTTCCTATTCAAAAGTTTAGAAGCTATTTAGAAGTGTTCAGTTCTTCAAGATTACTCTGACCTCTGATTAAGTAAAATCAGTTAGTAAATTAAAGGCACAGTGAACGTTTTTCATCAGCTTTTGGGGTCGACCCATGCTGCCATCTATTTACCTATGATTTTAAGAGTATTCTATCTATGCTTTTGTGTGTGCATGGATTTGTATGCCAGAGATACAGATAGCCACTGACTGCCTGCATGTGTGTGTTTGTGAGAAAGAGAGAAAGAGCGAGGAGTGAAAGGCTATCTGCAGACAGAAACTAATCAGCATGTGTGAGATAAGAAAGCAGCCTTTATGGCGTATGGTAATCAGCCCCCCCCCACCAGCCTGCCACCGCCATGCATAATCACCACGACTTATTCACATGATTGATGAAATATGCGTCTGTGAAATCTGAGCTGCTTTTGTTATCATCTTGTTTTTTCCACCCCCCCTTCCTTTTCTCTCAATCTTTTCCTGCCTTTTTCAACCTCTCTCGCTCTGTCTCGCTCTCTCTCATATATATATAGATATATATCTCCCCTGATCTTCAGTGGCCAACGATGTTTGGAATCACGTACAAACAAGAAATTAAAAACACTGCATGTGGTCCCTGTTACATGTACATATATACACTTACACACACAGACACACAAAGTTTACAAAGTGTTTTGTAAGGTGGCAATGCACAAGCAATGCTCAAAAGGCTACACAGTTTGAAGACAAATCCGAAGGGGGAAAAAAATCATAAGGGGTTAGAAAGTAAATGAGAGGGCATTTTAAGTGTTCTGTCCTGCAGAGAAGAGTGTTGGCTGGATTAAAAGGGAATGAGAGGGAAAGCAGAGAGTGAGATGGAGTGATGGAATCAGACAGATAGAGGCTTCGGAGAGCTCTTGTCATTGACACTCAATTGCATTAATCAGGGAACGGATGTAGAATTCACAACTAATGCAACATTCAGAAATAAAGAAACCATTTAAACAAAAAGCAGCAGTTATGGACAGAAATACCAAAAGATGGAGTGGTTAGCAAGTGTCTGGCCACATTTAATGGAAAATAGTTAACCACCACTATTCCACAACACTGCTGATTTCCGCATCCTCTTCAAACTTACGCTAGTTTCTGAAAGAGTACAGTAGGATATATTGTTTGGGGTAAATTTTCAGGCCTAAGTTATACTTGACATACAAGAAGGTAGTACCAGTTAGTCTTTGTAACATTTGCAATTTAATCCATTAGAATCTTATCCATATGCAGCTATTCTATTCTTTTCTACAGGATATGTAGAAGGCTGAGGCAGTTGTAAAACTTGAGGGGTCACATGGGAGATAGCTAGAGCTGTGGAGAAGGTAACCTGAAGCTGACCAATAGAGCTCATAAAAATTTTTTAAAGCCACATCCAGACTATTGCTAAATCTACACGAAAAGAAAAACAACTCTCATTCAGAACAGACACATCATCAGCAAAAAAATTAAAACAAACAAAATCACAGTGCTGCTTACTGCTGCTGAAAATCAGTCATCATCAAATGTATTCGTGTGTGCAGTGTTTTTGGTTAGACTGTCAAATGATAAATGTGTTCCTCAGAGTGGACGTTCTGGCAGGTGTAGTCAAGTAACACACATCTGAAGGTAAAACGGGAGAGAAGAGTTCCAAATAGTGAGGCCTGGAGATGAGAGAAAAGGCTGTCAAATTTCCTTAAAGGCATTCAGCGTTGCCTTAAGTTTGTCCACATGAAATGTGAGAGACTGGCCGCTCTAAAGTGTTTGTTGGGTTATGAGTTTTGCAAACTTGAATACATTTGTCAGACCCAGCTGTCAGCCACCCTCTGACATCAGAAGTGGAGAGGGAGTTTCCAACACTGTTTGGCCATCTGACAAGCACTTTGGTTGAAGCATAAGGACACCTTAGGGCACACCGTAAGAAAGGACTAGGAGACACAAAGCTTGGGAAGAGGACTGGGACTAGTACTTTGATTTGGGTTGACAGTAGACTCTGGGGGAAGGTGGGGGCTGAGACTGAGGGTAAGATTAAGACTGGGGCTAGGACTGGTGAATTAAGCCCCCCTGCCTCAGGCGGCTATTACACATCTATAATGAGAAAGGGAGAAGAGGGGGGCTTGTCTTTGCACCTCAGCACACCTTAGATTAAATATGCACAATTCCCATGCAAAATGGGCCAGGAACAGACGGGACCAGCGTTTCTGTCTAATCCCCCGTGCTGAAGTTGTTTCAGCCAGGGTTAACAGGCTCATCAGTCAACACAGGCTGCTTAGCACAGGACATCAAGGCCATTTGCAGGTTTAAGTGTTTGTGATTGCTTCCCTTTCCAGATCCCATTGCCACACCAACCACCCATACACACACTTCTTGTGCTGGCCTATAACCATATAACCGAGCCTGCAATAAGACAGACACAGACACAGAGACACACACACACACACACACACACACACACACACACCCCCCCATATATCAACCATTTAATTGCATAGGTAAAGGAGAGGCTTTCACACAAACCAAGGCTGCTTGCAACAAAGTATACAAAACCCTAATGCACACATTGGGGGGGGGAATTAACACACAGTCTATTTTAAACCCAGCTATATTGCTTTAAGGATGACTCCTCATGATGATTTTTTGAGCTTTGTTTGTTAACACGCAACCCTGCCAACTCTATCTTTTTCAATTAGATTTTCTATGATGTCCTCGTGTAGGTGTAAAAAAACCCACAAGGGCACAGTATCAAAACAGACAAACAAATAAAAATGGGAATATAAATATTGATAATTATGAAATGAGTTCAGAAGAAAACTATAGATTTCAATAGATACATTTCTGAGCAAACAGGGTCAATATAACAGAATCAAAACTCCTCTGCCATTTGAAAATTTATTCCTTAGCTTTTCTGATGGCAAAACACACATGTAAGTCTGTGTATCCTCTCTGCTATATCCTCTGTGTCCGTCTACAAGCTTCATCACATCATTTGCATTTCACAGCCAGTGTTGACTTCTATCACCAACACAGCTGTATGAGAGGGCTGTCATGTTACTCAAGTAAGTCTGTGTGTGTTTGTGTATCCGTATTGTGCACTCAGCTATTTGATAGCAGATACACACACCCAACATAGTTTGAGAGAAACAGGGTGGGGGTCGGGGGGCTGAAAAAGTTGCAGCTATGTACTATGTACTGCAGATGAAGGCAGGGGAACAGAGAACAAGTGTGCAAATAAACAAGACAGTGAGATAAAGAAAGAGTGATGGCAGGAGATAGATAGAGATAGAGATAGACAGTGATTATACCACACAACATACAGTATGGTTCAGTGGAGCATGTCCGCACAGGGACAGGTAGTCCATTAAAGCACAGACATCCTTATCCTGCTTGTCTCCCAGCTTTCTTTTACATCTGTGTGAGCATGCACAGGAAACTAAGGAAATCTAAACATCTAAATCTTGACTTCAGTTCAAAATAACCATGATGACAAAGCATTTTATACAATATTATTTTAAGTTTTGGATGGGCCTTTTGTTGTCCTTTTATAACCAATTTCTCAAATTAAGACATACATATACATATATTAAAGAGTAAAATGTAGTTCTGTTTGAAATCAAGGATGAGAGAAGATGCTTTGAGAACTGCAAATAAAATTAATCCCTAAAAGTGAAAATCTGGAATGTCATGATTGTATTTTCACCCAACACACTTTCGTGATTTCATAATCCCTCTTACTCTAAAATCGTCACAGGGGAGATGTGAATATTCTTAACACCAATCTGCCATCACTTTTGTTTTATTATTATTATTATTATTATTATTATTATTTGCAGGCGCTTGACACAAATTCATACAATTAAGTAAAAAAATTGTTCTAAGTGACCCCAGTTAATCTGGTCAAGTCAGGTCCAGCAGCTTTAAACATAAATAATAATGTCTAATGTCATTCATTCTCTTAAGTCACACCAAAACATGACTGCTAATCATTTAATTGCAACTGTCCATTTAATATCATGCCGTGTGCACTCAGCCCTCATCGTTACTCTGTATGCAGGCCTCACGGTGCAAAATGCCACCATAATGGAAGCAAAGTGTTGGGTTAATTGATAAATCTGAGGTCACGAGTAGGAAGGAGTGTGGCAGGAGGAATGTTTTACAGCTGTGCAAATGAAGGGGCTGCAGAGTTTTACACACGCTGTAAAATGGTTATGAGGAATTAGCGTTCTTCCTTTTTCACTGCAGTAGCCTGGACACTAATGCAGCAGAGCTGGATAGATGGACAGACCTGCTAACATATGAAATACATACACAGACACTCACATAAAAGGTGGACTCATACAGGTTCACGCATTTGCTGCCCCTGCTCCACCTGATTCCATTGTCTCTACTTGTAACCTATTTCTGTCTAGGTATTAATTGCTAATGAATACTGTTCCCATTAAAAAGAACCCTCATACATCAGTTGTATGCATCACAGTGAGGCCATAAAAAGGGAGCCAGTGCGTGTGCATGTGTCGACACACTTTTCCTATGACTACTGCCTGAAGATTTGTACCCAAAACACAATAATGATGATCATAAAGCCACAGTAGAGTAGCTGGGAGGAGACTGTGGTGTGAGAAGGGGTATGCATTTGTGTGTGTGACGGTGAGAGGGGTCATCAAAGGGAATACTGAGGCAACATTAAAGAGCGGGTCTATATCTAGGTAGGTTCCCAACAGTGGTTTGGGTATATGAATACACATGTATGCATGAGTTTTCAAATGTCTATGTGTTCAGTGGAAGCTTGTGATATGTGCATTCTGGTGCGTGTATGTGTGTTGGTTCTGCTTAGATGCTAGCTTTTAAAAGTTGTGACGAGTGTCATTCTAATGCAAGGGGAAGGAAATGCTTGGAGCACAGACAGACACAGACGTGACCACTCACTGTAGTGTACTTGATGAGCATGTAGCCTCCTAATTAGCTACCCTCTTTGGTTACAGGCAGGACTGCTGGTGACATGGCTAATAACACAACCACAAAATTAGCATGGACAGAGAGGGCTTTCCCTTATCTGCATCTGAAATGAGTAATTACTGGTGCATTCTACTGTTGCTGAAGCTGAAAACCTTTGAGTATTTTTCCTTACAATGGACATTATGGGTATTTAGTATAATAAACTTTCCAACCTTTCGAGGGTCAGGCATTGTTAGACAACAAAATCTAGCCTTTCCTCACTTTTATTCCAAACAGCCAATTCACAAGTCTTTAATACTAATACAATGATTAAGCGAGAAATGAGTTCACATGGCGAGTATACACAGTTTCAAGTCTGTGTTTCATGGGGAATTGAATGTTCCAAACTTTTAAATATTTACGTGCGATTGTTGTCATGAGCTAATATGGTTATCTCAGGTTGGCCTTTCTTCAGCAGAAGTTTATATGTTATTACTCAATCATAGAATTAGAAATTACTTACACTGGAAGATATCGAATCAAAACCAAGTAAATAATGTTTTGCTCTTACATATATTCTTGCCATGTTACTCACACTATCCTGCATAATATCTTTGTATAGCTTTCTGATGTTTATTGCTTTACACTAACAACTTCCCTTTCATCTGATAATCATAATATCAAGCTGGTTTACCTTTCCAGGTAGAAACGCCTGCTAATACATGCAGATTGAGACCCATACTCCACTCTCACCCAGAGAACGACTGCAAAGCCAGGTCAGATTAAGAATACTGACCCGTACAGGGATCAATTTTGTGTAAACAATCATAATCATCATAAGACAGCACTAGACCACTCGCATCTCAGCTCGAAAAAATGCTTTGTCAGCCACCCACACACCCCACCTCCTTTACATTCTCAGGCAGCAAGATGTCAATTGAAAGCGACCACGAAGCACACAGGAGGCACAGCTAAATAGTTAGACTGTGTGCATGACAACCAACAAAAGACAATCTAACCACAACCATCAGACCATGCTTGCATTGCCTTGTTATGTTCCACAGCAATGATGACAGTTAGGCATCTACTGACAACAACATTTTGACACAGTAATTCATATTGTGGTAACTGCATGTCAGCTAATCTTTTCATGTTACTGTCGCCATAGCAGCAAGCTGGAGACCTTAAGCACTTCAAAGGTCCATCTTCACAGTCCCACTAGAAATGAAATTCAGACTTGGATTTTCACAGTAGTTTAAAATAAATGTTTCTGGATGTTTTGACAGTCCACTAACAGACTGTAGACTGAGAGGGAAAGAAATTCTCCCTGAAGTCTCTTCAATAGGAAGAAAGTAAAGTAAACTTTTACCAGAGAGTTGCATACTGCAGTCTGTCAGCTCTTGTGTGGTCAGTGCTTGTGTAGTAAGACATGGCTAACACCACCAGTTTAACAGGAAGGACTCAAATTTACAGACCTTCTCAGACCAGTTACAATTTCGCCACTATAGTCATCTGGTAAATAGATAGGAATAGTGGACATACATAGTGGATAGTGCTAGATAATCGTTTAATATATATTTTAAATACTTTTAACTAGCTGTTAACCAGTTGGTTAGATAAAAAAAAAAGAAAAAAGATAAAAACAGTAGTTGAAGTCTAACACTCTCACTTTCATTTTCAGGCTGTTGATGAGGAATGTGAATGAAGTAAGGTGGTAAAGAAGGTAAGCTGAGAAAAATAAAGATATATCATAGGGCTTGGCTAGGACTGACGATGTTATGTCCATAAGGCCAAGAGCTGTGACGTTCTGGAACTACCACCCCCTAAAAAGAAAATAAATAATAAATAAATTGGGTTATGTTAATGAGGCTCTAGGCTATGTGGTGGGCTTAAGTATGCTTAAGGTGATGATTACAAACAGTGCTAGGTAATGTAACAAAGGCTGGGTGAGAGGACTGTAGCTGGGCTTGAAAATAATTAGGAGCATGGCTGGATAACATAGCTAGATAATGTGGCTGGGGGGAGGCTGGCTGGGCACGGTATGAAGATGATGAGTACCAGGGTTGAGCTGTCCACTCCATTGGCCCTCTGAGCTGTGACAAGAAGCTCTGCTGGCCACTGCAGTAGCTGGGGGTGATGCCAACGATACGGACTAAAGCACTAATTACCCCAGCAAGAGAAGCGAGAGAGTAAATAGAGGTGGAGAGGACAATACAGCAATGGCGCAACATAGACAAGACGGGTAAATCTGAAGTCTGACGAGTTGTGAGTGACAGCAGTGTGACATGACTGAACTGAGAGCAGGCAATACTACCTTTGTTGTCTTCTTCAACAACTTCTGAAACAGCAGCAGAGTTACCAAAGAGGAAGGTCACGTTAAGGAGGACCAAGGCGTGATAGGGTTGTCTGTACTTTCATTTGATTGCAGATTTTTTCCTATTGTGATGAACAAGAACATATCATTTTTATTCATAGAGAATAAATTCAAGTTAGATTATTTGACCAAACCTGACCCAAGTACAAGACACTGAGCCCACCCGGAACCTAATGGGCCTTCTCTTTCTTATGGCTGTACCCTACCTGAGCCTGGATGCAATTAGCCTTACATTAAACTACTAGATTGTTATACTCTGTTATGCATTAGTTGTTAACATGGTCACAACTTGCCTATTTACTAAAAATGTGGACACCTGATAAATTACCATCCAAGGGTGGCCAATCCTGACCTGAGCTCAACAATAATTTCTAGACCTTTGCGTATCTCACAGCTCCTCTCTGGCTCAGGTCTGTTATTTATTATCCAACATGCATAAACATGCACTTACACATGTTTTTAAGAAATCTAACAACCTTTACTAAAAAAGGTAAAACACTGAAACATGAAATCTAGCATAACGCAGTTTTTGACCTCTAAATTATTTTAAAAAATAGATTCCAATAATGGTTGTATTTGATGCTCTACCATGCAAATCCACACAGATGTGGGGGAAGGCATGATGAAATAAAACAGTAGATGAAGAGCCCTACCAGCAGACAAATTCCAGTTACTCTGCAATATGCTATCATACTTTCCAATAATAATAATTTTGTGTGATTGGCTAGCTGTTTAGTAGGAAAAAAAATTGTTCACTGATGACAGAGGCTTTGACGTGCAGACTGAAATACAGTCAAAATGTCTGCATGTAATTGAGTCACATCTAACAAGTCCAAAAAGTCCAGACCTCTGATATCTTAGCTACGAAAATAAAAATGCAGGGTCTGCTGTCTGCAGCAAACTAGACTTCACTCATAATGATTTTAAAATTAACATCCAATTAAATTTATGGAATGATAACATTTAAATGGCTTTAGACATAAACATGTCTTGGTATGGTTTTAGGAAGGATCATGGTTTTGGATAAAACGATTACATCCTTAAGGTTAAAGCTTTCATCAATAAACAATAAGAATACAACTATGTGTTGTAATCAATTGCAAGCACAGAAGACCTCAAGGGCTCATTTTTTACAGGAGAGTGCCTCTCACTCTACTTACAAAATAAGGAAGTAATTTTCTATTTTAATGATGAGCCAAATTATCCCTGCTGGCTTCAATTTCAAAAAGGCATCAATAAAACTTTTTAATCTACCACACATGCCCAAATATAAAGACGTTACCAGAATTCCATCAAACTTGTGTTTAACAAATACAGCATAAATGCATCGAGCAAAACTGATCCGACTCCCCCAACCCCCCGTTGTCAGCTGCAGGAGACCCCATTCACCCGCCCACTCGCTCTCCATACTTATTTATCTCCACTTCCTGGGGCCGTGTTAGTTCATTCCCATGTCGCTGCTCTCTCCTCCTTCCCTTGCTCCTCTCTCTTTCTTGTTTTACTCCTCGTTTCCGGGCAATTGGGTCTGGGTGCTGGTAGTGGGGGGGGGGTAAGAGGTTGGGGTAGAGCTGCTGGGAACTTTGTGAGTGTGTGTGCATATATGTGTGTGTGTGTGTGTGTGTGTGTGTGCGTGCTGGGAAGTGAGCTAATAAAGGACGGTGATCCATGAAAGGCCTTGAGCAAAGACACAGTCAATTACCTAATGCCTGGACCAGACTGCAGGGCCCACGCACACACATTCTCTCTCTAACATACTCACACAGACACACACACGCACACACCCATGCATATACCTCATTTACGTATACATGGAGAGGGGGCAATGGAGGGCATAACTGGGAATTGTGTGTATGTGTGTGGGTGGGTTTGCCTGTGTGTGTGATGGAGAGCGGCGATTTATTAAATTGCTGTCACATTTGACAAATTTGTGCAACTCAAGTTGAAAGGGTTAGGCCATAATATTTCCCTGTTTCCTCTTTTCTTTTAGAAGAAATTTATACCTTTAAGACCAAAACCCAGGTAACCTCAGAATAAACCCATGACTGCAGTCAGTCCACCTTTGGTTGAAAACTCATGTCTGAGCTGACCTTATGACCAAGCTCCATACCTTGATATAATATAGGTGTGATATTGAGACAGTGAAACAGTAAAACAGGGATCTTCAATGCTAACAGTATGATTCCCATAAATTACTCTACACACCACTATAGCAGCTACTATACAAAAACACCTTCCTTTTCAATCATTAATTTAGTTTTTTGACTCTTGATTATAATACATTGATATACAGTACATGAGGTGACCAGAGAAACAGAAAGACTCTTCCACACAGACACATCGAATTTCCATAAAAACTTCACAGCAACCACTTTGCTTAGCTCTGGTATGCATTAATCAAACTTTTACCTTTCTATACCTTTTTGTGTATATTTTTTATGTTTAGTTTGAACATAATCGGTTTATGTTGTCTTTGGTTAACAATGTTGGCCATATAGGCTTTATCTGTGAAAGTAGTTTAATTGAGGTTTTCTCGCCTTAATGGATTGTGTATGTTAGCCAGAGAGGAAAGGAAACATTCAATCGGTATTGAATGCAAAGTAGGTGTGGTCAAACCATCAATGACAACATAACTGAAGTGATACAATAAAAATTATGACAAAAAAAAGAAAAGAAAAGAAGAAGGCATATTTTACCTCCTTACCTCCTATTGGGGTCAGTGTAGAATGTACACTATGAAGCTGTTGGCCTAGACTGGCTGTGTAAAACAACTGCTGCTCCGGATCAGATGGTGGAACATATTTTGTGTTCTTCTGGTTGGCAAATGGCAAGACAATAAAAAAGTTAAATGTTTGTTGAACTTCAGCTCAGCCTAAGATCAAGTTAGGCTTTACTTCAGTATCAAATAATTATTTGGTTGAGCATGAATCCAGAATTCGGAAAACATAGCAAACACAATAGAAAACACGAAAGAGATTGAAAAGACAGGGTAAAAGGGTGTAAGGTCCTTTCTAAAATGTCTATTGAGTCATTTGATTTAACAGGACAAAAAGCTGAGAGCAACATCTTCTGCAAAGTAAAATTAACTCAGTATGTAGTGTTAAAATAATCCAATGGTATACACCCATTAGTTTTTATATTAAGAATATGTCCATTTGCAACTTAATGTGGCATAAGTTTGCCAGCAACTGTGCTGAGTTCATACAATACACATGTTAACTTTTGTACGTATTCACAGACATGCTGCATGCCTTGCCATACACTCAAGAAAAAAAAAAGTATAATTAAAGCAAAGTTTTAATGAAACACTCATAGTTAATGTTCATGTCTGTGTGGGTGTGTACAGAAATACCTTTACAGTGTATTTTTTGTATGCCATTATGTGAGTGTATGTGAGCACTGTTGAGTCTTACGGACTTGTGCTGTCGTAGCTGATTCTGGGCCTCCTCCAGGTGTGTATAAGAGGTCTGTAGATGCAGTGCCAAGTCCGGACAAAATACACGCTGCTCCCACACTTCTCCTGGCTCCCTGAACAAACCCTGGAGTAATCAAAACCACACCAACTCAGATATAGACAGGTACCAGATTCAGATTCTTGTAGTTAGAGCTAAGTGCTAAAACCAATGGTAGGCCAACGCATTTCATCTCTACTTCAGGGACACAGAGACCAGGAAAGAAGAAGAGAGATAGACAGAGAAATAGACTGAAGCAACTTGTATCAGAAAAATAAAACTGAGCTACAATAAGAATAAAGGGGAGATGTAAAGTGGTTGGATTTATTGCCCCTCTCCTTTAGATGATAAACTTGAAATTTACCATTTTGAAAGGATTTCTGTGGACAAACAACATGGGCAGTCTTGAAAAGACACTTTAACAAAAAAAAAAAAAAAAATTCTCTGTGCCCACTATTGATCTTCCTGATTAGTCTGTGAAAGTAAGAACACAGATCTAAGTAAAACCTGAGTATAATATCAAATGAAAAATAAAGACGTTTTTTTTCCTAATACTTAAAAAATAAGAAAACAACTACACATTAAAAGAATTTAAACTCATTTGTGACAACAATTAAGTGCTATTAAAAGAAAAGGTTATATCAGGCTCTAACAGATTGAATTAACTGTTGCTTAGGCTTTGCCTTTTACAGTAAAAATACAAAGGTAAAATGACATCATCATTATTTCTGTTTTTTTAATTATTATTATTTCTGATTCACATAACACAGCCTGTTTCCCTTCTACTTCCTGCTGCACAACCTCCACACAAAATTTTGGCAGCAATCTCAGAAATACGCAGCTGAACTTCAAACAGCTGTCTGTCATTTAATTCCTTGTAGGTCTACTTGACATTGGGGTTCCTTCCCTTGAGTGGTGAGTTTCCGATCCCTGAAGCTTTTGTACCATTGGCTGTTTAAACTTACTTCTCCCTTGTGCCCCCTCTCTGTGATGAGGTCCCCCACATTTGTAATAAAGATATCATATACAAAATATATTTGAAACATATTTAATAGAATATTCAATATTCAATAGAAAGGTTTGTCTTTTAAAACTAAAAGCCAATACTAAATAATATCTATATTTCTATTTATTACTTGAGTGAAATGCAAATAATGTGACTTGCAAGTAATTTTTCAGTTACAAAGAACCAAACAAACAAATATTGAAACTTTTAGGTGTCTTTTGAAGTGAATATGAAGCTGCCTCCAAAGCAGCATTTTTCAAACTTTTTAAGACCAAGGGTCCACTTGGTCAAGTAAGAAAAGTTCACAGACCACCTAATTCCCAAACATTCCCAGAACCAACTGGGCGCTACTTCAATAGTATTATGGAACGCTTGTATGGAAACTCCCTTGAAAAAAATTGATAGGTCAGTTAGTGAACAGGAAACATGAGTTTAAAAAAAGTTAAGAAGCTAAGAGTCCAGATGATCAGAAATCAAATCAGGGTCTCATTTCACCACTTGGCTATGTATTAACTACTTTATCCATATCTGAACACTGGCCAGATGACATTAAACGCTCTATGGTCTCAGTCATGGTGACGACATTACAGAAAAACCTAACACCCACCTGTTACATCCATAGTTACAACGGTTTCAGTCGATTCTCTTTTAATAATCCAGTATTAAGCACAGGTCAATAATCGTATCTTTTATCAGTGGTTGATAATTAATATGGTTAGGGTTATAAAACAGCTAAAATTTAGTACAATCCCAGGGCAGGCCAACCAAGTTTCATCTACATGTTCTCTCAAATGTCACACTCCATAGTTTCATTTTTCATGTTTTTTGAAAAACAAACAAACAAACAAACAAACAAAAAAACTGATTAAGCTACATGAGTAGACAGCGTCACAAAGCAGCCAACAAAGCATGTATACCAAAGTTGAACAACACTATAAAATAGCCAGTGTTTATTCTGTATATTTAAAACAACACATAGACCTCACCATGCACTAGTATGCTCTATGGTCACTCTGAGAAACCTTACATTAAACATTATATTGAAAAAGATTTACTCATGAACTACCTCAGGCCTCTTTTGGACCAAAGTCTGCCCTAAACATACACAAATGTGCTCTTTTCTGAAAATGATGTGTAAACTTTGTGCACTTTAATGTTGTTGCTTTGTTTGGGTTGACCTTCAGTTGTTGTTTGGTGTTAAAAAGGAGGGAGGATGAGGGGGGAGAGATAGGGGGAAGGACAGGGACCCTGTCCTTGCTCCTATCACCATGGGATCGGTGGCTTAGCCTGACCACTTCCACAGCCAGCACCTCAACCTTATCCATCACCACTAGATAGTTATCACACCAGGGGAAGGTGGGGGGATACACCCTGCACTAATCACACATACAAAACAAAGAAACACATGCAGGCAGAGAAAGATATAGACAGACGTGTATAAATTTAGATAAATAATGTATTTTTCTCCATGTCAGCACAAGGAGACTTTTCTTGTGTGACACCATTAATGAACTCACCCTAACTACAGCCTGCTGTTTGTGTGTGCATATGTGTGCGTGTGTGTGTGCATGTGTGTGAAGTACAGCTAATAAAATGAGACAAATCCACGCCTCATTTCTGCTCACTTATGTTTTACATTGCTAGAAACTAATAATAGGGAAAGCACTTTGCCATAAAGAGCTACAGAGCGTAAATAACACAAATGCTGAAATGGCTCCTCATCAAATCATTAACATAGACACATATGCATACAAAATCACATACTTAAATTGACACACATGCTATGGAAGATGGTCCTGTGCACCTACATTCAGCGAGTGAGCACTAGAGTGCTCGAGCTTTTTTATTTGTATTATTTACATAACTTATGTAGTAAAGTTCAACTGCTGGCATACATTTATAATGACATAAAAATCTACCTGAAACTATCATCAAATGTGCCAACAACACAACACTGCTGGGTCTGATCGGTGACAACCATTGGCTCAGAGAGGTACAGAGGCTAAACAGCTGATGCTCCAAAAACACAAAAAAAAAAAAAAAAAACGAAAACTAATTAGTTCATCATCAACCGCAGATGTTTGTTTTTTGTTTTTTTTTTACAGAAAACTCATTAGTTAGCAGCAAATTCACTAAGTTGGCAACACTGCAGTCTACAAACACTTGTTGTAGTTGCAGAATTTATTGTTTTCCTATCGCCCTGATGCATATCATATATTGGATATACTCTACTGGTGCCCCTGTGCATATGAAAAAACTTAAATAGGAACTTTCAAAATTCCAGTGCATTTACAAGCAACCCTCAAAACTAACTGTGCATTCATGATAAATGTGATAAAACTTTTACTAATCAGTATTAAAACTTTTTTATACTGACTTCAAGTTATGTAGCCCCGTGCTAACAAGACACCCAAACACAATGTTGAACACCAACATTCGATAGTAACACAGCCACACAGACAGCACTAACTGAAATATAGACACTTAACGGCTTTGTGCTGTATCCCCTGAGAGAGATGTCTGCCATGTTTTAATGATGTCATTCTTCTTTGAAAGGAGTTTTAAAGGATCTCTGCTTTCATCAAGAACCACACCCCTGGGGAAAGAAGGGGATGTTGTAGGCTCTAATAATTAGTATGACACCGTAAAACTGATACTCTCTTTCACCTCCTGTGCATGCTCTATTCCTCTGTCTTTTTCTCCCATACATTAGGCGTGCCTGAAGTTTGCACTTGTCTAAACCTTTTTATGTCTAATATGATGCAAGTTTTGACCATCTCACCTGTTGTTTCTTGTTGATAATAGGGGGCAATGTAAGCTTGGAGGAGCAGCTAGTTCTAGTGGTTTTGATCCATGGGGACCCTAGGCTCCCAGAGAAACTCGTAGCCAAGGCAGGCATGCCAGGGAGAGAAGTCCTGCCTCTGGGGACCAGTCTGGTTGGGGCTTGGTACTTGACCTGCCTCAGGAGCAGCTCTGTCTCATGGGGGGCTGGCTTGAATGGAGAGTTGAAGACCCCTGGGCACTGATGTAAGGAACAGAGAAGAGAGAGAGGAAACGAGTTAAACTTGCATAATAGAAGAAGTGAGACTGAGCTAGACACAAGAGTATTAGCATTAGCTATGTGATCTGATTGAGAAATTAAGGAGGCGGCTCCTTATTTCCTCCATTGAAGATAGTCCAGGAAAAAATAAGGGGTCAAAGGGGATGACATGGTATAGAAGCTCCTCACTAAAATTCAAACCAAGGACACTGCTTGTGTCAAACTGATCTCCTGGATGTTATACTGTTATACTGGCATTAGAATGTATTAAAATATATTTGTTGAAAAACAAAAAGTCATGTTTATCAGGAGGACAATAAGGAATGGCCACCTCCTGGGACAACTATGAAGATAACAACTGTTAGTCATTCGAATTATTCCAAAAAATATTCTAAGGAAATTTGAAATATCAGTTTTACAAAAAAGTATTTCCTCACTGATTTCATCCAAGATTTGCCCTTGCCCTTTTTAATTCATAATCCATAATCCATTTTAATCCACATTCATTTAAAAATTATGTGCATTCAGTTGATCTTAACTTCATTCTAATGCATACACTGTGGCCCGATACATTTTTGGCTGTAGCAGTTCAGTGTGTCCACTTCAAAAAATTGCAAAAAATATTACAGTGATAACTATCTGTCTCATGTGTGGCATCATATGGCTTAAAATTTGTTGCTAAAAAGGACAAACTGACAGATGGATACATACTAAACATTGTCCCTCCAGTCCTGAAGTGAGATAGAGATTTTCTATAGACAGTAATAATTATTCAAATCATAGTGATCCTTTTGCCTGTGTGTTAATTACCAGACCAAAGCTTTGAATTGGAGGACTCTGTGTCTACTCTATATGCTAATAATACTGCTTGCTATTTAGGACATTCTCAAAGACTGGGAGAGCAGAGAGAGAGAGGAACGAGAAATGCCCCCCTCAAAAAAAGCTCACCACTTTAAAAATAACAAATTAACAGACTTGTTAATTAGAAAATGTTTCATTATTACGCCCCTTTTGATGTAGATGTCAAGTATTACAGAATGAGTGGAGAGATATTAATTTAACTCAGCTAAGTGTGATTTCATTAACTGTGGTTTATTGACACAATTGGATAACAGCTGATTCTTATTGATGGGTCTCTATCTGAAGAAATTGTGAGTCGAGCTAATGCCATCTTTTCATTGGATCACTGTCGGTGGCATACCTCTTGAAATTATGGCAATTGTCCTGACTCCAGTATACAGAAGCCCAGATACTTATTTAGTATAAAAACACTTTAATATTTGGTGATTTACACTTTAATAACTTGCAACACTGTCAAAGTACAAATTTGATATGGTTAATGTACTTGGAACTTCTGCAACTTGCAGAGTGCATTGAGTCCTTTCTTTCTGAGCCATAGAAACAGAATAGTGCTATATGTGTAAAATACAATATTACTCTTTTTCATAAATATATGAAAACAAAATCACAGTAGCAAATAACAGTCAATGGATAATAACATGTAGTAAATGATAAAATATATTCCTTTGCAATTAATTTAAGAATTTAATGAAGACTAAAGTGAGAAACGCTCAGTGTTTACTCAAGCAAGAACTTTATGCTTTAAAAATGGGACTGTGTATGA
Organism: Echeneis naucrates; assembly: GCF_900963305.1. Lineage (NCBI taxonomy): Eukaryota > Metazoa > Chordata > Actinopteri > Carangiformes > Echeneidae > Echeneis > Echeneis naucrates. The sequence goes on along the minus strand of NC_042513.1, from coordinate 21,764,961 downwards.
AAGAATATTTCAGGTGCTATAAATTTGTGCCTTGCCAATCCTCCATGTACCTCCAGAGGACCATTCCTAAAACTGTACCAAGTCTACATGCTGATACTGTATTTCTCCTGTGCTGCGTTTCTCTTAAGACAGTAGTACACTTGTTCCTTTGCATTCACAGCAGGCGTCCAAAAAAAAAAAAAAAAAAAAAAAAAAAAAAAAAAAAAAAACACAAGCGCAAAATATCAGATAGTATAGTAGTAATTAAGTGTGCTGACTCAAAAACCACAATAACACCAAAATCTATGTATTGCAAATATGAGAAACACTCACCCAAAATCCTCACTATCAAAAGTTTCTGTGTATTTGATGACAGTTCTTTAGTGGTCAGCATCTGTAAAGTATATATTATACAACAGGGATGCCTGTACATATCCGGCTGTACCAAACAGGGAAGGGACAGAAGGCTGGCCACCACTGGGGATGTGCACACCACCCAAATGCATACACACACATAAATCTCACCACTCCTAAAGACACACACACACCCTTGCTAATGCAAGCCCAAAAGTACCAACCTAGCTACGGGAAGAGCAATGATGTTGACCCCTGGAACACACCTTCTCTGTCTCTGTCAGAGGGACTTTGGGCCTTTTGGTAAGCTGTATGTGTGTGTGCGACTGTGTGGGTGTGAGTGTGTGGGCTGGGGTCTGAGAAGTGAGGAAGGATGAACTGTGTGGGAGAGCCATCTATTCACTGTTGACAAGGTCAGAGCTACGAAGGGAAAGAGTCCCCTGCCATATGCAGAGAAAGAGAGAGAGATACATAGAGAGAAAAAGATGGACAGAGGGCAGCAAAGTACAGACAAACTTTCCCACTTGCTTTCTTTCCCTCTTTATTATTCACTAAATTCCCAACATAGTTCTACAGTAAATGATAAAACAATGAAAATTTGGACACAGCCAATCCAAAGCATCTGGAGACTGAAACATGGGAAAATACTACTGCTTTCCAGCTTACACCATGTTCATTTTACACTGTTTGGAGGTTGTGTGCTTTTGGGCACTTAAGGTGAGCAGGGGATAGCTGCAGGAAGAAAGGCTGCAAGAGAGATGATGACGATGCTGGTTGCACAGGCATGAAGGAGAGAGAAAGAGAGGGGTAGAGAACGTGAGAGAAGTGGTGGTGCTGAATCAACAGTGACCAGTGTGCTTTGTCTTCATTATGATCCCAGTGGGGAGTCACAGAGATGCATGGACACACACACACACACACACACACACACACACACACACACACACACACACACACACACAGAAAGAGAACCACTAAAATAATCCACTCAGCACATCAAAAGAGTCATGAGGACATTTACTTACTCATGTGCACACACACACACAACTAAACTGCACACTGCCCATGTATGTTAACAAAAGGAAAGACAGAAGATGTCTCTCTCTCCGTAGCCAGTTTCTGGAGGAACTCCCCAGATATATTTCATTGCCTGAGTGAGTCCCTGCTCGTTTTACTGTGCAGGCATACCCATGGACATGTGTGGATGTGCAGGTTTGCACTAACTTTCTTTGTACAAAGTTTATTGAGTCAGTGATGTAACATCGTAGACGGGTAAACAGTGCATTCCAATGTATGACAAAGCCAAGGTATAGAGACAAAAAAGACAACAAGATCGAGACAAGTGAAAACTCAGAGTCCAGGTTTCAAAGCTATAAGAATCTTACTGTGAGGCAGTAATGCTAACTACATCCTAATGCCAGCCCACATTTGGATTACTACTTGATAATTATTAATTATAACTATGAAATGATAACTTCTTTGTAAAGACTGATGATCTGTACTGTTAAAACACCAATTAGTCTCTTTCCATAGTGTCTTCATGACACAACAAAGACTGTAATACTTGAAAAGAAAACTTTTGGCATGACATATATATCAGAATATATTATTACAAAGATACAGTTTAGGGTTAGTGGAATGCATCATTGCGTTCAATGGATCAACAGATGCCCTCCTAAAATACTAATTGTAACACTATTACCACTGATGTCACTGCTCTTAATTGCTTTCCACTGGCCAGTGTTTGCTGCTGCTGTTTTCAGTTCAACCTCTGCTGTATTTTGGCTCTTTCAGATCTGACCCTATTTTTTGATTGACCTTTGACTTTATACAAAATTGCATTTAAAGTACCACATTTTGTGGACCATAAGGCGCACTTCATTATAGGGCGCAATATCAATGAATGGGTCTATTTTCATGCACAAGGCGCACTGGGTTATAAAGCGAAGCGCAGTACATACCGGTATTACAGAAATTGGCAGATGTAAGCGTACTGCGTACTGTTCTCTGATTAGTTTATTGTTGCCAGCGATAGCAAACACCTGAAGTTAGTGTGACGTTGGAACGACGTTGTAAAACAACATTTGATTATAATTGGATTATGATATGGATTAGAAAATTGGGTTTATGTTAAAAACGTAATGTTGGCTTGACGTCTATTATAGTAAGGTAACATTGACTAAATGTTGGATGATGGTTGCTTGCCAGCACCACACAATTAGTTATCTAACGATGTCTGACGTTGCAACCCATATCCAACCAGGGACCAACGTTAATACAACGTCCCTGTGTCAGCTGGGAATGCTCCGACAATCCATTAAGCGATTTTTGAGCGTAGTGTACCAAATACAATTGGTTTGATGTCAGTAAGCACAACAAGAACTCATACAGGCGCACTGCTGATTTTTGAGAAAATTTAAGGATTTTAAGTGCGCCTTATAGTGCGAAAGACATTGTGCAGATTATTTCTGACTGAACTTTTTATATGGCTGTGGTTATGAACGAGCCACTGATTAAATGATTGTCATCTCTGTGAGATACGTATAGGATCTTTTAGTTCCTATAAACCAACCTGCTCTGTGCTGAGGAGATGGTGTAAACGGTGAGCTTGGTAAACCATGGCTGTCTGTTCCTTTATCTTCTCCAGGCAATCTCTCTCTCTCTTTTGGAGTTCCTCAAGTTCATCCAACTCCCTCCTACAGGAAAAACACACACAAATGATTGAAAACAACTCCTATTTTTTCTTTAACTTTACAACACTGACAATCAAGACTAATGTTTTGATTTAAAAACTTTTTCAGTCCAAGCTGATCTGTGACATTACCTTATGACCAGATGGTTCAGCTAATGTTATGTCTTAAAATTCATAGAATGAGTACTTGCACAATGTCAACTCTGTCCGAGCGTAGTTTTTAGCCATCATTGTGAAAATTCCCTTGAAGCATCCTTCAGATTGATAAATAACTACTTAATGATAAGGGAGACATTGGTACAGAGAAACTATGAGACAAACAGGCGAATGACTGCATGGAGGGAAAAAAAACTAAGTGAGAGAGGCTGTAAGTGGGGAGATGATGGATATATTTCATCACCGCAGCCAGGACAGGTCTGTCTGTTACATCTGTTAAGTGAAGCTGGCTAAATGGGATACATTAAAAGCCCATACACAGCAATTTCATTCTGCAATCACATAGCCTTATTGTAACATGGGGATAATAACTTAAAAGGGGATTGGAAACAATTACTTAAACACACATGCCATGGTAAAAAACACACACACACAAGGCAAAGAGTAAAACCAATCCAATTCCACAAAAGCAATACCAATATAAGTTTAGTCATAGCTCATCAACAACCCTTTGTCTTTTCTTATACCTCCTTTTCTCTACCGCTTCTCAACTGCCTTCTTCTCTACCCAAATTCTGTTTTCAATTACAAACCGCCACAGAGAAATCAGAATATTCATAGTGTGTCTATAATGTGAGGTTAACACATTCTGCAACTACTGACATTTAAAAAGAAATCACAACACTCACTCTTGTTGCCTTTGCATTCCCATTCCTTCCTCAGCACCAGATTAAATTACAAAATAAATGAAATATGCAGAGCATTGTGTGTGTGTGTATGTGTGCGTGTGTGTGGTGTCAGAATGAGAGCAACTCTAAATGTGTATCTATGTGTCTATTTAATATTAACCACAGTAATTTCAGACCATCTGTATGAATGTGTGCAGGCGTGTCTGTGTGTGTGTGTACACAGGACTTCCTTGGCCTCTATTTTTCTACTTGGCAAACTTATTAATATCAAATATGAAGTTTGGATTTATTTTGGTGCAGTTATCAATTTCTACATATGAATGTTTACAATATGTGAATATTTTTGTTAATTCATGTATATTTCTATTGACTTCAGAAAAGACTGCCAATTTTTTTTGCATTTGTGTGTGTCTGAGCTGCCAGTGCTTAAGTGCAATTATACCAGTGTATATGTACAGTATCTGTAACAATGTTAGGGCTTTTGTGTTCACACACTTTTGCTCGCATGTGTGTCGACATGTCTGAGTCCATATGTGTTTGTATGTGTCAGGCTGAATGGGTGACCTTTGCTTCCCTGCCCCCATCCCCTGTGTTATTAATTGCTGTGTAGTGGACAAAAGCCAAACAGATTTGTAACGGCTGAAGGCACCTCGATCTGTGTCGACCCAACCAGCCACCACAACATACAACCCTCATTAGCCCTGTTCGGCACGCAGCACGTGCCCTCAAGTGCGTGTGTGTGTGTGTGTGTGTGTGTGTGTGTGTGTGTGTGTGTGTGTGTGTGTGTGTGTGTTTGAGTGAGTGAGTGAGTGAGTGAGTGAGCGAAAAGGAAAGGAAGAAAGAAACAATAGTTTTTGGGGTTTGTTTTTTTTTAGTATTTTAACAACACATTCATATAGTTTTCATTTGATGCACAAACTGTATGAGACTCATACTTTGACTGTAACTTTCTTATTCAAAGATTTGCTTTCAAATCTGATAAGAATTTAGTCCTTCATGACTATCTACCTACAGTGAGAAGGTGGGAAAACAACCGGGAAATGTAAGTACGGGATAAAAATGATTAGAATCATTTCAAAAAGGACATATTGCTACTGCAACAATTCATAAACGTGTACATTATTGAATATCAGCAATAATCTTTGAAATTTTTCTTATTTGAGACACTTAAAAAAAAATCAACAAATAAAAACTGTTTTGTATAAGTTGATGTTTTTTATAAAGTAACTCCAGAGCCCAATATAACCAGAAAAAAAATATAAATAAATATTGAAACCAATGTCCCATGTAGAAATATCTTAGAAAGCACTATGTATCACTTTATTATAGCATATACTGCCTTGTACTACAACCTTCTTGGAAGTGATACAATGAAATAAAGTGCAAACTCTCTGACTACAGATTACTTTTGATGGTTGCAGAAGCTAATCAAGTACACCTGAAGTACTTTCAAATAACTGAAATTCTGTCTGACATTTTCACCTCAGACCGTTAACTTATTTAAATGGCTAATATAGTAGAGGTACAATTCTCACTTCTTCCTCAATTATTTACTCCCTGGTTCACAATGGGGCATCAAAGGCTGATGGGATATCAGAGAGTGAGGCATTGTGGGACAGCAGGCCACACCTGCGGTCATCCAGGCCAGCACCAGAGCAGCTAATTGACCAGGTTTTTAATATTTAATCGAGACTTGACCTGATTGGCTGTTTAATTGCTCCAATTTAATGATTCAATAGCGGAAAAGCAGGCAGTACTAAGTCTGTTAATTTAGACAGTTACCAGCTCAATATATTGAGCTTTCAACACCTTCATAAGACCTACTTCTATTTAAGTGACTGATTGACTGATAGATTAACCAGCTCAACACAAAAGTAATAGAGCTGCCATGAAGACATTTTAAAACAAACAATGATTCTACTGTTAAAATGATCCTGAATCTGGTTCAGGTACTTCTCATACTATGAAAGAGAAAATGCTTCAATTTCATAGATTTTCTATACTTCCATTCACTGTCACTCTCAAAAGTAATTTTCTAAAAAGGGGAGCACAGCACCCAGATTAAACTTCAAAACACACATACACACACGTACTGAATATACATATCCAATCAGACTGAAGGAGTGAACTTGTCTCCACCCAAACTGGATCAGAAAGAAAGAGCAGTTAAAGAAAGACTGACGCATAGAAGCAGAGAGTGATCGCAGGGCAGGCATACAGGCAGGCTTGCACTCTCTCCACCATAGCGGCTCTCCTTTCATGAATGTCCTTGAGAGGGACACAAAGAGGGAAAAAAGGCTGAAGAAAAGAGAGACAGGAAAAAAGTACAGAGAGAAATAGAGACAAGAGAGCATGAAAAGAGAAGAATAAAAAACACTCACTGCTCAGTCTAGCAACAGCAAGTCTGTAAATTCTCCCTGAGCTTCCTTTATTCTGCTCATTTTAGGAGGACTTAAAAGATTTTGCCATGTTGTTGCAACATCACAGGGAGAATTATTTATCTGATTATGGCAGTAATAATTACCCAGCTGTTTGTTGCAGATAGAGGAATAATTCATGTAGTCAACAGGCCGTGTTGGTGACAGCAACGATGACACCAACACATTTAGTAAATATGCAAAGCGGGCTTACTCTGCTTTCCTAATTGCCCCCATCTTCCCAATGCACGCCCTTATTAAAACCCAGGAACTTTAAGTGTCTCCCTGACAAAGTGATAAATTGTTGGGGTACCAAGGAAAACTGTGGCAGAGTGGGGACTGCGTTGGGGTCCTGACTTCATTAGGCTATGCAGAAGGATGGATGAGGATAGACACTGAGGTACAGAGAACCAGTAACAGTGAGCGAGGGAGAGAAAGATAGAGTAAAATAGATTGACAAAGAGAACAAGAAAGAGAAAGAGGAAAAGCAGAGTGGTGGACTGAAAGTAGAGGATAGAGGAAGGTTTATAGGTAGCATGTATTAGCTGGATGCTGTACCTAATGAAATGACACAGATGGTTTTGTGAGGGAGAGATCTGTCAGAAGACAAAAAAAGAAGCTGAAACCAAGAGTTAAAGAGAGTGAGAGAGCGATAGAACGAGAGAGTGAAAAGGAAAGAGAGAGAACGGTTCGGCAGTCTATGTATTACTCCTATATCATTACCATGCGCAGCCGATCAGCCTGCGCTAAATGGAGACCATTAGTCCAACTTTGAATAATTTATACAGCAGGTTGGACAGACAGACAGACTTACAGAGGGAGGGAGCATGCTGGTGGATTAAAAAGTAGACCTTTGCAAGGTGAGTGATCAGGCAGCATGTGATCCGAGGGCTCAGTAGCTAACACAGAAAGGATATTTTAAATAAATGCCGGCACGGCGTTAATTGATCGTGACCCCAGCAGCACTAAATAAACATGTGATTAACTGGAGAAGTGAAGTGACCTCAACACCCCAAACCACTGTGGAGGAGGGGCTGTGTGAGTGTGTGAGTGTGTGTGTGTGTGTGTGTGTGTGTGTGAGAGAGAAAGAGTCTGTGTTTATGTGTGTCTGTGTCTGTGGAATGGAGGTGCCTCAAGAGAGTGGGGATGTTACACCACTTACGTATTGAAACAATACAAAGTAATTCAGTAAAATAACATTGTATGTGGAATTTCCCTCCAGTGTTTGTCTAATCTAGTCTGACTTTGTTTTCCACTATTTTTAGAATATACTATGTGAGAGGATATAAAGACATTGCAATGATGCAGAGGAGAGCATTGCATTATTCTACATATTTGTCAAGACAAAGTCCAAAAAGCTTTAAAATTAATCAATCTGCATGGGACTTACCATATATAATGTGTTTTTTTTTTTCATGAAAATAATATATAAAATGGTTTTCATACTGGTTTTCAAAGCTGTGTTTAATTACATATAAATGTTAATGTACCAATCTATTTTCACAATGACTTCTGGAATGGACAGTTCTATGTACTTTATAGTCAAGTTTGCTTTAGAAATAATGAGCACAGTTATGCCAGTTCTATGTCTTTCAAAACTGGTGTCATACCCCTAACTGAATATTTGACTTGTTTGTCATTGTGTGTTATTAAACTGAGGTGACAACACTTCTTTAATGGACTTCAACAGCCTAGTCTCCCCTACCTCTAAAAGGAGCAAGGAGTGTAGAACGCTGGTGGGGAAGTGAGGGGGGAAGCAGTGATCCAAGGAGCACTTTAACAAATTTACATTTAATTTTAGCAGAGGCCTTAAGATATTTTCTGGTAAAATATATTAGCAACATTAAAAATGTGACTATTAGCTAAACGTGTTTTTTTTTTGTCAAAAATAAAAGATGGCGTATCTCTAGCAGTAAGCCCTGGAGCACAGGATGTTTTATTAATGCATGAGCTGCGGTTCAAATCAGAGGCTAATTTTTAATTTCTTCACATCGTTCACTTCTCTCACTCTTAGCCTGAAGCATTTTAGAGGACTCTTTTGCTCTGTCTGACTCTCTCTTTTTCTCTTGCCTATCTCACCACCTTTCTAGTAGTCTCTTTCATTCCTTCAGTTTTCTTTTCCTCTTCACCTGCCCCTATTCTCTTGTTCTGAGGCAACACTTTTGCAAGCATGGATTTTGCCAACATCTTTCTCTCTCTCTCTCTCTCACACTCTCACTCAAACACACAGACAACACAAATGTCTTAAGGTTATGGCTACACAAATACACCTTTTAACCCTCTACCTTTACTCAAATCAGATCAATTCATCTTGACATAAGTACGAGCTGACTCTAGCTCTCTGCTCTCTCATATTGATAATCATATGTTTTTCTATTTTACCTGAGAAGTTCATTTTTTCTGGATAGTCCTTCTAGATAACTCTTCCGTGCATAGAAGTTGTGGATATACTTCCTCACAAAGAATCCTCTCCACCTCCGCTGGATCTGTGATAGATTAAAACATGTCAGTGGTTTCTTCGTGAGATGAAACTGTGGTTGTTGACATTGATGTTGTTTATTTATTTATACTTTTTAAAATTCAAAACTGAATGAATCAGCTCTTGGGATGTTAGTGCATATACATTTCCTTAGTTTTATTTGTTTAGTTTTTTTTACATTTTCCTAAAAAACAAAACAGAAATTAAAATGAATATCAGTGCTGTTTACAATGGAATCAACATGTCAAAGACTTTTGACTTTGCTATTTTTAATTTTCTATCGTCGTAAGAACCATCTAACCAATACTTCTTCTCATTACTTTAACTGGAACAGGTGAAAAATAAGGAATCCAAACATATTTACATGGGATAAAACTTTTAAACCATGCAGTTTCCCCCCTGGAGTGATGGAGGGACACTCCAAGGTGGAACAGACAGCTGTCACAGCTTCATACATTTAACTATATCAGTCCACATTGATTGTGGAGCCTGCAAGCAGCTGACACACACCCCTACATACATCAGTGGACCATTTTAAAGCAAGGGGCAGATGTCCTTCAAACTAATTACAAGATTAAAACAACGGCAGGTAAAAGAATAATCACACTATGAGAAGAGGAAAGAGGAGAGAAGAGGAGTGGAGGATGACGAAAAACAACAAAGAGCAAAATGAGAATTAGCATTGATCTGCCAGTCAATAGATAATTTTAAATAAAGTAATTGCCGCCTCCCAAGTTCTTGCTGACCTTTGTTGACTAGTGAAATCAATGCTGTTGAATCTAATACAAATCCAGGGTGCAGCATGTAAACACTGGTTTCTATTACGGCCCTAATACATTATCCTCTGTTAGTTACCACGCTGTGATAAAGACAACAGGAGAGGAGTCAAAAAAAAAAAAAAAGAAAAGAAAGAAATCCAAATTGATTCAAAGGAAATGTCACAAGGGGATTCTGAGATGATTGTTTTTCCCTTTGTGTCTCTCTTTCTCCCTATTTATACATTGAATATTTCATTGGTAAAAGATGTCCTTCATTTTTTTTGCACAGGGTATCTCCCATTTGCTCTCTCTCCCTCTCTATTTCATTTCCATGCACATGAACAAAGGCTACTACTTTAGTCTGTCCCAAAGGCCAATTATTCAGAAGAGATTTGGGGTTTTTGAGATTGCAGAGAATTGCTCATAGCCCTACAAATATTTCGGATCATATGAGCAACATAAGCTATTGTAACATTCTTTATAATTTCAACAGGTGACATCATAAAAGAAGAGGTCAAGGTTCAGTTATTAGATATGTTTTCACCATACTTTTTTTGAATTTTTTGTAACTCTTCTGCTGAAGTTTGAACTTAATTGATTGGGCCTGGTAAAAGTTTTCGCTCTATTTGTCCCATGGTATTGCTTGATGTGTGACAGAGGTATTCTCATGCATATCTTTTTTGGTGGTTCAAAATGGAACACCCAAAGAAAAACCAGATGGAGTAAAGTGCACACTGTAGAGAAAATCATAATTTGGCCCTTGTGGCATTCAAACTCTGTGCCTTCCTCTATTGTGAATCACTAAACCATTTTGTTTCCACATTAAAATACATACATTTCACTTTCCATTAAAGTATCTATTGCTTCCTATATGGACCTGGAGTTATTTTATATGGGTAATAAATCTCTTTAACTTAAGAGGTTTCCACTTTGCTGCATTACCCCTAAACTTTTCCCTCCTGTGACCTAAGACCTAACACTACTCCTACTCTCACACATAAAGTGACATTTACCGAAACAGCGTGGTGGTCTGCTTTATTTGTTTGGGTTTCTATTAAGTGTAAAATTTGAAGCCTTCAACAATCCAAGCTTTTCCACCAGTGTCAAAATATTGTAGCCAACCATGTCCAACTGGATAGGGACACACACTGTTCAATAAATGTTAGTGGATTTTTTGTTGGTCTATGAAATCCTCTAATGGTTGAGGTAGAATAAAACTGTCAGCCAAAAAAGTAGGCTACATGGAATTGTAAAAATATAAGGTTTCTGTGTAATATCCTTGTATAAAAATGCCAAAGCATCAGTCATAGCCACAGTTGTATGATTTATGAGCAGAGCAGCAGTAGCTGAAAAAAGGAAAAAGGGAACAATTGATGTGCAAGGAGACCAGAAAAAGTTTTAGTTTTTTGTTTTTTGTTTTTTTTTTAATAAATAAAGGATATGTTGCTAAGAGAGAGATACAGGCTGATGTAAAGGGTATCATTCACTTGCTGGCCTCTTATTAGTCACTGTAAATGAACAGAATAAGGACTGGAAGGAATTGTCAATGTGAAAAGTAGGCAATGGTTTATTATGTTCTCTCACATTACATTAAGTAAGTTTGTATTTAATAAAATGCAATACCAAATAACTTGTAATTCACATAGTTACACCGACACATTTTTAAATAGCAGAACCAGCAGCCCAGTATAACCAGTTTTGTTTTCTTTGTATATTATATAGAGAAATTAGAGAAAATGTCAATTTTAGAGGAAATACTACATGTAAGATTAAATAAGTTGTTATGAAATAGTGTAATGAAGTGCTTACAAGCTGCTATTTATGGGGCCTCCCCTTCACAGCACACAGACAGAAACAGAGTGTACCCCCACCAAGACACTCAATTTGCTAAAATAAGACACTGTGGTGATATTTACCCTGACCGCCATCTCCTCATAGAAATTCATCTTCATGATAAAATATGCCGCCTGTGAACACAAAGGAAAAGATGGCGTTACACCTTGTCTCTGAGCCCTCTGATCTGTCCACAGCAGGCGTCAAAGATAAAGAGCTCTTTATACATAATACATTGCACAGAGGCAGTACAGATAGGGCCAATGAAGAGGCTAGGGAGGAGGGAGAGAAGCATGAAAGAGAGAAAGCAAGAGAAATGAGGAAAAGAGAGAGAATGACGAGAACAGGGGGGAGAGAAAAAAGAGAAAAAGAGAGAGGGACAGAGATAGAGAGAGAGAGGCTGGTTAGCAGGACTTTGTATCAAGGGGAGAACAGTACACTCTTAATACACCAACGCAGACAAGGGCCAAGAAAATCTATGGTAGTCAAGCAGTGAGCTAATGGAGATGTATGACGGCCAAACGCTCTCCTCTGGATTTCATAATCAATGACAGCGCTGCCAGAAGAGACTAACAAAAGGCCAGAGAATATTCAGTAGCGCACCGACAAGCCATAGCACACCAAACGTTCTGGCCGACCACTGGGGGCACATTTCTGGAGCAAACGGGAGTCGGCCATAAAAGGGATTCATATCTCAACATGTCTTTATTAATAACGACAGGGAAGAGAGGGAAGAGTGGAAGGGAAGGAAGACAAAGACTTGAAAGGTGGCTGTAAATTCAGCTTGATGTTTTGAGATGAGGCGTTGCGCACATCACATTAGACGTGATAAGGTCCAGAAGAGTAAGAGAGAAAAAGACAGGCAGAAGGCGGAGGACAGAATCTTTCAGAGCAAAAGTGTGCTGTGGCAATTTTGAGTGATTCAAATTAGTGCTCGTCTGTTTCCAAATGAGACCAAAGAGCCACTTTTTAGACCATATGTGTGTTGTGACACATCCTTCATCGTTTATTTCAACACCCCTCACCCCCCCCACAATCATACACCTCCCCCTTTCCATTTCTTGAACGCCTCCCAAACGGCGGCTGGCAGTTATGCTTTAACAAACAGTCAATTTACAGGCATGATAAATAGCTTGTTGTGATACATTTACAAAACTCAATCCAGGGGAAAATTATACGTGAGAGCGCTGGGTATTGGATCCGGTATCAACAATCTGTTCAATTAAGAGGCAGTTGGAGGCAATATGCTGAAAATGGGGCCTTGTTTTACTAAAGCACACACACACACACACACACACACACACACACACCATACACACTTCTCACTTCTCTTTCCTTCTCTTTCTTTTCCACACTCTTCTATATGCAACCCAGGAGCTGTGATGTAGATGGAATTCCTTATCATATTGCATCATATTTCCTAAGTGCTAATTTCCCAATGTGTAATGAGTGAATTATATTCCTTAAGGTCAGACGCTGGGACTTAGGAATATAGCAATTGAATTCTAATGCATGCTATCATAACATAATCAATATATCTATAGGTTTTCCAGACACTTGCTTACCTTCACCATTTGTCTGAAGCGTGCCCTTGCTGTGAAGCCCCTCCATATCTTCTGAATAATGATTGCCTTCTTGTGCAGATGACTGTAATAAAGTCATATTGGGAAATGATTTAAAATATTGGCTAAAGTTACAGAGAAAAGATAGAAGTAAATCAAAACTAAATAAACAACTAAATAACAACACTAAAAAATTTTAAAATCTAAAAGACTTGCATTCCTGTATACAATGCAATTAACTAAACCACCCCCTAACCCTGGCATCACTACTGCTGTAATAAACTGTGATCCTTTTTGGTGCACAACAAAAAAAAAAGAAAAAAGAGTGACCTTCTGCATACAAATGGCTAGTTATAAAGGACTTCAATTAAAAAGGTCAGGGAAACATCACACTTACACAGACGCTTTCACAAAGACACAGACACACACGCAGAACATTTCTGCTCCTCTAGGCTTTTCGATCATGTCAGATGAGCCTTTCTCCCCCTTTAAGTCAGCAGCACACATTTGTATTCATCTTCAAACATACTCTAAATGCAAGTCCACCGCGATTCTCTGCCTCCAATGAGACCATCAATTTCCAAAAGGCCATTTATATGCCCAGAAAATCAATGCTTATAGTGGGTGTCGCACAACCCCGGAGTTGCACTTAGGCAGCTAAAATTGTTGCTAATTATCCACTTAACGCATTGATCAATTAACTAAAGTAATCTGAATTAACCTACTGTCTGGAAGTTTGTCTGCTGACCCTGCAGAATGGTACTGGGGTCAGAGCGTAGGAACAGGCACAGAGACAGAGACATTCATTTCTCTGCATGTGAAAGGCGCACAGAGTGCAAGCGACATTTATTCCTCCAGGCCATTTGCAAAGCTCTAGAAGTGGGATAATTATGGGAGTGAGCTAGTATTAGGATCTCCCCTGAAATTAACTGTTTGAGTTGTGTCTGAATTTTTTCCTCAACTCCCAGAGGGTAAAGTAAACCTCAAATTGGTATATAAAATATTAAGGCTTGTATATTATTTTGCCTATGGCACAAAAAGGACCACCAGAAGTCTCATTAGACCAACACATAAAGGCCAATACAAATTATACCTGAGGTAAGCCCGCACCTTGCAGGCCCTGAACCAGCTCTGGATCCGGGTGGCGGCTTGGTTTTCCTTCTGTCTGTTCTCCTCAGCCTTGCTGAAGCAAACAAATCATAAAAACAAAACAGTGTAGTGTAACTCCATTATCCATGAAATGTTGTAGCGTGTTGACGTTCAAGAATAACACAAACGTTTTTGTTTGCTGAGCTCACCGACAGACGTTGATGTGGACTCATTATGTTTTATTGTTGTTAAATACCGTCTGATTTAGCGTTTTGTTAAAGCATCACTGTGGATTTATACACGTTACAGTATGAGTTTTTGCAACAAGAAAGGTTAACCACAGATACAAGTCAGGAACAGCTAGCTCCCCTAAAATGGACGTGCTATTTAGCGGCCATTAAGTCGACGCTGACTGATGTTTTACCTGCCAAAACTACTTCAGCAGCGTTGAGAATGGGTTTTCATAACTCACACCGAACTTAGTCGAACTTGAGTTGCACACCTGTTTCTGAGGAAATGCTCCTTTTTGAACTCTTCCACTTCCCGTTTCTCTCTCAGCCGCTCCGCCATCTCTGCTCGGCCGTCGGTTTACTGGTTGCCATGACAACCAAGTGTCCGGAAGACGCGTTCAGGATCATGGAGAAAATTGGAGTTTACTTCACAACAGCACGTTTAAACGCTTCTGTATGTTATTGAATTGGAATTACATTCGTATTTTGCCCTTACCCCCTTACCCAACACTTTGGTGCTCTGTCTCTAAATGTTTTTTTAAATCATCTCTATGATCGTTCCCAACTTTCACAAGGCAATTACTTTTAATTTCCTTTGATGTACTTACAATTTAACAAGGAGAAAGTACTTGAAAGTTCAGATGGACCTACTACAACAAAATCAGATTTTCTCTCCTTCAGTGGCGACTACTAAAGAAAAATTATATATAAAATAACATTATAAAATAGCTTACGGATGGCTGAAAAATAAACACTTTGAAAATGTCTGCTCTGGATGCAGATTGTGGATCTGTGTATTGATCTGCTAGTTGCCTCGCTCCTTCTTTCCATCTATTTTCATCCTGACGTGGCGTTATCACCCTTCATCACACAGTTATCAGTTTATTTCTTCCTTCCCCATTTCCCATCGTCTTCAATCCTCCACTCTGCCTCAACCATATTCACCTGTCAAAATGATCACCTCAGCAGGGTGTGTGTTTGTGTGTGCACTTTTGTATCTGTGCAAGGAAAGATGTCTGTCTGGCCGGTGGTCAGAGAAAAAGACTGTGCATATTATAGATTACTCCTTAGAGACAGGAAAACGACAAACAGTGGCAGTGAACGAATGTTTCCCATGTGTGAATCTGTCTCTGTGCTCTTTTGTGTCTGTGTGCAGGCATGTGTGTTTGTCTGAAATCCAGAGTGCTTGTTGAGAGTCTTATTCAGTCTCTCAGTCTTTCTCTGAGGCCAATTTGCTGTCTGAGGACCACCACAGTGCTGAAAAGCAGTAGGCAGATGTCCTAGGTAGAGTTATGGCTGGAGGGTTGAACCCACGGTGGCTCAGCCCATCCATCGAGGGCAGCAAGAGAGAGGCCATCCTGGTAATTACCGGAGAAATGTTGTCGTGACAAAACTGCATGCGAGCGTGAGAGAGAGATTCTTAGAGACGTGGTGTTTTTGACAAGACTGTAAGGACAGCTAGAAGCCATTCGTCCAGCTACAACACTGATTAGGTGTCACCAGGTGTGTATCCGTGAGAGAGCAACACAGAGAGGAGAGTGATGGCACTTCATAAAAAGACATGCTGTTTACACTCTGTCTAATGACCCACTTCTAGACCCAACCAGACCATCACTGTCTTTACGTCCCTCTGCACTGGAAATACACTTCTCTGTCAAGTCAGTTCCTCCTTTTTAATCTGTTCTGACGTCTTTCCCTTTTGTCTCTTTTTCTGTCTGCACTTTTTCCAGTTTTTGTCAGTTTCCTGCGCCACATTTTCTTTCTTCGTCGTACAACTCATCTCAATGAAAACATTTTTGTTGCTCACTGAGGCAATAATTCCTTATCCAGCATTACGGAGATATACCCGCCCTTTCCCACTCACTTTATCTCTCCATACGGGGCATGTCATTTAACATGCCTCCAGTCACCTCTCACAGTCAGGAAGCCCATCCAACGAGTCATTCTCCATGCCCATTGTTCCTAAATGAGGGCCATATGCGCTGTGGCCAGCACTGGTCATAAAAACGCATGCACACATGCACACGCCAGTGGTGATACCAGTGTTTGTGAGTGAACGTGTGACTTATGTGTGCGAGACTGTCATACATGGCTCCGCACAGTGCATGTGTATGCATCATTATTGCGTGTGTCAGCGTATGAGTGATTATATGTTAGTGTCTGTGTATGCGGGCCTGTCTGTGTGTGTATCTGTCTGTGCTTGTGTGTTCCTCCAGCCACAGCAGGGTACGGAGGATAGAATGTGTGTTTCTCGGCAGGGCCAGTTCAGCCATTATTATTAAACATCTGTCCGCAGCACATTAATTCCCCCACTCTGATGCATCCCTCTTTGCCCAGGGATCACTTAATTGAAATCCATAATGACTCTTTCTTCTCTTCTCTCCCACACTGAGCAAAGTGAAGCTGGAAAATATATTTTACCCCCAAAAGAGGGAGGTTAGTACCAGTTATTCTCAAACCGTTCTTTCGCTAACATTATTTTCAACATCCAGAGACACTTCTTAAGTTACACCCAGCATTTAGAGACAATAAAAAAATAATGGCTGTGTGCCTTTCCTCATGCATTCCAGTGACAAAGCAAGATAAAGTGTTTATTTATGTTCTGTTGATTATGGATGAATTATGCCTGGTACAGTTTTAGTAAAAATTTGAATAAATAAAAAAAAAAAAACAAAAAAAACAAAACAAAGCAAAGCATTTTATTTAAAGACACTTGACAGAATTATAATGATGAAATGTTCATCTTAGATACATGATGGGTGGTTTTAAGTGTAAATATTTCATTCCAAATAAGTGAATATGCACATTTGAATGGAGATTATTTTGAATACTGTGGTGAAATATTAATTTGAATAAATTACAAATAAAATAATAAAACTTTTATAATGTATTCTGCATTGTTAATTTTGAGGTTCACAACAGGAACACATACAAAGCAGGGCAGCACATTGTGTGTTCCTCTAGAATGAGCTGCTGAAATGGTTTCAACAAAATTTTATTGAATTCTTGTCACGTGATCATTTAAGGTATTTTCACCTTCTGCCCTGTTATCTAGTTTTCTCTTGAAAGACAATTAAAATTCCCCACCACACACAGTCCTAACTCAAAAAAATGAATAAAGCGCTTTATAGTTTGAGCTGATGTCATTTGTGTGACACTGAAATGTGGACAGAGCCAGCACCAAAAGCTCACCTAGAGCTTCGAAAGGCCTCAGGGAAGCCCCAGTATTCTAAACCAAAACTATGCAAATTGCTCCCTCATATTTTCCACCTGGGGCTGCTGTTACTTTTTACAGTGGCAATGCTTTTAAACCAATTTGAAGTCATCTCTTTTTCCCTCTCCATCCCATTCCCTCCTTCCTTTCCTCATTCCCCATCCTAATATCCTACTAATGGATAAAAACTATGATTGTGCCAGTAGAGGAGAAATATCATACCTTTATTAGCTCACCTATACCCAGAGAGAGAGAGAAGTAATGAATTGAGCATTGTGTAAAATAGTTTAATGCAGGGGTGGTTCATCATTATTTGTGGCGGATTGCGCACAGACAGGGGTGATCCATTAGTGTGGTCGTTTCCATCTGTGTATGCGTGTCTCAGTGTGTGTGTGTGCGTGTGTGCATGTGTGTGTGTATGTCCCACCCAGAAGGACATTTGCTGCTGCCGGCCCCACTGTCACAATGAGAGATTCATCACCACTTTCACACACACACACACACACACACATGCTACAGTACACATGTGGCATCATTGTTCCATCATTACTCCGCTCATTCTTCTTTTAAACAATTTGTCATTTTGTTGTCTGTGTTGACACATACATGTAAACAGATTCATTTGGCAGTTATGTTTTTTTGGTCAAGACAAGAATTACAAGCATTAAACTGAAAAAAAGTCTAAATGTAGTGATGCAGAAAAAATACAAATCACTATACTATCCTCCCTTAAAGCATGTGCAAAAGCTGTCCTAAAATACAGAATAAATTTCATTTGGCAGAGAAACCGCACTTTGTTAGTGTGGTGTTCAATTTTGTTTAATGATATGCATGACTACAGATGCAGTATGCATTAGTAGACAATGCTTTTGTGAATGTGCCTAAAAAAAGTTTTTTCAAAGTCTCTCTCATTTTGAAGTAATTGGTTTTTTTTTTTTATTATATCATTACACTCTGTATAAAATGAAGAGGAACAGGACCTGAACAGCGAACAAAAGGGGAGAGGAAGAGAATAAAGATAGGCTTACACATTTTTAAGTTGCATGACTCCCATGTCTGATGGCCATTCCACTAACCCCCCACATCCATACCCACAATCACATTTCCCTTCAAAATAAAACCCTCAGTAGTTTAATGGAATGTAGATTTTTTTCTCCAATATTGTAGATGGAAAATAAATCATCCAGTGCATACTCTGATCATGGCGGGGAGTAGGCATGCATCTAAGGATTCCCCATCTTCTCTGTCTCTGTAGCGTTTCACCACTTACACTTCACTTGGTCTTTTCATCTCTCCACACCCATCCACTAATACGCTCATCTCATGCGCTCTTGTTCTGATTCCGGTCGTTCTTTTGTGTGTTCTGTCCGGCTTGCATTGCTCACTAGCTTTATCTTTGTCTGGCTAGACTTTTTAACATTTTACACAGTGTCTTTCTGTTTCTTTGACATTAACCTCTGTCTCTTTGTTTCTCTCAGGACTATGGAAAACAACCCCACAGGTTGTGTGTGATAGCAGCTTAATCTGACCTATAGTTACGTTTTATTTTTAGGCATCCTCTAGCGGCTGTAGTAATTATGATGAGAGCAAAAGAGGAAGTTAGGGGACAACAGACAAAAGACAAGAGATTCACCGCTTGTTTCCCATGTGATACCAAAAACTGGCCCTTTTCTTTGATCCAACTCTGCTATACAAACTTTACAGTACGGTTAATTTTGTAACCATGACTACGTCCTTTAACACAAGTACACAATCCAAACAACAACACAGTAAGTTTTATTCCTTGGTGGTTGCTCCACATGGTGCAGCTGGCTGTTTAGTTTGGAGTAAGCATACATTTTTTGAAAATGTGTTTTCTTTTTTTTTTTTTTTGGAACATATCAATGTTATTTTTACAGGAAAGCATAGAAACACAGGAAATGTTAAAGAGAGGAGGAAAATCACATGCAATGATTCTGTACTTTGGTCACTTAAAGTACAAATGCCATATGATATATAATGAGTCTTAGGCATCTTAAGGATCTTAAGTTCATGACATGAGACATGATCGTGTGATTACAGTTGAGAATTGTGGTGTGAAAAATATGAGACACTGAACAAATGACTGACCAATTTCCTTCTGTTCTGACTTTGGATACATCTCCAAAAAAACCTATATATTTGGCTGCAATTTTGAAATTCTGAACACACACTCTCACACTCTTGCTACTTAGTGAAGTATAACAAACCTTTAGCATGCCTGCACATGCACAGGCCTGTCATCACAACAGCTAGTCTATTTCTCTTCGCTCCCAGCTAATTGGCCTGTGAGAGGGAAAGGCTGGAGAACCGGCCAGACCTGACAGTGAGTGTGTGAGTGCGCGCATGCGTGTCAGATGTCCTCTGGCATGCCTCAGAGAGCTAATCATAACCACACTGCAGAGATTAATGAAGTCAAGAGCAATCAGCTCTGACACACAAACAGGGATACACACATGTACACACACATGCACACACACAGGAACGTATACTGGCTCAGATACACTGGCCCGTATTTAGTTGAGGCAGTGACATGTGGCGTTACTTAATGATTAATTGAACATCTTCTTGTGTGAACATCTGTAGCTACATATGTTACTATTGTCAGAGTTCCTCTTTGCGTGCTTCTTAACTTGTGTCCAGACCTCTGGAGATGTTCCTTTTTCTCCTTACAGATTATGGGTAAAGGACAATTTCTACCAGATTTGTTATGAACTGTTTAATGCTGGACTGGTGTTGTGTTGGAGAAATTTTAAGAGGAGGACAAAATAACTTCTACACGTCTACATATTAATACCTTCATCATAGGTGCAGGATGGGGTGGTTCTTGATTGAGCAGCCAACAGAGCCAGCAGAGAGGAGAGCTGCAAACTCAAGTGACAACATGAGCCCTAATTGCTGTATTTCCAATATCTACCATTATAAACACTGACTCAGTAATTTGCAAAGATTTTGCTGTTATAGTGGTGAGTGAGAAAACAGGGCTACATCATTTGGCTTTAACCCTCTTAAATGCCTGCTGGCTCTTTTGTGTTTACTGGACTGCTGTTTCTTTCAGTCAGTCAGTTCTGGTCAACACCAAAAAGTTTACAATGGACCAACAGCCAGAAGCCACACAGCCATGTGAGCCACCTCACCTCATTTTTAAGTCTATGCCTGAGGCAGGCGGTAATGGCGATGGACTTATCTTAGCTGGGGGCGCACCTGCCTTTGGGCCAGCAGGTTCCCTAGACACTGAGTCTCCCCCTGCCCAATTACAGACTTTTTAGGGGTTGGTCATGAGTCCTCCCTTAGAGACCTCAGGACTACAGCCACCATCTGCAGATCCTGATCGCAGTTGTCATGCAAAAGGATGACATCACCCACATAGGCTGCAGTCTTCCCCCAACCTCCCTCAGAGGAGACGGCACAGGAATCTTTATCAGTGGCCAGCTTTCCTGCAGCAACGCAACCCACTTAAGTGGTTGTTTCAGCGGCGCCTGGTTCTGTGGCTGTCAGTCCATATTCTGCATCCCAAACCCCATCAGAATGGCACGATTTACTGTTTTCAAAGTTCCATGAGAGAATAGGGAGTTTTACACCTCAATCAGATTCTTAAAACACACAGACATACAGACATAACACGGATCTCTACTTCAAATTTATAGTAAGTTACTTGTTTCTGGGTTCAGGGGGTGTACTGACAATGTCTAGTCTCTCTGCTAAACAGATAGATCGACAGGAGCACTAATTACCAACTGACAGCAGCTGTGACTTTAGCAATATGCAAACCAGTTTTGCCTCATAAACCAGATTTATACCAAAACCACAACAACCACCGTCCAGTTTTTTTCTTCCTCCTTCCTTGGATATGTGATTGGGGTTTGTGCATACATGTGGGTTTATATTACATGTTTTTGTTGCTGTGTCTTTGCAGTGTTTATCATGTTTAAAGGCTTTCATGTACATTCAGATGCAGTTTCACATTTCCACTTGTGTGGCTATAGTGCTTCACATGCATGAACCAACAAATGAACTTATCCTGCAAATAAATAACTAACTTTTCATGATCTACATAAACAATAAGATTACTTGAAAACCACAAGGAAGAACAAACCTGAACAAAAATCTTATTCATGCTGTAAAGCAGTAGATGATGAATGCTGGATCTATCGACTACATGGTGTCATATGAGTGTGCCTGCCATGGAAATGTCTCTTTTGTTGACTCAACAACAGACTCTGTGATGGACTTTAATTCTCACAAACATTTGGTTTACACATTCTGTGCTTGACTCAGGCCAGGCTTCTGAATGTGAAGTAGTTACTTGTTTCTATTGACCATGCTATAACACGCCTCAACACACTTGCATTTGTGGTTCAGTGTGTGTGTCCAACAAACTTTGACTGGGTTTGGCCTTTGGTCATTATGCCCTCAAACAGATTTGTTTTCCCAATTCACCACTAAATGATTTCCACGATTGGACTATTACCCTAAAATGTTTTCTTGAAGTACGTTATATAGCTGTAAAGGTGCTTTCCTGGACAACTCAAAATAAAATAATAACAAATTTTGCTTTTTAAAATTTTTTTCAGATACATGAAGTCATCAAACTAAAGTAAATATTGATTGTTGAAAGCTGAACATAAATTTTCTTTGGTTATGTAACACACACACAAAATCAAGTGTGAGCACAGCGTAATGAGATTTTGCTATTCTAGTGTTTATATTGTCCATTACACCCTTACTGTGCCCACTCACACACAAAAGCCTCATTCATCACAAAAACAATCTAACTTTCAAATCAACAGAAATCAGCCCTAGCCACAGGTGACTGGACTGGCCAAATAGCCTCACATAGTGTGTGTGTGTGTGTGTGTGTGTGTGTGTGAGAGAGAGAGAGAGTGAGTGTGTACGGTAGTCTGTGTCTGCTGTGTTTGCTGTGGGCTTGAAGATTTAGATAGAGGGCAGGGTTGTCCAGCTCTGGCCTCATGATTGTGCTTTGGAAAGTATTGCATATTTGTGTGTTTATGTGTGTGTGTGTGTGTTAGTGTTTGTGTGTGTAGCTAGGTAAGCACAGTTTTTTTTGGGTTATCCTGGTCAGTGCTTGAAGTGGGGAAAAAAAAAGTACAAATGCTCACCTATGTATTATATAAGCAGCCGATACAAAGAAAACATTATTAAATTCTTCTCCAGTGAATAAAGTAATCTATGAAAAATGGCTGAATGTGATATATATTTATTTTGTCAAAGAACTATTTACCAAACTATTATTGTTATGATTGATACCATATTCTATGCACTGCAGTCTCAGCAACAGAACTCATCTGACTTCAGCTCTGCAACAGAGTTACTCCACATCCCTCAGAGGAGGTATGTCGCTGTCTCTTATTATCACAATGACACGCCGTGATCTATGAACACACACAGAACAGACAGACACAGATAGATAGAAGAGAAAGATGGCCAGAAAGAAAATGATTGAGTATTTATCTATCAGGTGGTATATTTTCAGTATATTATATAATAATGTATTCAGTATCGAGATATACTGCATTTGGCTTGAGCAATTTACTTCAAATAAGCTCTGGCAAGTGGGTTAACTTGATTTGTCGAGAGGTGAACATGTGAATCATGTGGTGCCCTCTGGGTAACGTAGTTAATATAGGGCACATACAAATCACCTCGAACCTGAAATGGAGAGGGCAGGAAAAGAGCACAGTGACATATTTTTGTGTACCTGCAACTTATAAGAAACTGCTGGTACGAAATTAAAAAGTAATAGTACACTATCCAGTAAAAGAAAGGAGCGCGATGAGATTTAATACTGATCCTGGTGAACGGTTAAGGAAGAAGCAAGAAGGGAGTTTGTAATTCTGAACTTGCAATTGCATGCGGGCAGCAAATTAAATAGTAAAATGGGATGTAACCTAGCTGATGGCAACATACAGACGAAGAAGAAATATGATGATGGCTTTTGAATCGACAGTTACTGAGAGAAAAGCAGCAAAACTAAGAGATCCAGGCAAAAACTGCTGCACTTTGAGCTAGACAGAGCAGAAACGAAGCAGTTGGTACAAAGGCAAACAGTACATCATTTACAGGCATTACCACACCAACTGATGGCAGAGTGAATGTATAAACCTGATGATGATGGGCTTGTCTCTTCACATGTCAGAGCTAGCAGCAAAGGTCACTGAGCACCGAGGAAGTATGAGGCTTTTAGAGAGGAGGAAAACACTAAATACTCCTAATCCCCCGTTTATTTGCCGCATGGATGGTTAAAAGCTACTCTTGGCCTCATAAAATTAAAACCAAGTGTTCGCTGAACTGTGGAGAAGAGGCATGGATACAGAAAGAGAGCATGAGGAAAAGGGAATAGAGAAAGACAGATGATAAAGCACTAAAGATAGTGAGACACAGAGAGAAGGTAAGAGGGAGGTGGAGAAAGAGAGCAGAGAAGAAAGGGGAATTGAGAAGCGGTGATGTGCAGCTCCAAAACATTCTTTCGCAGAATGAGCTGTCACCTGTACCTCTTTTACTTGGCGATCTATGGTTCACACCAGCTGCCTTTGATTAATACATCCCACCTAAATCATCGAAAGTTCCCCTTTCCTTCTTACCCATAAAATGCAATACACAACACAAATCAGCCTCTTAAACAGGGGAGCCGGATAACAATCGGAAAATAATGCATCTTACCTGGGCCATCTCGATAAATTGTTCCTTATAACACCCTCCCTTAAACCAAAATCAATTCATCCGCCTCCAATTTTTATTAAAATCCCCAGTAATAAATCTTCCCCCAGTGTTTGTTCATCTGTTTTTTGATACATTTATATCACTTTCAGTTCTGCTCCAGTGTTTCCCCTGCTTCTACAGCGTAAAATAGGAAAATCTATTTGGGGCCAATGGAATAGTTAAAGGGGTGTTATGGGTGTCTGTTCTTGTGGTGAAAATGGGTGTCAGTTCATGTGTGTGTCGTGTGTGTATTTGTGTGTAAATGGAATCGATAAATGTGGCAGTGTGGTGAGTAGATAGCACCCTTCCCCTTGCCTTTCTGATTAACCCACACCACTGAAAAACCTGACAGCAATATAACAATATTAGAGGTGTGTAGTGTGTGTGTGTGTGTGTTTGTGTGTCTTAAGTCTATTAGAAAATGCCTTAATCTTTCCATGAAACCTTCAGGCTGCATATATATACACACACACACACTTTTATTTTATCACGATTTTATTTTGGTTAATTTCTGCCTTTATTTTTTGACAGCACTAGTAAAGATAGACAGGACAGGCAGCGAGCACGAGGGGATGACACACAAGGTGGAAGCTGGATTCAAAGTTGCTGCTTAATCAGTGGAGCTACCTCTGTGTGTGGCTTCTGTTTGTGCGTGAATGCAGCGTTGACTTTATCTACTGTGCACGTTAGCGGCTCCTTCCCATTTATGTAGCAACATCCTTTTTATGTGACACTTTTCTGGTATATTTAAGTTCATCAAGGCTTCACTTTGATGATGTGAACAAAAAAACGGAGAATTTAAAAGCTTGCATTTCAATTGAATCATAGCAATCATGCTCGGAAAAAATAACAACAATAAAATTGGAATTTCATGAAGATACACCTTGAAATTTCACTCTTTCCTTTATGCTTACATTACTGTGAGTCAAAGAGTATCATTTTCGTGTTGCATTTCATTTCTAGATATAATTTTATTGTTTTCTCTGGCTTCCATTAATCACAAGGTAAGTGTGTAAATGTTTCTCATCATAAAGAAGAAAAATACACTGACTGTAACAAGTTGTTCCAAACTCTATGTTTGACAGGTTGAATTAACAGAAACATTGCTATCTTAATTTTTGTTGTCTGATGAGCTGCCAGTTAGCTGAAGGCTATGACACGAATGCTAATTTTGGAGGAGGCAAGACTGAGGTGCATGCTGGTTTGTGGTGAGTGTGCACTCACCCACCTGTCACTCAAAGCAACACGGTGAATTATGCATCATTTCAAGCCTACACAAAACTAAAAATGAGTGAGTTATATAGATCAAAATAATCTTTTCTTTTACGCTTTAGGGAAGCAGCAGCATTGTCAAACTGAGAAATGTGCAACAGAAATACAATGCCCTTAATCATAGTGTCACAAGTGTATCATTTTGCAGAGCCTCAATACAACTCATGTACTTAGACATGTTGATTTAAAAAGAAGGACTCAACAGAATTTATCATCTTACAGCTCATTCCAGGAATTAAATAGGATGGTAAGCGCTGGAATACTCCAGACACAGTTATCATCGTTACAAGACATTTCTGCTTTCCTGCTCAACTGTTTTGATAAGTTTTTTTTGTTGTTTGTTTGGGTTTTTTTTTAAATAGTATCTGGTTGTGAGCACACTATCTGTGGTATTTGCTTTCCTCTGAAGCATTTTGTATTCACTCTAAATGAAAAACACAAAATAAATGAAAGTTTAGTGGCCTTATTCATTGCCTGTTTATAACCATCTTCATTCATTTCACCAAGTCCTAATCACAGTGTGTCTGTTTGTGGCAGGATAATGATGGACGATGTAAGACTTCAGACGGCAAAATACAATAGGAATACAATACAATAAGCCTCATTGCCCAGTATTATCCCATTTGTTAGCTGATCAATGAACGCTTTGCAGAGTACTGTATCAGTCAGTGCTCAGGAATGGAGAGATGTGTCGTGATTTATTCTAGGTGTTAAAAAATAATTTGTTTGGATTGATTAACGTTAATTAATTATGCTAATTGAGCAGGATGAACACAGATGTCGAAAGTGCCCTCCTTCTCATCCCTCGGTAAAACTGGCCCTTTAATTACCGATGCTATTGGTTTAATAATGCATGCATATGTTTACACACAGCACACAAACTTGGTCACAACCACATGCACATGCCTCCTCACCATCAGACAAACTTAGGTGGCGGACACACCGATACAGGATATAGGACAAGGTGAGATTTGATATTTGTTGTCTCATTCTGAAATACACATTAAACCTTATCATCATTACATAACATCTCCTGCGAGGAAAGGAGGAAACGAATATTAAAGAAGAATAAGCATAAAACTTTTGCCCTTGGTGATAGTTTGATTTTTTTTTTTTTTTTTTATCTCTCTTGAAACTTTGTCCGCAATGGAACATCAAATTATATGATTCAGTTTTTTTTTTTCTTGCTCCTGTGTGTACAATTTCAACATTTCAAACTCCAGCAAGCTCTACAGAGTGGCAGGCGGGTACGCATGCCAATTACTTTTTACATTTATACGGAAACAGTCTTATTCTTATGAATTTCTGGTTAGGATTTTACCTGATTACTACAAATGGATGCTCCATCAGCTTTTTGTGTCTTTTTGTGTGTGTGTGTTCTGTGTGTGTTTGTGCTGTGATCAAGCCAATTGAGACGATATCTTTTTCAACCAAACCTCTGTGTGTGTGTGTGTGTGTTCATGTATGTGTGGGGCCATGCGTATCTTTGTGCTTAGATGGGGCAGGAGGCTATGCTGAGCCACATGGATTTGCTGCTAAAGTTTGAACAGTTTTAAATTAAAATGTATTGCCCATTCTCGATGTATTGATCTCAAGCCCAGCTGTGTCAATACGCCGCCCCGGCTATTTTTCCAATAACTTATAAAGATCTGCCAGCCAGGCATAAATTCATTACATTGCTCTGAGTTTATATTCACTCTCTTCCTTTCCTTTCCTTTCCTTTCCTCCTTCTCTTCTCTCTCCCTGACTTCTGTCTCTGTGTCTCTTTTTACCATCTCCTGCTTTCTCTTTTCGCATCTTCTTCACTTCCTTTTTTTTTTAATGTCTTGTTGACACAGGTTTGATTCCTCAGTATAAGGGTTAAACAAGGAGGCCGCTGTTCCAGGTGTGATGGTTATCGACTAACGGCACTCACTGCTGGCATGCTGTTGCAAAAAAAAAAAAAAGAAAAAAAAAAAAAGAGGCCTGTCCAAAAGGACTCCACCCATTGCTTGATGAAGCCCAAGGTGAAAACAAGCAGTGGATTAATTTTAATGTAATTTCAATGGATGGATTGTCCCACCCTACTTTAGAGTGTCTGAATGACCTTGATTGGTGCACATTTCATGCTTTGTGTTTCAGAGCAGTAAACCTTCTGTTCTGCTTACCATCCCCGGTTTAACCGGAGCAATTATGCCGCTTTAAACAAAAACCACAAGTTCCCCCCCAGTCGCACAAGGAAGATGCTCGATGATCTTGAAAGTAAGCAAATGAAAAGCGGTATAAAATCTTTAAAAATGATTTCAAAAACTTTTCTAAACTGATGTTATTGACCATCATTGTTATCTTTTGAAGCAATAAGCACTTCCTTCACTTTTCTCAAACTTTTTTAATCTCGTCTCTGTCCCTGTTTTATCCATCCGCCATTCTTTTTGCCCTTCTCTTGCATATTTCTCTCCCCTTTCTCGTCTATTCTCACCATTCCTCCTTTGCCCCATTCACACGTTTTCATCGCACTCTTTTCCTCTTCTCATCCCACTTCCTTTTCACTTCTTCTCTTCTCACACCCCCCTCCCTCCTTTATACTCTTTCCATCTCCCTCCCTAATCTCCCTCCACCTCCTCTCATTGTCAATACCTATCTAATTCCACTTTAGCACCAGTAATTGGCTGATGGATAGAAGCTATGGATTGGCCTCTTCCTGATGACTGCATGACATTTTTCCCCCTCCCCTGCAGCTGGTAATACTAATAGAATTCCAAATCCTCAGCGCTGGGATCCTGTCATGAGTAGGTCAACAGCTATGTCAAGGTCCTATTGGAAAGCCAGCATCCAACATCTTAATTTAGACTTAGCTCTTTTTCTCTCCAGCTTTTGCTGCCTTGGTGAATGATGCGTGGCTGTTCACGTAACTGTGTTACTGCAGCTCTTTACCTGCTGTGCATCTCTGTCATATGTAATTGTCTTTGTACTTCTAAATCAACTGGTTATGCAAATATTGTATTTGTATTGAGTATTTTTGGTGAACTGCTAAATGTAAGGAAAAATAAATTAAACTCTGTGTCTTTCTCTCTTTATTCTGTCACTCTGATGAACTCGGACCAACTTCTCCTCACTCTCAGATCAGAAAAATACTGAGTGATCCGTTGGGTACTTGCTTGCTTACTTACTTACTTATTACTACCATGTTGAAAGGTACACATTACACATACGTCTAAGTGTCCATTCATTCAAGATCCAATTACAATGGAGCACGTTAGCCTGTGTGTGCATGTGTTACACTGATGAACTGGGGAAAAGAGGGAAAAAGGGTTGGCTAAATCGGGTTGTCATGCTAATTCAGTCAGCTGACTGCATAATGTAATGCAGCAAGGAGATGGACTGAACTTGACCCTGTTAAACCTGACCTTGGCCTCCCTCTGTCTCTTCCACTTCTCGCTCACATATGTGAGTGCAAGGGTCAGCAAATTAAGCCAATAAATCAGTTTTCAGCGTTAGGAGCTTCTGCGGTATTGTGGTGGCTTTCTTGATATAAATGCGCTATAAAAATCTCTAAATCCTGAATGTAACACAGTTGGAGATGTTTTTATTAGGCTGTGCACTGGGTGTAAAGTGTGCTGTCTTTTATTTTTCATTGCATGTTACAGGATATGATGTTTCTTTTTTATGTTGTTCCCAGAATCCGACTCACTTTCTGGTGAGCTGCATTTCAACACTTTCAGGTTGCTATTACACGAACTACCGTTTTACTGAAGCCCGTCTGTCACGTGGCGCAACAGTTTCTATACGCAGAAAATAAGTAGGTTTAGTCTGATGAACGGTCGACAGATTTTTGTTGACTTGGCATTTTGTTTTGCATGTCTTTAGCTACTGCTCAAGCTGACATGTTAAATGAAGTATGTCAATGGAACGCCATTTAGTCATCAGTAACGTCAGTCTTTGCTGTGCAGGAATTGATTCTGTTAGAATACAATTTGAGATTTGATTTGGTCCGAGGTCTCTCCAGGAGCTGTATTGCAGGTTCAAAAGGTGCTTTTTTTTAATAATAGGCTGTCTAAATTGGTAAAATGTTTGCAACATGTATGATACTGTGTCGCATATTTTTACAGCTCCATATACTGTTTATTGGGTTGTTGGGTTTTGTTTTGGTTTTTTTTGGTTTTATTATTGAAATTTTGGGATGGACACACTTAAAATCGTGTTTGCATATGACCTTCAGTTCTGCGAAAAGATTTCGATTAGAAAAGCAGATTACTCTGTTGAATACGTCATAGTTCAGATAAAAACTCTTTCATGTATGAAAAAACTAATGAAATAATAAATAACTTAAAAAATAATAAAATTTGAAAACTACACAAGGAACACGTGATCTTAATCAGCCATTCACCTGAAGTCAAGAGTAACATTTGTTTATTTCAGCCCAGCGTTAAAGGGTGGGGTTACCACTCTGTGTGGAATGCCCCTTTAAATTATTCAAAGCCCAATCAGGTGTCTTTTTCTCCTCTGATCTAAAGATGGGTATCAGAGGTCATTCATTCTTCTTTTGGGGTCACCTTTCCCACTTTCCCCTGTAGCACCAGTGCTCTCATAAACATCCATCCCCTATCTCTTTCCGTAATGTTATAAAGGACTTTGTCATGCCACATGCAGGTACATATGCGCATGCATGCAGACATTAAGAAACAAAGCAGCCGTGGCGTAGCTTGCACACACAAAGACACGTCCACTCAGTGATCGCACACATGCACACACACATAGCGACAGACTCACACACTGAATAGGCTATCTTAGCTCCCCTGCAGAGAGCTCCATTGTGTGTGTCAGGACATTGTTCATTCTCCTCCTGTGTTTCCATGTATCTGAATACCTCCTGACCTTCTCGTAGACTGCAAGGATGTAAAGCGTTATTGGTTTTCATGCAGCCTGCTTTAGCGTGGTGGAGAAGGTAGATGGGAGACTGTGGAGAGGCAGAGGAGAGACAGGGAGGAGGTACTGTAAGGATACTACTAAGATTTTGCTTAGTCTTTTAACTTTGCGTTTTTTCTCCCTGAATGTCATGATGTTAAATAAAAGCACGAACAAATGCGTCATACAGCGTACTCTTCTTTATGGCAGCAGTCTGTCCATATGAAAAGAAAATGTTTCTTCAGTCATATTTAGGCTAAAACACAGAGTACGTAATATAAAGATGTAAATGCAAAGAACTCCAAACTGTGTCCAAAGTTTTCTTCTACTCAAATGAGCAATAACTTTCTCTTTGCACTGATGTTTGTTCTCATTCGTGATTGCCTGCACGTCCATATTCATGAGTATATACCATTTCTAGCTGTTATGTGTGCATACTTTTGCATAAAACAAGCGATCGTTGGCTTGTGTGGAAGCTTCTACATACAGTATGTGTGTTTGTGTATGCATGCTCACCGCTGGGGGCTTATTATCAGAGCTTCTCGACTGGCCAATTAATTATGATGGCCTACTTATGATGTGTAATGGGATGATTTATTAGTAAACACACAAACAGAGCGGGGACAGTCAGGTAGCAGCACTGCTTTCTATTGTTTGGGATCATATACTGGGGCAAGATCACAAGCCACCTCTAGCTGTGTCCAACTGGATCAGAGGGAGGATCGAGCACCCCAGAGGCTCCACGCATCTTTAAAATTTAGCAGATTGTGACTGCTCTACAGGTTGTTTTATCGGGATTGTTCGCTTTGTCTATTCGTGACTGCACTTTATTACTGTAATCTGGGAAAGTCAAGTGAACACGTTGCCCTCGAGCAATGTCTTGCTGGTATAGTACATTCAGTGGGTTCAGATTAAGAAGGTAATTGAGGAGCATGTTTACCTGCAGTAACCAGTTTACTGTGAATCTGAATAAATCAGTAAACGTTTCACTACTCTCATCTATTTTGACCTTATTTTGCGACATGACATACTAATTTCAAATGCACTTAGTCTAGTTTAGTGATGTATGAGGACTGATTTTGTGAGTAAGTGTGCGTGTGGGTGTGTGTGCACACCAGGGAAGTAAGATAACAGAATTGTTTAGAGCCAATATGTACAGCTCTTCCTCAGAATGCAAATGCGTGTGAGCACAAATCAAATTATTTGGATTGAAGTAAAATACTGTATATTGTATTCGTTTCAGTGGCAAACAAATCAGTTTTTGTGTTACACATTAATCATTTCCTGACTCAGGCCTTCATCATTCTCGTGTGTACAAAAGAGGAACTATATGTGGCGAAGAACACACCTGCACATGATTTCTGTGAATTTCAACAAATATGAAGATATCTTTGGTTTGTTTTTCATACAGTTATAGAAACAGGTCAGTAAATGAAGCTGCTGGTAATCCTGTTTGTACGTGAGATGAGGTGAACAGGCCTCTGAGCACTGCTGATCCATCCAAACTGCATTAAACAGTGATAGCTTTCCTTTTTAACCTTGTTGGTCACTTTTGGACGCAAACCTTTTCAAATACAATCTAATTTGCACTCATTTTTATGAACTTCACCCTTCCTCTTTTTCTTTTTAACAGCCACTTCATCACTTTCTTTTATCTTAAAATGTATTTGCTGTTTATTACGTTTATGTTTCGGTGTGTGTGTGGGCTGTATTAGATGCGGCAGCTACTGTATAGGTGTAGCAGGTCTGTCCTGGTAGTGAGGAGAGCTATTTGTTTCCTTGGCTAGCTGTCTGAGTAGCCGGGTGTGTGTCCTATTTCTGGATGACACACACACATACACGCCAAACCCCATGCCCCCTCTACCATATATTTTGGGACATAATTTATGATGGCTCTGTAACATATGGACTTTTCATCACTCAGTGGCAACAAACTCTCACCACGCAGTGTTACAGCATATTTTCTCTGCCTCCTTCAAGTCACTTTTTCCCCACATTTCTGTCTTTCTCATTATTTGTTTTCTCTTCCTTATTTCTTATTTGTCTCTTGCCCTGTCTTTGTCTCCTTTGCCTTCTAAGTGTTTCATTCTACAACTTGGTCTCTGAGATAAATAGCTTCTTGCCAAAGTAAGGTTATATAATATTCCAAGTCCAAATGCTTCCTTAATTTGTGGGAAAATCTACAAGGTATACAACTTTTATAGGACAGAATTTGTTCTGACTGGTCATTTTATTTATTTACATTAAGCCTGACCTGGTCCAGATCTCCTTTCACTTGAATATCTGAATGGACATCTGCTCTCCGATCACTGTTTTATTACAGTAGAAAAATTCTCCAACATGAGTCTTTACTTTAGGTACTGGACAGCGTATTAAGGTGGAAGCCATAATTTCAAAACTTCACGATAATCTCGCCACGTTAAAAATTTCAATGATATACTTTTCTTGGGGATTCGCCTTTGGACGCAGGAGAATTTACGATGAGCATCACCATGTTGAAGCAGAATTTTGATATTTTGATGATGAAGTTCGGGTTCACTCAGAAGGGGATGGCCATATGAGCAGTGTTTTATTTCTCAGTCTTTTGCACAAGACTCACTGTCAATCATTTTCCTGAAAACTAAGCCCAGAATCTCAAAGTCCAATTGTCCCATAACACCAAGACATTCTTGGTTAGACACCTGTATTTGTGAGAGCCACTGAGTCTTTAGCTGCTGGAACTCACTATTTGCTGAATCTAAAAAAAAATAAAGAAAGAAAGAAAGAAATAAAATCAAGAAATTTTCAAAATTAAAAAAATGATATCTGAACAATTTTATTTAGGAATAAAAGAAAATGAATCTGAGTATCAGGGTCATTGAGAGGTGATTTGATGGTTGTTGTGAGAGATTCACAGGCTGTAAGAAATGGAGCTGTTGCTAATGGTGCTTCCAGATAGAAGAATAGCCATGTTGGTATGTGATTGATGTACGTGTGTATATGTGACAGGTGTGGGAGACACAAAAACATGTTGTATTTTTGTATATTTGACACAATATCCACACCTCAAGTATTTGCATAGCACAAAATAAAGCTACCCCTGATTTTATTGCAAATAAAAATAAATACTATTTGGCTTTCCACCAGAAAACTCTAAACAACTTTGATCTGACTGATGATCTTTAAAATGATATCTTCTATGAATGAAATGCTTTTCTCCACATTCTCCACAATTATTTTAATATAGTTGAAGTTTACGGTTGTTGTAATATTTGTTTAACAGTAGAACAGTAACTATCCACTTCAGAGACACAACACTGCCACATTTTTGAATATGACCTTGGTTTCCTGAAAGGGAGCTGCAGCCCTCGATGTAGCACATGAAGGATCCAAGCTGACTCTGATCATTGCTAACAGCAGTGTACATCACCGACCAGGAACACAGAAACCCAGGCAGCCGTTAAAATGCAGTGACTTTATGAAGTTTATGGTGTCCAGTTTGGGCTACAGTTAAAGTAACCCTTTATATTATGAAATATACATTAAATTTAGTTGTTGTTCTTTTTTTTAATATATATATGTAAATGAGGAAAACGGCTTGGCTAAAAAGCTCAGAAAAGTCAAAAAAATTTCTTAAGATTACACAAATAATATATTATTTACAAAACATTGTACACATGCAGTTTCCCGTTTCATTCTGTTCTATTCTTAACCAACATCCTGGCACAGTCTTTGTAACTATTGATGCTACTTCGTCCTAGTGATGAAGCAAGCGGGCCGTTGTTGGGTCGATGTGTGTCATTGTTATATTGATGTGAGGACAGACCCCTGGGGCCTACAGCCTTCTACTCCCCTGAAAGCAATAAATCTATGGCCTACTGTTCACTGCACTGTACCCAGCTTCACTTCTCTCTCTCTCACACACACACACACACATGCACGCGTTGCTTATGTACAACAGCGGACATACAAAAAGAATTTTATTCTAGTATTCTTTTCTTTTTATTTTTCACTAGCCCCACAATCTTCCGCTAATATGGAGTTTCACTATAAAGTTTCAGTTTCCCATGGATTAAAGCTTTTTTTGTTCTGTGTGCGCATGGCTGTTTGTGGTTATATGGCTCTGTGTTCAGCTTCTCTATGAATCATTTTAATTCCCTTCAGTCAGCCAGTAGAGGCCACTCACAGCATTCAGTACAGACAGACAGCGTACACACACACACATACACACACACATATGAACTGGCAGGCTGACGATAGCTGTCTGTTACAAAGCAGAGGAGAGGTTGAACAAGTGAACACAGAGTGAGAAGTATGAAAAGACGGAGGGCAAAAAAAGAGATGACAGAAGAAATATTAATAAGAAAGAGTGGAATTACAGACACAAAGAAATCAGGGTTGAGACAGCGCTGATGGTGACTCATTTTTGCTTGGTTCTGTTTATTCCTGTCAACTCAGCGCTGCTCACAAACAGTTTTTGACTGAGGCAGTGAGAGAAATTTGGTGAGAAATAGGACCTGACACTCACCCAGTTTTCCCTGTGAGGAGTCAACAGTGGAATTTAGTTTCCTGCCATCACTGTAATCATACACAACAATGCTGATGTGTTTTTACAGGACTATATACATATGCGATGGTAAGTCAGAGAGAGAAGAAAATAACACATAAATTAACTGGGCTGAAATGATTCATCTTTCCGATACTATCTGCCTGATTAATCTCTAAAGTGGATGAATTGTATTGACAATCAAAAGACACCATTTAAAGTCGTAGTATTGTGTTATATTTAAAAGAGGGAACAACAGTCTTCGCATATATATTTAGCTGATTGAAATACTATGAAAAAATGCTCATAGTTTAGCTATTTTAATAAAAAAAGGACTAAATATTGAACTATAAAAAGTCAAATGTGTAAACTGGTAAATGAATGAACATGTGTAACATTTAATATTACTGATTGGCTTGTAGGCTGAAACACATTCGCCCTCACTGTGTCAGGAGTCAGCACAGACAACTGATGAACTTAAGTGGGAGGAAAAGGGTGTGTGCATGTCTGTGTGTGTGTGTGTGTGTGTGTGTGTGTGTGTAATCTTGGGTTTAAGGGGGAAGTCGCAGAGGATAGTTAATGAAATCATCTTAATCCTCCTAGCTGCTCGCTCCTCTCCCAGCAGAGAAAGCTTTCTTTCTCTGCTGCTTTCTCTCTCTTTCTTTCTTTCTTTCTTTTGTCTACTTCTTCCATTTAATTTTTTGGTTTCCTCAGTCATCTTGGCCTCTGTCTCATGCTCTTGCTCATGCCCCCCCCCCCTGTCTGTCTGTCTCTCTCTCTCTCTCTCTTCTCTCTCTCTCTCTCTCTCTCTCTCTCTCTCTCTCTCTCTCTCTCTCTCTCTCTCTCTCTCTCTCTCTCTCTCTCTCTCTCTCTCTCTCTCTCTCTCTCTCTCTCTCTCTCTCTCTCTCGCACGCGCTCTTTTCTGCATTAACTAATTATTTCATCTTGAGCATGGAAAGGAGACGCCAAATCAATAAGTCTCCTCTGTGGAAGCGAAGGGAAGTCAGGATGGAAGGGGATCAGGAGCAGAGGGTGAAGAGGAGGTTTGCCAAGGAGGCAGAATGTAAATAGATTTGTTCTGTTTGTTTGTTTGTTTTGGTCGGTTTGTTTGTTTTCTCATTTCTCCAACAATGACGTGATTGAAATCTCGATGGAAGAAGTCTACTCGTACATAAGTGACTTAAAAGCTGACTAATTGATTACAGAATGTACTCTGCCGTGTAAGAATTGACATTCACCTGACTCCATGGTGATGACAGATTACTAGCAAATTAGTTTGCGCTCTCCCTCTCGCTCATTTCCTTGTACAGCAGCAGTTGATGTGGTGATTCTCCAGAAAAACTGACTCTGGTTAAACTTAATGAGCGACAACAATCAGATTAAGGTTTACTTAGGCTGTAAGTTATCTTTATGGAGAAGGAATCATAGCTGCTTCTCTCGCAAGATGGTTTCTGTGAATGACACAAGCTTCATCAACATTTTAGGGCCGAATGAGCCAACTTCTGTTAATCAAGTAGCGGGTCAGTGAAGGTAAGAAGAAGGAAAATATAGTGGGAAGAAGTGGAAAGATGCACAGGAATGTTTTAAACTGTAAAGTTGACCTTCACGAGGCAGAAAGGACGGGGAAGTTTGCAGGATTACTGTTTCGATATTCTTTTGGTTATATTTCTCTCTGCTGGCAGAGTGAGTGGAGGTTCCTTGCTGTGACTAATGTGATGTTTGTCGAATCCAAACTTTCTCCTGCTGCCCCCCACCTGCTCACAGCCCTCATATGGACAAGTTCTTTCTCTCTTTTCAGTCTCTCTTTTTTTTATTGTTTGTTTTGTTTGGCTGTTTTCTCTTGACTGGCCCACCTGCAGGTAAACAGGCAATTGTATTCTTGTGACCAGCATCTGTGTGCATAACCGACTGTGTGTGAGTGTGTGCGTTAGTGTGTGTGTGTGTGTGTGTGTGTGTGTGTTTGCATGTCTCCAGTTCATTGCTTCTCCCGGTCCAAATGTGGTTTGTGATATTATATTGTGTGTGTTTGTGTGTGCGTGTGCCTGTGGAGGTGCTATCTGTGCTCAGATAAGACTGTAAACCAGATTAATCTGGCGTGGAAGAGCTTGTCAGCAGGACCACTGTGCGTGCATGTGTGTGTATGTGGGGGCTGCTCTGCCCCCCCACATCCCAGCCAGCCCATCAGGTGAGCCATTGGTTCCTATATGTCTGTGTGTGTACGCGCGTGTGTGAAGGAAATCAACAGAGAATGCTGTATAAGTGAATGAGTGTGTAGGGTCCAGTACGAGATAATGTGATCATGGCTCCATGTAACACAGCATGACAACCGCTTGTGTATTTGAGTGTGTCTCTGTGTATGTGTGTGTGTGAAACGTGCCATGACAACAGTGTCTCTCCATACCACTGTGGAGAGAATGGATTACTCTGCTCTCCGACTCGAAACGCCAACACACACACACACACACACACACAGGCACACACATTTCTCATCTTTACCTGTTTCTGATACACACACTCACATATGCCTGGAGTACTGCGCACAAACTGTCCTGATACAGATAGAAAAATACAGATATACATATTACAAAGTTTACAAATTTACAAATGATCACATAAAGAAATATAATTCAGAATGGAGGCCAGGAGTGCACTTGATGAGAGTATTCACTGTCAGTATTCTGTTTGTATGGAAAGAAGAAAAAGAAGAGAAACTAAAATTTAAAACATTTTTACTCAAGGTTTGACAGAACAATCTGGATTTCTCTCCAAACTTAATGTGCAGTAAACAGACTCAGCATCTTAATAAAAAATCTAAAAAATTTTTTCTCAGAATAAATGTTGGAGTCTGCGATCAACATTTAATCTCACTCACAACAAATTCAAAAGTTATCATCTATGTTTCTGTGTCATTCATTGTTGAATATGACTTTGGTTAGAAGACCCTAAGTGATAAAACACGATCTGGACTGGAGAGTAACTTGATGATAACAGCAACATCAGGGGAGGAAGTTGGGGAACGGTATTGTAAAGCCACACAGTCAGCATTGGAAGGACAGGTCAACAAAACTTTGCTTCGTTTGTCCCCATCGGACAAACAACATTCCTTTCTTTTTTAATTTTGGTCATTTTGGTTTCTAAATCGAACTAAAATGTGACCATACCACATCAACTTAAAACAAAGTAAGTGAAAGACGCCTGGGCATTCCTTCATATCAGATGCACAGCCTCCATACGTCTGCATTTCATCAGAGATGCTAAAGGCCACCTGCAGTGCAGCATGGGACTCTGTGTCTTATTCAAGGGCATTGCGGGTAAGAACTTTAGAAGCAATATCGCCATCCTCCAGCTGCCAGCTCACAGTCAGAAAACACCCCTGTCTGCGGCGGGGATCAACCCAACAACCTTTAGGTTATTAGTCAGCCTCTACATTCAGGCCAACCCAGGGAGAGGTGGTGGGTGGGTGGGTGGCTGTGGGATGGAAGCCAAATGTGTGTGTGTGTGTGTGTGTGTGTGTGTGAGCGTGTGTGGCTTAGTGGGTGGGGGTGTTGCTTCCCCAGTGTAAGGAGCACACTGCATCTTCCCCGACCACTCTCTGACAGGCCTACATACATCACCACCCCCAACACCTCTGTTTCTCTCTCCTCTCCCTCTTCATCATCCCTATTCCCTCTCTCCCTCCCTCCATC
Organism: Echeneis naucrates; assembly: GCF_900963305.1. NCBI lineage: Eukaryota > Metazoa > Chordata > Actinopteri > Carangiformes > Echeneidae > Echeneis > Echeneis naucrates. The sequence continues at coordinate 21,726,405 of NC_042513.1, read as the reverse complement.
CATCCACCTCTCCTCCCTCCCTCCCTCTCACCTGCTCCAATCCCTCATGAGTGCCGGTGTCTCAACTAACCACATCTCTCGCTCTCTCTTTTCTCTCTTTCACCTGCTCTCAGCCACACACACGCACTTCTCGCGCCAGGCCTCCCTGAGTATCATTTACATCGATGATGCCTCATCATTACCCCTGCCCTACTTTATCTATCACCCAGCAGCTCTGCCATGGATCCTATTCCTGCGCTGTAGGCCTTATTCCTATAGTTTATCACATCGGGTCACAACCACTGAACAACTGACTGTTGTTTCCACTGAGTCAGTGTGAAGTTGGGCCTTGAGATTGATCTCAGAAAGAAAAAAAACAACAAAAGAAAACAAAACTGAGGTAACACGTAACGAGGTGATAAGTATATTTAACTACACCCAGATTTGATTGTCTATAAGTAGATTATTAAAAATTTAACTGTACATTTTGAAATAAAAAAGAAAAAGAAATATCATCAGTATAACCAGAGAAATACTTTGAATGTCAAAGGATTTTCCAGTTTAAAATTCAATAAACAGTTATATAAAATACACACATATATAAAATATATGCCATACTAAAGTTCATTTATTAAAGTTTACTCCTTACAAACAATAGTTAGATAGGAGTGGACAGTACAGTAACAGTAACAGTAAGCATGTGTACAAATTGTATTATTGGTCCAGATATCAATCATTTTTCTGGGACAAATGCTTTTAGTCTACTGGAGTTTAAGAGGCGTGAAAGACCAAAGGGAATCCCCAGGTCACTTCAAGTTGACAACATTTGTTCAGAGCAAATGCTTTGGATTAATTTATACTGAATGAATTTAAGACTGTGAGGATGAGAAAGCATGAGAAAGCTCTGCCAGTGTACACTTGGACCTGATCCGTAAAGTATATATTCAATACAGTGACAGGTTTACAGTATGTTGTGCATTTAATAAGGTTAATTATCAAATGTTGGCAACACATTAATTTCATCACAGCGTATAAAGTATGCATCTTTTAGACGCAAAATGGCATTTCTCCATCTTGTTTTCTAATCTAATCTAATCTATTTTGCACAGGCTCTATTATCAGCATGGGCAATACTTTATTTTACATGGCTGTAGACTTCCTACTCATTTTATTGTAATTTTTCAGAGTGAAATGATACAATTCATCACAACGTCCTAATTATTTGCGGGAGGCCTACAGGAACAATGGGCTATCAGTCAGGAAAGAATCATCATGTGTTGAGCTACTTAAATCGCAGCAAGTGCCGCCTGACATATATTGACACCCAAATTTCTCCTGGTGGGATAACTAACATTACCTTGACCTTGCTATATTGATTTTTGCATCTACTGCTCTTATTAAAAGAGGAGTGGCCTCTCCAGGCTAAATCAGTGCACAGGAAAGAAGAGTGAGGGAAAGTTGTGTTGTCTCAGCAGCAGGCTAAATATCTCACCGCTAAACTTGTTATGGTTTATGTAAATAAACTCTGCAAGCCACTCTACGGCTCAGCTGTAATACTGCAATATCAATACAGCACCTGAATAAAAGGGAAATATGAACCGAATAAGCGTCATTGTGATGCAAGCTATTGCCCATGCAGTACTCAAAGATATGCACTCAATTTCAGCTGATCCATTTAGTGACACGTTGTTATTTGATAAACCCACATCTAGAACTACAACAAAAAGTCTGATATTATTGTAAGAATTATAATAATTACACAGAACACTAATTGATGCAAAAAAAAAAAAAAATGTATATGAAGATTTTGCCTTGCGTCTTTTCTCTTCACTCTGATTCACTTCACTGATCTTACCTTTGCCCTCATATCTCCTTAAGCCGTGAGAGATATCAGATCAGCCTGTGTGTGGATGGAGTGCGCAGGGCTCTCAGGATTAAGTCCCTCACTGTTGCTTTGCGGAGCTAAAACCACAGGAATCATGCATGCAAGTGCAGTAGAGGAAGACTTAATAATATGAAAGAAAATTGATTTTCTGGAACGAGATTTCTCCTTTGATAAGGTATTAGCTGGGAGGGGAAAATGTTGTGAATCTTCATTAGGAGCCTCTGATATGCACTGGGATAATCACAGGGAGAGGAGTACGAATGAAAAATGAATACAAAGGGTAAAAGAAGAGAGTCATACATTAGGGACTGATGGAGAGAAAGAAAGATACCAAGAGGGAGGAAAAGAGCGGAAAGAGCAGAGAGAGAGAAATAGAGAGTAACCCGCTACTCCACCTACTCACCCACACGTATGCACATACTCGAATCAGAGACTTAAGCAGCAGTAGGCCTCCCTTAATAAGAGTGAAAATTGATTTCTTTCCACTTCCATAGGATGAGATCTAAAGATGATGAAGGTGAGGATTGGGCTGCAGTTCATTATGGAAAATTAGACTCCTTGCAAGCTAGCCGTATATCCCTAATATATCTGCCCTGGCTTTATCCAACACTTCTTCACACACACTGAACAAACAGAGGGCGAACTAAGAGGAATGAGTAGACAGAAGTGGATGTACTGTATAGCAAGGTAAATCTGAGATAATGAGACAGGAAGACAGACATGGTGAAAACAGAGATTGAGGAAATCACGGAGAGAGAGACAGGTGGACAATTAAAGTGAGGAAGCCAGTGTAAAAAAAAAAAAAGGGGGAGATGAATGCAGGAAATGGCAGCACTTTGCCAAGAAGTTCTCTCCCACAGCAACGAGTATTAGGAAGGGCTGAGGTGAGGATGAGAACAGAGTTAGAAGGGATAACAGGCAGATGGACTGACTGCAGAGAGGAGAATTGAATAGAGCCTAACCTCGGCTAATACCACAGACAGAAATTTATGACAGACCAGCAGAAAACTATAGATCAACTGCAGCAAAGGCATCCTTTTGTTGAGTCAGAAAAATTGCGCCCGAAAGACTAAACCTAGAGCTGCCCTGACAGATCGGAAAGTAATAGTTTGGAGCTGAAATTGGAGAGATATTTTACTCGAAGTTCAGTTCAGAGCACGAAAATCACAGATCCACTGAACCAGAAAATGAAAAATAACCTTAATTAACTGCAACATGTGAGCAGATTTTTCTAGTTTTCTTATCACCTAATAGAAACTATTTGTGTTTGACTCCATGTAGTGACTCTACCTGAACCTGTTTGTGGGTGTTTGTGCATGTACACGTCTGCCATCATTATGAAATGCTTGTAGGCAATGTTCAGACTGTGATGTCTCTGACTGTGTGCGTGTGTGTGTGCGTGTGTCTCCCTCTCTGTTTCAGCCTGTAGGCTGTCTGTAAATGTGTGAAAGCAGAAGGTGGAAAAGATCAAACCCAACTGACCTGAGAATAGTACTGACACCTTCTCACTCTCCACCACACACGTCTGTCTGCATGTGTGTGTGCTCATTCATGTATGTACGGACAGGTAGAGAGAGAGAGAAAGAGAGAGAGAGACGAGTGAAAAGGAAATGTCACGAAATAAACAGAAAGGAAAAGAGAATTAAATGAAACGCAACAGAGCAATCGGAACTTTAGGGCAAAAAACAGGGAGCCAAAAGAAAGACAAAATAACAAACAGCATGAGCGAGGAAGACAGACAGAGAAATAGTGTGTGTGCTCAAGAGAGCGACAGAGAGAGAGAGTTGGGGGAAGGTGAGAGGTAGAAAACATTTATTATGCCGATGCTTCATCTACAGATACAAATCACAGGCTGTTATCACACTGAAGCAAACCCTGCTAGGACTGTACACCTGGATCCATCTCCAGCACGACACACACAAACACACACATACCTGCACCTCGACACGTAGTATGTGTGTGCAGTAAGGAATCAGAAATGTGTGTGTGTGTGTGTGTGTGTGCCCGCTGTCAGTGATAGGATTATAAAAACAGCCATACACAGACTCTGTGAAAGGTGAGAACATCCAGTGGGCATTATCGGTGACACACCAGCAGGTTTCTGTATGTCGCAGCCAGTGTCGGTGCTTCTGTTTGGATTAATTAATAAAAGAGTGATGAAGTTAAACACACCTGTGAAAAGCGTTGCATTTATTTAAGCAGCACAATAAGCACTGTGACCACTGGATTTGAGTCCAGTGTCAAATTTATGTTTGATTAAAAATACCAGATCTCAAAACTGGCTTGCAATGAAATACTCACGTTATGTTGAGGTTATTATGTACTCCTTTTTTGAGAAACGGAGAATTACATTTTAAAGGCCCTAAATAAGAATGGTGACTGTGCTTAAGAGTTCCACAGTTCCAAGGTTGGAACATTTTCATAATATCTTGGATAAAGGCAGCCCATTTTTTTTTGACTGATTATCAAATGCATGATTTAAGTTTCTATATAAAAAAAAAACTCTAATAGAAAACGGCAGCAACACTTCTTTTCCTGTAAATTACTGTGGAAGAAAAGTACCTGAGAGAAAACGGATCCGTTCCCACATTCAGGTACGAACTCTCTGAGTTTCAGTCAAATGCATTATGCAATGACTGTTTAAAATGACTGCTGCTGAACCACCCACATGCTTCCCATTGCTAATGCCTTCATTCTGTGTTAAAATAGTGTGACTTTGAAAATGTATTTAAGAGCCTAAACGTCAGTTCAAGGTGACTTGTCTGATCATTTAACATGGTCTAGGAAGGGCCTATTAAACACGAAATACACAAACACAAAGCACATATGAACACACACAAAGGCATATCTGTAATTCCACACACACTCAATACAAAGCTCATTCTCTCTTGAGTGGTGAGAAAAACAATAGAAGACCTTTCCCCCACTCTTCCATGTATTTGGTGTAAAACATAGGCCCTCAGTTTTGAAAACCAAAGCAGCTTGACCTCTTCTCTCCTCCCCTTCCTCCTTACCTTCCCTCCTTCTTAACTAACTATCTATAGCATGTGGTCCCTGCCACCTCAACGCCGCCACTGCTGTCCATCCCTGCCGGGGTGAGGTTGTATAATTCAGTGTCTAATAAAGGTGGATATGCGACGCTTCACTTTAGGGAGAGGGAAAAATGGGAGAGGGGAAAAGAGCGAGGAGGGGGGAAGGACTTCACCCTGTCTGCATTCAAAGAGGTGAGCTGAGCCCACCCAACACCCCACCCTTCACAGACTCACACACACACTCACACACACAGCACTATTTTATTCCCCTGCTTCCCATGCTCTTTTCTGTTACTCCCTCTCTGCTGTCGTTAACAGGCCGCCCACCACACCCTCCTGCTCTTGACCCCTGGCAAGTGGAAGGTTAAACACCTGAAGTGAACTCTTCTAGACGGTGTGGGGGTGGGAAGAGTTTGTTCTCATCCCATGTTCTTTCTTCATTTTCTTTGGGATATTACTTCTATTCTTGTTGATGTGATATTCAGTTTGACGAAAACAAGACGGACTTGAAGTAAAGAAAAAAATATATAAACACAGAGGCAGGAAAAACCAAACAACAGAGGAAAAAATGGCACCGGCATGGTGACAAAACGCACTGTAGAAAAGAGGAAGTAAAATAAGAGGTGTAAACGTCAAAGGCAGAATGTTAAGGTGTCTTTCAAGGGGCTTTGTTTGAGGACATGATGGAAACGATGTAATGAACCGTGACAACCATTTCTGATATTTTTAAGGATCCTTGTTGTTGAGAGTGTTGGAAACAGTTTTTGTTGATGCTCAAGCGGAGTAGAAGAGGTCAGAAGTACATTAGCTGAAATACATCCACTGTTAGAAAGAGAGAGAGAAACAGAGGGGGATAAAGAAGGAGAGAGAGACTCTAGCTGGCAGCAGTACTGTCTTTTCACCCCTAATTCTTTCCACCTTGTTAGGCACTCTGCCGTCGGCGGGGCAAATATAAACACCCTAGCAGGAAAGACAGGGTTAGAGCGAGAGCGCTGGAGTAGTGTGGGAATGGTATGAGAGAAAGAGGAGGAGAGGAGGCAACAGTGTGAACATGATGCAAATGAAGGCATGTAAGGGGAGAGAGGAAGGGAAACTAATATTATATGTAAGGTGGTAAAAAGTGAGGCAACAGCAGAGGGAGAGAAATCATATAAAAGCTGAGCTTAGAGATACAAGATGGGATGGAAAAGGTTTGTGTGGAAGACGTAGTTTTGATACTGAAACATCCAAATACAAAGTCAACATAGGTCGGCTCTATCATTACTGTACGTATGTTTTTATATCCACACGCAATATCCATGATATGTTGTAATTTCTCATTTTCTTTCTTGGCAGCGCCTGTTAGAAGGAATACACATATTCTCAGCAAGTCTTTGATGCCATCAATATATACTTTGGAGTAGAACTGCCAACTGCGTGTCAAGTTAATTTGTGATTTTTATCACAGTCAAATAAAGTCAAATTCCTTGGCAGCATCCATTCAAACGAAGAGAGAGACCTATATATGAACTCAAAGCTCATAACAGCTTTTTTTTTTTTTTTTTTTTTGGTAACTGACTCGCTCTCCTTCACTCTCTCATTCTCTTTCTGTCTTTCTGTGCCACCCGTTGTTGCCCCCTGGTCGTGTGCTGCTTGTCGTGCAGACTTTGGCAGTATCGCTGTGGCGACAGAGACAGGAGCAGATGTGACTCTGGTTGCCGGGCGTTTGGCAGGAGCACTCATCATCACAGTGATGGAAATGCAGCTGGACGGCACATCATCTGTAGCTTCGCAAAGAGAGGGTGTGTTAGTGTGTGTGCTGGTGGGTGAGGGGAGTTCACCTAATGCCAATCCTGCCCTCAACCACACACACACACACACGCGCACACACACACACACACACACACATTGACCCCACAAGGCCTAGAGGGACTGCAAGTGCACAGCCAGTAACCAGAAAAGACGAGAGATGATGTGTGTTTGTGTGCTCTAACCAGGCAGCAAAAAGTGCCGTCAAACATACAAGATGTTTTTTTTCTGTCTCTCTCTCTTACGCCTTCATTTCTTGAGGTATTTTCATCTATTTTGGTCTCTCTGTCTGCTAAGTTTGAGACAAATGGCTGTTTGGGGGCTAAATGTTTGAACTTGAGCAAGGAGACCCAAATTGACACACTTAAGGAAAACTGAGTCCTGAGGACAGCACAGAGAGAGGGAGGGAGGGAGAGACAGAGCAAGATTACAGATGGAGACATTACTCAAGACATCTGTAATGTGTACACACCACCAAAGAAAACAAACATAAGAAGTAGCCAGCGGATATAAACCACTGCTGTGCTCACCCCCTCACGCCATCTCTCCATTTCCCCCTTCCTATTTTTTTTTTTTTTGTTTTCATTGTTATTCCTCTGAGTGTTTACCACAAACTTTTAGCACCGCCAGTAGACTTACTGATGCTATTACGAAATGATACTTTAACACTTTAATTGTAAATTTGCTGAATTATTTTCAAATATTTTCAATCATTATCATGGATTTTTTTTTCATGTAAAACCAAAGGAAGATAAAAGCTATGATTGTGTGCAAACATTCAGTACGTGTTAGCCTTTTGCATATACAATGTGTGTGTGAGCGTGAAAGTGTGTGTGTGTGTGTTTGTGTGCCTGTCAGGGGCGTGCACCACAGCAGTTTGGCAGTGGTCTGACATTTCCTGCTCTGACATCTTGTCTCAGTTCATCTCCCCAGCCAGTGGATGGACGGAAGCCCTGGAGGGACACCCTAGCACCAGCAACGCAAACTTGTCTTTTTGTCAGCACCAGTGAAGAGCTCTCCAGTACATTAGTCACAGACACACACACACATACGCACTGACAAATGCACACATGCATAAGGGTTTTTTCTCTATACACCTCCTTTTTGATGTGAAATGACACAGTGACTGTAAAGTGCAGAATGTCGGCTTTAATTTGTGACTTTTTAAGGATAAATTTCAGCAACAGCTAAATAAGTACAGCACTCTCTGTCGTTCACTTAATATTTAAAGACCGAATGCCTTTTCTTTTCTAATTTTACATGAAAATATTCAGAAACATCTGAAATTATAAAGAGCACCATTAGCATGGAATTAAATGAACAAAACTGTAAAACTGTAGCTCAGTGTGATCATTTTCACTCGCTGTTAAACTGCAAACTTTCAGTCTTCAGGACTGGAGATGGAGGAGGTGCTTCATCCCTTCATTAGCCAGAAAACGGCCCTTTTTGGGCAGTATAACTACTGCACAACAGCAGCTGTGGTGCAGTGTATTTCTTTTTAGATCAGATGTTTGAATCTGACAGAGCTAAGTGCATGAGCAGCTGTGCACAGCAATACATACAAGTTTCGACTTTGTGTAGTTTGTGTGGAAGGCAAAATACTGTACACTTCAGCTGATACAGTTTTTTCTGGTGGTGTGTTTTAAATGTGGGGGAAACACGTGATCATGGATGGACCTCAGCAACATATCACTCAGCCTTCTTATTCTCAAAACTAGGAGCACACTGACCCAAATGTATTATGGGTAATATACTGACTATAGTTATGTGCCTAACACCACCCCACAACAACTACCACAAAACTGACTGAATAATCTGTTCGACCTTATTTGTTATGAGCCAGTGAATCCCAACCCTTTCCAACTCAAAGCCTTTTAGGAAATCTCAAGTGTTGATGACAAAAAATTTAGTTTGGAGACCAAATGACCCAGAGCATTTTTTTTTTCTTGGTAATGATTGAGCACTTGGTTTTAAACTAATCTTTTTTTTTTTTTTCTTGTTCAGGGTGACCTGTTGATTTGCCAATTGTTTCATCTCTTTCCTTTAAATTGTCCTTCAATTTATAATTTATTTCAGTAAACACACGCTGAAAGCAATGGGAATAGCATTGTTTTGCTAAGAAAAAAAAAGAAAAACTGGAAAGAGATAAAAAGACCACATTTTACTGCTTTTTCTCTTCAATGAAGTCTGGCAAATGCTGCAAGGAAAAAGGAGAGAGAAAAGGAGTCGTGCGTTTTTTATTTAAATTTCTTGATCCCATGTCTCTTGTCATCTCTGTCTATTTGAATCAAATCAAATACAATACCAATTCTAATTGATATCTGTAGAATTCAGCATTAACACCAGACAACTTGTCAGTAAGTCCAAAAGTAAAGTTCGAGGCACATGTCTGACGTTGATGTTGGCATTAAGTCCAGTCAGGCCTCCGACTGCCTCCCTGTGCCATCTCTACCAGATGTGCCATCTTCAGTTATCCTCTTCCTCCCTCAGCCTCTGCCATCTCTACCCCTGGTTCCTCATCTCCCGAGTCTCCTACAATCTTTACGAGGCTCAGGAGAGCTTTGACATTCCTAAATGAAAAGGCTCTCTTTGCAGCACTGCAAAAGCTGACGATTTATGACAACGAGGCCTCGCTGGAATCTTAGCTGCTGTCAGCCAGCATAATGATGTTTTGATATAAAGATGATTGGTGGGGCTGCATGCGCCGCGCTGTGCAGCAGGCCTGCGTGCGGATGTACGTGTATGTGTGTGAGTACTATTGGGTGATTTACGGTGGACACTTGCGCGTCGTTTACTTGTTGTTGTCTATTGTTTAGCTGTTTACCCCTTTGGTTGCTTTTTTTTTTTTTAGATGTTCTTTTTTTTTCCAACTTGACATTTAGAGTCCCCTTCAACTGGTCTTCTCTGTCTCTCATTTCTCGCTTTTGGTTCTCTGTCTCGATCTGTCTAGCTTCTTTTCCCCCTCTTTATTTTTCTGTCCAGCTGTTTTTAGTTCTGGATCATGTCCTTCGTTCCCTCCCCCTATGCTTTTCTAGTTTTCCTCTCTTTTTGTCATTTTATAACAGATCATTTTTTTATTTTTTTTTTAACTTTTCTCTCCCTACGTTCCTCCACATCACCACAATATACAAGCTCACCCACAACTCCCTCACTTCCCATCACTGGTGGCAGGCGTATAGTTTACTATAGTTTCCATTAGAGAACCATTGCATGCATGAGGACCCCCACAGATTGGTTACATTTTGTTCGGCGGGGCATTAGTGGGCCCCGTCGAAGGGCCCCATCATCATCAGTGTGTCTGCCATCTTCCGTTGGTGATCTATGATTCACCCATCAGACGTACATAAATCAGAGCGCTAAAAGGATTTCCACTCTACCCCACCCCCCCTCCCGTTAAATTTATGCTGCCGTAAAAGAAAGGAAAATTAGTCATTGAGGAGCCCCCCCCTTCTCTTTCTGTTTCTTTCTCCCTCGCTCCATGCATTGTGTAGCAGTAAAAAAAAAAAGAGGAAAGACAGGGCGAACAATCGCATGCGGCGCCCATCATCCGCTCCTCTCCTTCCTCCTCCCCCTCCTCTTCTCTCTAATATCATCATTATCAGAATCATAAAGCGAAAAATAATACGCCAAAGGAAAAAAAAGAGGTGAGGAGAGAAGGTTTTGAGAGGGGTGAGTGTATTCCCCCAACCTCTAATCCTTCTTCTTTTCCCCTTCCCCTCTCCAATCATCTCTTTGCTCTCTCACACATAATTCCAGACTACTTGAATATGAGAGGGGTTAATAATTAGTCTGCAATATCTAACAACTGTGTGTGCTCATACTTGGTTCTGTGCGTGTGTGTGTGTGTGTGTGTGTGTGTGTGTTTTTTGCAATATGCCTCTGCTTTGAGACTGTGTTTGTTGGTCTTTGTGTTTGTGTGTCTCCACTGTTGAATGCAAATCAGTGAATCACCCAAGCAGAACGCCTTTCAAATCCCATCGCCGCTCCGCTCTGCCCTTCCACTCCCAGAATGCAGTGCAGCAAGGCAGACAGGTAAGGAGTGCGGGCAGTGCATTGTTGTGGGTGACTGGTTATGTTATTGGCCCACAATCTACTCATTAACTTCCTGCTTTCCTCTCTGTCTATCACCACTGTTTGTCGATGAGGGGTTTGTCTGTCTGTCACCACGTATTGTTGTGTATGTAAATATGTCTGCCTGTCATCTCTCTCTCTCTTTTTCGTGTGACTCTGCGGTGTCCCCTCTTTTCCCTCCTTCCTCTTGTCTTTCCATCTCCAGCTTTGTATTAGTAATCTTAACGTCTCTGCTGAGGTGTATTCATACTTTGCATTTTCCTCTGAGCTCGGTGCTTCATTAGTGTTGCCACAGCTCCTCTGCCACACAGCCACTGGCCTCATATCCAAGGAAAGAAATTGAACTTGATAAGAATGCAGTTTTACTACAAATGGAGCAATTTTGAAGCTCATTCTGTTGCCACAACAGGTCGTTGAATGAGCTCTTGCCATATATTTGTAAATGTGCAGGTACAAAGTCATCAGCTTGCGACCTTAAAGGCTTTTTTCCTTTGTAAGATCTAAGTGCCATAAATAGAAATGTACTAAGTGAGTGTGATATTTCAAAGTGACTGTGTTCATGTCAGTCTCCACAAGATCCAAAAAGCAAAAGCAAGAGTTATAATGAGTTAACCATTTTACCAAATTTTGAAGTGCTGCATTTCCTGCCAGTACAACTTCTTTAAAACTTCTGTAAGACTGAAGCCATCATGGCAAGAGAGAAAAAAAAGATTGTTTCATGTACATATCTTTGCATTGAAAGGTCCTGCAATATCCAGCAGCTCTTTCCATTTCTAGAATGTGTTCTCTGTCCATTTCGCAGCATCTTTGTGCAGATGAGAAGCAAAAAGGAAAATGCTACAACAGATCCAACAGGTAGCTGTAGTTCAGGATTTTAAGTGGCCAAATGGATATTCACTGTCTGTGTTCACCCAGACATCAATAGATCCACTGCAGGATCCAAATTGCTTAACAAGCTGCCAATTAGGCCTGCAATCAGCTGGCTGGATCAACACATGCACACAGTGAACATATACTTGCCAACTATCATTTCTAGAGTCTGTCATACAGTTGAAATCCTTTTCTAAAGACTGCTTATCAGTCTGTGTGACGTGTGTGTGCAAGATTCTCACAAAAAAAAAAAAAACGGCCAAATTCAAAAATGGGTTAGTTTTTAGTTCAATCTTACAGGAATTGCTGTCACACAATGACATGCTACCAAAAATATGTTCTTGTTACAGATGTGTACTGTTGGAACTTCATTGTGAGGAGTCACACAAGCTTTTTGGACACAATTCTCAAAGGCACGAGGCCTCACACCAAACCCCTCCATCCTGCCAATTTAAATAAACTAAATACAATACTTCAAATCAATGGATAATAGCTGAGTAATGGGTAACCATACGTGCTCTCGAGTGACATTTTCACGCAGTCAGTAATTTCCTCCCTATCATTTTGGGTAATCAATGATAATTTAGAGTGGCAAGGTGTCTTCTTGTGTTCACCAAGCAATGAATGTCATTTTTTAACCTGCCTTAGAAACTCTCCACAGCATGTGCTCAGAGGGCCATCAAATAAAAATGTCATTAAATAATCAATAATCTTTCTAATCATGTAATGTGCTTTTAGATCATAATGTGCCACTGGAGATTGCCAGAGTACAGATCGGGATGTGATATTACACGACACTGACAACTTTTAAAAATCTTGCATAATCTTTGTTAATTTGACAAGTAAGAAAAGCATTTGTCAAATATTTTTCTGGTTGTGTAGTGTTTATATTTAAATGTGTATTTCCTACCATAACCCCAAAGAGAAATGCAATCTCATTCTGCCTGCACTGTAATTATAATGAACTGCAAAATGACACCGAAGCTTTAAAAAAAAAAACAGATCAAAGTTGACCTAATTTGTTACGTGCAATAACTATTTTCATCATCAGCAGTTAGATGTATGTGGTGTGATCAAAACAAAAAAGTCTGTTTGACTGTAATTTCACCGCAAATTCAAAAGTAATGGAACATTTCTTTTCATACAGTGAAGAGATACTGAAAGACAAAGGAAATGAAAACAGATTTGTTAAAAGAATGGTTTTCATTGCAATACTTAGATCCTTTTTTTTTTTCGACCTGTTTTCCTTAACTCTGCTTCTCTTTTGAAATATTGTTCTATTGTCGTTATGTTGATATTATTGTGTCTGTTTCAATACAATGCATTGAGAGAGACTGGCAGCTTTAGTCACTGCATCCGTACGTTTTAGGTGAGGCTGAGCGATAGAGCACGTTAACTTATGTCAAGGCTCTTTGAATCAAGACAAGGAGAATGAAACAGTCAGAGGGAAAACGCTGTTCTCAACTACTTGTAGTAATCCTGTCTTTGTATGACGCTAATCATATGTAAATCCGCGTTGTAAAGTGATTTGCTTTTCCTCGTGTTTGAAATAATTATACAGGGTGCGCTTATGGAGAAAAACCTCTTCAGTTTCAATTGGTACATGGCTTTCCTGTTGTCACAGCAGAGGAGTATACTGGCTGGTGTCTTAATCCACCAGACCTGCTTGTTTACCAACAACAAGACAATAATGTCATTGTCATTGTCAGACACACTTGTTCATTTGACTCAATCAGGTTCGGGAAGGTTACTTTGAAGATGTTCGCTCATTTCAGAATACTGATTACCTGCTTAACACCTGCTTATTTCAACTGCACTTATCGATCACTTTTCCAATAACTTTAGAGCTGTTCTTTAATCTGGACATAAAGAGATATTTATCTTCAAATGTGTCACATTATGAAGTTCAGTTAGTGAGCGTGTGCATGTATACGAATAGAGTTTACATTATAAATGAACCAAAGAGCAGCAACTCCAGCTGAATCCAGTTGAACTCTTCCAGAAGCTGTTCGACTTTGGGACAGTGAGACTGATGAGTGCACGACTGTTGGCCAGCTCCAACTGGCCACCACCATTAATCCTTGAATTGCCCTTTAAGTGCCACTCTGTTCAAAAAACCTTTTTTTTTTTTTAGATTTCTTAAATCAAATTGATTCATTAGAGTGACGTTTTTAAATCCTACTTCAAAGTAGTAATTACAAAATGATAGTTCAATAACTGAAGATAAACTCTCACCACTTGAAAGAGTAACGAAATCTTTCTCTACTCTGTGCGAAATTCCTCACCATCCAGATGAATGTATTTAAGTAGAAGTAAGAATGAAAGGAGAAAGGAAAAAAAGAATATGCATTCGTACTTTAAGCCACACAGTGTGGTTTCTGCAGTTTGCCAGTGCTTTGGATTTGCCTTACCAACAGAGGGTGAAGGTTTTTGTGCGTTTGTGCGCGTGTTAAGGTAATCCTGTCTATGCATGGGTGTGGGGTTGTGTGTGCGAATGTGCTTTGCTGTGCACGTGTCTGCTGTGTGTTTTCAGACTGTGAATTGGTTCTGTGCAGGGACCATATTAGACGCAACACCTCCAGCCGAAGCCGACACGATCCTTTCACACCGTGCGCTTAAAGAAGCCACTCTGACATGGAGCTGTGTATGCTGGGGTGTGCTTCTTAAGGTGTCTGCAGAAAAAAGAAAGAATTTGGCAGAAAGAGGAAGTGAGAGGGATTAAAGACCAGATTTGACAGACAGATGAACACTAAAATGTACATACTGCTACTTAAGCCATACAAGATGTAAAAAGGCAAATAAGAGAAAGGAAAAGAAAAAGGTGAAAACAGACAACAAAAGCAAAACATTTAAGAAAAAGGAAGACGCAAGTAGAAGAATGCAGTTTAGGTGGTGAATAAAATGAAGAGAAGGAAAATGATAGAGGAGGAGAAGATCAAAGTAATCATCAAAATTTTCACGTTGCCAGAATAACAGGAAAATGAGAGAAGAAAGATTTAAGAGAGATAAGCTGCTAAAATGTGCAAAGTTTACACAACAAGGTCATGCTTCTGATTGCCAGTTTTAAATCTTGCCCTTTATAATTTTCTTGTCCCCAGGTCACACATGGTGTACTACATAACCATGTAAACACACACAAAGCACAGACATAAGATGGAGGACAGTGTCAAACAAGGGATGGAGGGTGGAGAATAGATAGGGGGCATGAAGGGAGGGAGTGTGGGGCTGTGCATGGGGTTGTATCAGCGGTGTGGAGATGGCAGGAGGGGGAACCGGGTTCAGACACTTTCACACACATGCAGGGTGTGGCTTTTATTTACCTGTGAGAAAAAGGCTTATCTTGCCCACAGCTGTGAGGCTAAAGAGAGGTCTGACCTCGCATCCTCTATGGTCCTCTCGATTCCTTTTCCTCTCCTCCTCCCTTCTTCCCACTTCTCCTCCTGTGGCTCGACTGTGCATGTGTGTGTGTGTGTTTGCTGAGTGACACACCGAGGGCCCTAACCTGCGACCTAGAGCACATGGCACGTTCGAAAGATTCACAATCTTCTCTGTGTGGCGCTGTGGAGAGGTCTTGTCTTTTCTAACTTTGTTCAAGGGGAAAAGATTTCTCTCCACTCAGGGCAGTGAACAATAGAAACACTGATTGGCTCTGACTGCTCGATGGTCGCAGTGTTGCTCTTTAATGGTTCTGAAGACCAAACCATTTTAAACAAAATGTGGTTTTGCATCCAGCCACAGGAGAATAATTATTTATGAGACCAGACCAACATGTCCAGAATTTTGTGTTAATGTCATGAAGAGAGGATTTGTTGTGAGCTGTAGTTTAATAATCTCTGTTGTCATGATGGCATCAACAACAGACTTCATTTTCTCCTTTGCTCACTTGATCACTACAGTTGCTAAATGTCATTGAATGATAAAACATAACTATGTGTTGTAGCAACTTGCTACTTTGGGCTTTTTCTGCAGGACATTCTTGTAGGAACAACATTTGTGTATCTCTTGAAATACGCCACAACGTAACTCACATCACTGGTGTGCTACTAAACAAACCACACTACACCTCTACTCATCTGCATCTTCAAACTTATGATTAATAATAAGTTATTATTTTGAAATGGTGCTGTGAAATATATTTAACCACCACAAGAAATACGATTAATAAGACGAGATGAGCTGAAGCTGACATGTATTGTAAAAAAAAAAAAAACATTCTTGTGTTTGAAAAAACAGGGAAGAAAAAATACTAATGAACTAACTAATGAAAAAGCTGTGCCAGTTTTAAATAGTGTCCACTCTGTCACTCTTCCTCTGGGCTGCTTTTATTGCCTTTCTCTGCTTTCATGTTGCGCTCTCTTTGTGGGTGTTGGAGTAATTGTGTGGCCAGCAGTGACAGATGTGCTGTATCGTGGGTTCTCTTCATGAAAGGGGGGGGGGGAGGAAAAAAAAAAAATCATGTCTTGTCCTCCACATGTCTCCTCTCTTTTTAGAGCTACTGAGGTCTTGGCCCCATTACACTGATTTACGCACACTCTCTCCCTTTCTGTCTCTTTCTGTGTGTCTCCCCAAGTTAATACCAGAATGCAGATGAGCACTTTTTCACAAGGAGCCTGACTGTGTGAGGCATATATGTGTGTGTGTGCACGTATGTGTGTCTGTGCATGAGTCCTTCTGGCCGAGGGGATGAGAGGGTAGTGACAGGGGTCCTGACATGCTAAAGAGACAGAGTAAATGGGTTTTTCTAAAGCAGGAGAGGAAATATCACCGTTTTATACCAGGCCAATTTATGTCCCCTTATCTCTTCCTCAAACATGTCACTTTAGCTACTGCTGAATGGTAATTACCACTCTCTCAACACTCAGTCACTCTCTAGCACACACACACACACACACCACCAACACATTCAAGTGGACCCAACTAGGCCAGATGGATAAGTACTGTCATTCACATCTATACATTAAACACACACGGATAACAAATAGGCACACACACGTGCATGTGCGCACACAGACACACACTCACAGAAACCAAGATGCCATTTAGACAAAAACTATTTTTATTTCTATCTGTGAAAAAGGGCAGGTCTTTGGACACATTTGAGTGTTTTAGGGGTTATCTGTGCATGTGTGTCTCAGACACGCTGTGAGGTCTGCTTTATGCGTTTCAGATGGCCTCGGCAATCCGTTAATCCACGTAAATAGCCATTCATGACAGACCCGAACACACACACACACACACACAAGGGATAAATAGCCATTTATGCTCATCTCATTCTAATTCTGATAGCCCTCCCTACCCCATAAACTGTCTCAGGAATTGGATCGCCCTAGGCAGATTATGATTATGGTTATCAAAAAATCACATCACAGATTGCCTCCGCACTCTCTCTTCCTCTCTTTGTTTTTTTTTTTTTCTGTCTCTCACTGTGTTTGTGCTCTTGCAATAAAACCTCTAGTGTCCAAAAAAGTCAACTGCTGAGTGAGAAGAAAATACAATGTCGGATTTTTCCATCAAGATCCATGTATTCATCAGTAAGGATGATTGTCAGGGGTCTGGCCCAGGAACAGAGCATCCTTAGAGAAGTTTCTAATAAAATGGAGTCTCATACAGCCACTTACAAAAAGGGAACTTCATACCCTGATCATGATGAACAGACAGTCAGTACACTGTAACAGGAAAGCTCATGGAAAAAGCAGCTGATGCTTCCTGCATAAATAACGTTAATGAGGTTCTCCAGGCTGATTAGACGGTAACCATGCAGTACTTAACTGCAAGTGACAAGCTACAGCATCTACATTGGTCATGTGTTTAGTATTTAGTAAATCAGCAACAATAATATCAGTTACCACTGAGCATATTGTGAGGCTGGTGAGAGTGCGTGAAAGTTACTGGGAAAATGAAGCAAGTTCAGAGGAAATGATTAAAGAAACTATGGAAATGGTTTAATTTTCTATGAATATTATTTTTCTTTGAAGGACACAAGGATCTCATTTGACTGATTAAGAATTATTTTATTTATTACAATGTTCATGCTTGTATTGTATTTAAGGGAGCCATTTTCAGGGTGCTATTAATGTACGTCCTGGCCAACAGTTACAGTAAGCTGAAGCCTTCCTGGGAAAAGAACCTAAAATAAAAACGTGTTGTATCCTCATCTTTGATTTGTGTTTTGGCCCTTTACGGCCTCCATCCTCCAGTTAGGACAAATGTTCTTTTTCTGTGTTGGCACGCTCTTTTGCATGTTACAGTTTATTTGTGTCTGTACAGTCTGCTTCCTATCTGTCTGTGAATAAGAATGCCTGAGTGTGTGTTGAGTAGAGTCTGTGATTATGTGTGTGTGTGTGTAGTTGTGGCCTGTGGTAGCGTTTGCCCCTCCTGACCTTGAGAACAGTTGTCAGTCTGAGAGCTATAGCTAATGCTAATGCAGAGAGAATAGCCCCATAAAGTGCAGCTCTCTCATCCACTGCGGTTTGAAGTCTTTTACTTACTGAGAGGAAGAGCTGTCCAATGTCTCTTTTTGTTTCACTCAATATCATTCTCTCGCTCTTTATTCTCTGTCTTCCTGTAACTTTGTTGGATGTCTTTTTTCTCTCACTCTCTCTCTTTCAGTCTTCAGTTTCAATCCATGTCTCTGTGTAATCTCCCTTTTGTCTTTCGGTCAGTGTCTCTCTTTTGTTTCCTCTTTCTGTCCTCCCTTGACCCTGCTGAGATTTGTCTGTTTTTTTTTTTGTCTGTTTAACTTTTGATCCATAACTTTCAACTAAATATGTCTTTCCTTATATCCCACCACGTAGTCAGATTCTACACTTCCCTGTCCTTGTGAGTGTACATGCACAAATCTCACGTACATTTTCTACCTGTTGTTCACATGTCGACTTACCAATTCCCCCAACTCTATTTTTAACTCTCCTGCTAACTTGTTTGGATGTCTGTCTGTGTCTGTCTCTTATGTTCCCAATGAAAAAAAACTCTCAATTTCACCCTGACCTCATTCATTCCCCTTCATATGGAACTTGTTTCCACAACATATCTTTCATTTTCAAGTCTGTTAATTCAAATCTCCATTTCAACTCATCTGTTGATTATTTTCTATCCCCATCATTTGATGCTGTATTCTTCACAAATCTTTCCATTTCCACATCCTGAGTTAGGTCATGGAGAATTATTTCTATATTAGCCTTCTTCTTCCTCATTCTTGCATTCTTCCTGGGTTCATTCTTTTTTGTTTTGTCTCCGTTTTCTCCATTTCTGTGTATCCCTTGTTGCTAAAGCTGTAATTGCTCTTTTCTGCTTTGTGTTATTGTCTGCTTTTTTTTTTTTTTTTTTTTACTCTGTTTGACACCATGACACACAATACAGGCTTCAGAATAGAGGAGCTTCATAATTAAACTACAACTGTACATCCAATGAGTCGTGAACTGTGAGGAAGAGACGGAGTAATAGAATATCAGGGAGAAAGAAAGAGAGAAAGATGCCATATTGTGAGTGGGTATGCCGGGGAATCCTGTTAGAGACGATGTCTGTATTCTCATTCTGTTTGACTGTATTTTCCGAGCAGCCAAAGTGTCTTTCACTGAGACACTGAAAATTTAATTTGGGCCTATTGTTTAGACTCCCTCAAATCCACAATCCTTAATTGTATGAAATGTGCTAAAGCTGTGATCCGTGATTGTGCCAGTAAGTCAAATCATCTTTTCTGACCTGGCTTGGTTTTGTAAAGGCTGAACTCAATCTATGGAAATAAAAAGGCAACTTGAGGTGCATGTGTATATCATTAAAAGCAGCTATTATGGTGAGATTATACTATTGGCGCTCATGCAGCATCTGCATATTGTGCACTGCCATGAGCCCGTAAGTCAGGCTCAGAAAAGCGCTGATAACTTTGGACTGACATTGAGCGGAATCTGTATAAAAGTCATGAAAGTGCCTGGTGGTTTTTGATACCCTATTGAATATGATAACATTAATTAATTTGAATTATTGTTGTTTTTGTAGACACAATTGACAGCATTTCTGCTGTGATAGATAGCGTTGAGTGGAGAATGACAGGAAATATACGGAGGACACAGGGTGTGGCATCTTAAAAGCGCTTCGGCTTTCAAACTCATGATTTTCTGATTTTATGGCACCTGTCTGTGAACTGAGAAAATTCTCGCATAACAAACGCTTTCATTTTAAAAACGGAAATGGAGAGGGAGCGTATCGTAGCTTTTGCTAAGCATTTTTTAAAAAATGTGCATTTACACCAATAAATATTCTTTTAAGATTTTTTCATCTGATTTTCTTCTGCTTATGTGCACATATGGCAGTAAGTAGTGCGACACAGCATTAAACTATTAAAAGAACCACTGTGGCCCATTTTGATGTTATCACCTTATGTGATTCTGTGTGTGTGTGTGTGTGTGCGTTTTGACATGATGATAGTGGACAAAGTGCTGGGAGCTTGAGCTGTCAACCTGTCACACACTGACAGATATGCTGTTTGTACACCGTCCAGGCAACACCGCATAGATACACACATGTGTATTTGTGTGTGCATGTGTGTCTGTGCGCTGTTGGTCATATGCAGGCAAGGCATTGCCAGAATACCCAAGCTCATACTTTCTACCGAAACTCCTGCATGTGTGACAGAGTCAGCGAGCACGGTGACAGATAAGACCTTTGCTATATCGTCTATTAAAAATGTTTTTAAATTTCATTTCCTCTTTACTTCACAGACAGAACATACAGAAGAATCTATCTAGCTATCTATCTATCTATCTATCCTGACCAAAGTAAACCCATTCACTAACACACATACACACACACACTAGTCCCTGATCTCATGTATGTCCAGTAGTCAGACATCACGCTGGTTTCCCTTTGGCTGAACCCTCAGAACTGAGGATTCTGGGTAGAGTGAGGATTACCAACAATCCGGCTGCATGAGAGTGTGTGTACGTCTGTGTATGTATGTGTGCTGCTTCTGTGTATGCGTGATTGTTAAGTTGTCTGTGTGTCCGCTTGCACAGTCAGCTTATTTGTTGTCAGCATTTGGTTTTGTGTATTCAAAGATCTTCTTGCAGGAGACTGTTCATGTGTCTATTTTGTACTCAGTGGTCACAGGTGTATGTGTATCGTGTTTATTTGTGTGTGTGTGTGTGTTCATGTATGATTTTCTGACTTTGTCGGCAGAACAGATGGCATCGGGTTGAGGGACCCAGTGTGAGGTGAGACATCTCCCACTGAACTCTGATACACACACATTTGCAAAGATCCATCATTAATATCATTATCATAATATTCTCAGTGCGACACAGCCTGTCTGTCACAAATATGATTACTGCTATCATTCTCACTGTTAGACTGTAATTATTTAACTACCTTTGTGTAAGGAATCATCCGTGCCATCATTTGTACCTGCCACGGCATTGTAAAAACAATTTGGTATTATCAGTCATAATTGCCTTTCTAGTATAATTAATCGCTTATACTGTTTTCAATACTGTGTTTTTATTTTAATAGGTGAAGCTATTTTACCTTTAGCTTGCCTGAAAAAATAATAAAGTGCGCAGTGCACAGAGTTTGAAATTCATTTTCTATTTTCAACTCATTCACCTTCCTAAATGCTTCAGATCATGATGGAGGACGTATAAAGGATAACTGTCTGAAGAAGCTGCTGAAAGAAGTTCTGGTGGTCGCTGACTGACCACAGGTTGCATCACTTTCCTGTAAAACACCTCCATTTACAGTCCATTCAAGTGAGGAGTTGCTTCATGCAGCAGAAGGTTCGGTATAAATAACATTTAAACATTTCTGAATCTTGCCTCTTCGTTTGAACCCAGTTCTGACACATCAAACGAACACGTGAGTCACTCGTTGACCGACAACAACAACAACCTTGTCTGCCATGCACTGCAGCTTGTTTCCATAAACGACAACTTGAGTCTTTTAATCATTTACCATTTTACTGTTGTTTGCCTTCTTCTAGGCTGACACACAAAAGCACTGACTGGTCATAAGTCACTGTTCAACTGGCCCGCTGACTAATTGTGTCATTTAAAAGACTAGCAGGCTGGATGGGTTGTTGTTGGAGTGAGCGACTGGCCACCTGCCTCAGCAGCAGACTGACTGATTAACAGGGTGACTGATTGAAGTACATTCACAGATGGTTGCATGCATAAAGGCAGGGGGCCTAAACACACCCACATACATAAATTCATACACAACAATACATATTTTATTGCACAGTGTTTAATATAAAACTGTTTGTTATGGTCATGTTTCTGTGTTTGTGTGTGTGTGTGTGCGCGCGTGTGGCCGCTTAGAGAAAAAAAAAATTGCAGTGCTGCAGTATTAACAAAGATCCTCACGATTATTTAAAAATAGCTACACATCACAGGGGCATCATTCATTAGACCGTAAAAGTCTTGTTGTGTGCGTGTCTGTGTCTGTAATGGTGTTGTTTCCCTCATTTAGCTGGCTGGAGCTCTTCTGTCTTTAAATGATCCACTCAGCTCTCGCAGTTTAAATGGTAATTAAACAGTAGTTCCGCTGTCAACATCACACTCACACTCACTCACGCACGCACACATACACACACATACAGCCCCTGCTGTTTAAATGGTAATTAAAGAGTCATTCCAGTATCAACATCTGGGCATACTTATAAAGAATGACATTAGACACTCTCACACATACACACACACACACACACACACGCACAAGCTGCTTGTGAGTTTCCAGTCACACTTGCTCTCTGTTTATCTTCCTGCACAAACGCATTATTGAACGGACACGTACTGCAGGAACTGAAGCTGGAAACTCAGATACTTTCCATATTTTGGGGTCATATACACACATGGCTGAGGATGGCTCCGTTTGTCCTTATTAGGGAGGATTACCACACTGACACGTCTTCATTAATCACACAACGAGACAGAAAGATGCACACAAACACAGAGTAGGTGTGACTCAGGTGTCTGCCAGCCCTTGGGCGCCCTATGGAAGGCTCAGCTTCCCCTTGTCTTTTTGTTACTTCTCCCTTTTCCCCTCCATCTCCCCCTCTATCCATCTCTCTCTCTTCCCCCCATGTGATCTCCTTCCCTGCTGCAAACCAATCACATCATCCTCCCAGCTGTCGCTCATCTCTCTTCCAGTCCATACTTTTCTTAAATTTCTCTGCTTTACTCATTCTTCAGTTCTACGCAAATGAATATCATGTGGTAGAAGGCTCAGACACTGGGCAGGCAGAGGGCACTTTACTGTACTTTTCCCTGGAACAAAAGTGTGGTCAGCCTCTCCTTCAATAAAATGATCCTATTTTGACTGAGATCTGCAGGTGATTTTCATTTAAGACAAAAATAAAGGCAGCGTTTAAAGCCACATCATATCTGCATGAGGCGTCACTGATAGGGTTGTTATTTGTGTGTTTCTTGTGAGACAGTTGATGTGTGACCACAAAGCATGTGTCTAATATGCAAAGTGAGTTGTAACACATTTTATGACTCCACATAATTACTTACTCCCTGTTTTCGTTTACGGCGAAAGAGCTGTTTTTACAAAGAATTGATTGTAGTAAATTTGTGGATGCCCGATGTGAATGCAAGATCAATTTGCGTGTTTGTCAGTGTGTGTGTGCGCGCGCGTGTCCATGTACATGTGTGGTTAACAGCATATACTGTATTTACAATGTGCTGCCATGCTTGTGTGTCTGTCTGTCTCCCCCTGCCTGTATATTTTTCTGCTGGGTATCCGGGGAACAATAAAGATAAAGCAGATGCCAGCAAATGCCCTGTTTAAAGATTATCAGCCTCTCTCTCCATACTGTTAACACTCACCAGGGACAGAGCAACATTTAACACAGCCCATTTACGCCACACAACACATGGCAATGTGGCTCTGAAAGACAAAGTAAAGCAAAGGGGGGTGGGGGTGGGGGGGCACTGGAGGGTAAATATATAGGGATGGAGGGGGCGAATGAGAAGATAACAAGTACACAAAATAACAGATAAGTGAACAATGACCTAGCAAAGTGTTTGGTTTTTTTAAAACCACATTTTTTACATTAACTCGCTTTGAGAAATATTGTGAAGAACTTCTACAGCCAGTCGACCTGTGCTTAATGTAAAACACATATCTAAACCTTCCTACAGTACTTTCTTGGCTGCTTTGTTCTTCCTTTGCCACTGTTTTACCATCACATGAACATAAGCCTTATGGAGCAAGTTGGAAAAAATAAAGCGACAGCAGCAAATTTAACCCCACACCTCTCAAATTTTGTTGTGGATTATCTCTCATGGCTAATCCTCCATGTGACTACTAATCTCTACATTTCACGTGAGAATGAATATCACAGGATAGTGTTAACATCACAGTAACCTTTAGTCCCCCCAGACCAGCTCGCATGTACAGTATCCACTCATGCACTCATTCACAGGCACGTTTTATTTCTTTCAGCTCAACCCATCATGTTCACAAAAGATCAAAGTGTGTCTTTCTCTTCTGCTCTTTCTGTCTCTTTCTGTCTATGCCAGCTCCCTCAGAGAGCATA
This sequence comes from Echeneis naucrates, assembly GCF_900963305.1. Classification (NCBI taxonomy): domain Eukaryota; kingdom Metazoa; phylum Chordata; class Actinopteri; order Carangiformes; family Echeneidae; genus Echeneis; species Echeneis naucrates. The sequence continues at coordinate 21,702,248 of NC_042513.1, read as the reverse complement.
ATTACCAGCACAGAACGATAACACCATTAATAACTGCACACACAGTCAGAATGAGACAATTCCCAGCGCAAGACTCATTTCATGCTTTGACAATTCCTCCAGGAATCATGGCACACAAAGAAGCAAAGACCACTTCAGGATTTGTTATATTCCTACTACTGTCTGAAAGAGTTCAGGACTCTTCTGTTCTGCTTTCTTCTTCTCTTTTAATTTCCTTTCTTCTCATCCTATCGCTGCCCTGACCTCCCTTTGTTCCAGCCAACTTTCCATCCATCTGTCCATCCAACCATTTATTTTCTTCCTCTTCTATTACATACATTATTTGTCCTCATTTCCTTGGACCCGCCTGTCACCCATTCCTCTGTCTGTGTACTACTTTACAGGCCATAAATCTCTAAAACTCTTATCTTAGCACAGTCCACTCACTTCTCCTCTCCCTCCATCTATGCGTACGTGTGTCTGTCAACTGCTTGTCCTGCTGTCCTTCCATCCTTTTCTTTCTGCCTGAGTCTTTAATTTTTTTTTATTTTGCCCTTCCATTGATCCATCCATCCATTCATCTGTCCATCTTCTAGTTTACAAGTCATAAATCCATAGAGCTGTTTTACCAGAGTGGCGTCCTCTCTGTCCCTTCACAGGCCACACCGTGTGTGAGTATGCATCCATGAGTTTGTGTGCTTTGGTTTATGCATTGTGTTTGTCTGCCCATATTTATTGCATGTCTCCCACTGGGGGTCCATGCTGTTGGGGGTATTCCACCCCCCCAACATGACTTTATTTTTGGAATATTTCTATAAATCATTTTGTCATTTACACATGCAGCGGCATTCTGGACACCACCAAGTTTGACTGAGGGGGCGTTTTATAAATAAACGTATATGGAGTGGACCGTACTTACACACGAACACACACACGCACACACACAGTGTAAACACATACCCACCTAAATGTGCAACCACATAAACGCACCACACAGTTTTCCTCTATACTTTGACATGGCCATAATTCACTATGCTACCAGGTACTGTGAAATATGACAGCCCCCCCAGTGAGTGCATGGGTGGAGGTGTGTGTGTGTGTGTGCGCACGCATGCATGTGTGTGCATGTGCGTGTGTACGTGTGTGTTTACGGTATGTGATGACAAGAGTCCACCCCAATGTCCTTGTCCGTCTCTCAGTAAACTTTTCATTGGGTCAGACATTAGCATAGGTGGCTAACTATAACCCATATGATGGATGGAGCCACAACTCTATCTGTGATGTGACCCATGCACAGAGCTTCAATGGATAGAAAGGGCACTTCCTGGTGGATCATGCTAATGCCGCTGGTGCAGCTGGGATGGCCGCTGCAGAATTTCAATAATGTTGTCATTGAATCTCGCTGTGAATAATGTACAAGAAGTTAATCTCAAAAAAGGTAAGTGAGTGTAACAAGTAAAACTGATAATAACTAGTAAAAATATGACTCACGTTTCTTGATAGCATACTCATCTTGGAAGATTTCTTGTATTTAAAGGCGTAGTCTATGTCCTATGTCTGCAGTGCTGCACACAACCCCTCTAATATTATTCATCTGTTAAAAGTTATTCCTTTGCAAAAAGATCGCACTAACACGACGCTTAGCACATGAATGAACGTGTATTAATTCCTTTCTATCTATAACACTGAAGCAAAGTCTTCCAAACATGGCTCACGGCTACGATTGACCCATTTGAGACTAAACTGAAGCTCACTCATATTTATTTGCCAAACAAAAAGATTCTTAACCTTACAAAACAACACAAACATTATTTTATACAAGTTAAAGTGGGCCTAACGTTCAGTCGTTATGAGTGTGTGTTTGCATAAAAACTAAATCTTAATGTATTCATAACGGCAGCTTTATATTTACCATGTGTGCCTTCTTCCAAAAAGTGTGCCTAGCACACTTAATTTGGGGACATTGACTGTGTTGTCCATGTGTGTTCAGACTTAAGGCAGGTTAGAGAGATTCTGAGCAGCTGATATCAGAGCTGGGCTTTCAGAGGAAGCCCAGAGAGCGACTACATTTTTTTCTAATTACTCAAGAAGGTTTGCAGGCGAGTGAGAGAGAGCGAGAGAGAGAGAGAGAGAGGGACTGAAAGGAAGCGTAAGAGAGAACCTGCAGTACATTTCTGCTAATTAAGGTTTCATCCTTCCAGGTACAGAGGATAATCATGTTTTCGACAATCACCAAAAAACCCACACACACATTGACATGAATACGTGGTCGCGTCTAATGCCATATAATGGCCAAAGTAATATTCAGGACTTTGATTTAAACTGGTAAACATGTTTTCAATATTGCTGCTACCTTAATAACATTGGGGTATTTTGGAGTTATAATTGAGAGAGTTATCAGAAAATTGGGTTATAACCATTTTCAAAGCCTTGAAACCATTAAGACACTTCACCTTCTCTACATGTCTCACTTTTCAGACTCCCATTGTTGCATCTCTCCAAACATTCAGTCATCCCTGCTACCACCTGCTGACTCTATCCCCTTCAGTATGGTCACGGCCAATCACGGTCAGCCGTGTTGTTAAGGGATTAGTGACAGCCCAATCGGACGGCCTCCTTCAGCTTCTATCGCCTGGACTCACCAGGGAACACATAAGACACGCAAACCCACATCAGTAGAAAAACCACATAACACCAGCAGTCCAAAACATTCTCGATGGGAGTGTGAGACATGCTGAGGGCTTAGCTCTATGGCATGATGAAGGCCTGGTGGGTACATGTACGTTTGTGCTGTCTGCATGTGCATTTGTCTACATCTGTTGTACCTTTTCAGAATCAGTGAAAATAAAAAATAAAAATGTGTTTTCACAGTTGTGTCATTTATATGTCATATACACTGTTTATACCGATGATGAGGAGATTAAGAAACGGATGACGACTGATAGAAATAAAACTGCTGTGTGTGAACATGTGTCTTTCAGAGACATCCGGATGTATCTACGGTGTATATGCATGTTAAATAGTATACTAACACAACGCAACAATTCAACTCCACCACTGTCATATACGATCAAGAAAGCTACAGTGTGAAAACATGAGACAAAGAAAAATGTGTGTACAGCTATACACACCGGCAGTATCTAAATATATACACACATTTATATAAATGGTACTACCACACAAAAGGTCAAATATATAACAGATACCTCTTAATTATCTTGTGCAGAAAACATGTACATGCAGCACATGGACTTGGAAAATAAAACATAGACGCATGAACACAATAACATGATGACAGAGTACATAATTATCCAGTTATCAGTGAGACAGTGCTTCTGTCCTTCTCTGGACCACTGGAGTGTGTCATTACGTTTCTTCACAACCCCATCCGTCACATACAGTAAGCTCTTCCTCACACACAGTACAGACAGACACACACACACACACACACACACCTCATATGAGGAGAAGATCATAGCTCATTACTGTTAAAAAGCCCAAAATGACCCTGGGCACAAAAGATTATGGTAAGTTCAAGGATCTTATCTCTTTATGACACTGGTAATGCTGTAATTGTTCTGAGACCAGGAGGCTTCAGTGGCATCTTCATTCAGAGTATGTCCTATCTGATAGAAATGTTTCGTGGCAAAATGGCTGCCAGTGAACGTAGCACAGAGTAAATTTCCATCAGTGTCAGTAAGAGCAGCTTATTACTGCTAAGATGTCAACCAGCAGCCTGACTGATCTGCGACAGTTCTGTCTAGATACTTCACACCACATGAAACAGTGAAAAGGACGCTCATTTTTGTAAAACGCAAACATGCAGTTCCATTCAGCAACCAAGTGCCTACATTTGCAAAGAAGTAGTCACTCGAATACAGACTGTCTTATTATCAAGTTCTTCTTCAAAAACAGTAGAATAAAATATGTCTTTTATACACCACAGGAAAAAAAAAAAAAAGATTTTCAGTTAAAGAAAATATAAACACAGATTCACAGTTACAAATGCAATGTGGCTCACTTTGCCAGATGTGGCGTTTACAAAACAAATCCCAGAAAATATACCTGTCCAGAAAACACTACACATTTGTCATGGACGTAGGTTGGTGTGATTGGCTGCCAACATCTGTCATGTGTTACAATGCATGAGATTTGACGTCAGACACACTGATTATGATTACAGGGAGCGTATATCAGAATGAATGAGTGAGTGAGTGAGTAAGTGACACAATTAATATATCAATTGCATTCAGTCATGATTTGCCACTGAAACCCTGCACCGGTCTTGTGGTTGAGTCCTGCCAGTCTGGTCTATTCTGGGACTGTGAACCTGAATCAGCCTCCTCTTTCTCTCCCTTCATCTCTCATTTCCTTTTCTTTCTCTCCGTCCCAGTTTGTCTTTTTTGTGTCTCTCGATCACTCTCTCCCTGGCTGTCTGTCCTCTGTCTCTGATTCTATGTCTGGCTCTCCCTGTCAGGAGAAGAGGTGAGTATCTATTGTCTTCTAATTTGGGTGTATGTGTGTGTATGTGCACACGCGCGTCTGTGGTCCATCCGGTAGTTTGGTGTAGATTTCAGCCTTCAGTGACCCAGTGCGACTATGAGAGTCTTAAGTTGCTTTGATGGACAGAAAGACACAGAGACAACGCAGAAGAGAGAATGGAAAAACTGTCAAATAAAGAAAAAGAAGAGAGAGCGCCTCACCCACACTAATTAATAATTTCCAGATCAATTATCAATATTTAAATTTAGATTTCTAAGTCACCTTTAGCAACTAAAATGTAATGACCCAACATTGTCAATATGATCTATTTTAAGTGTGATGCAATAGAAAAATGTCATACTCCAGAAGATTATGTGATAGAATATGTGTTAAATGCATGGAATTCACTATAAAATAGGTCCAATGATGCCATAATTAAGACGAGGTGCCTTAAAGGCAAGCAATCCAAGTCATATCTTTAAATTCAGCATCCGTAATGCAAACTTCCAGAAAGTAAAAAATATATCTGCTCCTCAAGACAACCATGTCCTGCAGCACTGTGTAACATACTGTACAGTGTTTACATTAGTGTGTGTGTGTGTGTGTGTGTACGTCCCAACAAACAGAAGAATGACTACCTGCACCCCCAACGGCAGTTAGAGTCAGTAAAATCTAATGACATCAGACAGACTTTAAGTACTCTAGCATTCCCTTTACATGCATATACACACACTTTAACATTAATAATTAACCTTAGTCCCCATCTCTCCTGCTCTCCACTCATTTTTCCTAATTTTTGTTTTTCCTCAATCTGTTATCACTGCTATTCGATAAACCTGGTGCACCCACACACACACAGACAGTACGTCTGACACCCCCTTTGGCAAGACACAGATTCCCTGCTCTGCTCTTTTCGCTCTTCTCCTCCCTGTTGCCATGTTTGTTGGCTGTCTGTCACATACTGACAGGCAGAGGTGCATCTTTATATACTATTGTGTATCCCTGGTGCACCTCAATCAGCAGTTCTGCGTGGCCGCTTGTTTCTGTCGCGTCTCATACGCCAGGACAGTTTTACTTTAAATGATGTGAGACAGATTTAAAAATGACGTAGTGTACGATTTGCTCATGACAAAGCATTTTTTTGATTTGGATTAAGAAGGATTTTATCTCGTCACTTAATGCTGATTTTATTTAAATGTTCATCAAAATAACATTGCAGGGTAATCTACATGTAATGTAATCTTTTATTGCATATAACACGGGTATGTTTGTGTGTTATGGCTGCTGGTTTGCTGTATTTATTTGTACACTTTGCGATATGGTGACTTTCACAACTCTAACCTTTGTGCGTGATTCATCTCATTCAAAAATAGGGAGCAGACTGAACAAACCACGTCAGGCCAGTAGCTAGAGCAAATCTCAGGGCCAGTTTTTTTGCTGCCCACCTTTCCATTGCTGAAAGTCTGCGTTCTTCACTCTTCCCCTCATGCTGTTAATATTTTGTGCCTCCTAGTTTGGACTGTAGTTTTGAAGCATGCAGATGTTGTAGATGTTGTAGCACAACATCTTAAAGGGAATACACACACACTGCTAACTACCCAGTTAACTCACCTCTGTCTCTCTTGCTCACTGTGTAGACAACCTACTTAGTGGGATGTTTCTGAAGAGAGCTGCTCTACTTCTATAACAATATTGTCTCAAATTCACAACAGCACAGACTGAGTCAAGGAGAGCTAGACGAGCACACTCTTGTTATAGCTAGTCAACTGTCAAAAATTCCTCAGAAAAATGTTACTTTCCTGAGCGGCTTGACAAGCTCCGGCTTTCATCAATAGGACGCGGTCACATCCGTGTATATGACAGAAATGATACAACAGCTGTAAGTCCAGCTAACATTAGGGGACAATACCCTGCTGCCATAGAAGGAGGGCAGTAAATTACATGAGAAATGCAAACGGGCAACAGAACCATTGTGAGGTGAAAAATCCCTTTCAAGTCAGCATTGCTCAAATCAGTGTTTTTTTTTTCCCGCTCTGACTAAACAAGTTGTGCTTACCTTGCTTGCTGTGACAGCGCAGAGACATGTAGTACGATTACAGCACAGCTTTGGTAGGCTACAACAACTAAGATGGCCTTTCAGCATTACACATGTTCTTCGCTGGTCTCCACGGATGAAGTGAATATGGATTTACATGCAAATGCCTGCTCTGATATCACTGTAAGCTATTACACTGCCAACGCTGAAATATATGTCACACAATTCTGTTATCTGCTTCAGTTTTAGTGTTTCATGTAGACTTCACCAAAATGCAATGAATATAACTGGCAGTCGTTAAGATTCAGGAGGGTCGAAGGTGCAGACAAAAACAGGAAATGATCTGAATGGAACATGATGCTGATTAAAAAGTCATCATTGTCTGCTTTTATGTGATGCGACAGCAGCCTTACAAACGTATACAGGCCCAGGACCTGTAGGGGCCACAGAGGCAGAGCCAGCCAGCGGCATCATCCCATGACGGAGCCCTCCTCACTGGGTTGACTGACTGCCTGGTCTGGCCCCGAGACCTACCAGCCTTCACCTCTCTCCTGCTCTCACATACGGCTTAGAGGCGCGCGCGCACACACACACACACACACACACACGAGGATGGGAGCCTAGTGGTGACCTGGCAGTGGTATCGGGGTGAGAACAGACAGACTCTACCCAGACTGAACTGACCTCTAATTAGTGCTCTTGGCAAAGTGGCCCTTTCCAAACACACTCACACACAGAACTACACACATGAACACACACACGCTTGAGGGTGTAATTTTGTGCTTGTTTGTGATGTGGACACAAATTGGCCATGTCAACAGCCTGTACATCCAGGACTGTTTTCTTAAAAAATATTGCAATGGATAAAAATAAAAAAAAAAAGTCAATGTTAATTGAAGAAATAATAAACTGAAAAACATTTTCCTGCTCTTTCTAATTTGCTCACTCTTCTCTTTTCTCTGATTGATTGATAGTTGTTTAGTATCACTGACCCTCTTCTCCCTCCTTTCAGTTTAAGACTGAATTCATTTGATTTGACCCGCAGCATCACTGCTCCAGCCTCCTCGTACCTCAGCTCTCTCCCTTTCTCCCTCAATTTTCTTGTTGTTTTAGAGACACTATCTAATCTCTCCCAGGGACAGGGCCTGTCTACGCTGCTGAGGTCCTGACCATGTTGTATATTCATTGAAAAAACACATCTTAAAAAAAGAAGCAGTGTTTAGGGTGAAAACTTCAGATTGTTTATTGATTTTTATTTGTGCTGTTGAATAAGTCTGTCTGACCATGATGTCCCAGCGGGGCTTCTCTTGGGGCATTACATTAGGCACACACAGGCAGACACCGATACGCAAGAACATGTGCTAAGACAGCCACAAGAGGAAGCAGATATCGTAAGCAGACACACACACAGTTTGGATCTGACAGATTTTTCAGCTGCAAAATGCATCCTTGTCCGTGAATACAAATGTAATCAATTTTACATAAATAAACCAAAAACAAAAACTGTGAACAACATCAAGATGTTTGAAAGCAGTCTGGGGGAATCGTACTACCCAAATGACTATGGATGTCATTTGCATCTGTCTCTCATGATAAAAAAAAAATAAAAAAGTGCTGTCCTCAAGTTCATAGATGTCAGCTTGCTTTCACTCCTGCACAAAAATTATTGACCTGACCTGTGCTATAAAGTACTTTAAGTGGTCAGCAGGACCAGAAAAACCTAAAAAAAAAAAAAAAAAATGCAGTCTATTCAGTGAATCTCTCTATCGAGGCCAGAAGATCAAACTGTCTCGTGCTGTTTAGCTTTGAAGTGTTTGTGAGTGCAGCAATACTCAAAAACTATCTCTAGGCAATAAGATGTTTTAACTGAGTCAGAGAAAAGAAAAAGAAATCTCTCCGTCCAACTTACGGTGTTGAAAAGACAACCCTATTTTTTATTTATGAAAAGTAATGTGATATGTTTAATGTAAATGTTTCTAATCTTTAAACTCACATTTCGACCATGCCTTAACAGCAGCTGTCCCATATCCAGCACCAGAAACAAAAAGAAAACAAAATGACAGAGTGTAATTAGAAAATCCAATAAAAACGCTCGGAGGAGGGAATGATAGAATGTGAACATTTGGATTTCCTTCAAGTCATTCATCTGCATCTCATAACAGACTGAGTGCGCTGGCCGGCTAATGACGACGGCAGATGCTTAATGCCCTCTTCACAATACTGACGCCATAAAACACAAGGCAAACAGGCGTCACCCTAAAGCGCTGTCTGTCAAGCCATCACCTTAACTACACTGGCAACAGCACAACGAGTGGAGGGCGGGAGAGAACAGCAATGAATGTGTGTGAAAGTGAGAGAGAGAGAGCTAGAGCAAGAGAGCGAGTGAACAACAGGGATGGATAAAGAGAGAAAGATAAATTGACACTAAGAGAATGAGAAAGACAATGAAAGTGTGCACACGTGAGATCGACAGAGTGAGAGAGCTGGCAGATGAATGAGCAGCCTCTTAGGTAAATGGCAGGGAGTACTGCACTGTCTGTCATTCTGATTAAAGGTAAAGGAGATTAAAGGGAGAGATCAAGGTTTTTCCACGGTGTTGATCTCTGTGGATTTTATGAATGTACACCATCTTAATCTGAGCAGAGCTACAGAGCATTTTGACAGTGAATGTGGATTTAAATCTCCCTTTAGCACTGACACGGTCTCATCTACCTGCAATAATAAACACAACTGATTTCACAAATACCTTAACAACCGAGCCCAGCGTCAACTTCTCTTTTTGTTTAGCACAATTTCACTGACATAATGTGAATAGCAGTAGACTTTAACAGTTAGGGTTCGTTTGTTTGGGTTTTTTTTTTTTTTTACTTTGTGCTCAGAAACAGCAGCTCAGCATCTGTGAAGTTACTTCTATTATTTTATTTTATTTATTTTTATTGTTGTATTTCGTCTGTGTGTGTGTGTCCATGTTGCCATACCTCATTATTTGGGCCACAGAACTTGAGACCTTCTTGTAGCAGATGATGTCCTCCACAAACTACAGCAAAATCAGGAAGCTCTGCAGACTGGCATTCATTTAGGTGCCCAATATTGAGAAATCTGGCAAAAAAGGACAGAGACGCATCTACACCATGACTTTATCTGTGGCTGTGTGATACAAAGTTGACCATGACTTGTGTGTGTGTGTGCGCGCGTGTGTGTGTAACCAAGGAGTCAATTGCGCAATCCTTACCTCTTCAGTCTCAGCTGACTGTCGAGGCTGGATCAACCGTGGCAGCAAGATAACGGAGAAACTACAGCATTTGCCAGAAAATAAAAATCTGAAATGTTTCGCACAAACTCTTTCCACCGAATAATCGCTGTCCATGCTCACTGAAACTGGGCTGGGACTAGTCACCACTTGTCTTTTACATGTTTCTGTGACACCCTAATTCACAATTTCCACATCTGTTTGATTACTATGATTTACCTTTTGTTTTTGTCACATTGCCTGACTTTGTTTGACTTTGTTTCAGTCCCAATGAGTTCCAGGTAACACCAAAGCAGAGGAGCAGATTAAAGATAACAGTCACTTTCATGATGTTGCATAATTAAACATTGTTTAGTTTGTTTGTTCATACTTGCCATTTTTTTAACTTTGTTTTGAACCACACTTGAACACACAGGACTTTTGTAGGGAGGTGACCCAGCATTTCCTGGTTGTGTGACATCATTGGGCTAAACCAAGCAGCGGGGGTTTCTTTCCAATAAGAGAATGTCTTTTTTTGGAGTAATGTGTTTGGGTAATTCACCTTGGGAAAAGCTGATCAGAAATGAAAATGTGCTTCGACAGGAGCCAAACTGTCGACTTCTTGGTGTTAATATTGCAGATTGTGTTTTGGTTCTGACTGAAATAGCCAAGTTTTGAATTAAACTGATTATATAAGCAGTTAATTTTTTTGCCCCAATGAGGAGAAATGAGACTGTGCTGAGTTTTTTTGTTTGTCTGTTTTTGGCTGCTGTTTGAACTATTGTTGTAGCTTGAAACTAAGTTTAGTTCACTTACACATAAAAAACGTTATTTACTTGGAGAAGCCTAGGAGAGTTTTTGCACTTAGAAATTCTGAGTAAATTTTACAAGGGTGATCATCAAGTACACTTTACTTGCGGATATAAGATTCTTTTACTAGAATTTTCTTTCTTCTCTTTCTTTTTAAGTTTTACTTAGACTGACTGCATCAAACTGAAAAATCTCAGCTAATACCTACACTGTGAGGGAGTGGCTCTCTCCATTCAGGGATATTGCACAGCTTTCCACAGCAGAATTTATTTAAAGTTATTTGCTGGTCGAATTTACTGGAGAAAGTCAGTGCACTATTGTGTTGTGATTGGGTAAGGATGATCTCTTTATACTGTTTTGTTTTGTTTTTTTTTTATCTTTTTTCTCTCTTATTGTTCGTATTGTTTGTTGTTGTGGTTGTTTCCCTTCTTTTACCTATATGTGTGTATGTATATATATTTATATGCATATTATACCTTTTGATGCACCTTGCCTATGGCCAGAGGGCGGAAATAGATGTTGGGAAGGGGAATAGGAGATTGGGAAGAGAGAAGCATCTCCGCTTTGTTCTGTACTTGCTGTAGTGATCCCATTCTCTGTGTTTTGATTTTATCGCCACCATAAACTCAATAAAAGGTTGATCACAAAAAAAAAAAAAACTCAGCTAAAACCAGTGGCTTTTCAAAGTAATTGATAAATACTTTTTCAAACTTTTATTTATGAACTATATTTAAGTCACATTTACACAACATTTCACATGATTTTACTACAGTTTGTTTCTATATTTTGACTATATTATGACTTTTAAAAAAGGAGGCAACTTTTTAATTGAACAACACCTTTATTTTTCTAAAGTGACAAAACAGCTGATCACAGATATGTTTATATCACGAGAATAGATTTACCACCAGCCTATACATTACATGTTATGCGGCACCACGCAGAAGTTCACAATTCAAAATTTATTCTGCTTCATTTTAATTTGGTATGAATGTATGTATGTTCTGTGATGAAGGTAAACCTCTTACACCTCTTACAACTTATGAAGTGCAAAGCACGACCTGAATAGCCAGAAGGCTTTGCTTGTGATACAGCTTGCTGTAGTTGCTGCTTGAGAGGGCATTGTGTCAACTGTAGAAAGTTCCTGCTTTGGGCTTAAGGACAAAAACACAAAGACAAAATAATACATTAAAACTACAGAATCGTGTAACCAAAATAAACGGTACCATACCAAATGTGTTTTTGATAATATGCTGTCAAAATATTTTAAAATATTGCTCTGATCTAAAACAATTACACAAATTTCATACAGAATCAGAATCAGAACTTTCCACATATGTTAAATTAGGAAAATCCTGTGGTTTTCTTCCTCTCCTCAAAAAAGTGGAAGAGGATTGCTGGTCTAGATTCACGTCATTGTGTCATATGTATCAAGAATAATGCTGAATCACTGTTCCCTGCTTTAGCCCAGTCCATTACTCGTTGCCAATTAACCTAGTCACATTCAGTTGAACCCCCCCCTTCTCATTGGTTGGGCAAAGGTGCTAACCACAATGCCACAATGTAACCCACTGGGAATCGAACCTGCAAACTTCTTATTGGGCGGGGGGCACCACTGGTATATAAGCCTTCCATGTTTTTCATGTGACCAGTTTCAAACTGGTAGATCAACAACCTCCATCTGTTTTTTTCAATTAAATCGTTGTGTTCATTCAATAATTATTCCGTCAGTTTGGCACTGCTGCCACCAACGGCCTGGCATTGAGTGGCATGGAGTGACAAAAACATAATAAAACAGTGGAACCCTTCAGGATGATCTATCCGCTCCTGCCTCCATCACACCTGACCGCTGCCGTTGTCATCTTGGCGTTTGGCGGACAACTACGCGCATGTGCGGATTCAAATCACGCAACTAGTAAAACTTGCGTGGCAACTGTGAAACTGTTGGATATTTAAGGGTTAATCAAACCGGTTTAATTCACGACTGCCCAGCCCCATGCTCATTTTCCAAGAATACAGGAACAAAAGGATTCGCCAACTTTTGGTGAAAGTTTTGCATTCAAACTCCAAAGTTTTGTTGTTTTTGTTGTTTTTTAAAGAAAGAGCTTACCATTGTCATGACAAGGAATAAACCACGCCACTTACAGTAGTCGCAGTACTTTACTCTTTACTTTTACTCTTAAATATTTTGTCTTTTCTTCTCCATTTCTTTCTCCTCTGCGGCATCCCATTCCTCAAAATTCCTGTACTCTCCAAATGAGCTAAAAGAAATGTTGAAATCACCCATTTCTGTTGGTTTTTTCCTCGGAAGTTGACAGTTTGACAGCTGGACTCGTTATTATGAATTTAGAGCAGTTAGCCTCCAAAGTTCAGCCGAAGTACGTGTGCATTAAATGGTCCAATCAGAGAAGAGTATTCACACTGAAATATACAGGAAAACTTTCTCTTCCCACACAGTTTGTTTATTACACGAATAACATGTATAGTTTTACTTGAATAATTCCAGTTCTCACTGATACTTGCAATCAGAAAGTTAACCTAATAAATATTACTGCATGATGTTGGGTTCTCAGGAATCGTACTGATCTTAACATGAAGCAAGGCAGGAATGGTACCCACTAAGTTAAAAAAAAAAATAATAAAAAATTAAGAAAAAGTAGAGCTAATTGAGTTTCCTTCATCTGACAGTGAAAGATGGCACGCATGATCATCAGTTTAGACTGAATATTTTACCATGTGTGTTTATTTGAATGTTTACATATCTGTGAGACAGACACAAAGTTGGGCTTGTGTAGCTGTGCATGATTACATGTTTATGTGGTTGCCCTGTTTGTTTGCAAGTGCTGTTGCTGTTGTTGTTGTTGTTGTTGTGCAGCTCTGTCAGTGTGTGTGTGTGTGTGTGTGTCGTGTCACACATCTGTTGCTGTGTGCAGTAATTTGCGTTCGCAGCTTGGCGCCCTCGTAATTATTCAGACACTACCTTTTGCTCCGACATTAAAAGACTTCATCTGGTGGACATGAAACAGCAGAGCACCCGATAAGGCTTCAAACGCTGCCTGTCGTCCAAAGAGAAACGCGAAAGGTGACGAGATGCATGGTGGGATAGATGGGATTGTTTTTCTCTGGAGGTTTGCTTTCACATTGGTGTTATATCTCCTTTGCTCAAACCACAGCAGAAAATGTGTGATCACTGGACTCTAGAAAGGAGGAAAATTTAATTAATATTCTCACCCAGCTTTTGGAATAACTCACATGTATGATCCACTGTGCTTTTCTATTTAGATGCTTTATAGGATATGCTGCCCAAGATAGAATGAGGAATATCTGCTTGTCAAAACTCTAAAGTGTCACGTTGCACCACAGAAACTGATCAAATTTAATTCCCAAACACAAGACTGCATACTTTATTTGCATGCAATCATGTGTTAGCGTCATATGAGTGAGTCACATGTGGACAACAGTCTGCGGCTCGCTTATTAAGATGAGCATGGATTCAGACAACCACGCTGAAATTATTTTGGCTTTCTGTAAATCAGCAATGAGTGTGCTGTGGTGTCTGCTACACTTCTGTATTCCTCTGCCTTTCCCGCCAGCCTGCTCTGTGAGCTGATGTAGTACCAGCTCTTGAAATTGGCTGCTCGGCTGTGTGAGGTTTATTGCAGAAATAGGTTATATAATGTGAAAAAGAAGACTGAGTGTGAACATAGTTGTTTTTTTTTTCCAGCAGTCAGAGAATATTAGGTAGATAACTTGCTGTTGTGAGGCCTTTTGAAAAACTTTGAGCAGTTACTCTTCCTCGTCACTGCTGTTCAGGAAACAGCGCCAACATACAATGGCCTTTTCTCAAATGTTTGCTGCCCATTAAAATGATACGTTTATTCATATAGCACATTATTTATATATGCATATGTTTATGTACATCCATCCATCCCACCATACTAAAGGAAATGATTGCATTTGTTATTCAATAAAGATGGTGCCTCTCACCTGACTGTAAAGGATATGATACGAATATGATTCCATCTGATTTGACTTGATAATTACACAAATTAATTTTTCCGCATATGTATTTGTGTGGAGTCAAACTTTTGAAACTACGAGGAGACACATAGATTACAAAATGGTTTTTGGGTGGAACAAACTTAAATCTTTGAAGTAATTTCCTGGCATCAGCTTCTGATACTCCTCTTCACTAGATGGCACCAGCGCCAGGAAGGAGCGACTTAGACCCGCATCCCTCAAACTTCAGCCGTGTTGCAGAAACATACGGGGGGGAAGGCAAGCAGCAAGATCTTCCTGCAACAATTACTTTCAAAGGCAGATCAACAGCTGCTTTCCTCCAGCTGACAAAGTTGCATCGTCGTTTTTGCGCTCGGCTGTCTGCAGCCGGGCCTCCCTGAGTGAACTCTGAATGGACTCCTCCGTTTGGAGAGCGCAAAACTTAAAGACAGCAGTCAGCTGTTAATGCAGCCAGAGATCAGAAATCAGTCCAGAAAAGGAAAGATAAGGAAAATGGACGGTGCTGCAAATGAACACTACACTGGACTGGACATGATCGTCTTGTTTGACCTGTGGACTAAAGAAGGACAGACCTAATAGGTAAGTATCTTCACGGATTGTTCATAAAATATGAATATAAAGCATTCATGTCCTGTGCAAATTTAAGTGAATATTTGAATATATTTGGAGGCTAACAGGTAAAATGCATGTGATGTGTGAAATTCAGGGCCTGTTGTGTGTTTCCTGTGTTGACAGTCTGTGTCTGGTCTTCATTTCTGCTTTTCTGGGTCAACATGGATCCATAATTAGTATCAAATCGGTATTAGGATTATCAAATGTTATGTAGAAATACCTCATCCGGCTGGTAAACTTCTGCTGAGCAAACTGGAATGATTTACAGCAAAAAAAAAAAAAAAAAAAAAAAAAAAGCTTTGTCGACAGGATATTTGAGCCATCATCCACCAATAATAAGCCAAAAAGTGAATGTGCCTTTATATGTAAGACCTGTGTGCTAATGAACATGCATGGAGCATTTTGAGGTTGATTTATGTTTTCTTCCTCTTGACTCGTGGATCCTGGTGTCAGATGTTTTTTATTCAGACACTCTGACTATATTTCATAACATATTCATTAGACTTTTGAAAGAGAACTGAAAACATGGCTTGAATGTGATTCTGAGGTTTGGCTCTGAAATACTGACTTGAATCCAGATCAATTTGTTACCTTCCACACAGGGCTTTAAGTTACAGCATTTTGAGAGGCTGGACGACTTCTATTTTTTTTTTTGCCTTCCAAAAATCTGCTGATAAGAGGAAATGCTATCTTTTTAATATTGTAAAATGAAATATTTGATCTGTATAAAAGCCTCCCAGTGACACTGAGTAATACAGACACTGCACACAGAATTAGATGAACTCTCTAATACCAAAATGATTGCCAAAAACATTCTAACACTGTCTGCTTTCTGATATGTGTTGGCACAAAGAGGATACACTGGTAGGAGCCCCCCACAAAAAAAGGAACCATAGATGAGCTGGAAATTTATCTAAAAATCCACACACGTTTTTTCTCTAGGGACCGCCTTCTGTGTTTCTTCTTTTTTTTCTCGTTATCATCACCAAAACAAGTAAGTTTGTTCGCACATTCATATTCATCATTTTCCTGTGTATGAATATTAATTCTGCCTTAAAAAAAAGTGTGTGTGTGTGTGGGGGGGGGGCAAGAAAATAAATGAGGAAAAAGAAAATATGACAGAGTATATGCAATGTCAAATTCATGTCAGTTTCAAAGCCCCTGTGTCTCAATTCCTGTTGTACCAACATGCTAATCAGCCTCTCGCTGTAGCCTGTTCTGGCTAAGTGTCGACAAATTGTCTCAACTCCAGAATAATGTATGCACGGCCCTTTACTGCTACATACAGGCGAGCCAGTCAAGTCAACTGCTTCTGTTTCAACAAGCAGCTCAATGCCAGCATTTAAATATGGACATGAGTGCCGTGCACATTATTATGCACACTTGACTTACTGTTTCCCTTTCTCTCATTTCTTTTTATTTTGCTCCTTGTTTTTCTCCATTTATTCTCAGCTTCAGCTCGTTTCTCTGCTCAGTTTAGCTCTTTGTTATACTCCCACTGGTCTTCTCATCTCCCCCAATTTGGCTTTCCATCTTAGCACCTTGCGTAGTTGACTGATGTCACAAGCTTATTATTAATTTTTTTTTTTTTTTTTTGGTTTCATTCTAAGTCATGTCTAATATTTTTCTAATTTCCTGAACAGCAGTGAAAGCAGCTTAATTACACCACAACTGTCATCATTTGTTGAATTTAGTTTAACCCTTTTGGAACAAACATGGTAAAAGAGCTTGGTTGGGAAATTTCATCCATTCATCTAAACGTAACATTTGAGAGGAACAAAAGCACAACTGGTTTACAAAATTTGGTTCCCATGGAAAAAAAACACCCCATTTGGAGCCTATAGTGAAGACTTTGTTGCAAATTCTAAGTGAAAAATTGAAAAGTCAATCCAAGTTGTCAAATGACCTCAACTATTTCAGACTTTAATTCCTATTGTCATGTTTGTATGCAATTTGAATATAAACCATTTCCAGTGGAACTTTTAAAGAAGTCTTTTGCTATAAAAAAAAATGTCTGCCGCACTGTTTTTTTTAACATCACAGTGACAAAACAACTTCAAATGTCAGGACTCCAGCTCGCAGCAAAAAGAAAATGCTGACTTAACTGCATTAAGGCTCAGAAAAAACATGAACACTTTCAGAGGATGGAATTTCCTTTTAATTACAGCTCCTCCCTGGCTTGTCTTTCCCTCCTGCCCAAAAGTCACACTATATAGTCAGATAATGCATGCAACTTGATGATAAATCAGTAAATTGCAAAGGGGAATATGATAACTTTCTTTCCCTCTCTCATGTACCTAGCTGGCAGCATATAGGTGAATATTTTTCCCATCTATGCAGAGCAGACAGTGGTCAGCAGGAATAAGCATGAAATTTACGACCGTATCAATTATGCATTCATATTCCTGTGATAGTGTGTCACTTTGTATTTACTGCACACCGTTTGCATCCATGAAGTAGAAGACATGGAAGCCAGCCGCAGGAATTACCAGATGAAGTTACAGTAAGATCAAATGTGCATCTGTTTGTGTTTAATCTAACTTTTTGGCGTGTGAAGGAACAACAAACTGTCATGAATCTTCTTAAACTCAGGTGACCCAAAGACCAATTTATTTTCAGCCTAGACCCTGACTTATTCAAACCGTGTGTGTGTGTGTGTGTGTGTGTGTGTGTGTGTGTGTGTGTGTGTGTGTGTGTGTGTGTGTGTGTGTGTGTGTGTGTGTGTGTGTGTGTGTGTGTGTGTGTGTGTGTGTGTGTGTGTGTGTGTGAGAGAGACTGTGTGGGTGTGTGTGTCCGTTCATTTGTTAAAGTGTGTGCCATCTGGAAACTAAACTGAGCTTGCCAGTAGTAGATACATTACTTGATTTGTGAGGATTTCTCTGTCGTACTATTCCCCAGTAAGCTGTCTCACATCTGTAAGTTAAAGCAATGACTTTCTGTCTATTAGGGTTTTGTCGTTGGCCAGCACGCGGCCGGACCGTAATGTCAAATAGTTCACTTAAGAGCTGAATAAGAAACTATGGGAGAGATGAGAGTGAACAAAAGCAGTAGACATGGAAATGACAGCTGAGCTGTGAATTAAAGCTCATTTAGGATGAGGGCGCTGCAGATTGAGATGAGTGTTCTCCGTTGGTTCATGTTTATGAGCATGTGAGTGATTGTATCTTACCTGACTTTTGACAGTCAAGTGATATACAGTAAATGCATGTCATGTGAATTGTCACCTTTTGTGTAGAAAAATAAAAATTTGCATCAAACATTTAATTACATAAATGACTTCACACTCATATCAGTGTGGTAATAAGATGCCTCTGTGCAGTGCTGCCTGACGGGGAGCTTCTACCTCATCCCCATATCACAATACTTGTCACTTGTTATCAAAAGATTCATAACAGAATGGTGGTACCTAATAAATATACAATGATGGGTACTACAAATCAGGCTCTTGCCTCAGATTTATGCCCATAATAACTCCATTTGGCATAACGCTGACACCTCCTCTGCCAGACAAAATGGGACTAAATATTTCAATCAGTAACACAGAACAAAGATCTTTCCTTTCCCCTTGTTTCATCTTTGACTTTCCTGTAGAGCTGCTCGGAGGCCCTCTCCTCATGACCTTAACTAGACTTAAGTGCCACTATCTGCATCTTTTCCTCTGTGTCTTTTCTCTTGCCCTCTTTTTTAGTGAGAATCATCTGGCAGATCTCTTTTAGGTATTAGTTTATGGGCCATGACATGAGCTATGAATAAGAAACAACGAGAAAGACCTGAGAACATTAATCATGGAGCAACATATGGTAATAGACGGTTATCAATTCCCTTACACTCTGTGATTAAGGGAGGGAGAAAGGAAAGTGTGGAGGAAGAGAAAAGAAAGAGAGGCAAGAAAAGGAAAGATGAGATTCAGTAAAAACAAAAGAGAGGAACATAAAGTCACAGGGAATGAGAGATAAAAAGAAAGCAGATGGAGTGAAGGAGGGATAGAAGAGATCTCCAAGGGATAAATAGGAAAAATGTGATTTAATTAGGGAAATGACTAATGTGTGTGGCAATTTTTACATCCTTTTGTTTAGCGTTGTTGAGCATTTTGTGTAAAAAAAAAAAAAAAGAAACATAGAAGTACAAAATCCAACCTTGGTGTTTAACTAGCA
This sequence comes from Echeneis naucrates, assembly GCF_900963305.1. Classification (NCBI taxonomy): domain Eukaryota; kingdom Metazoa; phylum Chordata; class Actinopteri; order Carangiformes; family Echeneidae; genus Echeneis; species Echeneis naucrates. Next base: position 21,682,927 of record NC_042513.1, on the reverse strand, counting down.
CAATCAGTTTAATCAAAAGAGCTCCGATTACAAAGTCGTACTGTGATTGTACAAAATGAAAATCTTCAGCTTTCTTTAATAATGAAAAAAATCTGTGCTAGGAGCAGGTATGCACAAGATTTGGGTTTTTACTGTAAGTTTTGTACGACGGAGAGGTGTAGAGTAAGAGTAAGAAATGTTGATTTGTTGGACTTAATGAGTAGAGCAGAAGAATTCTAAGAAGTGGAGAAAAATAGATGTACAGTGTGCTACTTATCCAATTAAATATGAAACCTTGAGTAAGTAATCAGCACGTAATCAGACCATGATGAGGAACCAGGAACATTATTACTCCACATTGTGGTGTTTTTGTTTTTTTTTTACAGATTCTCCCTGTTTTCTTGACCCCACCCCTGTTTGACCTTTTCCCTCCTCACCCTATTAGTTACAGAGCAAAATTTTGGTTCCTTTTTTTCTTTTTTCGTTTCTTTTTTGCGTGGCTAAAGTGGAAGAGTTGGTGTGTCGTTAAAAACATCAACAAATAGAAAGTACAGTTTAAAAACATCGCTAAAATTATGAGACAAATGCAAATGCCAAGTTTCCATCAGGTTTTCTGTTCCCACTTTGATCTCTTGTAATGGTTTTATGACGCTTGACTGGAAAACCCTCACCACTAGTACTGGAAGGGGACAGCGCTGTTACCTCACAACAAGAAGGTCATGGGTTCAGTTCCCGGCCTTTCTGGGGCCTTTCTGTGTGGGGTGTTCATGTTCTTCCCGTCCCTGTGTGGGTTTCCTCCCACCGTCCAAAGACATCATGTTTGGGTTAACTGGTGACTCTAAATTGTCTGTAGGTCTGAGTGTGAGTGGTTGTTGGTCTCTGTGTGTCTCTGTGACCTGTCCAGGGTGACCCCGCCCCTCACCCAGAGTGAGCTGGGATTGGCTCCAGCACCCCGCGCAACCTGGAAGTGGTAGAAGGTGAATGTACTGGAAGGGAATAGAATATAATGAATATACATTTTTCTTTTGCAGATTTTGTGAATATTTGGTTAAAATTTGCGCCACATTTGAAGGGAAACTTGACTAAAGAGAGGTAGAAGTCACACAGCACACAGAATATTCACCAGTAGTAGTTTCTCTGGAGGAAGATGTTCTTTCTGCGTAACTGGTATCTGCAGATCAGAAGTTAGATTTAGATGTGGTTTAGTTACAGCTTACAATGTTATTTATCATTCTTTGTAATGTATTTGCCTCAACTATCCTTTATACATTTATAGGTTTTAATTAGGATTGAATGTTGAATAATGTCAATGTGGATTAAAATGTGAAATGTGAAAAAAAAAAAAAATATATATATATATATTCATTCTTGCTCAAAGTGTTGTAATGCAAAAGGAATGCGGTGTATATTTTTGTGTCAGTGTGTGTCTTTCCTTTTATTTTGTCAGATATTGAGGTTGACTCGCTAAGCTACCAACATCATAGTTCTTGTTAATATGCATAAAAAATATTTCTGCCCATGAAAAACGGCAATACTGATGTGTAAATAAGATAAGAGGCTAACCTGACTTTACAACCCACTGCTTGTGAAGCTGGGCGCCTCCTGCCTGCCTCCTCATTTTGGTGGAGATTTATAGATGATCCACCCAGCTCTCATCACCATGCGGCTGAATTATCTCATCGGCCGCATTAATCCGCCGATTACATTTGATTTAATTTTCATAATAATTAAAGTGAACCATCACTAAAATTAAAAGCATTCAGGAGGTGGGGGGGGGGGGGGGGTTGTGGGATGGTTGGATGGAGGCTGCATGTACTCACACATTAAAAGGCTGCTGTTGTGGTGTTTGCACAACCAGAGACTCTTCTGTCTCTCTGTTCCTCTGTCTATTTGTTTCGGTCTGCCCCCCCCCCCCCCCCCCCCCCCCCCCATCCAGCCCTCCTCCACCTGCTCCAGGAATCCCGATGAAGTGATTAGATTGATAGGTGCAAAAGGAAACGACGGAAGGGGAGGAGTGGACAAAAATGATTAAATTAGCATATCACAAACACCTCACACGCTGCAATGCCTGGAAAACAAAATCTCAGGCCACCTAAGGCCTGCCGCAGTGCTGAAGAGCCCGGGACCTGTGAGTGTGTTTGAACCCCCATATGACAGGATTAAAAAAAATCTGACGCCTGAGCTGGAGACAAAGTAGGAGTAAAGCCTACTGGTGCTGAGAGACGGCGTGTGATATCTGCATTAGGTGGCAGCAAAGATACAGTACTCTGCTTCCAAGCCTACAGGGTCTTTCTCTGTGTAGAGTGTACGCCTGACTGTGTGTGTCTGTGTGTGTGTCTGTGTGTGTGAATGTGCAATAGAGTGAGAGAAAGACAGTGAGAGTTCCAGTGAGTGGATTTTGTTTTACCTCATTTAGGACGTGGCAACAGCAACAGAAATACAGATTAATACGAATGAAAAAGAGAACTTAAATTGATACAGGCTCGAATCCAAAATGCTCACTGATGTTTTGAGCTGTAACTTCACCACTTCACAAAAGGTCAGATTCAAAAACTAAAATTGTATTCATGCCCATTCTTGTTACCAAATCTCACAGTAAAATCCCCAGATGTTTCTCCTAAATTGACCTTCATTTGGATGTTATGTCACCAGAAAATGGGTTTGGCTTTTGTTTTTTTGTGCCTAGGTCATCTATCCTAATTAAATGTTGTCATTATTTGAATCACAAAATCAGTGTACCAAAAACGTCTAACGTACTATGAGAACATATAAGTTGTTTCAGAACAGAAGTACTTGAGGTGATTGTCCTTAAAACAAATATACTATACAATGTATTTGGTGTGTAGACACCACATAAAGGAGTAATTTCATGTATTTTTGTAGCAACTCACTTCAAACTTCAGTACACTAATATAGCTCTTTGCAGAAAAGCCTTGACGGGCATGTTGGTGGCTCAGTGGTGACAAAAACAATACGCAGCCCTAACCCTGAGGTGTCCCATAAGTGATGATGATGTCTAAAGATTCAGAGTTGTGGAAGCCTTAAAATAAAAAAAAAAAGAAATAAAAGTTGCTGGTCTTTTCAATTTTGCATCACTAGGTCGATTAAGCTATCAGGCTTTATGCTTGTTGTTGGTAAAATCATGCTACTTAATGTTTTACAGGTCAGCTCACTCCACCACACGGGTGGAGCACATTAACTCCAAACCCATCATACAGGAAACAGCTTTTCTCTCATTGTTTATTCTTTCGCAGATTGTTGAGGCCCAACACATCTCTTAACCCTGGAAGCCACTTGCAGTATGATCCGGAGCCCTCCTTGAAGAAAAACTGATATATTTATTTGAAAATCAGCGCTGAGATGCTGTGCCCGAAGACACGAGTAGGTAAGACCATTAAGGACAACTGTCTATTAGATGTATCCTGTTCAGAGCTGCAAAATCCTCCTGTTCACTGTACTGTAGTGTAGAAATGACATTTCTCTGACAAGCTGGAAAATTTGCCAATTCTGCATCCAGTACAATTATTGCAGCCAGAATCCCACTGACAGGGCAAGAGAAAATCCTGCGCACAAAGAGCTAATGAAATCAAACGTGCAGTGTGGTTTTGCATGTTAATGCTGGCAGTGGGTGTCGATAGCGTTTAAAGATGTCAGCAGGTGGATAGCGAGATGGATGGCCCTCTGCCTGCCTTTCACTTCCCACCCCAAGGAAGTTAAACAGCATCTGCCTTAAATAGAAAACTTCAATATCTATTTAGAAAGAAGGAGGGAAGCCTGTGAAGGAACGATTGAAATGGGGAGTGGAAGTTAGAGAAAGAGAGATGGAGAGAGAAGGAGAAAAGAAGGAGTTGAAATAAGGCAATAAGTCCCTGACCTCAAGTGCACATTGCGACACATTGACGCCGTTGTCATTTGTTAATCAATAGAAGTACTATGGAGGCTATGCATTTAATGGCATGAGATTGGCAAACCTGTAACAAAATTAAGGGAGCACTAAGACCTCGGGCTGTTTTCCTGTTCAGTCAATTTACAATCGCAATGACTTCAACGGTGCTGAGAGAAGGATGACTTTGAGGCTCACGTCTATATCGCACTGAAACCGTGTGTCTTCAGGTTTGGCTTCAGCTTTTATTTCTCTGCTATAGACACATCCTCCATGCACTGAACACATTTCAAACCTTAAAAGATGTGATCTATAATGATTCTTTGTGCTTGAAGAAATTTGACAGAAGTTACTCTGGAAGATTTGACACAGAGCACTTAATGCACGTGTTTGGCAGAGGTGACTCTTAAGATGAAAGGAAACAAATTCCATCTGTGCTCCAACAATGAATGACGACTAGATCCGAAATTCAGTTTCATTATTGATTATGAAATTTGATATGCAAGAACCACAAGTTTTCTATTTCTATGTTCAATATTCTACTGTAATTTTCTCCACTGACTCATTTTATCATTTCAAAATGATCATACAGTCAGTATACACCATGATATTATGTTGGAAATGTAGTTATTTTAATGCTGAGGAAGATGTCTTCAGGAAATGGTCACGTGTGTGTGTGTGTGTGTGTGTGTGTTATTGTGTATCCTACCCTCATTATGCTCCATCTTCATTAATAACAGCTATGCTTTTTAATTTCTTTTGCAGGGCCTAAATTAAATATGTCATCCTTTAGAATGAATTGTGTAGATCTCACATGTCCTCTCTCTCACTCTGCTTCTCTTGCGCTGTCTGTTTCTATCATGCGCACACACAAACAGAGAGGCGCTTTGGGATAATTTACACAATAAATAAAGCATCGCTCCAATTAGTCTTAAGGCAAATAAATTAGTCATAAATTCAATCAACTTGTTTTTATGGGGTTGAGATTCATGATGTTGGTGGCTGTAGAAATATATTCTCAAGGCAGCAACATTATATAAGTACCAGGATGTAAAGATAAGGCATACAATGCTAAGAGGGCACAAAATGTCAGTCTAAAACTTTGGTAAAATCATGCTACACATACATATATGTTGATGACACAATAAACACGCATGCATTTGTGTGTATGTGAGGGTGTTGAATCCAAACCAAAGTGTCACTCTGGGGGACAGATGGGAGGCCAGGAGCACTTGAAGAGGAACAAACTTTGCTGTGCACTGATCTCCGCTGCTCCTCTCTGTCATCCGTTCGCTTTACAGCACCACTGTTGGCTGTACCTGAGCTGGCGTCAGTCTGGCACTGTTTTCCTTTGCGCTTTTATTCTTCCTCTTTGCCGTTGGTGCATTCATCTTTCTCTGAGAGCATCGCAGGGTGCGATCACTTTGTCTTCTTGTACGTCGGTGTTTCTGTCCTCTGTTTTCTTATCCTATTGTCTGGCATTGTTCCTCTCCTTTCTCCATCATCCTATTGCACTCTCACTCTGTTCTGTTCCCTGTGTGTTCACGCTGTCTCGTGGGCCCTGACCTCCTGTTGTTGACCCTGCAGAGCCACGGTGACTTTGGCACACAGTACAGCCTAGTTTGTAGAAGTCAGTGCAAAGGCTATAGATATGAGCTCCCAACTTTTTCTCCCTAGTCAGCATAAAAGTATGTGTGTGAATAGATCCTGTTGCATGCGAGACCTCCATCTCTCTGAGTGTGTGTGTACGTGGTGGATCCTGTTGCATGGTAGTCCTCTATCAGTGTCTGCCTCCTGATCTGATTGATTGTTCTGGGTAAATTAGGACTGGGTGCTGGTGATGGGGACAGGAGTGAGTTACACCCTTCACCCCTGTCCTTGCTCTCCACCCTCTTTCCCTTCCTCCCCACTGTGTCCCTGCTTTTATCATCTTCCCCCCATGTCCTCGTCCTTTCTTTCACCTGTTCTTTCTGGGGTTTTTTTTTTATTTTTTTATCTGGTGTTATGTCATGGGGCTCCCCAGGCCCATCATCTACGCATTTTTTTCTACCATGACATTTACAATACTGTCAGACTCCGAAATATGTGTTGAGTGCATTATGAATAGAGAAGTTTAGTTAGCCCATAAAAGATGTCTTTGAAGCAGGAAGATGATGTAATAATATAGTGATATGTATCATTGATCACAGTTTTTATTTGTATGATGGCATATACATGCTCTGAACACCCAGTCGGTGGTCCGGTGTCTCAAATCTTGCTCTTTCTGGGCCTGGTGTAAATTTAAAAATGACTTGACACACTAAATTGATGAAGGATGGATTGGTGAAGAGCTGTGCAGCATATTTAAATTTTGATGGACAAAGCCGGAAAATAAAACTCCCATGTGGTTGTTTTGGTTTAACTAAAACTGGCTTGATTGATTCTATGTGTGATAAGCCACTGCTGATGTGGTGCATTTCCATAGCAAATCAATTGCTGCTTCTTTGTCAGTGCATTAGTAACACAGCTTTTCTTTGGCCCTGGATGGCTATGCAGACTCATGACGTTCTCAGTCAGAAGTACCAGTCAGCTTTCGTCTGACGAGTCTTTGGGAATCTGAACGAACGACGATTGTGTGTGAAGATAAGTGATAATCGTTGTCTGGATTTATGGGGAAAAAGATAATAGTAACAGCAATCTCACTTTGTCTTTATCATTGTTTTATTAGCGTAGCAATAATTCTTATCAATTATTAGTGATTAGTACTTTGCTCTGTATTGGGTCGTGTAGATGAAAAAACTTTTGAACTCCATCTCACAAATATTTCCACTTGGACTCCTCTCTTCTTGTTTCCTCTCCTCTCCTCTTCTCTCCTCTCTTCTTCCTTCCTCTCCTCTCTTCTTCCTTCCTCTCCTCTCCTCTTCTCTCCTCTCTTCTTCCTTCCTCTCCTCTCTTCTTGCTTCCTCTCCTCTTGCTTCCTCTCCTCTCCTCTCTTCTTGTTTCCTCTCCTCTCTTTTTGCTTCCTCTCCTCTCCTCTCTTCTTCCTTCCTCTCCTCTCCTCTCCTCTCCTCTCTTCTTGTTTCCTCTCCTCTCTTCTTGCTTCCTCTCCTCTCCTCTTCTCTCCTCTCTTCTTCCTTCCTCTCCTCTCCACTTCTCTTGTCTCATCTCCTCTCCTTTCTCTCCTCCTGAACATAGTTGTTGCTCTTAAACTGCTGAATTGGTAACACTGTCAAAAAAGCTGAGAGCAAATGTTGTTGGGAAACTGGACCCCCCCTCCTCCATAAATAGATGTTTGCTTCTGCTCTATGTGTTTGTTTGTGTTACCTCTTTCTGGATCGGGCCTGCCGGGACCATTTTTCAGAAAAGACAGCAAGGCTTTGGGGAATCGGCAGACTACCTCTTTTCCGTCATTCCTTCCCATTCTCCCATCTTGTTGTGATATTTCTATTCTCATCTCTTCTTGATATTGCTTTGGGGCATATTATATATTTTGAGAAATATGTATGAAACATCAACTTTTGTTAAGCGGCACATGTTGAAATTAAATAATACATTTTTTTCCTTCTTCTCCTTTTTACCTGTAATTAATCTTTCAATACTGTTGACCGCTTCTTTCCTCTTTCGGTTTCTGTCTGTCTGTCTGTCTGTGGTTTTCTTGCCAGACTAAACCATATGAGATAGTTTCTGCTGCTGCTGCGTTACACTACAGCTGCTTTAAAGGTTTTCCTGCAGTGTGGCTCTGGCTGGCTCTCTGCAGATCGCTGGTGTCCTGGAGTGGCACATTAGTTTGGTCAGTTAGCCCAGCACTCCTTCCTCTCCTCTTTCTTCCCCCCTTCCTCTTTCTCGCACTTCCTTGTTCTTGTAGTACCCAGCACTTGAAAAATAGAAAAACTCTGAGCTTCATGGCTCAGAGATTGAGCTCTGCCTCTCAGCTGCAGACGGGGAGAAGAGGAGAGAGAGGGGAAAGCAAGGAATAAAGCGAAGAGGGGAAAGGCAGCAACACACTTGCATCTGTTGTGGCAGTGTCCTGCAACGAAGGAGCAATTGAGAGTGTGAGAGAGGCAGAGAGAGCATGTCAGAGTGAGAGGAGAGAGAGAAAGAAAGGAGATGTCAGACAGCCGTGTCCTTGAGAACTGCACCACAACTCTTTGAAGAGAGCCGAGAGACGGTGTGAGTAACGTGCCTCTCAGCAGGACACGTGTGTTTTCTGTGTGCGCGTTTCTGTGCGTGTCAATGCATTTGTGTGCCGATATGTATTTTGCATGGTTGTACATGTATGGTAATGTTGGTTGTTGGTTTACAGTATATTACAGTTGGTTTGCCTTTTGTGTGTGTGTGTGTGTGTGTGTGTGTGTGTGTGTGTGTGTAACCTGCTGCTCACACACTGACCTGCCAAGTTCACAGTGAAGGGGTTTGGCTGCCGATCGTCTCTGCTATTGTCTGCCTGCCTAAGTGTTGCTGACAGGGGATTATGGCAAATACAAAACGCCGTATGGACCAAAGAAACACAGTGCCAAACTTCATAGACATATGCATGCATGCCTGACGCTCCATGTTTAGAGTTTGGTTCGACTGCACCCATATGCAAATGAGTTTATTTGTTTTGTCCATGCTGTGTTTGGTATGGTCAATCTTTCTCCTTTTATGAAGTCTGCAACATTAAACGTTTAAACCTTTCTGCTTTAGACGGCCATAGTGAAAGAGATGAATACTTTCCACGTGCACTGTCTGTTTGGCATTTTCAGATGCGCTCAAGCCACCTGTAACTGCAGAAAAAGTTATGGTGAGCCAACACAATTGTATTGAGTACAGTCGGTACTCAATGCGACATAAATCAAACTTTACTATAATGTTTGTAATACCTGATACAAAGCCTGCTTATTAACTGGGTTTAAGTGTCCCTCAGATTTGAATACTAATAAATGAAATACTGGCTACCTACCAAACGTATTTAAATTCATCCACTGTATTTGAAGTGGGCTTGTGGTTTGACGGATGTATGTTTGAACCCTGTGAGGTCTCGGGATCAGGGCCAAGCGGTGTGACCCATTGAACTATTTGTAACTAATCATAGGCCACAAGCCACACAGCATGCCATGGAGCCCAGTTGGGTTACACTCATCAAAATATAATGAGAGTACACACGTCACTCATGTTTCCAAAGGAATTCTCAAAATGAATATCATTACAAAAGATCTTTCATTTTCTTCCACTGCCAAAGAGTCCTGACGCTGCAGTGTTGGTATGATGTTGGTTGGCAGGTAAAATACTTCTTTTCACTCTGGTAGTGAAGTGCAAGCAGTGGAAATACACTGAATACTCCAGGTAGGATACAGTCACACCCTAATCTAAAAATGCTCTGGTTGCATCATGTCTTATGAAGCAACGTGGATATCACATGTCCAGTATCACTCACTGTGTTTGATCATTTGTCAGGAGGCGAGTGTGACAGAGATCATGATGTCCATGTTATTTTTAGATATTAAATTATAGCATACAAAGTGCATAGGTAACATACCAAAACATATATATCATTTCTTTTTCTTGCTGGTTTAGTAATGAAAGACAAATCCCGGGATGTGTGTTTCTAATCAACATCAATGTGTAGCGTAAATACTGCGGACCCTTTAGCTGCTTCTTTCTTTAAAGGAAACCTTTGTGTTTGTGCAGTATATTGCTCTCAAATGAACTGTAATAACCATTAATATTATATTTGACAGCCATTATGAGCTGGTGTCTGTCAGAATAAATTATTGATTTATGCATTTTTTTTTCTCAGTGCTGTTATTAGAGTAGAGCAAGTACCACATTATGTAATATACCACCCAGTACAAGTCATATGAACATTTTCATAAAGTGAATTTGCTCCATAGATGCATTTAATTATTTAGTCCAAAGCATATTATCATATTGGAAGTGGCTTTTATTATTCCGCGGTGTTGGAATAATTGGAATAAGACGTGTATTTAAAAATCTAAACTGAAAGTCTGTGTGGTCTTAATCCTCCATGTCTGTCCCATATTTTTTTTTGTCTTGTGTATTTCTCCAATGAACCACAAGCTATGTAGCTAGGCTACTTTATAGCTGTAGCTATAGGCTAGGCTCCAAAGAACCTGCTCGCAAAGACATTTTGAAATTTAACTTTGACAAACCTTTTCTAAGACAGAACACAAGCAAACAAAATGAAACGGGACCGTTAAAGGGTCTGTTAAATTCCAGTGCAGAGTGTCTGTCACTCAACAGTGCAAACTAGTACATAGACAGGTAGGTTAGTAGCCTGAAATTCATTTGAGAGTCTTGTTTTGCAAATGATAAATCTCGAGATATACTTTGCATTAAATGATCTCATGAATTTGTGCGTATCATTGTGGTGGATGTTGTATCCCAGTACATTGTACAAAAATGTTTTTGCACAGTGCTTCTTATCATAGCTAATGCACACTTAGCATCAGTGAACTGAGGAGGAGTAACAGGCAGAGTGAAAGCTGTCCACAGTATATATTTAGACTTTAGAAACTGTCCCCCAGGGTGAGCATGTAAGTGGGTAATATGTAGTGAGATTGTGAGCATGTCAGCATGGTGTGCAAATGTTTGTGTCTGTATGTGCATGCAGTGTGTTTGTGTGCAGCACAGTGTGTTTTAGGCAGCTCCAGCCAAACCAATTGAGGTCAGCCATTCAATAATTAAAGCGTGTCACTGGTTAGTGCGCGAGCTGGGTCGGCCAATCGGAGAGACGTCTGTCAGATCGGAGTGACAGAAAGTCTGAGTGACTGTTAAATAAAGAGAAAATAGGCAGATAAGGCGAGACACGGCCTGGGACTCATTGTCGAGATTGTAGAGATGCAAAGTTTAAGGATTGGGAGCATGATATTTGGCATTCATGCCAATATTCTTGAAAAGTGTGCAGCTCTTCACCACTGAGAAATGCTGCTGGTCAGTCCTGTACTGTACTCTGCTATGCATGTTCCATTTTTTTAACTTCTAACAGTATAATTCTGAAAAAGGAGTTTCACAGCTACAAGAATTTTCTTTCTTTTTTTTTTTAAATTTTTATTTTACCTCATTACAGCATCAGAGGACTGAGCACACCTTACAGCAGTTACCTGAGTAGGAGAACACCAGGTAAGAGAGCAGTGCTATGAACTCCTATTACTTTTGGATATGCGTCGCAATCGCAAGCTGTTTCATCTGTAAATTAGTTTTACCAACTTTTAGTAAAAGTTGATTAGCTTAATTAAATTCTGCCCTCTGAAACCTGACATTCTCAAATGTGAAATCATTTCATATTATTATGTCAACAAAAGCTTTTGAAAGCGTGAATTTTCTCATTGAGGTGCTGTGGTTGAATTTTTAAAGCTTCTCATTTGTCAGAATTTGACAAAAAAAAAACCTTTTGTGGTGTTTTTATTAGCTCTGATAACTATGTGCAGCATGAAGTTTAGCATGGGCACACAGCAGCAGCTAAGAGCTGCCTCTCATGGTGAACTGTACAAGGGTCCAGGGACTGATGGCCAACTTTCTTTGTGAGGTTTTCTATGATCTGTCCCTCTTAGCATCAGTTTTCTCTGAGAAATGTGACAGTCCTGCTGCCGACCTCAGATGTGGATTTGATTTCTGGGCGCTGCATTGTGTGGTCTGTCGGCTGCTCCTAAAAATTTAACATGGGCGCAGCGTAGAACGTGAATTTCCCCTTTGGGCTTGATTGGTTCTTACTCAGTTGTGCTTTGTTAATGACGGCCACCAGCTGGTACCATTGGTAGGACCAGCAGGCTTCATCTCTGTGGCAGTGAATGTTTAATACGAGGTTGTGGCCATTCTTTCAGTTGACTTCCAACAGTAGACTCATCATATTTTATCAACATGAAATCACTGAACTGGGGTTAGACAAGCCGGAGAGAGGGCAGTGGCTCAATTTTATATCGTACACTCCAAGGCCCCAAAGTGATGATTGTACAGCTGCTGGTGGTGCTGGTTCGGGAAGTGGTCAACAAAACCATGCTGGTTTACACCAGCAATAATATCTGCTGCCAGTTGTTAGTGTTTGTGCAGAGAATAACAATGTTTAAATGTGTTTTTTAAGTCTGAAGTGACTTTACTTTTTTGGAACTCACATTACTTTCTATGTATGCTCTCAGACCTTTGATTATTGTCTGGAGGTGGTAATCTGATCATAGACGCAGGCCTGATGTGAGTTTCTATTTATCTGGAAGCCTTTCTGTGTGATGTGAGTTCCTATTAATACTCTATGCAGCGGTTGCTGCCTGCCAGCCTGCTTACACACACATGCACACACTCGCTCAGAGAAAGAGAGAGGGAGGGATTGGTAACTAGAGACTCCTGGCTTCTCAAACACTACAGACTGCAGTCCACTTCAGGGTCCGATGATGTCATTACAGGCTGGCATTTCATTCATGACATCACTGCAAACAGGAAATGAATTAATGTAAAAAAAATACCACCATACCAGACTGCATAAATACCTTTCTTTTCTTTTCTTCTTCTTTCTCTCCAATCGTCTTTTTTCCCTTCCCCCCTTCCTTCCCATCTTCCTTCATATGATGACCAATCTGTGGTCATCCACCTCCACAGTACAGAGCAGTAAATGTGTGTTTACAGTAAGCTGTACAAATCTTAATATGATAGATTAATATATATGGCCAGTGATGCCGGAGTAGCCATCAGACAGTTGCACACCTGGTCTCATTTCTGAAGGTTCAAATTATTAATGAGTCCAGTCTCACTCAAAGTTAACCCTGCAGCCCTAATCTCATCAGAGATGGGGCCCTCTGCTGTCTCATCTTCGTCCTTGTCCTCTTCTTTGTTCACATCATCCACTTTCTCCTCTTTCATGTCCTCATCTTTGCCCTCTAACTCGACCCAGACTTATTTATAATCATTTTAGAGTCTCAAGGAGTGAAGGGTTTGTCGTCAGGTAAACATTTTGTGGTTTCATGTGTAGAGTGGGTGTCTGACACTGGTGGATATGTGTAACATGTTGATTGTGCTTGAAAAGGTGAGAAAGTCTGTATTGTTTTGCAAAAAGTGTTGTGTGATACTGGGAAGCGAGTCAGGTGGAGAATGAGCTTGTGCTTTTGCACATTTGGTGTGTGGTTTTGCTCCTTGAGTGACATCTTTTGAAATGACTCCTGAACATTTCACTATTAAAAAGGGTTTGGTGTGTTTAAATCCAAAAGCATGAAACTGCCACATTGTCTCGGTAATCTTTTTTTTTTTTTTTTTTTTTTTTAACAGGTAACACAGTATATCTGATACATCAAAAGAGACAAACTTTCTGACTTTCTGTTTTCACTTACTTCTCCCATGTATTTACGTATTTTCAGCTTGTTGAATTTGTCCACTGTCTATTTCCTCTTCCTTTTCTTCTTCTTCCTCTCAACCCTTTGTTTCAAGTGTTTGACTCTGCCCACTGGTGCCTGTGTTTTCGCTAAGCTTTCTGTATTTATTGCTAATCATTTTTATGCTTCTCCCATGCAGAGGCCCCAGTGAGATCCTGTAGATTTAGCCAGAGGTTGATCTCATGATTAGTATTCAGCTGTCAGGATACGTCAGTCAACTTTTGGAGGCCCCCGCTCATTCCTCATCCTCCCTCCATCATTTTCCCATTAAAACCTTAATGTATATCGCTGTGTGTGCGTTTGTGTGCGCGCGCGATATCAAGATGTATGTAGCTGCACGGTCTTGAAGAAAGAGCCCTGTTTGCATTAATGTAGATACATATCCAACGTCCTCCTGATTTCCCAGGAAGTCGTCCTCCATCATCTTAAATGACATGAAAAGAGCCGGAGACAGATATATGCATGAATTAATTGGCTTGAATAGGAGTATTTAGAAGCTTAATCCATGGGGATTAACGCACGCAGTCCTCTCCGGCTTTAAGCTTCTGTGCTTTTACTGCAGAGGATTGTTTCATTTCACTTCATCCTCCTCCTCCTCCTCCTCACATGACACCACCTTTAGTTCTTAGTCAGTGAGCCTCTAAAAAGCTGTCAAGTGTAGGATTAGAAGCATAGAATACCACTAGATAGCTAATTGCCCTAATAACCTTTGAAAAATATAATGATGATTTTTATTGTGACATATTGTTCTAACAGCCGGGTTGCTTATGTGCAGGTGGGCATTTCTCCTTTCTCCAAACAAAGACTGCACTGTTATTAGAGGATTAGTGCAGCCATGGTGTAGATAATATGATTTATAATTAAGGAAGAGTGGCATATTGCAATGATTTGTGCCATATTGCGCTTCATTAGTTCCTCTGTTTACTCCTGATGTGTGTATTTGGAAGCAACAGAGCTTTTCTTAACTGTTAGATGTGATCATCGTTCGAATGGAGATCTCTGCACAATTTCTGACAATTTTTCCTTGAAGGAACAGTAGTGCTGTAATTCAGACTTGTGCAATGGCCGAGTGAAAAGAACTTCAGAGAGAAACATTTTGCCCCCCCCCCCCTTCTCCCCCACACACCCATTGTGCTCTGTAAAGTGGATAAATGTCAGATTGCTGTTTTCAAGAAGTTAGAAAAAAAAATATCTGATGCAAGGCTATTTCAACATCAGAAAGATGTGGCGAGACATGACGAGTCTAAGTGTATGCACATTCTGCGGACACAAGATGTTCTTGTGTTTTCTTACAGGTGGTAAATCGCTCCGGATTCTAAGGAACAGAAAGGTGCGACCTCGACTTCTCGTCTTTTCTCACCTTTGCTCTTTTTTCTCAACTTTCCTCCACACATCTCCCTCCTGTCCCTTTTCTTCCCATCCTCGCCCTCCCCTTTTCTCCTTCACCTTCCACTTGTCTTCTTTCCTCTGCCATTCTTTCCATGTAGTTCTGCTCTATCCTCTTTTTGTCTTCCTCCTTCCGCCCCTTCCCTGCTTCATTTATAGGCTTTGCACTGCAAGTCTATGAGATACTGAGCAGATCAATGCCTATAGATTGGCTCATTGGAAGCCATTAGTTATGGGCTTTTATAAAGCTAGTCATTATTGTGCTTAATCTTGCAGAAAATTAAATTTAGAGTTGTGTACAGTGTTTTGGTTAAAAGTTGTTGATTTTTTTTTTTCCCCCCTCTCATTCACTTACCAGCTGCTATTTTTCTCGCCATTTTTGCATCTATTACTGCGTGAGTGTGTGTGTGAGTGTGTGTGTGTGTGTGTGTGTGTGTGTGCACATGTTAAAGCCGCTGAAAGTGAATGTGAACTGTAAGTACCTGTGCGTGTGCACACACACACACACAGGTGCATTCGTGTCACTGTTAATAAGCCATCATGCATCCTGGTCATGCCAAAAAACCCTTCAAGAAAACTGCCCATACAACAACATGCTTGGCCACAGTACTGCATACGTACGGCAGTTTTCTTTTTTTTCTCAGTGTTGGCAAATTTCTCTATTGTCGAGAGCCTCTGCGTTCAATGGCTTTAATAACTTAAAAGTGATGGTGGCATGGTCCCCCACCCCCCCCACCGCTTCGCTTTTGTTTTTCAAAGAGCATTGTGGCTGCGTCCTGGTCCAGCTTTAATTTTCAGAATTGGTCATGAACCCTTGGTGACCACACGTCCTCTTTCCCCTCTTTTTTTTCTGCTGCCCTTCCAGATTTTCCCCACCACATTACTTTTTCCACTTCTACATTGTGCCTCATCTCACAATTGCACATTACCAACATCCCCCAAACTGAGACCGCAGATGTTAATACATGTGTAGATTACACTTGAGACCTGAATAGTCTTCTTTTAACTCCACTCTAGCTTTGTTTTTTGTCTCTTTCCGTCATTTACAGAATCCATTTTTCTGACCCTTTGCCTTCCTTGTCACTTCTTTTTTCCTTACTTCAAGTCTTTCACCTTAAACACCGCTCTTTTAACTGTATCCATAATTTCTTCCTTCATTCTTTCTTTCAGTGTTTGGCTTCCTCTCTCCATGCTCTAATTCTCTCACCCCAGTCCCATTTAGCCCAACTACAACCTCTCCCACCTGCTTTCTTGTCTTTCTCTTTCTTCTCAGTCCTCTTCATTTTCGCCTCTCTCTCATCCCTCCTTCCTGCCTCCACTCTTGTCACTGTCTTCATCTCTAGTCCTCTTGTTTTCCCCAACCCGAGTCCCTCTTTGCCCCTCACACCCACATCCTCTCTAACTAAACAATAGATGCCTTGAGCTCAGAAAGATCACTTCCCATCCCACCCCAACACCATCGACGCCACCCACCCTCCTCCTCTCCCACCCCATGATGATATGCAGAGTAGGGCAGCAGCCTTCTTTTGTTTAGCTTAGCGCAAATGAAAATTGCTAATCAATTTTTACCCCCTCTTATTTCATGGCATGTAGTTCCTGCCCCTCCCCTGCCAGCTGTCATTGTGTGGTTGTGGTGCAGGGCTGAAAGCTTCATTAGCAGGAGGACAGCATGTTTTGCCCCTCAGCGCTGTATTCATGGAATTACTAAAGATAGATAGGACATTGCCTGGTGTTACTCATAGAATTAACACAAATAGATCCTTCCTTCTGTCTCACAGTCATCTTTTCAGCCAAAAGAATAGCACATAAATTTGCTCATGTTTTCAAAACTATAACCAATCATCAAGCTGCAGTCCATAAAAGCCGCCTCTCGGTAAATCTATGACGGGGCCTCCACTCTGTGTTCATTTTAGACACATTTTATCTCTTTGCATTCTGTGGCTGCATCATTACTGTTATTTACTATATGCTATACACTATTATATAGCTGTAAATCATCAGTCTGAGATATTTAGTACATTTGGGTCATTACAGCAGTTGCTGATCAACCTAATGGCGTAGATCGGACCTTAGTTCAAATACTCAGGCGAGCTTTATTTGTTCAATCAAACATTAGCAGCCAAATATTCCTCCAGGTTTCGCTCACTTCTAGTTTTTTTGTTTTGTTTATCATTACCCTCCCTCGTTATTTCTTTCACCTTCTTCTTTTCTTCCCCTTTGTGTTTCACTCTCCACCTGTGCTACTTTACTGTACAAGTTCTGAATTATGCATTCATTCATTCATTCATTCATCTTCTACCACTTCTCTGTTTCTGGGCGGCTGGGGGTTGCTGGAGCCGATCCCTGCTCACGTTGGGTGAGGGCAGGGTCACCCTGGACAGGTTCAGGTTCAGGTGACCCTGTATTATACAGTTTATGTAAAAAT
Source organism: Echeneis naucrates (assembly GCF_900963305.1). Classification (NCBI taxonomy): domain Eukaryota; kingdom Metazoa; phylum Chordata; class Actinopteri; order Carangiformes; family Echeneidae; genus Echeneis; species Echeneis naucrates. Next base: position 21,665,919 of record NC_042513.1, on the reverse strand, counting down.
AATCCACAGTATTTAAGCAGTTTTATTGTTTAGAAAAAGTTGGGCTTTGGCCAGTAGCAACAGCTTAAGTGTGCATCCTCTCCATCCAAAGCAGGAGCCGCAAGAAACAGGTTGAGGTGAAATAAATTTAATAAATTAATTAAAAAAAACAAAAAAAAAAAACAAACGACAAAATAACTCAGGTACAGGGACAACAGGTAGACAAGCAGAGAGACAGGAAACCAGGCAGACCACGTCACTTAGGGACGACAAAAACAAGGACCTGACGCTGACTAAACAGAAAACAGGACTTAAATACAGTGACGAGACAAGACACAGGTGAACCACATTAGGGCAGGGAAGGCAATCAACACGAGGGAAACAGAAGAAGAACAAGATTTTCAAAATAAAACAGGATGTGAACACTACAAACCGAGCAAACTCAAACCAGACACAGAACTCTAAACATGACAGTGAAACTCAAACCCCGACAGTGAAACTAAAACCATGACAGTAACAGTTCCACTGGGGTTTGTTTCACTTTATTTTTCCCCAGATGGAGTTTGGCACAATCTCCAGTTAGTCAAAACTGACCTTGTTTTGTAAAGGAATATATAAACCCCTGCAGGGCAGGTGGACCTACGTGACCATGACCAAAAGTAATGCAACGCAGTATAGGAGCACTCTGAGAAATAAAATGAGCATAAAGTGGCTTGCATCAACTCCTCTCATATGCCACAAACACACACCTGATAAAAAAAATCCCGTTCATTTTGATGGGATAAGTCAACCTTCAAGAGCGACGTAGGAAATTTTTCTTTATGAAATCATTCTTAAATTATACAGTGCAAAGTGTAATCACCATCACATACTCTGTAGGATGTTTCTTACGATGTCAAAGAGGGTGCAAGTGTTTTTTTTTTTTTTTGTTTTTTTTTTTAAAGGACACGTTTGGTGGCAAGTTTTGGTTTTGTAAAGATGGTTGTCCTCATTGTTTTCTCCACTTCATAACTCAGCAGATAGAAATATTGGAGAGATTAAGGTGCATCCACGTTTTAATGTCCCAGCTGATAATGTCAGTCGATGTACAGAAATGGTTTGCACACGAATCCAGTCGTTATTAACTCGTTATTATGTAGAGGGAGTCGTGGTAAAGGACAGTGGATGTTGGCTGGTAGTGTCCAAGCACTTCCAGCAGAGTTGACATTTGCCTCTTCAGCCTTAGATTTGCTAAGCTAAGCTAAGCTAGTTGGAGCTAATGCAGGAATAAAGTGCAGGTTAGCGGTCTCAGGAAGGGCAGAAACAATTGGATGGAGAGAATGAAGGAGGAAGTGAGAGAGTGTGTGGGGTTGGGACTGTTATCCACTGCTTCACAGCTGATACTGATGTTACAGACTGTTTCTCTCTATCAGACCAGCAGCCCGTTGATGTGTGTGTGTGTGTGTGTGTGTGTGTGAGCTGTATGCCCTAGTTTGAGATTTTTGTCTGTTTGAAACTGGTAGTCACAGGATCTTCTTTGATTGACCACCTCTTAAAGAAATTATTTCCCAAAGCTGGTGCAGATATTTTAGTTAACCTAGTTTGATAGCTCTTCCATGTAAGTGATTGTAAACTTGCCAGTAGGGTTGATACCCAAAAGCGATAAGTACAACCCCCCTGGAAGTGATCCTGCACTTGACTTAAAGTCACTTTACCTGCTGCAGAAATCAGCTTACCATCGCACCGGACTAATTGATTATCCCCAAGCTGATCATTTAAATATTATCGGTGTAAAGCTGGTTTCAGCTGACGCTGAGCTGACACTGTCGTTTGACTTGAGGATCAACAGGAGCCATGCTCTCTGAACCCCAGTCTTGTTCCTCCGCCTTATCGCTGTCTGTCATCAGTCAGGCCCTAAAATCGGACACGCAGCGACAACAGCGGGTCTGACACCATAATGAAGGAGATGACTCACAGCCTATGAAGAAAAACATCTTGGAGGGTTGAGTAAAGTATATAAAAAACCATGTATTCACTTATTCCCTGCCTTTTTGTGACAGCGTCCCAAATCATGAAGCAATTTTAATATATTAATGAATTTAGCTCATTAATTTGGGAGAGGGTCACTGAAGGATAATCATTCTCTGTGTATTCATTTTTGTTTTGAGGCATCATTAGTAATTTGCCAAAACCTTAAATTTGAAGTGACGGTCCTGATTGGACCGACCTCACCTACCTTTTCTGGCTGCATCTTGTTCTTGACCTGAAGTGTTGGTGTCAGGATTTTCCTCACTCATTATCCCTCTCTCTGCTGGTTGACTGTAATTTTTCCATCTCCTTCTATTAATAGGCCGAAGGATTTGTTTGTCGCCCCACTCTACAGCTTCTGGTTACCTCTTGGGAACTATTAATAACACCAGTGGATACAAATATATTGATACCTTCAATCCGGTGATAAGATGACATGACTGTCCTAATTTAATCAGACTCCCTTTTAAATGTCTCTTGGTCACAGAAACCAAAGTGTATGTCTGGTTTATCCTTCTGTGTGTGTGTGTATGTGTGTGTGTGCGCACGCATGTGCACGCTTGTGTGTATATGGTAATCCAAAGCATTGAGGGTCGCTCGTGGCTTTTCTCCTTCGACGAGTATCATGTACCCGCCTTAGTATTTTGACTGAAACCAAATCATAGCCACTAATTACGTGTATTAACTTTTAAGTTGGGGACACTGGGGACAGTTGCAACACTTTTTGATTTTATCTCAGTTACTCAGAGAATACTTGGACTACACCAACCAAATATTTGCATTAAACATGTTTTGCTCATGACTTGAAACATTTAAAGATGATTACATATTATCCCAAAAATTCTATGGAATATAAGAATTCAAAAGTTAGAAGTTAGACTTATTATTATTATTATTATTGTACAATTACAAATAGAATATAAAAAAAGATATTCCCAAAATAAGTTATTTGTAAATGCCTGTTTGTTTGTTTGGTTTTTTTTTCTGCATTTGTGGCTAAATAACCAGTATGCTTTTTGACTTTCTTTGATATCTTCCTAAAATCTTATGATAACATCTTCTATTTTTGTCATTTTTAAGTTAAAGGAAGTCCTTCATAGCTGTCAGCATGTTGCCAGTGCCACTTGAGAAAAATAAATGCACAGCAGTTACATGCAAATAAGCATCCAGGTTAACCAGTTAACCAGCTGATTGTCATGTTCAGAAGAAACCTGAGGGCAGGAGATTAAACAAGCCCAATTTGTCCTGCTGAATACTGATTTGTTTTTTTATAAGGCAAACCAGGTGTCTAATCAGCTTTTTATGAGTGTGCATGTGTATGACAAAAGACTCCTGACCGGGAAAGTAACTGAGAGAAGTGGTTGGAGGAAATGAGGGATCATAGCAGGGAGCGATTTTGTATCTAAAAGTAGTTTGTCATCTGTTTGTCATCTGTTTCACTACAACCGAAACGAAGACAAAGTGGTGGAGTGCTGACACTGTGGAGACGAGCGCTGTCCTTTTGACTGCTTGTGACTTTCAGTTGTGTGGCGGTTGGGTCAAACATGGACGCACAACTGATCTGCTGCGTGTATGTATATGTGGAAAGATAGTGTCCAAGTCACTTCAGTGTGTGTTAACTCATTTAACCTGAGTGCTACTCAGCACACACATTCAGCCAAATCCATGAGCGGACAAGAAGGAAAGAATCAAATGCAACAGTGAAGTGAATCTTTAAACAAACACAAATCTTCTCCCTGACAGTGAAATTTCATACCAAATATGATATGGATGGATGGGTTTAAAGTGATTTTGTTGATTGGTATTTTCGACTCCACACATGATCTTGTGCATCTGACCAAATTAACGAACACGTAACGTCATTGCAGCACAACAGAAGGTCATGCAGCTATTTCCCTGCCTCTCAAAGGATGCATCAAACTCAAAGCATGTGCTCATGAAATAAACTTGTGATCAGCATTTGCCTCTTTTGCACTTCGTAGATGCACTTTTCTGCAACTTCAAATTGTTTAAGCCCCGTTCCCCTGAATGAAAAAGACAGAGAGCAAGAAGATAAAGAGATCTAAATATAGAAAATGGACAGAATAGATACAGTAGATTATCATGTTCATGGTATGCTAAAGACCAGCCATGAAACGAGTGTATAAGCGTTGTTTCTAGTGAGAATGTTTGTGTGTACTGCAGTGTGAGTCCAGTGGAAAAGCAGGAAGAGTTGCTAATCCGCCCGACTGGCCGAGCAGAAAGGCCATTCATATTTATAGCTGACTGAATCACATTCTACCATACAGATGTCCAATACTGAGACCGGGAACGAGATTAACTCGTTGGTTTTAGACCAAAGTACAGGTCTAAGGAAAAACTCAAACCAGCCACATTTACAGCCTGCTGAGTCACCATCAAAGAAAAACCTCTACAATTGGACCTAACTATGGTTTATCAATTAAATAAAACTTCCATGATGATCTGCTGAGTCACCCAGTCACTCAGGACAATCCCTCTAGGACTGGACAGGAACCACAGGCTGCAGGAATATATAGTTCATCTGTGATGGTGCCAAAAGTTTGCAAAAAAAAATGTAAAAGTTGGTGAGAAGACTCCAGTCGATCCAGCTACATGTTGCAGAAGATGCTTTGTTTCAAAACGACAGGAACTGACAAAAACGTGCCGTGACCCCAGTAAGAATTGAATCTCCACTCTCTCTTCAGTTTGAGAGTAAAGGTCTGATTTTTATTACAGCCAGAGTTTGCAAAGGCTTTGCGCTGTATACAGTCATCAATGACTAAGAGGCACTGCAGCTTAAAGCGTCACAATGGCGTCATCACGCGCCATGTTGGCCACTGATTCGTAGAAACACGAGTTCTGGTGGGCACAGGCCAAAATCCAGCTGCAGCTCCCCAAACGTATGAGGAGGTTGTTTTTATTGACAAGATGCCATAGTAATTTTTTTTCCCCCCTGACCTTAGAAAAGTAAAAGGATATTTTTAACGTGCTGCATCAGTCATCCAGAGTTAAGACAGGAATAACTAGAACTGGACAGCAATAGAGGATCTAAAAGTGGACTGAGACTGTGCATGTTTTTTTTATAGTAGGAGGTCACATACTGCCACTCACACACACACACACAAGTATACGCCAAACTGAAATCCTGGGAGGAGAAAGAAATGTTAAGACGGATATTCACTTAGATTGTACACTTAATGAACTTATAATATAATTTAGAGGTGTGTGTGTTTGTGTGTCCCCTCCTGCCGTGACGGTAGTCAGATGAGGTATTCTTGGAAAACAGGCTGTTTGCTCTCAGTGTGACTCCAGTCAGCGTGCCATTTTCATGAATCATATCTCTGACCAAAATACAACATTCAACGCACACACTCACACAGAGATCTAGAGAGAGACACACAGGTAGAAGGGCCGCTCTTGGGAACTTAAACAGAAGCTTACAAATCACAAAAAAGACATCTTTGTGCACGTAGATGCAGAGAGATACCTTTTCTCACACACACAGCTGTTCTGAGAAGGGAGCGTCTCCGTCCAGTGGCTGTTTCTTCAGGAAGCAGCAGAAGCACTGGCAGTCATATTGTAATGTAAGGTTAAGGTTTAAGGTTAGAGCTGAGCATGTTGAAAACCCCATTAAAGAATACAAACTTGGGATTATATTTGGTATATTAGTCATATAGCTAGACTATGAAGACTATATGATCATTTGGGAAATAATGTCATGGGAAGTACTCCTCGGTAAGTTTGCATACCTAGCGAGTTTTTACTCATCAATATGTGGATACACTTGTGTTTGTACTGCAGGTGTCAATTTACGCATTTTTTTTTCTTTTTTCATTTGGGGTGTGTGTGTGTGTGTGAGAGAGAGAGAGAGAGTGAGAGAGCTAGATGTAATGTGGAGAGTCCTTGTTTCAGTGCTGTTATTAATTAGCTGGACCCCTCCATCATTAAAACTAATAGAGAGGAGTTTCTTTACACACACTGACACACATATTACTGCTGCCACCACAAATATGCATCAAATGTCAACAGTAAAGGAAAGCTAGGACACGTCGTATTATCAGTGAATAAAATATTTGAGGAAATCCGTTTACATTATTGTTAAATAGTGCTAAGAGAAATCAAGCTGAGTGGTTAAATGGGACTAAATGTAACAACAATACCCTCGAGGAAAAAATGAGGACAGACATTCACTCTCTGTTTTTATCGCATCACGTTTGTCAAAGTTAATTCATGTGATTGCCAGTAATACAGTAACATGTTGGAATAAAAGCCGGTGTGCCGCAGAGACTGGTGGAGACTGGATATTTATCGTATCGCATTTGACAAATGCAATTTACATCAATAAAATGCAGCAAGTCAAGCAGTTCAAGAGGATAACTGCTAACAATACTCCAGAGAAAGAGTCATACGTGGAATCAGTTTGTATTCATCTGTCAGCTGCGTTGGCGGGGCCTCGAGAGCGAGAAGGAAATGCACATAAATGCATCGCACTTCCACGCAGAAAATGTGCGGATGAATGCAGACACATTTATAATATGCACGAAAAGTGTCGGACAAGACCCGAACTATTGCTTTAGTTTTAGTGTAAATACTACAGACACAATTGTTCCATGTGTACAGTATGGGTGTGTGTCTGTGTGTGTCTGTGTGTCCTCCTTTCTCCCTGGAGTCGTCTCAGCTCCTCAACCTTTCTCAACCTTTCCACCTTTGCACATTCCCCTCCTGACTGAAACTAGGTCTCCCACTTCTTTCTTTGCCTCGCTCTCCCATTACTCTATCTCTTTTTCTTGTTTCTCCCCCATTTCTTTTTGTTATATAGATATTCTTTTCTCTTCCTCTGTATTGAGACACCCCCCCATCTCAGCACCCCAGTGACCCTGTCTATGACCACTGACCTCCGGGGTAAATGCAAGGTCCCACCTCACCAGGAAATAAAGACATTAGCTTCCTCCCGCTGTCTGACCCTGCTCACCTTCCTCGTCTTCTCTCACCCCTTCCTCCACATACTGCTCCCTAAATCCCCTCTGTACCACCCCCTGTTCTGTTTTCTTTATCCATGCTTCAGCCACCTCTCTCAAGACAGTTTTCCCATTTTTGAATCCTCCTTCTTCTTCCTCTCCCTCAAATTTCTGTTAACCATGAAAGAGAGGACGGTAATTATCCAACGTCCCAACTTTGCACCAGTTTTCAAGTCTCTTATCCCGAAATAGCAGAATGGTTAAATTGATTATGAAAGATGGGGCTCCACAGAGAAATCTGAATCACTGTATGGTATGTATGCACATCCCTCAGAAACATACGCACACAAATATGTTTCATTTTTTTCCCTGGAGAGTCTCTTTCTAAAACGCTTCCTTACAGAATGACTGAATTGTCTTTCATGCCACGACTCTTGAAACTGCTAAATTAGGATTCAAATGTTCCAGTTTGGAGCGTATACAGAAAAAAATGGGACATAAGCTTTGGATGTATATGTTTTCCTCACTGTTGGTTTCAAGGTTTTTCTTTTTCTTTTTCTTTTTCTTTTTTTTTTTTTTTTTTAGTAAAAATGGATTCTTGGTTTTCCCTGGAGAGACGCTGGGTCGGCTCCACATCTCTCCTTTTTTCCCCAGCTCACTTTATGCTGAAATCATAGTTGCACTTCTCTGCACATGTTCTTGTTTTACTGAAGAGATTAAAAAAAAAAAAAGATTGTTGTTTTTTTTTAAAATATAGTAGATGAAGATGACAGTTTAATGATCTTGACCATTGTCATTTCTCTTGTGTAGCATTTTGTCAAAATGGCAGATGGAGAGAGAGTTTCGTTTTTCTGACTTGTAACTTCAGGGAGAAGTTGTCCATGTCTCAAAATCTAGACTGAGCTGTCCGGGGCAATAAGGTTGACATATTAAATTTCAATGTCAGACTGTATTTACTGTTCCTATCAGGCTGTACCATAGCTAGCTAACAATAAACTTTAAATTAGTTTAAAAACATGGCAAACATGCTGAGCGTGACCCTGAAACACTCTGTGAAAAATAATTTTTAGCACATTACTTTACACAGCAATGAGGTGGATTGTGTTCTGTGCCTGTGTAACTCGGGGTATATATTTGTTTCTTCTTATGTGTGAGCTACCACGGCTTTTTGTCGCTTTGCACGTGCGCCTGCATCATTAGTGTGTTGGTTTTTAACCACAAAAGTGCAAAAGAAAAGTGTTCCCATGGGATTAGAGTAGTCGTTTCTCCCTTTCTCTTGTTTTCAAAAGAGAAGGAGAGATGGAGGAAACATTTGTCTGGTGCAGTTGTTTGCAGCGGAAGCACAAGTCAAGCACGTCACCTGCGTGTAGCGCTTTACTTTATGCATATTCATAACTTTTTTTTTCCCACCTCAAGATATAAAACACAAACAGCTTACATACCTCTTCTCCTCCTTTTTCTCAGCTCTAAATCCTCTCACTTTGCTAAGATGTTTGTTTTGAACTTTACTTGAGAAAGTAGAAAAGGTTTACTTTTGCTGCTGTAGTCGAAGTGTGAATGCTCAGCGGTGAATGAAAATGGGGAAAGTATAGAGAAGGCAACAAACTTTGTAGGACCAGAATGTTTGGAGCTTATTGTTTAAATAGCAGCCAAAAGAAACCGTATGTCTGAACGCTTTAAGCAAGTCTAACCTGATGGCAGTTTATTTGTTTCCCTTTGGATATGTATGTACCGTAATTTCCGGATTGTAAGCCGCTACTTTTTTCACACGCTTTGAACCCTGCGGCTAATTTATGGATTTTTATGGGTAACGAGCTTCATGCCGCCAATACATTTAGCGTCACATCAGACCAATGAAATCACCCAACAGGTCACAGTGGACCAATGAAATAGTTCGAATTAAATTAAATGCACCCACACTAAATTCTTCAGATCAGTCATTTATTTTGCGCTTCATGCACACAGCCTTATCATGGAAAACACATAAAGCAATGCATATGATGCAGCTTTCAAGTTAAAGTCAATCGATTCTGTGTAACATATTTCCTGCCATAAGCCATTTCCTCCCATATTTCCGAGACCTGCGGCTTATAAACAAGTGCAACCTTTAAATGTACAAAACAGTTTTTCTCTTTACATTTAGCCGGTGCTGTTTATATTCAGGTGCGCTCTATAGTCCGGAAATTACGGTAGTTATTGTTGCTTTGACAACATTAACCATTGCTTAGTATATTTCTAGAAACCTCCAAACTGTCTAGAGGTGTCTTGTGCCTTCATGTCAGCTATATTTATTTTTTTAACAGCTGCCGTTCGGTGAACTTGTGCTGCAACTTCTGTGTATTTCTGCTTGGCAGCGTGAAGATGATCAGATAACATTTTAAAAGCACTCCAAAAACACCCCATTGGATTTTAGTGAAACTGTATTGTGCAGAGTCGGCACTGGGACAAAGGGGGAAAAAATTAGGAAGGAAGCAAGAAGGTGAGGAACATTGTTGAAATGAGACAGAGGGGGAAAGCTCGTAAGTTTTCCAGGAAGTGTTAATGATACAAGTTAACATCATTATCAGTCATCATGGCAGAGGCTGGAATTTCTGGATAAAAAAGCCACAGGGATTATTGTCTGTGAACAGAAAGAGGAGTTTAGTAACTGGGCTGCATGGTCTGTATCCTGCATCCCCGAATAGAAGAAAATCGTCTATGATCACTTAATTGGGATCGAGCACTTTGCACTTTAAGGACAGTGGTTGTCTTCTAATACTGCAGCTGCATCTTCCTTCATTTATCTTTGCCTAAAATGCATGACCTCTCTCGGTTTAATCATTCTGCACAGTTGTTCAAATGGTGATATCATTCAGACAAAATTGGCCCTGTTTCCTTAAAGGTTACGCTATTTCTGTGTTGTGGTTGTGCGGGTGAGTGAAGTTTGTCGTAGCCTGCTGTTCACACAGACTCTCAGCACCATGGACAGAGCCGATCTGAGCGTTTTTTATTTCCTCATCTTTACTTTGAAGTTATGTTGCATCGTGAGTAATAAGCTCACAATGATAAACGTCTCATTTACGGGGATGCGTAAACATTTAGTTGATACTTGCATTGGCATATTTTGATGTGGACATAACTTTAATATGTCAATTATCAACGTGTGTTGTGTTAGTCAGGACAGGTTTTTCACTGAAAATCCTCTCATTTTCATCACCACACAACCGGCTCCTTCACACACATTTTATTCATTCGAGGACCTGAATAAATGTAATTGTTTAAGCCCATTTGCCTTTAGTTGCAGTAAGCATCAATAAAACTCTTAAAAATCCATTGGCCTTAGGCTCACACCACAAGCTAATGGGAAACCTATGGAGCGGACACACATGCAGCCTGTGTATAGGCCTACTGTATATTCTTATTATCTTTTGTATCTGTGTGTGTGTGTTTGTGCGTGCGTGCGTGCGTGCGTGCGTGCGTGCGTGCGTGCGTGCGTGTGCTTTTGCACGCGAGCAATAGAGAGAAGGGGTATGATGAGGTCAGGTTTGAGGGAGATCTTTTCTAGCTGTGTGTTTGATTCAGTTTGGTTTACAACAGATGGGCCTACTGTGACCCACAGGCAAATATATGTAGCCCCCCACCCCTACCCACACACCACAGACACGCACAGACACACACACACATAATAACTACAGAGCTTCTCGTCCGGAGATATTAACAACAACAAATGATGTTCAGAGAAGTGTTATTGCTTGTTCAAATGGAATAGAGTAACAACGTGGTGAACAAGGATGTTGTTAGCGTTGCTGCACTGCTCTGCTTTTTAACCGCTTCCTCTGTATTCCGACACGAATGTGATCAAAATAATTGAAGTTATTATTATATTTATAATTATATTTTATAATCTGCGTTTTGTTTTTTGGGAGGGAGAACTTCTCATTTTTAGCCACTGCTGATCAGCTTTTACTGGCAAACTGATATCACCGGCTGTAGGTCCTGGAAACTGCCACAAATTAGACTAATGTGAAGACTTCCAGGTTGACATTGTCTGTTATTGTGCCAGTTTGCTTGTATTATAAATAGTCTGCTGTCAGGAGTGAGGCTTGAAAAAGTATTTTCACCTGATTGGCAAACAAATGCCCGCAGAGTACGCCGATTAAGGTGGATATACAAGTCTCAATAAATGATGTGATGTAGGTAAAATAAGCTCAGCTGCATTATAAATACTACAAACACTATGGTAATCATGCAGGGCCCTAAAAGTGCAGTTTACTTCTCTTGGTGAAAACATAAGTGGAATGTTTTTAGCAGCCAATTCTGCCAGTTTGACACCATTAAACCAGAGACCTGGGTCTTTACTCCAGAGACTAAGAAGAAGGTTTGAGTGGGAGGCATGTTGAGGCAATTTGTGACGAGACACCCACCAGTAGTCCCTAAGGGGGGAAACATAGTTCACACAGTTAATATGATGATTAACACTAAGGGTCAAACAGATGTGTACTGGAAGAGTCGGAGGTAAAAGTGTTGGTTGAATGTTAAGAGGAGAAGTGAGGAACACAATCCAAAAATAAGGAAAGAATGAATGAAACAAGGTTGAATGGAGCAACTGGGGAAATTGGACAGAGAGTAAGAGAAGGGAAGGACACAGAGAAGGAAGAGAAGGCAAGAATTAAGGATAGTAAGGAGGGGAGGAGAACTGGATAAATGATACGAGGACAATGAGCGAGACAGGTTTTTAAGTAAGAGGACAGGAGGTGAAAGGAGGATACAAGTGAGGGAAAGAATAAGAAACAAGGAAGAAAAGAAGTGAAAGAGAAAGTAGAGAAAATGAATAAATTATGTATTTGTCAAGGTAAAATGGCCGGCTGAGCAATCCTGCCACAAACTTTCAGACTGTTATTTCAGGCCAAGGAAGGTGGTGGGAAGCCCTGACTCGGGAAGAAAACCCGTGATACTGTTGTTCTGTTGTCTCGAGATATCAATGCATAATTCCCACCAGTCAAATGAAAGAGTTAACTCAATTCTGCTGTCATTTATCAAGCCATCGGGATGTGTTGTGTTTCTCAAACTGGAATTTTTCATGTCCTCACTTGTCACTAAGTGGATCATTTATCTGAATTTGAAGAGCGGAGACCGGCTCAAGCTTTCCCGCTGTTGTCCTGCACTTTTAAAAGCATCATGTTAGAATATGGTGTGCTGGTTCTATACAAGCGTAGAAACACTGAACACCTCAGTAGTTTTAGATCTGTTCTTGACCCAAAAGGACTTAACAAAGCATCATCTAGTTTGATTTGGTACAAATACAGCTGTATTTGTCAGTTTTTATTCACAATACTGACATTTGTGGGACAAAAAGGGATCTCACCTCTTTGTTTTGCAGTCTCGCTCTCGCACTCACTCATGCACTGACTGCTCTCTTTCCAGCTGACTTCCTCTCTGAGCGCTTGTTCTCTCTCCTCTTTCATCTGCACTGCCCTGTCTGCCCCCAGCAGCAAACCTCTGCTTATTAGAGAAAGAGAGAGAAACAGAGACTGATGAAGAGTGAGCCGGAAAGATAGAAAGAGAGAGAATAGAAAGAAACAGAGAGCAAATTTTGCTGGTCAGGATTTCTGACTGTGTGTTTGTGCGTGCGTGTGTGTGTGTGTGTGTGTGTGTGTGTCTGAGCTTGAGAAGAAGAGAGGGAGATTTTTGCTTATCAGACAGGAAGTGGATCTCTTACAATAGCATTCTGACGTTTCCCCTTCTCTAATGTGGAAAACTGTTAAGATTCCTATTCCAGATACCGTCCGTGCACACACGCACATGCGCACACACACACACACACACACGTCACACTCGTGGTGCAGATAAGATGCAGCTGCTGTGTTGAAGACAGAATTCCTGAGTCAGCCATATGTATTCACAGACTTAAGACAATCGCTAATTCACACTAACACATAAGCACATTCACGGACACACAAACATACACAATACTACATGAGGCTTACATACATCACATACAGTTTTATATTTGGTATTCAGCTGATGTTCCAGAGGCAGTCATACACACACCCACACAACACAGAGGCGGGAGGACAGGTAGCAAGAATTTGGTTTATAGAGATGGCAGAAATGATGGACAGAGCTTAAGAAAGAGGAAATGAATTAAAATGAGGGAAATGAGATGAGAAAACCAGACACAAGAAAATTGGATTAATACATCAGTGTGCAGGCCCTCCACTGAGAAAGTAATGAATGTTTTGGGGTTGTTGCTAGTTTTTTTTTTTTTTTTTGTTTGTTTTTTTTGTTACCATCAAAAATGGCTGAACCTTGATTAAACTTGTCTCTGCTTCACCTGGATTTCATTTGCAGTCTGACTTTTAAGCAGAAATATGCTCTGACATGCTGGGAATGATTCAAAATCAGTTTGTGTGACGTGCAGTAAATATTAGAAATTAAATATTATAGAATCAGAAGCAAGCAGGGCCAATAACACAATCAACAGACAAACTCCAGCAAAAGTTTCATTTTCAAGTATGCATGTAGTCTTAATTATCTCAACAAACTTAACGAAGAAGGTTTTTTTTTTTTTTTTTTTGCATGGTCAAGACACTAAATTCAACAATACCCTCTGTCAGTAAATGGCCAGGAAATTCATTGAAGCTGCAGCATGAGTTCCGAGTTTTCCCCCCATCACACTTTTTATTTCTACTCCAGGGATTTTCAAAGTGCAGGAAGGCGTGCCTCCCCTCTGAGAACATAAAATCAGAAAATTAAGAAAATTAATGGGACCTTTACCTTCACAACCAAAAGAACTGAAAATAGGGATTTCCACTTCCAGATAAGTCTATCTCAGAGATCTGAAGAAGAGTTATTGGTGCGGTAAAATTACAGTTATGTGAAGGGGGCCTTTATCCATCTAGGAGGTTGAACAACAAATTAGTTCCATGCATTTTGTGCCGGCGAAAGGGCCAACACCAGCCTGCACGCTGATCGGACCAAAGAGATGGCATAGATTAGAGTCACACTCTGTTAAATGAACACCGTGTTCTGATGTTGCGGTATGAAGCAATGAGTGCTGCATTTATTCACTGCGAATCTGTAATTCAAACAAGATTTGGATTTCTTTTGTAATTATTTATTTTGTCTCAGTGCACATGGGCGGTTTCTCCATTCTGAACATGTTATACTATGTTCTTACTTATATTGTACATGTATATTATTGTACTTATCCTCATCACAGGATTGTGTAGTTTTTCAACAACAGTGTTTTTTCTCAAAGTGTACTCTTTAGTTTCCCTGCCTCAGTAAGTCAGCAGTAAGTGGATAATAAAGTAGGATTGAGCTAATTGAGCAGTCCTTTGCCTTCTGTGAATTATGTGGTGGTATGACACAACACAAGCATTACAGATATCGTGCAGGAATAAAGTTAGATAGGAAAGTAAAGGACAGCGTTAGAGGGAGAATACTCAGGAAAATGTTGCACAAACTCAAATTTTCCACGTCAGCCAACCAGAATGATCCCTCTTTTATCCAGAGCAGTTAAAATGTTTATGTAGTGTGTCTGTGTGTCAGTCACCACAATGTCTGTAAACTAAATCTGTGATTGTTGAGGAATCATTATTATTTTAAAGTATGGATTTTGAATAGATGTGACAGCCAATGGCCAGTTATTGGTCTCTGACATGTTATTTCATAGGCAAGGAGGGTGTCCACTGGGATGTTACTTTCATGATATGTGAGTCGCAGACCGTTTTATGTCTGCATGTGGTACAAACCTGCAATACATGTCATTATTACAATGACCCTTTAAATGTTTTTGTGTATTTGAGTGTAAGACAGAATGCATAAAATGGTGAATCAGACTCTTGAATCAACAGGAAGAATTGGAAAAGCCCCCAAAAGCCTGAATTGAGTGGTGTTCTTCTTTACCCATGATGAAAGAGAGATCAGATTTTTATATGTACCACAGTGGGGTTGACTATTGTCTGACTGATGAACAAACAGTTGGGCCATCCCCTAATCCCAGTCGGAGTTTACACACACACGCATACACACACACAGTAAAATCCCACTGTGTGTGTGAACAAACAGAGGATGAAAGGCAAGACAGCAAGGGGAAGAGCACATATAAAGAGCTGCTGTTTTATTAATGAACCTGGAAACAGTCTTGGGATTCTCGGGATCTGTTTGTGTGTGTGTGTGTGTGTGTGTGTGTGTGTGTGTGTGTGTGTGTGTGTGTGTGTTTTTTTGCCTCCATGCACACATATCTACGTGTGCATGCACGTGTGTGTGTGTGTGTGTGTTTGCTACATAACCACACAACAGCAGAAACAAAGGTGGGTGTTTTGACTGTATTGGCACACACGCACACACACACACACACGCACACACGCACACAGTCTCTAATAAATTCACCCTAATTCATTCTCTCTTTTCTCTGGGGAAGAGCCAGCAGTTTGCCTGATCCAAGGAAGCTTCACGTTACCTTCACTAAATAATTGATGCTCTCTCTCTCTTTCCTCTCTCTCTGTCACTGAGTTGCTCCGTCTTTTTGCCCTGTGTGTATCTGTCTGTTTTTCTTTATCTTTCCGTCTGGTTCATTTTTTCTGTCTGTCTTTTTTCTCCGTCTCTATTTCTGTGCCTCCTCTTGTCTGTCCGTCTTTCCTCCCCCTCTCGCAGCTCTCCACACATTTGAACTCACAGCTGTGAAAATGTTGGTCAATATTAAAACAATAGCCAGCAGTTGGTGAGCTGCAGGTGTTATAAAATGTTTTGATTTTTTTTTTCTCCCCCAGACTTTTTTTAAAGAGACAAGTCCCTTGTGTGCGTGTGTGTGTGTGTGTGTGTGTGTGTGTCTGAGATAGAGAGAGAGAGCGCGAGAGCGAGCGAGCGGAGGGGGTGAGATTGACTGAGAGGTTTTTAGGGTGAGAGAACTTCAGTCCCCCTCAAGATTTGAAACACTTCTAGATGAACAGTGTGCATGAAAATGATTTTGTGTATATGCATGTGCCTCTACAGTGTGTGCATTTCTTTGCGAGTGTGTGTGTGTGGGTGTGCGTGTAGGGACCTTCTTCCCCCACTACCACAGGGACCTGACCCCACTAACCAGGGGTTAAGTGCTCCTTCTCTCCTTCTGTAACATTCATCTTGTCCTCTCTCTCTCTCTCTCCCCTTCTCTGCCTCTCATTCTCACATGCTATTCTCATTCCTATGTTTCCTCCGATTGGGTTTCTTTCTCGTTTTCTGTGTCTCTGTTGGAATCCAGACTCAGTCAGTGTCCAATGTCTAATGTAATCATGTTGGTATTAGTTATTTGATATCATGTCTGTTACCCTAAAACAGCTTTATTTATTTATCAGAAAAAATTTCAGAAACAGCAGAAGAGAAAAAAAGTCTTCCCCTTTTTGTCATTCCTGTTTATGATTTTAAAATAACCACTTACAACAATCCAATGCAATCAATACTCCAGTCATTGATACAGTCATAATGTGGAAGGGTGTTTCAAACGTTGTGTTCATCCACATCCAAATGTTGGTGGCAGAATGAACAAACACACACGCAGGTGCTCATGCACACACAATTTGTCATGTCCTTTGCATGAACATACTTATGTGTCTTTCAATCGAACGTGTGAGAAGGAGGAATAAATACAACACATATCATTGTTCTTAAACTGCAATATTTGTTTTTACTGTATAGTCAAAAAGAAACAAATAAGCTGAGTGACACACTCCTTAATAAATCAAATGGATTTCACTGCATACAATATTTTGTGGAGTCAAATATGTGCTATAGCAAGCACTAAAGTGAAATCCAAAGCAGCACAATGTACTCTGTGTGTGTGTGTGTGAATATGTTATTGTGAGAGGGAGTCAAGAGTCCCTAATCCTTGTCATCAGAGACCTCTGTGTGTGTGTGTGTGTGTGTGTGTGTGTGTGTGTCAATTAGGGGATACCAGTCCTCCCATGAAAAACGTAAGCCTGTTCGGTGGCAAGTGTGGATATTCTGACTGGTTTGGGTTTGTGTGTGTGCCATACCAGTTGGCCATACAGTCTGACTCTTTATCTGCACTGAGCCGTTGT
Source organism: Echeneis naucrates (assembly GCF_900963305.1). Taxonomy (NCBI): domain Eukaryota; kingdom Metazoa; phylum Chordata; class Actinopteri; order Carangiformes; family Echeneidae; genus Echeneis; species Echeneis naucrates. The sequence goes on along the minus strand of NC_042513.1, from coordinate 21,648,932 downwards.
GAACTGGACTGTGGCTGTAACTTGAAATTTAAAGGAGGAAATAAGCAGCGCTGTGATGACGCTGAGCCGGATCACATCTTTTTCTCTGAGAGGGCTAACAGCCACGAACGGTGTTGATCTGATCTAAAGAGGCCCAACAAACACTGCAGACAGCAGCTCTTGTTTCTTTAGTTGTAGAAAGTTGTAGAAATTAGAAAATGCTCATGAGAAATCTTCGAATCATTGCTGAGATCAACATGTCTCGCAAATAATTATGTGTGGCCCATTTTAAACATTACTTGCGTAATTGGTACGAGAAAAGATCATTACAAGGAGCAGTTAGGTGAGGATGAAACACACCCGGAGAACTTTTTGCACCTTATTTGGCTGTAGTCTTGCATGTGAAACTAGTGCTTTCTCCCATTTGTGTTTGTGTGTGTGTGTGTGTGTGTGTGTACGGTAAGTATGTTAAGCACAAATTGCAATTTGTTTGTGTGCTTGTAGAGTAAGGATTTAGAGAATGTGTCATTACAGGACAGTATGCTTGGGTGCAAATTGATATGGTTTCCAATAGTAGCATGTATGAGTGTGTGTGTTTGTCTGTGCACTTGTGTGTTTTGGGAGCTTTACAGTGTCTGTTTTTCAGCAGAGCAGCGGGGGGCTAATGGAACAGCTTTGTTGGTTTTAAGGAGTTACCGTCCTTCTTCGCCAAAATCAACTCGTAATCTGCTTTACTGGCACCACGAGGCTCACTGCCTCACCACTGACAGTACCTACCAGCACAATACATGCACGGGCACACACACAGTATAGTAATCAGCCAAACACCACGACACGATGCTAACTCTCTTGTGAAAATGTCCTGAATGAAAAGAGAGAGGGTGGGGGGAAGACAGTAAGAGGTGAAATACCAGTAAGACAATAAGAAAGGGAGAGAGGTATAAGGTGAAAAGACAGAGCGGGAGGAGGGCAACAATGGAAGAGTGGGGGTGAGGCATGGGGGGAGAGGAGGGAGAGATGATGAGATGCTTCAGGGTTATCAGTGATTAACAGTTCCACCCTATAGAACGCCGGGTTGGACTTCAAAGAAAGAACTGCTTTTTGTTTCCAGGCCTTGAGTGTAACCCTGTTAGGAATACAGTGTTTATACTCACACACAAACACACAAACACACACACACACACGCTCTTTAAGTTTAACACTGAGAAACAGGAAAGTGTGCAGTGGCAGATGGCTGAGGAGGAAGGAGGGTGAAAACTGACAAGGGGCAAGATACAAAGAGATGGTGAGAAGAAATGACATAGAACAGCACTATCAAAGGGACGAAGGTTTTTAATTCCATGGCAACGTCGAATGGAACATCTCATGTTTCTGTGTGAGAAGCGTTTCCTTAAGAATGACTCAACAAACGTCACAAAGGCCGTCGGACTGATGTTGGAAAGATGATTTTCTGCTAAGATGTAATAGAAAATAGAAATGTAACACTCACTTCCCACCGTGCACTTCCAGATGTTTCAGGTGGAGTGACAACGCCAATAAGACAATAAGAAAATATAACAATGATCAATCAACCTTACAGTAAATGAGTCTTTCCTGTGGAGGGTGAATGAAGGGAAGAGATTTGTGTCCTCCTTTGCAGAAATTGGCTCCAGTGCGATTTTTGTGTTTGAAATATAGGAAGACATCCCATTCAGGCACTGCAACCATCAAATAAACTCTATATCATCAGAGACAAAATATGAAACCATCTCCAGGAACAACGAATGAGATGAACTTTTTATTGGAATACTAACTGCAACAAGTGGATGCATTTTGCTTATTGTTCAGATGAATTTACACACATTTCCTCAGCGCACCAACGTGCATGCACATCGTCTTATACTGGCCTTCTTTTATTCTGTCACACACACACGCGCACACACACACACACACACACACAGAGCAGTAAAATGCTCGATCAAAGTACAAAAGTGGAGCAGGGGAGGGAGATGGAGGGAGAGAAAAGGAGAGGTCTGAGATCTGAGAGGAGCAGAGAGGAGAACAATGGCTTTAAGTCTTGACAAACACTTAGCCGAGGCCTTTAGACTAACACTTTGGAGCAGACATGTCTGCCTGCATACCAATAGCAAACACTGTCACTCCCCATCTAACTCAGAGGCTTTTGATGTTCTATTCACAGAGATAGAGGGAAGGGAGGTGAAGGAGGGGGATGGAGTGAGAACGGCGAAGATGATGGGGGGAACGAGAACGAATGGAAAAGTAAAGACAGTATCAGAAAAGGAAGGAATCAAGATGGCTGAATGAGAGAAAGGAGGGAGACCTTTAATTTCTCCAGCAAACTGCAGCGTTGCTAACGTCTTTCATCACTTCCTTTCCTTTCCCCCTTTGTCTATATTTCTGCATCTCTTGCTCTCCCATCAATATCTGGACCACAAGGGTAAGAAAGGGTGACAGAGAGAAGGAAAAGGAGAAAGAACAGAAAAGGGGAACCGGAGGATGCAGAACTGATTCCAGTTATCTCATGGTGCATTATTTGCAACCTTGAATGGTGGTTTTTGATTGAGTGGTGTGTATCTGAATGTCAGAGCTCTCACTGGTGCTGACGAAATCCATGCTCAACCAATAGGTTAACAGCGCTCCATGTATTCTGCTGCTTTGATCAGATTTTGTGTTTCTGCATCACTTTTTGTACTTATTGGTAACACTGTCATCGAAAAAACCTTTTGATCCCTCCAACATCTACTTTCTACCAGCTTTGGCAAACATTAGCCTGCTTTATGATGTTTAAAAGGGGCCCAGAGGGTTTTAATGAAGTTTGTCTTCTGGGGGGGTTTTGAGGTTCTTTGCATAACAGCAGCGACATACAAACAACCATATGTGCACATGTGTACACGTACTAAACATACAACCACATCTCTTATCTGCTACAGCGCACAAGCACTGGCAGGCACAAACAGACACGCATAACACACACAGACACACTCACACGTACACACACAGAAAACCTCCTCTGCAAGTTGATAAGTGTGTTAAGAGGCAGGGAGAAATTATTAATTATCAGGCTAATGGGCACCAGGCTGAGTTCTGCTTCATTAAGCTCTAACTGTTTGTGTGTTTGTGTATCAGAGGGTGGGATGGTGGAGCCTTTGAGTGACACACAAAGATACGTGCACATCACATTCCATACACCCATAGACATGCAGGAGTTGTTTGCTTGGTTCAATACATATTCAGTACACATTAACTGATCCAAACGCACACATGTAACAATAAAAATAAAAAAATAAATACTTTTTAAAATTGGAAATTGGAAATGACAAATGAAGCCTTTGGCCATTGAGAGACAGACTTTTTGAGATGACTCTCTGTATCAACAGCCACCAATGAAACAGGCAGTGCATCTGTGAAGTGTGCAACTAGCATGTCTATTTCTGCTGTGTGTGCGTGTTTTGTTCAGTTTTTGTGGTGCTGTGTTTGCGCCCTGTGTTGACTGGTGATGCAGTTTGCTTCACTCTATCCCTTGCAGGGTTGTGCTGGCTACAGTATGATAAGTAAAACCAGCGTTGACGTTAATCTGTCTCACTCCCACTAGGAAAGACAGATAAGGGGTGGAGGGGGTGAAAGAGGGAGAGCCAGAGGGAGAGGGAGGGTGAGACAGTGGAAGGAGTCAAAGAGAAAAAGTTATATTGTTGTAATTATTTGATTTGGGGACTTCGACATAAGAATTTCAAAGAGCAATTTAAAAATATTTTTGGGGTTTGTTGGACAGGTCACAGCTCATTTGGCGTTGAAATCATGGAAACTGCGTACTTATTAAACGTTTAGTTTAGTTTATTAAACATGTATTGTCCTTCTGCTCTTGACAGTCAAAGGGAATCATAGTATGTAGTTGGAACGTGTCTGCTGGTGGAATGACAGGATCCTACATGCGTTTTATTCACAAATTTGAATCTGAAGATTCGAGTCAAACTTGTGCTTCTTGTGATTTTCCCTGTTGGTGGACATGTGTGTGTTTTCCTATAAATAGCGCTGATGGTAACATAAACAGAAGCCCAGACTCAGTGGTTTTTCCCATTGATTAGCTGGCTGGCTAATGCACAATCATCCCCACCGCTAGTGCACGCAAGCACACACACAAACACACACAAAACTACTGTACTCCTCTAATGAGGGTTTGTTAAGACCCCCTAGGAACAACCAACCGCCACTTTACCCCTTGGAGAAACGGGGGGGCAGAGAGAGGTTGTACAGAAGAGGGAGAACACAGTCAGAGAGAGAAAGAGAGAATGAATCTCTTGAATGGACGAAGATGGAGATGGAAGGACAGAGCATGAGGTTATAGCTAATAGTGAAGGAAAGCTGTCCTGTCTTAATTTTTCTCTAAATGTGTGTGTGTCTGTGTTTAAGACGCCCCTGAGGGGTGTCCTCTTGCTGTCAATGTGTATATCCCTGTGTCTGGGTGTATGTGTGTGCTAGAATTACCCAGAATGCTTTAGCGATTGACTGGCTGGCTAATGGCGGTCTCTGTTTTCCTCTGATGGTCATTGACTAGGCCTTCTCATCAATACCTGTTTTTACAGCTACTCTAGAGCGGTGTGTGTGTGTGTGTGTGTGTGTGTGTGTGTGTGTGTGTGTGTGTGTGTGTGTGTGTGTGTGTGTGCGTGTGTGTGTGTGCGTGTGTGTGTTTATGTGGGAGCAAAAACTCAGAAACTGAAGAGCTCTTGAAAGAGTCTTTTCTCATTTCTTCAGATCTTTTCTTCACCTCACCTTTGATGTGTTCAAGTCACTTTAAAATCACGCCTTAATACACCATTTGTGACACTGTTGTGTCACTTTTGTGATTGTCACAAAATTGTAGATATTAGGTATAAATAAAATAATTAAATAAAAAGTCAAATGAAATTTTTTTTGTAGGGCAGTGGATACTGGCAGAGATGATGATCATTGTTCATGAGTTCCTGCAAAGAGAACACACGAGGCGACCGACCACGTTATCCGAATCATATAGATCATAACACACATTTATAATTAGTCCATGTCATGACAAGAAGGCAGTTTAAACAACTGCCTCAGTAATTATAACTACATTATAATGACATTATAATGGTCTTTACCGAGTGATATACTTAGTTATAGTTTAGGAATTGAATAATAAAAATAGCATGTGTTAGAGTATATAATTCAACAATTTAATCCCAAAATAATATTTTTTTTTTGTATCAGTTCTTTGCAATTATATTTAGTTCAAGCACACTGTTGGAAAAATCAGCTTGACGTTGACAAATACAAACAACTTCCAGCTGTTTTTTTTTCTGTTGTTGTTGTTGCTGCTGTTTTTTTGTTAGTTTGTTTTGTGTCTCTCCACTCTCCATGCTCCCATCCTCTCCTCCTTCTCTGCCTTCTATTTATGCATGGTTTCCTCCACACTTTATTTCAGGGTACTCCTCTCTTTGCCATCATGGCTCTGTCTGGCTTCCTCTCTGCCTCTCTCTTAGCTCCCCTACTCGTCCATTTTCCTCTTCTGTTTTTCTCTCCCCTCCTTCCTTTCTTCCTTCAGTTTGCAAAGGATTTGGTCTCACAGACACTCAGCAAGACTATCACCACTCCACCCAGGAGACCACTCATCTCTCCCTTCAACCCCCCAGTCCCCACCCCCCCCACCCCCGTCCATCTATCTACCCACCTATCCATCCATCGATTGCCACTATTCCTGGACTTTTGTTATCCCACTCCTGGTCCAGCTCGGGTTTCCCTTCCCTTCCCACCACTCAGCTTTGCATGTGTGAGCTAACTCCTGTATTTCTCCGTGTCTTCTTGTGTGTCGCATTTGATTAATTATAAAATCTGCTCAAATGTGAGAACAAGACAGGAATTTACTAAAATCGATGCATGATCACTTTTTATCCCCTCAAATCACGCGATCGCAGCACGCACAAGAAGAGGTTCTTTCTGCTAAATGTGACTCAATTCCATGCTCATTAGTGGCAACATTGCTCTTGCTGCTTAGTCACCTCTAAATGGCCTAAGTGGCCCAAGCATTGATAATCTATAAGAAATGGTCAATTCTATGAGAAAAGCTGAGTTGATCAATAGCCTGATCGTTGTAGTAAGAGGGGAGGTCTTTGCTCAGTTATTCACCCATTCATTCACAAAGTTAATCATTCATCTAATTAACATGGGATGCTTTAAAGGATGCTGTTTTTTTTTTAACAATTTCTATATATTTATTGGAGAGGTGATTGCATAAGAGGGAAAACACAGTCGCCTTACATGGGTCCAAGGCAGACCTGAATCAGGTACATTGCAGCCCGTGATCACTGACTTAACCCGGAGGCCTCCACGCAGTCCCAATGACTTGGTAGATTTCAAATTGCAGAAAATGTAGAAAGGTTTAAGATTGACATGGTAATCCATTTCTAATGTTGTTATAAGAATTATAACAGGTAACGCTGAGGATTTTAAAGAAGCAGACAGTCATATAGAGGCTTATGGTATGGAGTCTTATTATCAGACACGTCTAGCCATACGTCCTAAGTCTGTTTCGCTTCATACTGACTCTATGAAGAGCTGTCTGCAGTTGTCAGGCCTCATGTTAATAAATTCTGAATAGGGTTGCATAAATCAGTACACACTGCACTACACTCTGTTTATCTGGCCCAGGACTCCACTCCTCTCTTCTCCTCTCCCCTCATCTCATCTCCTCTCCTCACAGTGGGCTGTCTTTCTTCTCTCCAACCAAAGGAGTAAATATAAACATTGCAGGAGTGCGTTGTGACCGTGTGTGGACTGTATCTGTCATTGTAAGGGTTGATGTCGCTGGATGCAATTGTCTTTCACGCGAAAGACAGACAGAGAGGACAGAGGAAGAAGATGGTTGCGATCATTCAGTGTCATGAGGATTAGGGTGAAGATAGGAGTGGTTCGCAAAATGGGAGGAAATGAGTTGCCACTTGGTCTGGCAGAGAGATGCCGCTTTCCTACGTTGGGCAGTTTTTTCTCTAGATTCACCTCATTCTGCTCTTCTGACGCTCGTCCCTCCATGCAGGGACAGCAGATTTACCTTGTGAAAAGTTTCTTCTTGTTATTCTATTATAGACCAACTTTGCAGCAGCACTTTGTCCTTTACTCTAACCCCCATCTGCACAATTGTTAACAACGCACCGGAATTAACACACCCCTTTAAAAGAGGGAGGATCTGCAATAATGCCTTGACTTTAAAGAAAATGAGGACTTTCTGCCATAGACAGTTGTTCTAAATCTGCTCCACTGTGTGCCTTCCTGCTTATATGTTCCCTGACTGCCTGCTTGGCTCTTTATCAGGCCCTGCTACTCACCTCAGTAAGGGGAATATGTTTAAAAAGCCTGGTAATTGATGCAGGGCTGAGAACTAAGAGAGAGGCTGCCGCAGTTGATTAATGCACACGGACTGTGCGTAGCATTTTTTTTTTTTCCAAGGCACTTTTAAATGGGCCTCTTAAATGGCCACGGAGGAAGAGAAAGAGACAGAAGGAGCATGAAAAAGTAATTCACCTATTGCTCTCATTTTACCTAAGTCTGTGTATTTTGTGTGCTACCTATTAAAGTAGGTGACAGCTGTGTAAACCACCTACAGTATAATTGAATTGATTTCTCAAAACAAGAAAAAAAAAAACATGCAAGCATGCAAAGACACACAAGCACCTTTTGAAGGTGATCAGTTAAAGTTGCACATTTGTTGTGTTTGAAAATGTTTCTGACATCGTGTTTGAAGAACAGTGCCCCCTTGTTTCATGCCATGAAGCATTCCAGTAAACCTTATGTTGACTTAAACCAAAGTGGGAAATTGGGGTGTTAAATGGTGGCAATAATTTTTAATTGATGCAGCATCATCTCTACTGTACAGAGTCTCCAGAAAAAGAGAGCTCTAAAGATGAGTATAATTTATCTCGAACTCTTTACTTCAATAACAACATTCTTATTGAATATTATTCAGGGAAAAGTAATAGGTAGTGGTGTGATTACCGTCATGAGTAATATAATATCCCACAATCTGGTGAATATAGGACGAACACTACATCACTAAGTCACCAAGATGCCTTCCTGGATGTAAAAAATAACAAAAAGGGAATTAATGTTCTGAATATTCTGTGTCATTGGACCAAGTCCTCTGTGCCTGTATTAGTGTCCATGTCTTTGCTCGAGCAGTAGATTGAATGCACTTCCACATACCTCTATGGAAATGAAGTGACACACACACATACACATTGTGGGACAATCAGGTCATTCCAAGGTAAAAGGACTTAGATATAGTGAAATATTCATACTTTAGAGCTGCAGTGTGTATGTGGGTGTGCGTGTCTCCGTGTGCATGTATGAATGTGTATGTGTGTCAAGCTCATGACTGCTACAAGCAGTTCTCTTTAATTGAGGTCCTGAAGCCTCAAGCAAAATGCTTAGGAGAAAGATAAAACCTGCACAGTGGTGGGTAACCATGCACACACACACACACACACACAAACTGATGGGATAAGCTGTAGACCCACATGTACACACAAACCAGCACAACAACGTTGACCTTAAAAACTAAATAAATAAAAGCTTAGTTATCAGGCAGTCAGTGCTCATAGGATGCAGGTTACTTGCTGACCACTGCCAATGAATACATTAGCAGTGTGTTGGTTCGTAATTAGATTTCACATGTCTTCACATGATTTTAGAGTTATATAGAGTATATTGGAAAAGCTGCCATAAACTCACTTCCACAGAGTTTTTAGTTTTTTTTTCACCTTGCAAAAAATATTTAAACACATTATCACATTTGAAAGGACAAAATGCTAAATTTTGTCAGGCATCATGTAAAAATGGGCAGCTGATCGGGTTGTTTGCCCCTCAGTAACAATCCGCTTCGAGCTGCGAGTCTTTGCATAAAGCTTATTTTCCAACAGCCCTGTAACCAGTGTAACAAGGAAATTCATGTGAAAAGGCCAAACCCAGCCAAAGACAGAGCAGTGCTTGTTTTGCTGAATCGAGCATCGCAGTAAGATACAACTTCTCAGATGGAGAGTCAGATACTTTATTATTCCCGAAATGCCTTAAAGGAAATTTAAGGCGACCTGTAGCTTAATCAAGAAACCTACATAGCACCCACATATAACAGATACACAACCCACATAACAACAAATAGACAACCGACAATCACCCAGATATAACAGATACACAACCCACATAAAATTGATGTAGCAATAACCAATATATTATAAAAAAGAATAATAGTTTAGGGCAAGCATTGGGGGCTGTGTGCAGTGGGCTAAGGTAGCCTGCAATGAGTCGGTACCATCAACCAGAGCAAGTCGACATTGACATTTCTGTTGCTTCCATGGAGGATGTGGAGTTGGGCCACCCCCACTTTTACAGCAAGATGACCCCCTACCCCTACCGCCACAACGGTGCACCAGCTTACCGGAATAGAGCGCACCTCAGTTCCCCATTGGTCAAGTTAGATTGATTGAAAGGCTGTGCAGCCAATCACAGCCATTTGACTAACCAGGCCCGGCCGCCTGGAAAATAAAGGGGTGATGCTAAACGGAACCTCTGTCAGTTGCTCCTGGCAGACGGCAAACAGAGCAGAAGTATGAAACAATCATTTAACTAGTTAGCAATGTAGAATAAAAACAACTGTATGAAAAGTAAAAACACTTCCACGTTCAGGAGTATTAACCTTAAGTTCTCTGTGTAGGAGGTTTATGAGGAAGTGAGGTCGAGGTGTCAGCAGAACAACCTTTGTTATTTCTGACACTACTCTTTTTGTCATGTGAAAACTGTTCGATGAACTGAGTCAACTACGAATAACTGGAGGATCACAAAGGATGAATTTCAGTGTCTGCACATTCAACAGAGGTCACAGCTTACATAAAAGACACTGGAGATGTTATCAGCTGCAACATTATCAGTACCTAATTGGTCTAACACTTACACTATCAGTTTGCGTGGTACTTTCTCTGTCTGAATTGCAGATATTAAATGTTTGACTTCAGATATTACACAAATTACCTCACATATGCCCTTGATGTCGTGCCTGTTTTCTCTGAAACGCACATTCACTCCTTGTATTTGCACAAGATATTCGGATAAGCTCCTAAAAGCTTTAAAAAAAATATCAACTCTTTTCTTCAGAGATGTAAACATTGGCCTCACTAAATGGTTTGTTAAAGATAATGTGTCTGCATTTTTAACACTTGGACTGCCTGCACTAAGTGCATGAAGCAGGTGGTGTGTACACACGTTGAGTTGCTTGTAACAGCAAGTCCCTGCCAGTGTTTGTGTAGTTTGTGCGTTGTTTTTTTTTTCTTTTTAGGTTTTTTGTATTATTGTGTGTACGATAAATGTGTGCGTTCGAAGTAAAAAGAGGATATACTGAAGATAGCGTATCTGTAGTTTACAGGCTTTGTGATTTCCAGTGTTCTCTGCCCTTTAGCTCTCTGATAACAGGGTCTCACTTCAGCCAGGTGTCTGAACTTCATCAAGATCTTTCCCGTTCTCTCCCTCCCTCCAGCTCTCTCAAAACCTAATGGATAATGCGAATACACCTGGACATGCACTGGCACATATTAACGTGTGTATTCAATGAATGAAGATTCAAGCTAAGTTTTCAACCCAGAAGCATTAGACCTGGAAGGTCAACTTTGCTTTATCTTTCTTTCATCCCTAGCGTTTGTTCCTATTCTCTTTCCTTTGATGACATCTCTTTCTCTCTCTCTCTCTCTCTGTCTCTGTTCCTTGTACTATATTATTCACTCTCTGCCACATAAAGTAAATAATTCCTCCCTGCGTAGCCTTCTTTATTCCTCATTCCTTCCATCCTTTCTCCTCCCCACTTCAAAGTGTTGTCAGATCCCCACTTCCCCTGCTTCATTCCTCCCCTACCTGCTTCATCTGTATTTGGGATTGCAACAATATTTGGTGAGGCCAGTGATGAGCTGCTGTAACGTTCTAGTCTCAGTCACAAAATGAGAGCACCAATGATGGAGAGAGAGTAGTGTTCCCCTCCCTCTCTACTTTCACCCCAGCCTCTAATCCCTTAAAAGCACTTACGAGATTGGCGCCGCCTGCCTGCCTCTGCCTGCTTGCCTGCCCGTTGGTTGCCACAGCAGCTGATTGGAGGGATAGAGGCTCCTAATTGGATCATGAGGGTGTGATGCAGGCGACAGCGGCCACATTATGGGAAGCTGACTTTGTGCGGCATAACCCTGCCAGAATGACCCTTTCCCCCTGTGTGTGTGTGTGTGTGTGTGTGTGTGTGTGTGTGTGTGTGTGTGTGTGCGCGCGCATGTGGACTGACCTCAATGTGACTAAGAGCCTCTGCTCATCAAGGCGGGATGGCCGGAGCTGCAGGGAGAGGACAGATTGATGAAGAGAGGATAGGAAAGTAGAGTGGTAGGAAAAACAGGAGACAAAAAAAAGAGAGAGAAAGGAGAGAAGTGAAGGGAGGAGATGGAGATATTAGCGCAGTATTAAAGGTACTGTGCTTCACTTTTCCTTTTCTTCCAATTTTTTTCCCTCTCTGAGAATGGGGGGGGGGGGGGGGTGAGGTAGACTTGATGACTTGATGCAGTGAATTAATCCCCCTGAACTTCTTGCCTGGGTTGTGTGTGTGTGTGTGTGTGTGTGTGTGTGTGTGTATGTGCGCGCATCGGTGTCTTTCACTTTGGTGCAAAGTGACTGTGTTGTCCGTTACGGTGTAAATTGATAGCGTCACTGCTCTTTGCCGCATTACAGGGAGCATGGATCTGTACATTCAGTTTCCTAACTGCATTCTATATCACACCATCATCCACACCTGATCCCACAGACCTGAATGATACACCAGCAAGGACTGTTTCTAAGCATTTCCACCTGAAACCTTCCTGGTAACACACACCCATCCGCACACAATTGTTTTATATTATACTTTATGTCAGGTTGGTTCTTCTCTATTAAAGCACTGTTGAAGCAGTGAAAGTTGTTATTTTATTGTATATTTTGGGTAGTTTTTGTCAAGTTTAATACTGAAGTTTAAGGTTTTTTGGTTGTTTGTTTGGGTTTTTTTTTTTTGGGTAAACCCCACAAGCCAACATCCTTCAAGTCCTGTGACTTTTTTTTTTTTTTTCGTCTTCATGTGTTGAAGTCAGCATGTATAAAAAAGTTATCACCAAGAAAGCAAATCATTTAAAGTTCTTTATGATGATCGGTACATGGAAGTGGAAATGATTGTGCCGAGGAAAAGTTAAATGAAAGTTACGTCAATAACTCTAAAACCTACAGGTTTCAAACATTACATATATAAAAGGATCAGTTGTGGTCTTTATTACTTCATTCAAATTACATTTTCTAAATAATTTATACATTCTGTATATATTCCATCATCTTAGGTATTTATGCATATTTTTATTTTGACATGACAAATAAATATTCTTGATTATTGATTCATTGCTCAACTGTCTCTGCCAACCAGAATTACAGGGTATGTTACGTAGTCCTGCAAAGATGTGTAATCTCCAGAAAGCTGTTTTTCTATGCAATTTCATATGTAGTTAAAGAACAACTACATTTAAATTAGAACATCAACAACAACAAAAGCTAACTATTCACTCATAGTACAATACCTTATCTGAGCTAAGCAGCACTTCCTGTTGCTCCGCTGTTGGTATGGTAGATTTAACACAAGTAACTCAAGCAGTTATCACAACAGGGTCTGTCTTAGTGTATGTCTGTATGTGATTTTAATCATCTGTGTGTACATGTCGGTGATATTTGTGGTTTTGCGAGTGTGTCTGCCCATGCTGAGAGCATGTGCAGAAAGTATGCCTGCAAATATTTGTGCACATGAGTGTGTGAGTTGGTTTCGCTGAGTTCGTGTATGTGTGTATGAAAGGCCGCGTGTGTGGTGTGTCAGTGAAGTGCGGTGGTACAGCGGGGGCGTCTGATCCCTCCACCTTTTAAGAACATCAGAGGGTGTGAAAAGCACTGATTGCCCTAACCGCTCTCATTGGGACTCAAACCCCCGGCTTAGTTGTGCTTGAGCGAGTTTGGAGAGACAAGAGAGGGAGTGAGAGATGTGTGTGTGTGTGTGTGTGTGTGTGTGTGAGGGAGGGAGGATGAGCGAAAGGGGAATGAGGGAGCGACCAAGACAGAGTGAATTAGTTTGGAGGAGTGATGGAGAAGGAAAAAGGAAATCAGGGTTGGTAAACGAGCAAATTTGGAGTGAGAGGGACATGGTAACAAGGGACTGAAGAGGAAGAACAAGACGGCTGAAAGACAACACGGAAAGAGACGAGGGAAACAATGAGGGAGCATTCAAGTTGGGTGAGTCGTGGGCAAACAATTTTTGGAGACAGATGACATCTTTAAACATTTACATTCAATGTTTAAGCTGCCCGTTAGGGCCACGAATACTAAACTAACTCAGTTCCTCTTTAACACGTGCTGATCTGTTGACAAAAAGCAAAACCATGCCAACAAAGGTGTGCGGCTTCAGTGATCAGCAGAATGAAACAGCGGCCTCTGTAGTGTTACCTTGTGTCAAAGCTGTTGAGGGGAGACAACCAAGGTCAAGCCTTAGGTTGGAAAACCGCCGTGTGTTCGGGGGAAGGCAGTGGATCCACGCTGGCTCCACGATTGTTCGCTTGTGCTTGAACGTTTGTTCTGATGCTCCTAGTATCATTTTATTGAAATAAAACAGGCTATTTTGGCATATTTTTGACTTTTATGAAGTCAGGTCGGTAACAGCGGAACTGTAAGACACGAAATTCTGCTGTCTAGCAGACATGTTAATAAATAACACATCTAGCAATCATATCTCTTCCAGGTTATTACAGTTGTGTTCACCACATTAGAGAAGCATCTCTGAAGTCGAGGCTGGCTGTGTGTGTGTGTGTTCTTGGCACAAGAGTGCAAAAGCGTTGGTGTGAGTGTAAAGGTGCTCAATGTCATCTAGGGGTTAAACGCGGTGTTGACTGTGTAGAGCAGACTGAAGCACAAGACCTGCTGACTGATATCCACTGACTTTCAACGCACAAGCCCTACACACTGTCTACATGTGGTGATAGAAGTGTTTATTCTCCTCTGCCAACTGCACAACGACACGAGCAATGAGCCTTTACTCTAACTGCCATTCACTCTTCAGTGACCTTCCCAATAAAAGCATGCAGTGGCGGGAATGTTAAAAAAAAAAAGCAAAACAAAAAAACCACATAACTAATAACGAATATAGTTGGCAAAATAAGACACAAGTTAATTATTTAATTAACACAAATTAAAATGGCATTTATCTTTTAATTTTGTGACCTTAACATGAACTTTGATTTGAGAGAACTTAAAAAAAAAAAAGTATTTAGGGAAATCTCTTTACAGTGTGGACTGACAGTAACAGGCCAGGGGAGGAAGCAAAGGGGACAAAACAAGCAACAACTACCTGAAAATCAGCCAGATCATTTTATCAAACTCTTCCTGGTTGGAACTCTTCCAGGCCAGAATACATTTTCATGATATCACTTCAGGATTTGAACACATTTAATAAATGAAAATGTGAAAAGATGAGCTGAAAATAGAAAAGAAAACCACAAACACACACTCCTGAACACACACAGCTTGGCCCAGTAGATTTATATGGGGCAATAGGGTGTCAGGGTTCAGATATCCAGGAGTAACCAGAGGCCTGACCTCTGGTTTGTTTGGGATTTGAGGGCAACATACACACACACGCACAATAACACACAACATCTGGATAGAAACCCTGAACTGTAAGATATGCTGTTTAAAATCCTAAAATTCTCCAAAAAACTATTATAAAGGTGTTACATGATGTCAACTTCTAACTCAGAAAATTACACAAAACAAACAAAAGAACAACATTTGGGGTTAGATGGTCACAAGAAAAATACATACACAAAAATACAACACATAGATCAGGTTGGGGTCAGGTGTGGAGTTAGACTGTGGGGGTCTCTAATAGGTTCCCCTGACACATGAGGTGTCAACACTAGGATGTCATCACGTGCACAGACGCACACACACACACACACACACACACACACACACACACACACACACACACACAGTCAGACACACACCAAACATACACATGTACTCGTATGTGTATGTTTATATTATTTGTGCTACTTGTTTTTGTTCAAATGACATCAGCGTCTTTTGTCCCATTTTTATTCGGCCTCATTCCCATTTCATCCTTAAAATTAAAACAGGACAGCTCATCTCTGCTGCTCTGTGTGTTTTCTCCATATTGGCATTTAATGTTTTTGTTGCCTGAGTGTGTGTGAGTGTGTTTATATATATCGAAACAGTTTTTTATAACATTAATTCAGTCGCAATATGGCCAAGTGAAATATCCCAATCACAGGAGCTGAAATATTTTAATGAAGGAAAAATGTGTCGCTATATCCTGTTCTAAATGAAACATGGTGGAGCTACAGCGACGCCCCAGCCGACAAATCATCTATCCAGACGGGAGAACATGCTTGTCTGGTGCAGTCACAAGCAAAAAAAATCCCATTATTGTTGTTCTGAAGATAAAATGCAAAAATCACCATTCCCACACAAAAAGAACTTGACTTAGATTGGAAAAAAAAGTAACTGTCAAAATAATTTGAATTTTTTTTTTTGTTTTCTGCATATATCATTCAGCTTGGACATGAATGAATATGTCCAGAATTTAAGTGTTTCTGCACATCTTTGTGTGGACCTTTGTGCACATGTGCATGTGTCGTTATGGATTGCCACATTGTAGACTTGACAGGATCATAATTACAAGCAGTGATGAAATCTACCAAGTGTTTTTTTTTTTTTTTTTTTTTTTCCCCTGCATGGCTGTGTGTGTCTGTGGGTTTGTGTGTGTGTGTGTGCGCGCATGTGTGTCTGTAATATTTGTCATCCGTGGCAGCATGCTCTCTGTTAGCACACAGGAACCGTGATCACACCTCCATCTTCCACTAATAGGACAGACAGATGGAGATCATAGATAGATAGATGCGATAGATCAGATAAGATAGATAAGATAAGAATGATAAGATAAAATTTCTCCAAGTTTCTTAAAGAGAAACTCTCGATGTGGTTGCATTCCTCTGAAAAAAAGTATTGCAGCGAGTGAGATGTCTTAAGTGTGTGTCAGACACGCATCCGTTCACCACATAAAGGCTTTTTCCCTCCCTCCATTGCCTTGTGATCCAACCCTACCTGCCACTGTTGTCAAATCACAGTGGGCAAGAAAGAAGAGGGAGGATGGAAAGAGAGAGAGAGAGAGAGGAGGGTCTGGAGGGGTTGTGGGGAGGATGGGGGCAGAGGAGAGAAGATGGAGGAAAGATGAGAGGAGTCAACAGAGAGGGGGTGAGTGAGAGAAAGAGAGAGACGGGAGGTGCTCAATTTGCCATCACGGGTGCAACGGGGCAGAAAGTATCCAAGAAAGAGGATGAGTGTCTGAGTATGAGAGAGAGAGAGAGAGGCTGAATGTGGGGCTGTGTTTATGCATCAGTGTTTGTGCGTGAGGGCACGCGCATGTGTGTATGTGTGCGTGAGTGTCTAACAAGGGAGAAAAGACAACTCATTTGAATGTCAGATACAGGGAAGCGTGGCGTGCAGGGAGGGAGGGACGTGGCGAGGAGGGATGAGAAGAATGAATATGGATTACTGGGATGAAGATTCTATTATTTTCTGCCCGTTTCTCTGATCTCTTTGTCGCAATGCTATAGGCCTCTGTGTATGTGTGTGACAGAGAGGGAGAGTGTGTGTGTGTGTGTGCGTGCGTCTTAAAGTATGAAAGAAAGTACAGGTCTGCGACTGAGACTTGTGATGGCTGAGTTTGTGTGTGAAAAAGTGTTTGTTTGACAAAATGGGCTCAGCCAAAATTCACTTGACAAGAGTGACAATGAGAGAATGTGTCTGAGTATATATTGTGTGTGCTTGAGAGAGAGAAAGAGAGAAGTTTGGCTGAATATTAGGCAGCAAACCTTGAGGTGTGTAATCACAACATATAGCTACAATTGCCCTCTAACATATACTCACAGAACACACATACCAGAATTCACACATGCAAACAAATCAGTCAACTATTGATTTTCTTTGTCATAAACTGATGTGATTTCAAAATGTAGCATCAGCAAAACTCGGTAAAAACCAGAACCAACAATTTTCTCAGTGTCGTTCATTTTAAGCATGAACTGTTTTATTTATTGTAATGAACATACAGGGTGTATATATAAAAATATAATGTGTGTGTGTGTGTGTGTGTGTTGGCAAAGTGTGGGCTCAATACATGAACGGGAACAACCGGTTTAAGTTAAGAAGTGTTCAAAACTGGCTGAAAACATGAGGTTATGCTGGCCAGTGTCAAGCTGCATGAAGTTTGTTTATATATCCTGATATTTTAAAAATCTGCCCAAAGCTTTACTGACGTTTATCTCCACATAAAACATGTAATATGGTCAACAGGTCTGATTGTATTCCATAGCTAATGAGAGGAATCTAATTAGCACATTGTGTCTTTAAGTTGTATTCTATTTTTGAGAGATGAACACAATAATCTTTTGGCAGTCTGGCCCTCTCCTCCTTTTTACGTTTCTTCATAACATTTTTCATCCCTGTGTTTCCTCTGATGCATATTGTTCCTCCTCCCCCACTCTCCACATATTATCAATCTTTCCCTTTCTTTCCGTCTCTTGTGCTCTCTCCCCCCCCCCTCTCTTCCCGGTTGAGTGGTGAGGAGATTGGGGAGGGGGGGTGCAGAGAGAGAGAGAGAGAGAGAGATGTGAGTCTCGGCCAATTTGTCCTGACACATAGAGATGCTCAGGTGGGAGAGAGGTGTCAAACAACTAAGAGACATAGCATGAGACAGGATTGTAAGAGGGGGTAAGAAAGACAGTTTGGGGGTAGGGGGCGGTCAGCGAATGCTAGTGGTAGAGGAAAGTGATTATGCATTGATTAAAGCGTTCTAAATTTGTTGTGTTTTTACATTGGAAGACCTCTCAGGACCCTGAATGTGTAAATAACATTTAGAGAAGTTCATTTTAAACATCCAATCATCTAAGAAAGAAACTAACATGCACAGACAGAAGTACAGCGTAAGAAAAGGGCAAAAACAGAAATACATATGTTCCTGTTTGGTTGTTCATGCCCTTTAACTAACTCAAAATGGTATATTTCTCCTGCAGCTCATTTGGAAGCAACCAGGTGAAGTCAAATATATTTTCATTGTAAAGGTAATTTCTGTGTATATCAGATAAGTCAACTAAAATAGGGTTTTGGTCATTTTTTTTAAGGTTTTTTTAAGGTTTTTTTTTTTTTTTTTTTTTTTTTTTTTTTTTTTATTCTTTAAAGGAAAAGTCCCTGCCTAAACCCAGAGAGCCTGGGTATAGTCAGGACATGTCCCCCACAAATGCCTCTATGGAGCCAATGAAATGTTAAAATGAAACAAAATGATAGTGGAGAGAGAGGGAAAAAAAAAAAAAAAGCAATGAGGAGAAGGCAAGTGATTTTCTATGTGACAGGTGAGAGAGAGGCAGAGGTGGTTCCGGGGCGTCCCTCTGTGATGGTGGCATGTTCCCCTTGTGTCGCAACAACAGAGAGAGTGGGATCGACAGAGGGAGAGATGTCTAATCTTAGAGGGTAAGGGAGCGTGGACTCCCCAGGGCTTGTCGTGCTCAGCACCTTGTTAACCAGACATCTCTCTTTCCATCTCTATTTCCATCTCTCTTCCCACCTTGCTTTCCCTCTCTCTCCCTCTCCCTGTGTCGCTGTCTTCTCGCTCTTTGTCTCTACATGCTCTCTATCACTCTGCTTCTCTGTCCCCCGTTTTCATACACAGACAGCAAGGCTCACATATCTATCTGTCTGTCTGTCTGTCTGTCTGTCTATCTGTCTGTCTGTCTATCTATCTATCTATCTATCTATCTATCTATCTATCTATCTATCTATCTATCTATCTATCTATCTATCTATCTATCTATCTATCTATCTATCTATCTATCTATCTATCTATCTATCTATCTATCTATCTATCTATCTATCTATCTATCTATCTATCTATCTATCTATCTATCTAGTTGTGTTGTTAGTGGATTGTCAGGTAAAGGAAACTCCTGTCTGGTTAATAGGACATCAGCCAAGGTTAACACAGGCTGGCAGCTGGTCCAAGCACACACAGACACACACCCACGTGCGGACGCTGTAGCAGAATTGTTTTCAATTTAAAACCTCTAAAGTAAGTCTGGTTGTTGCACTTCAACAACATCCTGGACACAGTTGGCCACAGAGTGTCAGACAATATTCAGACTGATTACAGTTGCTATGGCTCTGTTAATTAGTTTGTTGTGCATATCAGACATTAGAGTAGGTTAGATTTGGATTGAATTCCGCCACCAACGCGTCCACATGAGCTGCAGATGTTGTGTGCAAATCAATTTAGCCACAGGTAACAGAATAAACTGTGTACCGACTCTGCAATTTAGAACACAGATTACAGAAACTCCCAAACGCTGCGCTGTCTGCTCTGACAGATAAAATAATGTCCCCGTTTATATCACAAATAGAGATTATAAAGTTCATGGCATTTCCCCTTTTAGTTGGCTTAGGGAGTTCAATCCCCAGCTCCTCCTGGTACATGTTGGAGTCTTCTTAAGCAAGACATCAACCCTCAGACGTCTCAGTGGCGGAGGCGGTGAGGCCTGTGTCTCGCAGAGTAGCTGACTTTGGAGGCGTCACGGCCCGCGAGCTGGATCTTCAGAAGGAACGTAGCCCTTTATCAGGACAGAAAGTGACAGTCAAGGCTCAGAGAGACCAAATTTGACATCAGGTATAACGCCTCAACAAATCAGTGCACAGAATGGATTTTATCCGTGTGTGTGTGTGTGTAAACACTACTGCATAAGAGTGGTAGTTTGTAAATTGCTTGAAAAATGATACTCATTGAGTCTCAATTTGTGACGACAGCGCTCCGGGCATGCGGGGCTATTGGGGTATTATGCTGCTTACTGCTGAGCTTTGAGGTTTCAGGATGCTGTAAAACAATGTAAGAAGCACTTTCTACTCATTCAGACACTGCTGTAATGAGAAAATACTCTTAATCCAGCTCACACACACACACACACTCACACACACACACACACACACACACCAGCATGCACAGAGGCGTATTTCTGCTGCTGAGTGGTTTCTTGGTGAAAGCATATTGCGAGAGAAGCAGTTTAAGGAGTGGCAATTATAGTTTTGGACAACGTCATTGATTTAAACTCCTGATTAGAGGAAAGGTGACAGAGGTGGTACACACAATGGTGAGTGTAGGGGTGGGGTGAGGATGTGGGAATGGCACACATGAATGCACGCGCACACACACACACACACACACACACACAGAGTGTTACTCTCCCCGTCATGGGAATGCCTTAGAATGGCAAGGGTCTCCTGCTCATTTCTACTTTCATGTTTCTCCCTCCCTCTCTCTCTTTTTCCTCGACATACCTGACTGAAATATTGATGTCTCCCAAGCACTGCTGTTCATGCCTAAGTGGTTGTTTTTGTTTCAAAGAACGGGTGACTGTTACACATGCACACACGCACACGAAGGCACGTACACACACGTTGTGCGGACTCAGAAAGAGGAGGGAGCGAGCGGAGGCACACGCACACGTTGCCTCCCTGATTGCATATGCTTATACACAGGTTCTACATGCCTAAATGTTTATGTTTCGAACACCTTCATTAAAAGCTGCAGCACATATTTGATGCCTGCTGAATCCCAGATGTGGCACAATAGGCCTCTTTTCTGTCTGAATGCATTAGTTTGAATTTTTTTTTATTTTCAGCATACAAAAGAGCAGAGTTCAGTATGCACCATTAGTTAAAAAAAAACAACTTTATTTTGAATGCAAAATAATTGAAAGAGTTTATTTTAAAATCAATGTAACCTGTGTCTGAAATGTTCTTCCTTTCAGATCTAGATTAAAAAGATTTGGTTTGAAATTTTTACTGTAATCTTATACTTTTTAATTTTATTTTACACTACTCAACAAGTTCATCCACCGAAAAAATATGAATATGGCGTTTTTCTTCGACTTTCCAACATGGTAACGCATTTTACATCAACCAGCAGCGATTGGTTTGGCAGAGCTGAAGCGGCAGGCAACAATAGGGATAGATGTGAGGTAGATAACAGCAGCAAGAAGTACAGCAGAGCCTGTGATGAAAAAAAAAAAAAACCTATCAGAGTTTATGACGCTCCAGTTATGAAATAGAATTGGCATTTAGAGGAAGGATCGCAGTGGTCAACAGCGAGAGAACGCAGCTTTTCTTCATTGGAGAGTGCCGTTCCTCTTCCAGAAGAGGAAAGTGGTTAACGAAGCAGGTTAAATAACACTAACGTGGATTTATTTGTGTTAACAGAGAGATTTCCATTATTATTGAATTTCAGTGCAGTCTCAGTGGCACTCGTCTCTCAGTGCCACAGGACAATATGTGCATGTGTAGGCAGGCTGTTCTCCACTGTTAACATTTAGCATATCCTATTAATATTAAATGAGAATCATTTGTATCTGAGCACATGATTGACCTTTGTCTGCGGAGGCATGTAGAGTGCATGTGTATGTGCCTGTCTGCACACCCGAGACTCATGTACGCGAACATGAACATGTCAAATGGATTTTACCGTGTAGGCAGAAATGTTTCTGTCAATTTTTTCAGTTGTGTCACCAAATTAAAAAAAAAAAAAAAAAAACACAAAACACAAATCTAACCGAGCTGGCTGGAATTGGCCTTCCAGTATCTTGACAGGCCGCAATACCGACCCCAGACAAACTGACACGGGAATGGTTTTGTGTCAGCTGCACGTTTTCTAGCCTGGTGGTGCTTTTGCACTTAGTGTAGCTGTGTGCCTGTGTGTTGGCAAAAAAAAATAAATAAATAAAAGGATTTTAAGCAATTTGTACAATTTATTGTCACAGAGTAGATAAACATGTCACCTAAATGCTTGGAAGTAAATGGAATTAACCGATTACACCAGCATATACACTTTCAGTCTGATACCACTTTCATTTTGAACCTGATCAAGACTGTGATATCTCTGTGCTATTGCAAGATTCATTTAAGCTGTTGTGTGTAAACTGCTTAGTGTGTGTGTGTGTCTGTGTGTGTGTGTGTGTGTGTGTGGCTGTTCAGGCAAAGCCGGAGTCTACAAGCTGATGTCAGATTGTAATTGAGTAACTCTAGTTCGAATGTATCTCCATTAGCTCTCTATCAGTGTGAGCTCACTCTGAGCCTCTAATCCAGCCAGCGTTGTTAACTCACTGGCAGACTGACTCTCACAGTCACACCTCGCTCTGACATTTTTATTTTTTGTTTCTTTGTTTTTTTGTATGTTTTAAACATATACATGGTCTATACAGGTTTCTGCCATTTGAAAGTGTTATTTATGGGTCAGATTTAAAATCTTTTATATAATACGGGTGCATAGTAGTTAGCACCGTGGCACCACAACAAGAAGGTCATGGGTTCGGTTCCCGGCCTTTCTGTGTGGAGTCTGCGTGCTCTCCCCGTGCCTGTGTGTTTTTCCTCCAGATACTCTGGTTTCTTCCCACCGCCCAAAGACATCACGTTTGGGTTAACTGGTGACTCTAAACTGTCTGTAGGTCTGAGTGTGAGTGTGAGTGGTTGTTGGTCTCTGTCTGTCTCTGTGTGTTGGCCCTGTGATGGACTGGTGACCTGTCCAGGGTGACCCCACCCTCACCCAATGTGAGCTGGGATTGGCTCCAGCACCCGCCACGACCTGGAAACGGATAAGTGGTACAAGAAGAATGAATGAATCAATACAGAATACTGATAATAATATACATTAATTATTAAATTAAATGTCATTTCCAGTGCATTTTTACGTGTTGGTAAATAGCTGAATTGATATAAAAGAATTCAAATAAGGAACTTGTCAGTTAAAGATAAAATTTTTAATATTCCCTTCTCTGTCTTTGGCAGTGCCGTCATTACTCTGCTGGTTGGTTGGCTTTTGTGAAGTGTTGTTTGTTTTGCTTTTGTATTTGTTTGCTTGTTTATCTCAGTTTGATGATCGCTTGTTCTGTTTTGTAACGTGGGCAGTCAGTTATAACTAATTCATCCACCGTTCTGATTGGTAGACTTTTTTTTTTTTTTTTTGAGTTCCTAGATGTCTTTTGTATTTTCTTCCATAACTAGACATAATGATGACCTTATTTTAAGAGTGTTTGAACCCACAAGTGACACAGCAATCCTTGAGGCTTAAAGTCAGTCAAAACTGTTAGGATCTTTACGTTCTTTGGTTAAGGTGACATCCATATGGGATAAGACGACGTCCCTTTCAGTACATACAGAATGTGTTTTGATCTGTGTGCGGCAGTGCGAAGTGTGACTGTGCTTTCAGTGTGTCCTCTATGCCCCTGCATTGTTCCCCACATTGTTTTTCTTCACAAAAAGTCATAGCCTGACAAGGTGCTGCGCGCTGTAAAAATTATGCCTTGTTTATACGTATTTATTTCCCCTTGACAGTTTAATTATTTCTGGCCCCATTGGACGAAACCACATAAAAAAACTCCCCATGTTCATACACATTCTAATTAGGAATGCTGGGAAATTAAAACAGAGTTGTTTCGAAATGCTGTCATTTTTCCAGGGCTTCATCTTGGAATTATGTCTCAATCAGCACAAGCGGAAATAATTACTTGTATACCTTCTAACTGCCAACATTTACCAAATGGCAAAGCAATTTACAGCCATCATGGCCCGAGAAGCAATCATTGGGCCAACTATAAATTCACAGGCCGACGGTTTGGAGAGCAACATTGGAAGGAAGGGTTATTGTGGAGAATTAGAGAGAAAGGGCGGAGGGCTTTCTACCTGTGTAACCCCTCAGTCTCTGTCCCTTGGTTTCTTTTTTCTCTTTCTCTTTTCTCCCACTTTAATCCCTCTCTTCCCTTCCTCTCACCAATCATTCTCACCATTTTAACTCCCTTTCTGCTCCCAGACCTTTCCACTTATGTCCGCGTCTTTCAGGTTATTTTACACTGAACCCATAGCACCAGGACAAACACACATACATGCACTTCTTCTCAAATGGAGGCAGCACGACGATTAAGTGATTATTTCAACACACACCATTAAACACACTCATTGCGGGCACAGACATAGACAAAAGCACAGATAAAAACATGATCACAGACACTTAAACATCCGCACACACTGGCTTTAAAGTAATTACTCACACACGTCATTAGACACAGACACAGATGAAGTGGAGTGTGTTTATGTTCTGTGTATCTTGCCGTGTGGCCTGTTGAAGGCCCCTTTACTCTTTGGATGCAGTAACATCATCCATCTAGTAGAGCAAATGCACTAATTTTCACCATCTTACAGCACATGGAGTGAAATCAGCAGCACGAAGCGGCTTGACAGCTAAATGATAAATCTCCTCCTGAGGTGTGAATTAAGCCGTTCACATGGACAGCAACAAATGCAGCCCATTTGAGTAAACCCAGACAATTTATATTATTTCTTATGTGTAACCATGGCAAGATAAAACCAACTTGTAACAATTAAATGAGAGCATGGAAAAGACCAAACCTACTTGGCTTTGGAGCCACACACTTGGTGGAAACTTTCCAGGTAACAAGACTTCAGACTTTTTTTGTGAAGTATTCATTTTTGATCACGATTAAGAGTTTTTACAAAATCACAGTTTACGTTTCATGATAGCTTAGCACTGTGGAAGATTCTGTACATAATAATACTCCGCAACCTGGAAACGTGGTTTTCCCTCAAAAAGGGAATTTTTAGAGGAACAATAGAAATTTCATCTTAAAACTTCAGGGACCATCACAAGCAGTTACTGTTAGCAGTCGCAGAGCAGTTCCTGGCTGGAAATGGACAAAGCTGATTGGCTTATTACACCGATGAACTTCTAGCCATTTTATTCCGGTATGTTAGCAACTACAAGAGAAATAGGATGTTTTGGATGGTATTCACAACTTTAAAGGGCTTTTGGAGAGTTAAGTTTGGATTAGCATGGAGACATAGTTTAAAAAACACACAAAAAGACCATCTGTACCTTATCAATATGCAAATATCAGAGTTTCAACCGGATAAGAAGACTTGACGAGCGGCTCAGCTGTACCGCCACATGCAAAAATACACACACACTCACCCGCTGCTGACCATGCTAATCTCCTCAGGTCACAACTTTGATTGGTTGTTACTTGTGAAATGTGACCTAACAGATGTCTTCTGGGTGCCGGGCGCATAAATTTAGCTAAAATTTTTAATTTTTGAATTTACTTCGATTTAATTCAACTGCAGCCTTCTTCAAAGATCAGAAAAAATATTGAATATTGGCTTCAGTAACTGACCAAGTCAATAGTTTAATTTCTAATACTGATAATGAAAAGGTCTTAAACAGGTCTCTCTTACACTACTTACTGTAAAATTCAACAAGAAATATCTATAACCTACACGAACAAGGACGATTGTAACAAATCAAATACCCACGCTCACAAGTATGAAACTGTCAATTGATGTTGAAGTTAGATTTTATATTTTGTTGCCCTTGAAAATCAAATTTCTCTCTGTTGGCTTACTTTTCCTCTCAACACATCACCCCCCCCCCTTCTACTTCTGCTGTCTTATCCCTTTTCCCCCCTTCATCTCTTCTGTACGCACACTCTCTCATGCTATCTTTATTAGTCGTGGAATTATTCACTTGGCTTGCACTTCGGTTTGAATAAATTGAGTGTTGAACTATTGGAGAGAGGGGCTTTTTTGGCAGGCATACATTTGTGTCTGAGTATACATGTGTGTTATGTGTGTGTTGTGTTAACAGGGAGACGGCACTGAGAGACGACTAATCCCGGTGGAATAGCCCACTCATGTTCTGTTTGAGAGCAGCGTAATTAAAAGAGCGCACCTCTCCGAAGTCACCTATTTCAATACAAAACACTGCTTTATGCAGACACGCAGGCAACGAGACACACATACACACACATGCTCAGTGCTTCCCTACCCAGGCAAAACTCACTCTGTATGTAATTACATCCCAGTTCTAATTTATCCCTGGGAATATATCAAAACCTGAGGATGAGAGGGAGGGAGGGAAGGAGAGACTCAGTGGAAGCAATGAGGCTTTGAGAGATCGCGAGGTCAAGAGAATGAAAGGAAATAAGGCCACGGTGATAAAATGATTGATATTTTTGTTTTATTGTCTAATACCCAAACATGCTACATTGCCATCTGTGTTCTTGGATTGCTGGAAAGGATTTGCACTGGCACTCACTTACCTATATGTTCTGTAAATTGCATCGACGCAGACTTCTCAATTTGTCTTTAACCCCGTAGCATATTGAAAAAAGCTATTACAGGTTTTTTTTTTCTTCTTTTCCAAAACAATTGTAGACATGCTACAAAAAAGATGGATTAATACAAACAATTGATTTTCCTTTCTGCTGGTGTGTTTGTACGTTTGGGACATTTTCAGTGTGGATCGGCAGCTGGAGTGGGTTCTCACTTGGGCTGGGAAGAACCACGCGTTTCGCTGTGCTCAGAAAATACCAGCCAGTAGATAAAACAGACACACACACAGACATGCTAACACACATTCTCAGTGTTGACATCTATCATGCCTGCCTGTCTGTCCACGTTTGATGAGGTTACACCTCGGTCCAGCCCAAAGCCTGCCCCTTTTTCCTGTCCCCGCTTGATGAGGTCCCGCCTTTCACTCTCTGATGAGGTGCGTTCCAGCCAACCTTCAGTCTGACCACTGACAGGTTGGCAACCACAGCTGACCTGCTGTGTGTAAAAAAAAAAAAAAAAAAACGGCTCTGTGTTTTCATGTGAAGAAAAACCTTCTATCTCCTTTAGTCTACATTGGACTTTGGACTACTACACAAGTTGCACCTCTGTAGGTGACGATTATTATCCAAAATAACACCGAAAATGCATTCAACCTAACTAATCTAAACTAAATACATGAGGTGGATATTTCTGTTTGTGTGTAAGTCTAAATATTGTCATAGGTAGCAGTCAAATAGTGAAATCATGTGAAACTTTAAAGCAGCTTAATGACCCCCTTTTTTTTATAAATGCTAAGGTCACCTTTTCCATATGACTCTTTCTCACACTCTTTTTGTCACCTAATTATACCCCCTCCCTCCCTCTTTCACCCCCTCACCCTGTTTCTGTCCATATCTCTGTGTCTCACACACACACCTCTGTCTTCCTAGCTGTGAATCCTTCCTGACCTTTGTGTGGAATAACAGGGCTGTCACCTGTCTCTCTGTTCTAAAGAAAACACATCTTGCATCCGCTGAGATTAAGAGCATATGTTTCCATGTGAACATGTGGCTGCACGTGTGTGTGTCAGATTTGTTGTCTGCTGAAGTAATGTTCAGTATATATTTTATTTTGTCCTAATGAACCTGCACACACACCCCCACACAGATCTCTTAGTCTGTACTGTCGAAATGATAGGACTGCATGATTGCAAATGTATGATTGCATTAATTTTAATGTGTTCCCTCTCTATGTCTCTGTGTGTGTATAACATCCACGTAGCCTCCTCCAAAGGTTACCCAGAGAGAGTTTTGGTGACAGGCTCCAGAAAGCCCCCTAAACCCAGCAGCTTTTCCCAGCAGCTGGTGCTCTCTCCTTGGCCTTGATCACCATTACTACCCCTTCCCTCCCTGAAGGTGGTTGGGTGGACAGGCACACACACGTGTTCACACACACGTGCAGTGAATTTAGCAAGTGAGAGCGAAGCCATAATGTCTCAAAATGTTGCCCGGTGTCATGATTAATCATTACTGACTTATTCACCGATTATTGACGTTACCAGACCTGAAAATATTGCATGTAGGCATTTGGATATAAGTCTGCAAAAATGATAATTATTGGACCAAACTGAATGTTTCCACCTGTGCATCTGCTCATTTACCATCTAAGCATGTGTTCTACAAACAATCCAACGCCTCAAAGTGAGTGAGTCAAGGCATTGGATTGTTTGTGGAAGATGAAATGCTGAAAACCTTCATTCGTCTCCAATAGCTACCAAGTGTGAAAGTGTGTGTTGACCAAAAATATGCATATGTAAGCCTGTTATGTGTATGTGAACATTATACAGTACCTTGGGTGTGTGCTTGACTTTAGATACGTCTCTTTGCGTGGGTATGTGCACCAAAATTAGGGCTCAGTTCAGTCACGATTATGGGCATCTGCATTCTTGAGTTAATTGTTAACTAAACAAAAACCTAAATTACAACTATTACTACTTTTGAAAAAAAAAAAAAATCTGATATGATATCACAGCGTTGTTATATTTTAATTCTTTTTTTGAATGGTTAAATTGTGTGACTTTCTTCTTTTTGCATTAACCAAATAATTAACAACAATAGCCCTAAGAAACAACGCACACAGAAACAACATGGATAACACTCAATCTCTGGGACACAACCTGAAATAAACTGCAGCTAAAGTGCACTGTTTATCTAATAACACCTTGTGACTGCAGACGCCTCACTGATATTCCACCAATTGGTCACTTTGGAAGCTCCCTGTTTTCTCTCTCTCTCTCTGTTTGTCTTTTCTTGGTAGCTGGTTGGATGGGCAGGCAGGAGGTCTGTGGTCAAATTGGCCATTTCCACACTGTGTTGTACTGTACCTGCTGACAGAGCTATCAGATATCTCCTGCCCCTGCTGGGGCAGTGCAACGGGGTGTGCGTGTCTGTGTATGCGTTTGTAAGTGGGTGTAGATGTGTGTGGTGGTGTGAGGATTTTAGGTTTCTTCATTTTTATTTTATTTTTTTGGATGCCGTAGATGATTATTATTGAAATAAATTAATGTAATTTACACAATTACACACAAGCACAGTCGTTTCTGTACTGCAGTTGGCCACAAACTGACCAGAGTCCATAGCTCCCTCTGTTGGCATGTAGTGAACTGCAGTCTCTCTCTTTTTCTTTTCCTCTGTCACTCTCTTTCTCTCTGTCTTGTTGTGGCTGTGCTCATTCTCTCTCTCTCTCTCTCGCTCTCTGATGTTTGAAAATCCAAGTCAATTGTGTGTTTCATTGTGTTTCTTTAATTTTTCAAATTGGTTCTTTTCTTTTCAGGTGTTTTTCTACAAATGTCACATATTTTTTTTTCATTGTTTGCTTGTTGTTTGTTGCATTACAAGAACATAGTGATAGAAACAAGAACTGTCTAAGGCATGACAGAATTATCAAAACATATCAATGCAATAAAAGCACCACATGATGCTTATTTAGCAACATCAGTCAGATTTTTGTGAGTCAGAGCAGGAGCTTTGTTTGCTGTTGTAGCCTTAGTGTAGTACTTTATGTGTAACTGGCATACGTGTCAATGGGTGGCCTGAGGTCACTTGCTTAAATGACCACCTTTTGAATTTAAGTACACACACACACACACACACACACACACACACACACACATACCTACACACACTGCCCTGAATGAACTTGCTGTGGCCTATTGAGAGATGTGATTGATGTCAGTGAGAGTTGCAACCAATAATTCTTCTACAGATGTCAACAGGCTGCCACCACAGGGTCAAGACACACACAAACACACACACACACACACACACACACACACACACCCAATCACAACCTGAAGACAAGCGGGAGATCAGCAGTGTATAGAGCACAGTAGCTTCATTGTAAAGGAACTGCAGAGATGACGCAAACAAGCCCGTTCAGCCACGCATATACTTTTAATAATGACGATAGTCTAAATTTTGGGTGGGGTTTTATTATGTGTTTAATGTGTGCACATACATGCACACATGTGTGAAGACATCACTGTAACAAGTTTGCGGAGAAGAAGTATGAGTGGCAGTCGGGTTCATCCAGCGTAAGAGCGAAGTGGCCTAAAGGGGTCACTGTCAACATACACACTGATTCGGAGCCAATCAATAATCAGGGTGGGGGTCAATCAGGGAAAAGGGGAGTGAGGCAGGAGGGGAGGTGCTGTGGGTTTATAAGTGACTAAAAATGCTGATATTTTTGACAGCATCTGTCTGTGTTAGAAGACTAAGAAGCCTCAGGAACGCTTTTCACACACACTCTTTCTAATTTTGTGTTTATGTGGTAGGCCTTTTGTGTTTCCCCTTTTGCATAGCAGACAAAAGATTAAAAGCATCACAAACGGCACACATGCACCGTGGAACCTGTAGATTTCATTCTCACTCTTATGCCTTTTATGTCTTTGTATCAAACACATTGCTGCTTGCACTAAAACTGACTGTCAGTGTCCTAAAGATCACTTTCTAACACAAACGGCATAAATACATAAATTTTAGCAAAGAAACTCTTTTCAGCTCGGAATACTTTCAAAAGTAAAGTGTCACAAAGTGTTGTCTCCATAAACACATGCAGTGCACCACAGGAAGTTTAATTCTTGTTAATTTGAATATGAAATTTTGTCTTTCTGTTTGTTATTGAGTTCTCAAAGTCTTTACCTATATAATCAGATTTTTTATGTTGCTCTAATATTCGTATTTTTCGTACCATCTTAGAAACATACATAAAAAATATCTAATATCTAATAATAGCATGTGCGCTATAAACTAATGCAATCCCAAACCTCCTCTATGACAGGTGACTGATCCTCTATGACAAGAACTTAAATGTGTGAAATAAATTTCTCACAAACAGATTTCATATATTTCAATACATAAATCCACGTTCCTGCATTTTAAGCACTGCACATAGTGAAATAGCAAGTGTGTGTGTGGATGGTGATGTTAGAGACACGTTTTGGTAAAGAATTTGTTTGCCCAGTAGTGACGGCAGCATTGATTCACACTCATCTTTGTCGATGCTTATAAGCCCCTGGATGCATCATAACTGGCTGTGTGTGTGTGTGTGTGTGTGTGTGTGCGTGTGTGTACATGAACCTCATAGAGTTTGTGCATACACACATTTAAATACATGTCTCTCTGAGCAAAGAACAAACGTACTTTTGTGCAAGCAACATCTGTTGGTAGATGTGTGCGGTGTTCTACATCTGTATGAACTCCTTCAGTTATCTTCAAACGTTCGCTCCTGAAGGAAGAAGGAAAAGTAATTTTTTTAAAGACACCGTGATTCTGCACAGGTGTAATATTCCACAGAGTCCTGTCTGCGCTGAGTGTTGCTTCACGTTTCTCCCCTTTCCTTTGTCACAATCACATTGAAATTAAAAGTGCAATGAGTGAAGTATTATTCCCCATGGTTATATTTCTGTGGCAACAGACCAACCTGTACAGCCTGCTGTGTGTTTCAGTGCTGTGGATTCTCTGGGTTTTCACAAACGGATGATAAACAGATCCAATGGCTCGCTTGGTTAGAACCTCCTGAGTTCTCCATGTAACTCCACGCAGATTGTGTATCACTGAACAAAGCCCATATACATGTCCTATGTGTCCAGAGAGAAAATGGAGTATTTAGGTAAAGTCATAAATACGTGGCCCTTCCACTGTCAGCTAACAGAGCTGAGGTGTTAAACATCTGACAGTGGAGTTCAAACATGTTTGTTAATGTGTGTGTGAGAGAGAGAGAGAGAGAGAGAGAGAGAGAGAGGGGCTGCAGTTACTGTTGTGCACAAGCATGCACACACACACAGACACGCGCACATCAAAGCAGAGATTGGTTTCAGGAAATGTTTTATTATCTGTTCGCTTCCAAAGCTGCTAATCACAACCACTCTCTTTCATCTTTGCATCCCCCCTTCCCAGCCCCCCTGATCTTCTTTCTCTCTATCTCCCGTTCCCCTCCACACTTCTCTCTCCCTCCTCCATCGTGTAGCAGAGTGTTGGGAAAGTCGGATGGAAAGGAGGAGAAATCGAAAGAAAGAAAGAAAGAGTGCATCGTTGTAGCAGAGCGACGTGATTCGTCCAGCCGGGTTTCAGAGCGCAGACCCTTCCCTGTGTTCTCCCGCTCTGTGCCGTCTGTCTCCCCCCTCTCTCTCTGAGACCGTGGACTGGCGAGCCAATTCTGCTGGAGAATCCCTCGTGCACCGACAATACCCACATTCGTAGGTGTGTTTCGAAATATTGGTAATGCTGGGACTACACGACCTGCTGGTCCCAAGATGGTGGGGAGCCTTACAACACAGCAAGCAGCAGGGAAACCTTGTCCCAATCATTCCCAAATCATTCCACAACAAAGGACAAGGGCCCTGGAATTGCCATAATCCCTTATTTTACTGCTGAGCTGTGATGGGCTCCGCTGTGTCTGTGTGTGTGTGTGTGTGTGTGTGTGTGTGTGTTTGACATATTATTTAGGCCGAGGGTTTAAGATCGAGCTTACATTTTTTCCTTTGATCTTGCAATACTCGGGATTTTATTAGGCCAATTTTGTGTTTTGTGCCTGAGCTGACACAAATCCATATTTCTACCAGGAAAAATACCTCAAAGCAAAGAGCCGCTCAGATGTTCCTCCTCCGGTGTAAAAGTGTGTCTTAAATGTGTTTAAAATCTTTTGTTATTTTGTCCGTCTTTTCGTTGTTGTTGCTGTTGTTGTTTTCTTTCTTTTTTGTTTTTGTTTTTGGGGAGTTGAAATGCAGGGGCATTACACGATGAGAGCAACAGAAGCAGAAAGAAAGAGGAGGGCTGCCTTGCTTTAAATCTTCTCCTCACCTGTCTCTTTCTCCTCTCCATCCCTCCTTCCCTCCCTCCCTCCCTCTCTCCTCCCTTCTCTCGCTCTTTGTCTGATCCCTCCCTCTCCACCTGCTCTGTTCCCTCTCTCTCTCTCTCTCTCTCTCTCTCTCTCTCTCTCTCCCTCCCTCCTTGTCTCCACCCCTTTCTCCACCCCTCCCCACGGCCATTGGCCGAGCAGCCACCAATCACAGCAGGAGCAGGGCCTGAGGGACTGCATATGCAAAACCTCGCTTAATATTCATGAGCTGCTATCGGGGCTTTAAGTCGTTGATTAGGACAGCAGCGCAGCTTTCCGTCCCAACTGCCCGGCTGGCTGGCTGTGTGTGTCCGTGTCCCCGCTCCCCGGCTCCCACATAGACACACACACGCACACACACACAAACAGAGAGAGAGAGAGAAACACACGCTCCCTCACATCCACACGCACAGAGAGCCGATCAGTGCAGGCAGCACAGCGCCCGGTAATTGCATTGCTCCCTCCAAGCGGAAGGAAGGATCGAGAGAGGGGAAGACCAGAGGAAGAGGAGGAGAGATATAAAAACTTTGATTTTTTTTTTACTCCTTTTCCCGTGTTGTTGTTGTTTTGTTTTTTGTTTTTTTCTCTCTTTTTTTTTTCCTGGAGGAGGTTGACATGACAATGACCTGGTATCGCCGATGGATTTGGTAGGACACCCGTTATCCGAGTGTTTTTTAATGCACTCTGAACAAGAGTAGGTAAATTTTACCTTTGAATCTTTTCCTTCAGTTCATCATTCAACTTGTCATTTGTCTTTGAGTGTGTTTTAGGGTACGCGTGCGTGCGTGTGTGTGTGTGTGTGTGTGTGTGTGTGTGTGCGCGCTGGTATGCAGCGGAGGTGGCCGGCACCACGTCAAGGTTGTTTCTGTTGTCAGGTGGCACGCGTTCACTGTGTGTGTGTGTGTGTGTGTGTGGCTGCAGTATCCGGACAGAAGCTCTTACACAGTGGGCAGAAGAGCGGAATTTCTGTCCCACCACCTGGGAGACACACACACACACACACACACACACGCACACACACTTGCGCACGCACGCAGACACACACACACACACACATACCAATAACGAAGGGTCAGCTTCTCCTCCACTTTCTCTGTTTTTTAAGACATCATTTCACTTCACTTCACGCTGTTCTCATGACCAAACATCCACTCAAGACAGGGTATCCCGACGTGTGTGCGCGCGCGCGCGTAAGTCTTAAGTGTGTGTGCTCGTCCACGCGGAGAATGAGCGGAGTAACGGGGCATCGAGGTTACAGGAATAACTCTGAGAGAAGAAGGGCCCATAAGAGAGGAGGGAGGAGGACAGGGGGAGAGCTCTGCTCTTAAATGCCAGAGGAGGTAGAATTTCAGACGGGCAACTCAGCGTGTGGCCCCGCACAGGAATTAGAGACAGTTACACACACACACACACACACACACAGACAAGTGATTGCCTCTGAGCTGCTCCTTTTGCCAACACTTTGCTCTTTTAGTTGGATGTTGAAGATGCGGTTCAAAATGCAGATGAACTAATTGGCAGAGAGTTCTTGTGGGTGTTTTTCTTTCTTTCTTTCTTTTTTTTTTTTTTTGGGGGGGGGGGTGTACAATGGAAGCCAAACAATGTAATTTATTAAAGAACACCAAGTATACAAACAAACACTTAGTTTTACAAACATAACGTCAAAGATTGATTTATATGAAGATATGAGTGGAACTCAGTAAGTGACTGCACCTTCTCTGCATGCAGCTATAAATTACTTATCTCACTGGCAGAAAAATTTACAGTGCCGTTATTAATGCCAGGTTTTTCAACCCCAATGTGTGCAGAAATAAAATTATATATGCAGGTAAAAAAATTTTTCCCCAGTGGCCGTGGCTTTAAAGCAAATAAATTAAAGTGCATTTCTCTGAATCATAGCCACAGTTAAAGTATTTTCACGGCAGAAAGTCGGAGCTGAAGAACTGAAAGGACAATGTCAGAGCTGAAGCCAGTGCAAAATGAAATACCGATGTGTTTCCCGAGCATGGCATTCTTCACATTTCTAATGAAAGCTGACATTTTTTGTGTGCTTTCAAGTTGTCTTACCTGTGTGTGTGTGTGTGTCTGTGTGTCTTTCCTCTCAACTGCAAAGCATGTGGAAAAGACAGAGACATTTCCAAGAAAATTTTGTTGTTCTTAGAAACTAAATTTTGATAGTCCATTTCAGTTATGATTAGATTTGGAACAAATAACTGAGATGGTAAATATCGAAAGGGATCCCCTCTGCACGTATTTGCTTCTTGAAATAACGATGATTAAAAATAAAAGATAAAGGTTTTTCAAATCATGATTTGAATATCAGTGCAGTGTAATCAAGCAGGCGGTTAGTGAGCCAGAGGTTTCTATCTTTAAACAGCCTTTTATGTTGAACATGCCTGTTTCCTTTTGTTAATCCAAAGGCTGGATGTCCACAGCAGAGTCCGAGTTCAGTACGTTTCCAACTGTAAGGACTCAGTGCTGTGCACTGAATCCATCTGTGTGTTTATCATTCAACTGAGAAACAGTCTGGTTTATTTCAAGAACCTACAACAGTTGAGAAGTTGTTCAGAAAAAATTCACTGACCACCTGCAACCAAGGGTTCGGTCCATAATGAGCAAAGACGCACGGGAGCTGTGTTTAGACATGATCACACTCCACCGAAAGAAACACTTTCATGTCAGACAATTAGCCAGCTTCAGCCTGTGTGCGTTTCTGAGAGTGCATGGAAACTGGGACCAATCACACATATTTTGAATAACACTCAGGTTTATTATTCCTCCCATCTGCCTGTCCAGTCCTTCATTTGTCCATTCATTCATCCGTCAGTCCATCCAGTTGCCGTTCCCTTCCCTCTGCTCTGGCTTCTCCTCCTTTGCTCTCAGGCTCTGCTTTCCAGCACTAATTAAAATATTAGGAATAATGATGATCATACCGATAATAATAATAACAACAACAAGTACCATTTAAGCAGTTAACATAATTGCGCCCCCCCTCCATGTCACTGTGTACATATAATTTACATATCATTAAGAGATATTTGGTGAATTTAGTGAATTTGGAGTTTTTTGTCAGTGCGTGTGAGGGAGGCGGATGGTTGGAATTGCACAGCGGCCGTGCAGATCATTGAGGTGAAGGTTTGCAGTGAGACACGAAGAGGAACACGAGGCAGCAGAAGCCATTCAAGTCTGATATATTTTCACTTATGAGTTCTGTCGAGATTTAATTTTTCCAATTAAATGAAATGTTGAACAAATGCATTTATTGTGATTTTAAGAAAAATTCCACATTTCCACTCGTCTGACTGAATAACAATTTGATCAGAGTTAGTCTGGCCATTGAACATTTTAAATTGATCACACTAAATGCACACATGCCAGAAAAATGCTAAATCATTTAGTTTTAATGATATTTATTTTCTCCTTGAGCAGACTTAATGATTATTTAGGTGCAAAGCATAGCGCTCAGTTTTGAACACTTAGAGTCTTCATCTTATTGTGTGCAGACAAATTCCATTGTTTAGTTCATCTGGGAGGAATTTCTGTCCTTGAAGATTTCCACACAATTTGTTTCTTTTCTCCTTGTTGATATAGTCAAATGTAGGTGAATTAAAAGGATGTAAAAATATGTCATTTTTGAAATTTGAAGGCCGACCGTTTCTGCTTACACTTTGCCAGTTAAAATATCAATGAATGTGAAGTTCAACTGTATTTTTCCCTAAAACAGAAATAAATGCAGCTTTGTAATGATGTCCTATGGATGATTAAACAGGGATTGATAATTTGGTAAAGGAAAGAACAACATTTCTGGAAATGAAAAATTTGGTCGCTTGCTGAAATTAATTTTAATATTTATTTTTGCCTTTTACTTTTTGTCAGTCTTTTTTATTTTCTCGGGCCATGGCAGAGAGAAAGCAGTAGAGAACGAGAGAGAGTGAGGTAAAGCTGACTGGAGGGAGGGAAGGGGGAGTGGGCAAAGAGAGATTGCGTAAATTAAAATCCTTTTAATCTCCTTATAAAATCATTTACTTAATTCATCTGTCAAAGCATGTCAATATGTGCCACGCTGATTTGTTGGCTGTGCATGCGTGCGTGAGTACGCGCGTGTGTGTGTGTGCATTTGCATCTGTTTGTTGTCACGCATGGGTTCGTTTCTGCCCTTAATTTGTGTGTGTGCACGCACGTGGAGGTGTGTGACCCGTTGGTGGCCTGTGCGAGGAGGAGCTCTTCTTTCTTTTTCTTTTTTTTTTTTTTCTTTTTTTTTCACACATTTGGTTGCCTGTCCGTCTGTCCCCTTGGCATTTCCCTCTCTGTCAGTTTTTGCATTGTTGAAGTCTGGACAAATGCACACACAGAAAAAGACCCCCCCCACACACACACACACACACACGGACACACACATACTCCGCTCATGCATACGGCGGCCTCACTCTCATGTGAAGGGTCCGGGCATTCCGGTGGTAATTTAGTCTCCTAAAGAGTGAGGGATGCAATGAGAGAGACAGACAGAGCAAGAGGTGGTGGTGTTGGGGGAGGGGGGGGGTTGCTTTTGTCTGACACCAGCACTTAGGGGTCCGCTGGACACATACGTACGCATGAACGCACACAAGCGTACTTGCACACGTGCACAGAAACGCACGGCCTCACACACAAACAGCAATGAACAAGCAGGCAATTTTGCAAGCATTTGCCCCTAAAAAGTAAAAAATAAAAAAATAAATAAAATGCAATTAGACATTCACAAATTAGCTTACATACACACAAAACACACAATCACGCTCTCAAATACACATACACAAAGGTGACAGAGCAAAATGAGATAAGGCTTGATGATGTGAACTTCTCTGATTTATGCCCAGTCCATCAGTGCTACATGTCTCTGTGTGTGTGTGTGTCTGTGTGTGTCTGCGTGTGTGTGTCATGGGTCAGTGATGGCCTTTATGTCTTGAAAGAGCAGTAAGAGAGACTATACCAGCTGTGACACCCACGCACACTCACTGCAATTAGCCGTTACAGCAGACTGGCGTTGAAGCTAAATGTGGAGAGGGAAAGTGAAATATTGTGAGAGACAATGCCACTCATGTCTTCTCATCTCTTACCCCCCCCCCCAACACACACACACACACACACACACACACACACTCTCATCTGCTCATTCCTCATGTTCATCATCCATGAATCTCCATCATCCATAGATCAAAATGTGCCTTCATTTGTTATTACTGTCATCCCAATCTATCAAATCATGACTAAGAATTGCTCTCTTACTGTGAAGTTCTGAGTTTTCTGTCTTGCTCTCAAGCCTTCCTGTCTTGGGCGTCTCATTTTCGCATGACAAAGATGAGTTTCTTTCCTCATGGTAAAATCTGAACTCTGTAGTATTTTTGCACTTTTGTGAAATTTTACAAGATCTTCCTGTTTGGTTTTAGGGAAATCTTGAATGTTCATTTATTTCTTAGGCAGATTAGTATTGTCCCTGCTGTGGCTTTCATTGATTATACTAGCGGTGTCTCTAAAAGGTGGTTTTTATCTGTCCTTTGGATAAACTCTTGAGGTGGGTGTTAGCTCAGGAGACCGTTGTGTATCTACGTGTACGCGAGCACGTGCCCGTTGCGTCGTGCTCAAGGCTTCTAATGCAGCCTCTCACTCTTAATGGGAGGAGGCAGCAGAGACTGGGCCACAATAAAACAGATTTAGATGGAGAGGTGTCGCGGGTAGGTTGAGGCGTGGGCGTGGGCGTGGATGTGGAGGAGTGTATCCGTGAGTTAAAGAGGATCGAGAGAAGGATGCAGGTTCAAACGGCTTGTCTGTCTTTTGCACTTCCCCTTCACCGTGCTCTTCCTTTCTCAGAGTCCATGGGGAGAGCCTTATAGATTGGCTGCTGGGTAGTTCTTTCCCTCTACATGGCTAAGCCTATGGTTTGATTAAATTGTCATTGTTTCAACTGTGTGTGTGTGTGTGTGTGTGTGTGTGTGTGTGTGTGTGTGTGTTGGGGGGAGGGTTCAAAAAGACGAAAAAGGAAAGATACAGTAGAAGGGGAAAGAGATGATTACAAAGAGAGAGAGAGAGAGAAAATGAATGACCATGTCGCCTTCAGACTGACAGTGAAATATTCCTCCTCTCATCCTCCCATCATGCTTCATATGTGTGCCTGATGGGGAGAGAATGACAGCCCAGCCCTCCACTCCACCTCTCCCTTTAGCTTGTTTTTTTTTTTTTTTTTTTTTTTTTATCGTCTCTGATTCTTTCCCTTTTCTCTTTCTGTTTTCTCATCCGTGCACTCAGCATCTCGTCTGGTGTGAGTGACCAACTTTGTCCAGTGATCCACCTAAGCCTGCAAACACACTTTGCCATCGCACGAATATATTCAACAGCATTAATGGGATTCATGTGGTAATGGAAATATTGATAGATTGATAATTTGCATTAAAAGATTATTTTCTATTAATTGAAGCTCAGCACCATGTGATGGGAAGGAATGAAAATTTCATGTAACCTTCTAAACGCAGTAGATTTTTAAGGAAAAAAAAAATACCAACAGCAACGAAATGCTCTTAACTTTAGTGATTTTAATTTCTTTTCTTACTCTCTCTCAGGTTTTCACTGATGTAACGTGGTGTTTGTTTAATTACAAAACCTACTGGGTCTCTTACTATGATCAAACTGGTATATAATCCAATATAATGCTTGTCAGTACTTGTAGTTTATCTTAACGTCTCCTTCACGTCTGTCAACTATACAAAGCAGCTCATGTCGCATCTTTTTGTTTTGACAGAACAAATAACAACAACAGCGTTGCTGCATCTTTGGCCCTCAAATGGTCCCAACGATTCAGCTTTGACATGTACGTGTGTGTGTGTGAGATGATGTCAGTCACATTCTCGCGCAAATTGTTGTGCGTATTTGTGATGCTGTGTATCCATAAAAGAAACATACGTTTGTGGGCAGGGCCATTGTTTCCGCTGGATTCATTGTGTGTATTGACTGTGTGTATTGACTGTGTGTTTGCGCTGACTCAAATAAGTTAAGCAGCACGCGTCACAACCGTCGCTGCCCTCATGCAGATGCGGATTAAATACGTTTTTCCCACGAGCTTTAGAATTTTAAAACAAAATAAATATGTATATTTTTCAACATCACCAGCGATTTGCAAAGTTAAAAGAGAACAAGCTCTTTCTGAGTCCTGGTGAAAACCTTCTTTATTTATATGTGAAGGGATGAATTGCACCCATTTAACACTTCTTACCCTCATGAGGTGCATTCTTATACACAGCTGATTCATGCTTTTCTTCCCCTCCACAGATAATTTCCTCTTTATTCCTATCTCCCTTCACCATTCTCCCCTAACACACACACTTCTCCTCTCGCTCCCCACACGCCCCTCCCTCGTGGAGCTGTCACCTTTCTGCACCCGCTCAGTCCCTATTAAGGCCGACAGCCCATCTGCCGCCTGCCCTGCTAACGGCTCCCGTCGCTAATGCTAACACACACACATCCACATCCTCTCTGATACTCACAGGGCTGTGTCGGACCCCACCTGCCCTGATGCGCATGCAGACAGAGAGACGACCTCATACCTGGGTATGAAAATGGGTTTGGCTTGTATTATGTCACAGTGTCTGCCGTATTCTTTCCATGAGACTTGATTGGGAGTATCCACATTGATTATATTTATATTTTGAACAGTTACGAGACGCTGTTATCTTTAATTGCTGACAAAATACAAGAAGGAGAATTAAAGGATTACAGACCTTATTTTGTATAGTTAGTGTTATTGCTTGAAGTGTGTATTTATGCTGGAGTTGCAATAGGAAATGGGATACAGCCCTGTTTTTTTGTTATGTTTTTTTCTGTTTTTTTTGCCGCTTTCATTTCTTTGAGGTATTTATCAGTTTTCAGAGTGTCACAGTGAAACTACGTTAACGTGTGTTTATGTGTGCGTTTTTTATGACACTTATTACGGATGTGACTATGAGCAGGTATCACACTGCCCTGACGAGAGGGGTAATTAGGTAGGGTATTTGCAGCCCAGTGTGTGTATGTGTGTGTGTTTTGTGGCATTTGCTCCCTTCAGGGGTAGGTGCGTTTTGCATTAGCAAGAATGGCAACTGTCTCATCAATCACTGCATCACCATGTCACACACACACACACACACACACACACACACACAGTGTCATGGTCATTATGTTCACAGATGGGCCAGCAACACATGAGCGAGTCACTGAGCATCAGAAAGACACCCACGATCTCCCTACTTTTACACACACAGACACACACACACATCCACAATGCATGCTTCTGTGTGTGTGTGTGCTGGTGCTACTTACATGTACTGACAGGAGCGTGAAATAGGTTAGGTAGAATCACATAGGTTAATGCTCCTCTCCTTTATTCTCTCCTTTTATTTTGTAAGCAGACATAAATATTTATGACCTGAGCTATTTATTTTATGTGCAAGTACTTAAATGGTTTTGAATACTGAAAATGAAAAGTTCCTTAAAATAATCTCCATGTATTTATGTAGTCAAAATGTTTCATATAATCAGTTTTCATTTTCTATGTATTTAGCAGTATACGATGTGCATATCGCTCTTTTCTGGGATTGAACAAAGTGCTGGTAATGCCCGATTTAAATGATTGTCTGCTGATTATAGGAGGTCTTTTAGCCTAATTTGAATCTTCTAGAATGAATGAAAAACATGGAAAATATCCTATTACCTCACCATAAGGTATAATAGAATAAAACACAATCTCTCTTTGTAATCCCCGACAGGTTTTAGAGACCAGCTTAATGCAAGTGGCAGACTGGAGATGATTTCTGAAAAAGCAGTTTAGCTAAAATGTTGTCGAGATTTATCTCAGAACTTGGTAAAGCATAAAATTATTTGAACGCGGGCTTTCTTTCTGAAGCTAAATAACCGAGGTACTTCAGCTTGTGTGCAGCTGAAAGGGAATTCAAACTAACCACATCAAACCTACATAGATGGATGTACCTGAGTCCGGTGTGACACCAGGACACTCCCCAATAAAAAGAAGCTGTATTAAGTGTTGCCTGTCTATATAGCATTGTGACACTGCAACCAAAGCCAATAAGTGTCTGAAGCCGCAGCCGCAGCAGCAGCAGCAGCAGCAGCAGCAAGATATCGATTCCTCCTATTCACCAGAGTGGAACTAAAACCTACATAGTACACACCCTGGCCCTGCACCTCTCACT
The DNA here is from genome assembly GCF_900963305.1 of Echeneis naucrates. NCBI lineage: Eukaryota > Metazoa > Chordata > Actinopteri > Carangiformes > Echeneidae > Echeneis > Echeneis naucrates. The sequence goes on along the minus strand of NC_042513.1, from coordinate 21,607,047 downwards.
GAGCCAACCCAGCTCTGTGGACGGAGGGATGGCTGTCAGACGGGTGATTGGTCTGTCCACCTGTCAGTCTACCTGGCCCTCACCTTAACAGGAGCCCACAGCGGGATATCATGACAAACACACACACACACACACACACAAATGTCTGTGGTTGTTGTTTGTGTGTTAAACACATGTCGTATTGTGACACATATAGCAACACCTTGTTGTGTTTACTGATACACTGTGTCTGAGGCAACACACACACACACACACACACACACACATAAGTGTAACAATGAGAGGGAGAAAAAAAATCTTACATTATTTAGTGGTGATTCGGCTCCATTTCATGGTTTAAATTGGTCCCAGGCGAATTGGTTTGAGGTGAAAGGGTTAATAAGCATTTTCCGAAACTAATAGAAAAGAATAAATGTCAACACAAATACGAAATCACAAAATTCATTTCATGCAAATTTTGCAGTAAACACTCGTAATTATTTTAACTTATCTGTCAAATACAAATGTTCAAAACCCAGAGCGTCGCCACCAGGCATCACTTATGCATCGTACGATATTTTAAAAGGATCGCTTTATCTCCAGTTGTTCTTCCAACAGCAGGGCCACAGCCTGAACTGATGTCTGTATTTTCTATATTTTGTTCTCCGGTAAGTAAGGGCTTCTCTCTCCATTAACACCGCTCAGTTCCCCGCTGATAGTTATGTTTAAATATAGGACACCCAGCCAGTTTCATTACAAGCGCTGCCTCCTTGACGTCAACTTTGAGTGCGCCGTCATTCTTCTTTTGGTCCGTATCGTTAAATTAATTTTTTTTTTTTTTTTAATGGATGATTGTGATTCCATTGCCTGTGGTGACCTTATCACCCCAGCAACAGCTCTTCCACTGATCGCAGAGTTAGGTTTGATTGACACATAGTACTCCCTCCCCCGGAGCGCTTACTGTTGTATTCACTTGGAGTGAAAGCCTTTTCCAAAGGTAAAACTGGTAAAACTGCTCTGACGTTAAACGCAGAAATTAACAGCCCGACACGTCCGCCCGTGCATTTGCAAACAGATGTATTTGAAATTTGTAAACGTGTTCCCGAACAAAAGTCCTCCGTGCAGCCGTCTCTCTGGCTGACAGCTGTATGTCTGCAGTTCGACGTGTCAGTCTGTCTTTCTGCACCTTTGGCATCGAACTAGTTTTTTTTTTTTCCCCCTGACCATCTGCATATCCAACATCGTCTGTCCTTACAGCACTGAGTAGTTATGTAGATGCATAGTTGTATAACTGCTGGTGAATGCCGTTATGCTGTGTTGGATGTGAGTCAGACATACCGAACTAAGTGAGCGTATGAATGTGTGTGTGGTTGGTGTGTCCATTGCACTACACTGACCAAAATCATCACCTGAAATCTTCTTCAGTTCGCTTGTTTATCACTGCTTTTACTGTCAAAGTCACTTTTGGTATTGTCTATTTCTTAGTTTTGTTTGGTTTTGGATCACCTTCCGTTCACTTTTGAATGAAAAAAACATATTAAGAATTTGGATTGAAATAATTGAAATTAAATTATGTCCAGTATTGAGATCGATATGACGTATTTTAAGCATGTTAATGTTTTCGGGTTTTTTTTTTTTTTTTTTTTTGTTTTTTTTTTTGTTCATGACGTACATCTGTTGGTAGCTTGTTTTTGAAACAAAATTTTATTCTAGTAGTAAGAAATAATAAGAATTTTAATATCAATGCTAAAGTGATCGCTGTCCTGTTTTTATAATATTTACATGAAAGAGCCTTTTTTTTTTTTTTTTTTTACTTGACGAACTAGTCAAGGGAAGATAGTTTTACAGCGAATCAAATAGGCTTTTGTAAACATCAGAAAATTCTCTTGCTCATTTTATTGTCCCCCTACCTTTTTTCTCTTCTACTTGCTGCATTTTCACTGCCATGCCTCTCCCTCTCTCGCTTTGCCTACAGAATGAACTTATCGAAGGGGCCATTGGTGAACAGCAGCAGTGAAGATAACTCCAAGTCGACCTTTGGTAAATGCGGTGCTGGCGCCTGGAGGATGCACCAGAGCTACGATCCGCTGGAGACCAACCACATGAGAGACGCACATGCCCTCTACAACCCCAGGTAAGACAAAATGGCAAGACGACCGCGGACACAGAAACAGAGGGAGGGAGATCTAGAGCAAAGTACGTAAAAGAAAAGGAATCTGAATCTGAATCTGTTAGGTTGAGTTTTACACAAAAGCCTCACTTGACCTCTATAAACCTCAGATGAAAGGGAAAGAAAAGACGAACACTTTGAGGCATCAAAAGCCAGTGTTTTACATGTTCAGTGTCTTTGACGCATATTGCTGAGAGAGGTAACTTGTCTCCATGATCTATTCAAATGTGAAGGAATGGTGCACGTCTGTGTGTGTGTGTGTGTGTGCATGTGTCTTCCCTCAGTCTTTTTTTTTCTGGTGTACACAATTTAATATATCTGTATAACTGTTTTATTAATAAACCCAAATGTTTCAAATGCACCAAAGGCAACAACACTTTTTAACATATAATTGCTTATTTGAAAGTGTGTTATTAAGACTGTGTTGTGGTTGCTTTTTATTTATTTTGAAATTTTTTTTTGTCTGATTTCAGTTTCAGTAGGTATGTATGATTCTGGCTAAGACTGTACTATTACTTTAATCAATAATCATGGAGATAATGTCCTCTTTCAGTTCCTCTTTTTATTTATTTCACATCCTGAGAAACATTTGGCCTTTTTTTTACCTAAATACTGTGATAAAGACAAAAGAACATAGCAAAGTGGTGTAAACTAAGGGAAGAACCACTTTTTTTTCCTGCATCATGATATTTTTTCAGTATGTAAAGAGTATCACAAGATAGCAGCATTCAACTTCTGGCTCAAGGACACTTAAGTAGTGCAAATGTGTTGCAGCAGCACAGAAGCGTCATTCAGTTGAAGGACAGAGAAGCTTCAACAAAAGGGGAATTTTACTCTAAAGCTTTCGGATGCAAACCGGTTCTCACACCAGTTTGTGTGATTGCGGGCAGGTGAAGCAGAGGGCTGCTGGGGTCCGCTTTTAGAACTGAAACTGTAAATATGCTGCATGTTTCATGTCAAAACAGAGCAAATGGGTGACACATGAAACAGGCACACTTTGTCTCTCTTCATATTCTTCCTTCATCTCTCCTTCTCTGCGTCTTTCTGAAATTTTCTGGATAAGCAATAGACACATTAGCACAGATTTCAGAACTGTAAGTATGTGTTTTGAGTCTAATTATCATAATGCAGAAACAGGGTTATTGTACTCTTCCATTTTAAATACAAGAAGTGTTCTTTGTGCTGTGTTTATATTTATATTTTCTCACCTTAACTTGTTGTGACAAGGCACTGCCAATATATATATATGTGTGTGTGTGTCTTTTTTCAAGGACTGTCTTTTCTTGCCCTGTATGTGTTTTTGACCTTTTTTGTACTGAAACAGTAGCATGCTTCATTATCTCACCGGCTGACACAATTATGTTAGTGAACATTATTATTGTGTATGATTATTGTTTATTAACATGTTGCAATATTGCACAGACTATTAGACAACTATTGATTAGTCCATTGTTGGGTTTCGTAAAGACCTTTAATTTTGGGGTGTGTGTGTGTGTGTGAGTGTGTTTGTTGTGTGTATGTGTGCTGTAGACTGGGAAATCTTAGTCCAATAGGATTTCAGGGTTAGTCTGGGTCAAGCCAATTAGAGGTCTGGCAAGCCATTCTCACGCAGACTCTCAGCCAATCACCAAGAGGAGTGCTACTAGCACAGTGTGAGAGTGAGTAAATGTGTGTGTGTGTGTGTGTGTGTGTGCGCGCGTGTTGGCAGCCGCTGAAGTTTGGTGATGAAAGGTGTAAAGGTTTGCCAGGGGCTAGCAAGTCACGCCATGGCTTGAAGTCACACTATATTCACACACACAGATGGACACACACAACTAGGAAACGTGATTTCCTCCAACATTGGGCCAGCTTTCAGATCAAGTCAAACTACAATTACTACTGTACGCCTCAGACAATAACAGCACGAACAGGAGCTGCTAAATTTTACCACCGCAAAATTTCCCTCAAGACGTCTACTGAAATGAGGCGATCCAGGAATATGTGATGGTTGTGAATCAAAACAAAAACGCCTCATTATTTGCAATTTATCATAAAGAATATACTCACTATAGGCTCTTTTTACAGCTTTGACTTGTCACAGCAGGAAATGTGTTTTACCACCAACACGAGCCATTCCTCTGTTCTATTAGTGTCACAGTAAGTCATAACTGTGTGACAGTGAGCCTGCATGAAGCAGGATCAGGATCCTGAAACTGATGCAGCCTGGTGGAATCCAGCCACCATTGACTTGTTTAATTAATCCTGTGCTTTTCCTACTGAGACATGTCAATAGGACGTCAATAAAAATAAACCCAAGAAGAAATGCATTAAAACAAAAAATAAATAATTAGGGACTAAATGATAACATTTGATGAAATGTACCACCGATTAGAAATGGCCTGAATTTAACCTCTCACAAAAAACATGTGTGCGTTTCACCGACGCACACAGAGAAGAAGGAGCAGACACACACATGCTGTGAAAAGTCACATAAACACTCACGCCAGGATACCTGACCTCCAACTGTGTTAATGGGATTTAGTCACACTCTTGACATAAACATTCACACACATACATACACACAGACACTTGACTCCAAAGTCCACTTTCAATTCACTCTTTATTAAGCAGTGTTTATATTCTTTGAAGTGCATGTGAATTGTTGTAAATGTCATTCTTTCTCATTACATCGCTGAACTCAGATTGTTTAATTTAAAAACTTCCTGGATCTTTTTCTCAACTGACAACTTTCCTGAATTCTGAAGGAATTCCTGAATTGTTTTTGGAGATCTCCAGTTTTCATTGGACAGCAAGAATATTATTCCTATTTTTATTTGGGCCATCAAACCATGGGAATGTGATTAATGTCAGGCAGTCTGGGTGCGCATGAACATACACACACACACACACACACACACACACACACACACACACACACACACACACACTTACTTTGCTGTAAACTGAGCCCAATGTAATCATAATGATAAAGTAGATTGCCTTAACACACAGATGGGCCTTCCAAGAGCTGTGTGTGTGTGAGAGAGCTGTGTGTGTTTTTGTGTGTGTGTGTGTGAATGTGAATGCATGTATGTGTGTCTAAGTGTGGACAACGCTGATTGGATTGCAGATTTATAGAAGAGGATTACTGCTGGTGCACAGAGAGAGAGAGAGAGAGAGAGAGAGAGAGCGAGGGTTTCAGACACTCACCTCTCATTAACTTCCACCCCCTTCACCTCAACTTACCTTATTCTCAGTCATCAACAAACACACACATAAACGTTAAACAGTTAACATCCTGTGTAGATACACTGCTTCATTTTGTCCATTCAGTGCAACATCGATGCCCATTAATTTATTTTTACGTTTAAAATGCTTCGAAGCTTTGTTTAAAAAAAATTCTATTTGCAAGTAGACTCAAAGACAACCATGATGTTCAGGACAGCAAAATTTAAAACCATGCAAAAGCAAGGTCACCGCTGCAGAGACAAACACGAGTGAGTGGTAATGAGTAGTAATGTCAAATGATTATACAGTAATTGAATGAAATTATGTAAGATCAGACAAGACTAGAGCAGATTTATTGGCTCTATCTGGAGGGAAAAAGATGTATGTTTATCAACTGGCCAAATAAACACATTTCAAATGGCACATACCATTTATTTTTCTACTGTTGCAAAAGGGAGCAAAGTGGAGTGATGGACAATCAAACAGAATATGAAATGCACAGAGAGAAGCAGGCACGCCAGAAAGAGACAGAGATAGACAGAGAGCGACAGCGGTAGGCAGAGACAGTGGGCAATCCAGCAAACCTGATTATGACTGGATGTGAATTAGATTCCCTAACAGATGGTCCAGGAGCGAGGCTGTAAGGTGCATCAGCCAGCAGAGAGGGGGAGGAAGGATGGGGGAGGGAGAGGGAAGATCGGGCGAGGAGGCAGAGGGGACAAGTGTCAGCAACAGCAGCAGCAGAGGCAGCGGCTCGCGACAACAGGGATCAATTCAGTGCAGAACCTGCTATAGGCAAATGTTTGTGTGGGCTGTGAGCTCACTTTCAGATATTTTTTTCAAACACTTAGTGGGACACTTAGTATTTAAATTCATGTCAAGATATAATCTATGGCATCCAGTTTGATCGACCCACAGTTTCTGTCACTTACTGTAATCATATAGTAGATATAATGACGTTGTTAACTCTGGAAAGTCACAATTTCTCATAGTCGCTCAACATGTGCTTCTCTGCTTTCTCTAAAATCATATATTTCAAGAATTTTGAAGGTAAGCAGTGAACCGGCTTTTCTCAGTTTTTACAGATGCTGTGCCTCATTGTACATACTGTGGCACTGCTTCTCTCCCCTCTCCCTGTGATGGATAGGTGTAAATCATCACAGTCCTGTAGTGACAGCCCAATTTCCCCAAATCTGATCTGCTTAAAGAATGCAGCTCTCCTCTCCTCCCCCTCCTCCTCCCCCCCCCCCCCCCCCCCCCCCACCTTTCCTCCTCTCCTCCCCCCTCCTCCTCCCCCCTTTTCCTCCTCTCCTTGTCCTCCTCTCCTCTCCTCTCCTCCTCCTCTCTCCTTTTCCTCCTCTCCCTCTCCTCTCTCCTCTCCTCCTCTCCTCCTCCTCTCTCCTTTTCCTCCTCTCCTCCCCCCTCCTCTCTCCTTTTCCTCCTCTCCTCCCCACTCCTCTCTCCTTTTCCTCCTCTCCTCCCCCTCCTCTCTCCTTTTCCTCCTCTCCTCCCCCCTCCTCTCTCCTTTTCCTCCTCTCCTCTCTCCTTCTCTCTTCGCCAAATTTCCTTTCTCTTTTATTCCACTTTTACCATCCCCTTTTTTACTTCTCTCTCTCTCTTTCTCTCTCTTACTTTTGCAGCATTTCACTCTTTTTCCCCATTCCCTCCTTGTCAATACCCCCCCCCTCCTCCCTCCCTCCCATGTCACATCTGAAAGCCCTGTCATATTTACTAGAGTGGAAATCCTCTTTCACCATCTGCTTAATAAAATGTGTTTTTAATCCGATGGTGAATATTTTTTTTTTTAAACACTTTTTTTTATTATTATACTTCTGTGCAATTTTGATTGATACAGCATCTTGCCTGGTCTCTATCTGTCTGGACTTTAGAGAGTGGAAAGGAGAGATGCACATCTCACTATACATAAACAGGGGCTGTGTGCACGTATGTGTTTATGGGAGTGCGTAAGAATGCGCGCGTGTCAGTGACAACGGCAAGTGTCAGTAAGTGTTTGGAAGGGCTGTTGCACCCCTAATGCTTAGTGATAACACAGCTAATCCACACTCACACACACACATAGAGAAACAAACACTAACCTTGATCAATGACCTTCCTTTTATAAAGGCGCAAGCCAACAATTTATATCCCGTGCACCCCTGCACAATTTAATTATCAACAATATCATGTGAATAGGCAGTTTGAAAAATGCAATCAGGCGCATTAGATTCTTTTGTGCACATTATTTAAATGGAATGTTTCATTATATATTTTCATGAAAAGAAGGATTAGTAATTTCATGTTTGCCAGATGCAGTGTCTTCTATAAACGGTTTACCTAACAAGAGGATGCATTCAGTAATTTCATTGATTTCCACTCTTCAGTCCTTCCAGTAAAAGGCTGGAGGTCACTACAAGTACATGGTATACAGTTTAGTCTGCCAAGGCTCAAAACAGAACTGAATTAGACATCTAATTTGCAGAAACCTGTGTATTGTTTATTTATCAAATAGGTACTTTAATCTAGTTAACAGACAGTTGGTGTTGAGCGTGTTCCAGATGTGCAGCTCCACTGGATGGAGTTTAGCTGTTTCCGAGGTTTGAAGCACTGTTCTTACAGTAGACAGCCACCCTTACAAATACAATGACACACAGCAGATAACGGTGACGGAGAGAGAGAGAGAGGGAGAGAGACAAAGAGAAAGGTACGGAGGGAGAGAGACATGGTGACAAAGATAGTGCCTGGCAGCAACACACTTATCAGCAACTGCTCCACAAGAAAATGACCTAAATCATCAAGATTCCCATCTGACACACTCACTCACACATGCACGCAGGGTTAGCAGTGCGCTGGCTTCTGGTTTGGCTGTGAACAAGCCTACCCTCCTCATATTTTTTCTCTTACTGTAACGATGACACAACGCCACACAGTCAGACTCAGATCTAAATGGTCCTGTATACGGGTCATGTATGACTTTGAGAGACAAATGAATTGTGAAATTAGAGACCAGAGTAAAAGTGTGACTGTTTAAATAACAGTACCGTGAAATAATTTAAGGCACAAAGATTGCATTGACGGGGAGCACAGCAGCAGAGTGGTCAGCGCTGTTGCCCCACAACAAGAAGATTGTGAATTGGGTTCCCGGCCTGGTGCCTGATGCCTTTCTGTGCGTATGTTGCGTCCGTATGTTCTCCCTGTGCCTGTCTGGGTTTCCTCCCATCACCCAAAGATGGTTAGATTAGTTGGTGTTTAGGTTAATTGGTGATCTGTGAGTGGCTCACATTAGGCCCGTGCACCCCGCACGTGCCTAATGTGAGCTGGGATTGGCACCAGCATCCCCCATGATTCAGAAACATATAAGCGGTGGAAGATAGAATGAATGAATGAATGAATTGCATTGAGTTGATATCACAGACCTTAAACATGATATTCCCAAATAGTTTGCAGTTTGGGAAGCAGATGATTCTTAATCAATAGTGTGTGGCTGAGGCTGCCCTGTGTGCTCTGTGTGCCGCAGTTGAACCATTCACATCTGGAGCTTGTGTGCGCGTGTGTGTAAACTTTACAAACCCCAGGATGCATTATAACAGCTTTAGCCCCACCAGTGTGCCTCTGAAAGTCTTTCCCAATTCATTTCACACCTGTGCCTGTGTGGAGTTTATAAGGATTGCTGTGCCCAGCACAGATATATAGGTATGTGTTTGTCACATCGAGATTCATACTTACTAGGAGTCTTTGTGTGTCAACACACTATCACAAGCACATACACTCAGGGATATAGACACACACTCACATTTCCTCTCTTGTGCTGGTCTTTACAGCCCAACAGCCCATTGGGCAGAATGTGTTTTAGCCATTATCACATTGATTGTATGTAATCAGGGGTTTATTCTGCAGCCAATGAAGTGAATTACAGGTTTCCTGCCCGACTAACACTGTAACAATTGATCTGCTCCCTGGCGTGTGTGTGTGTGTTGGAGTGGGGTGTAAGGTGGTGTGTGTGATGGGGTGTGGCTGTACAAGGAAGCAAGTGAGGCAATGATAGTGTGTATGTGAGTGAGAAGTAGAAACAACGAGAGAGAGAGAGAGAGAGACCCAAAAGGAGCAGGACGGAAAGGGGCGAGAGAGAGCTCAGTGGGAGGGAGAGTGGTTTGGATTGACTGTCGCTGCATGAGTTTTTATTTTGGATTTTATTCATTTTTGTCCCTGAAAACAACTATAATCATCTACACACTCCCAGTCTATGGAGCTGAACTCACACACATTCGCACAAACGCTGACAACACTACGCAGCAGCACACAGATTATTCTTTCAATCCTGTGTTCCATTTCTCCGCCGAAGAACTACACAAACACTGCGTTTAAAAGTATAGCTCCAATTAATAGCTAATAAGGTCACACTAAAAAGTTTTTTCTTTCCACCAGTTTCTGAAAATAGAAAGTGTGTTCTCACTGTGATTTCTTCAACAACAACACCGGTAACTGATTCCTTTTCAACCAATGCGGGCACCAAAGCTTGTATGTGTGTGTGTGTGTGTTTATGTGTGTACATCACCTTTTCGTGTATCAGACTAACAAGCTCACAAGCAGTTCAACAACCCTCCACAGATAAGAGAGCATTGGAAAGGGAATAAACTAGAGAGAGAATCAGAGCAAAGAGGGAAAAATAAACAGATGAGTGCGAGGGCCCAAAGAGCAATTCAGTCTATTGATGAAATCGTTCTGTTCATTTAACTATGGAAATCTAAAGACATTTTTTTCCCTTCCTCACTCCATTCTTTAATTCAATGTAGTTTCTCTGCTGTCCTCCATACCTCCATCATTCTCCCATCCATCCCAAAGCACTGCCTGTATCATCTAGATAGAATTGTGGAAGGTTTTCTCTCTTTCTTTTTCTTTTTCTCTTTGCTTATTGGACTGCATGTTCTTATCAGCCTCGAGAGCACAATGCTTGGTATGATGGAAAGGTATTAGCCAAGCCGTGGTAGCGACACTGTCAGCACTTCTCCCTTCCCTGTCTCCACTGCTACCACTTCTCTTCCCTCGCTGCTTTCTTCCGCTATACTCATTTTTACTGCTTTGTCCGGGGGAGTGTGGTTTTAAAAATACTGTCAGTGGAGTGAGTTGTTTCGTTCCTCTACACTTTCGGGCACTGAAGTTTGTCAAGGAGTAGTCTAACACAAAGCAATGTTCATTGTTAGAATAAAAATGACTTAATGGCCTAACCCAAGACTCTTTATGATTAATAATTGTTATTTACAATAACATTTTTGTCGGGCTCATGGCAACGTTGACTTAACCTTAGTAAATCTCCACAGCTCTCTCCTCTTCTCTTCTCTGGCCTAGAGGGAATGCAAAAACAGTTGGAAGTTGTTTAAGGATCAGTTTGTGTTTATGGCTGCCATCTAGTGTAGCAGCCATACGAAGATTGTATATAATAAAAGAGTGCCGGTGCACACGGAGTGAAGGAGCACACAGTGCACTGTACAGAGACGCACAGTGAGGCTGAGAGTAGTTGCTCTAATACGATGATTGTATGTTTGTCCCTGCCAGTTGTCAGGGCGCTGCATCAGCCCACCACTCTAATGACAGCTTGTCATACTAAAGTGGCCCACCTTCCTTCAAAACACACTGAAGAGAAAAAAAAAAAAAAAAACACTTTTTTCTTTGTTTCTTTACTTCTTTCATTCATTCTTTCTTGCTTTCCTCACCTCCTACGCATCATTCTATGTTTTCCGTCGTGCTTTCTTTCAGTGCCTCCACATGTTTATCTCTGTTTCATGAGTCACGGTGAAGAAGTCAGAAATGAGAAGAGAAAGAGAAAATGACAGGGATTGGGCTGGAAATAGAGACAAGGGAAGGTGGTAATCTCAACGAGTGTGTTTTTGTGTGTGTGTGTGTGTGTGTGAGAGAGAGAGCGTTGGCTCTCAGTATCAGACAGGTAAATAGGCTTGGTGAATATTTGATGCTGGCAGGAACTAAACATCCACTTTTGTCCCCTTGCTTTGACTGTTTTTGACTGTGGCTCGTTTTATTAAAACTCTTCTGTGTGGCCTTTTTCTTACTGTAAATCCGTCTCTTGCTGAAAAAGATTCACACTACGATAAACTCAAACTGTGAAACCACTTCCAATATGTAATTTTATCATAGTTCGATTGAAAATGTTGCCCAAATAAAAATATAAATTTACATTGAGATATTAGCACTCCTTTTGTTTCTGTATGAATTTAAATGAAATATGTAAAAACTCACCCTAAGAATGACATCAAGTAAATCGGAGGTAAACTAAATTTGAAAATAAATTGGTTGATATAATTTGGTGATTATGACAATTTGAGGACAGACACACAAGTTGATTCCTTTTCCTTAATTCAAAAAGTGTTATAATATGGTTCTTCCCAATCTGGTTCTTTTCACTGAAGTGTGTAAAAGTGTACAAAACTATATTTTTAAATAACAGAATGACATAAAACAGTTAATACCAGAATGGGATTATTGCTGTTTTTTGGCTTTTACTAGAATCTTCTCATAACGCACTGCTTACATCTTTGTGAGAATACACGAAGAGAAGGAAACACACTCAAGCCTCTTCCTCTTTATGTAAATCTCTTTAAACACCTAAAAATATAAAGCATTGATTAAAAATGAGACCCACCCCCTTTCCTTCTCTCTCCTTATTCGTCTGAAGAGCAGACAGGCACAATAAGATTGCTCTTTCAGCACTGAGCCGTCGCTACATAGTGCCATAATTATACTGATAACATACATACATAAATGCATTCAACCTCGCGCTCCGCACGGCGCACTGGCTGTGATTTCTTAATCTTCTTTCCTCTGCTCCTCTTCTGTGCACGCATGTCTTCTTTTTTTATTCTTTTTATTCCTCCCCCTTCTACTGCCATTATTTTTCATTTATAACCAAAGTGTGTGTGTGTGTGTGAGAGTGAGAGAGAGAGAGAGAGAGAGAGAGAGAGCTGATAGAGGAAAAGCAGAGGAGAGATGGTGCAAAGAGGAGGGAGGGAAAGCGAGATAGATGAGAGTTTGAGAGAGAGAGAAGGAAAAAAGCACCTGAGATCTTTTGGCACTAAAACTCTTTCACTTAATGGTACTCAGAGGGATTGACGGTTGAAGTGAGGGGGCACAAAAGAGCATAAAGAGTGAAAAAGGAGAGATTAAATCATCACCATCACATCATCTACTTAAATGGGTCTACTCTCTTTTTCTGTCACCACTGTTTCCTCTCCCTCTACTGGAACACTGACAAGCTCTCATCTTCCTATCCCTCTTTTCCACATTTACATTTACTTCTCCCTTGATAATTCTATCACCTAATATGTTTTCTCCTTCTGTTTCCCACCACCAGCCCTCTCTGTCCTGTTTCATCCCTTCTTCTTTTTTGATTTGTGTCCTAAACCTCTGAGTGTCTCTCTCTTTTTAAACTAAAGGCCTACCGTAGCATCAGATAAATGGATTTATAGACATTGGTGAATACCACAAAGCCAGGATTAATAAAGGGGAGGAGGAAAGGATGGAGGGAGTAAAATATATGATGAAAAGAGGGGAAAGGCCAAAGTACTGTAGGCTATATCATAAATGTCATGTCACTTAATGAAAGGGAAAAAGTGCCACAAAAGAAAGCGCAGATTGTTTGGGGAAGGAGCGCGGCTGCCTCACAGCAGACTTGCGGATTTGGCTAAAACAAACTGCACATCAAATACATGAAATCTCTGCAGCTCATTAAAAACCAAACAACCAGATCTGAAAGTGCTGTCCGTCATTTTACTATCATTAGTCATTGCAGCTCCACCACCCCGACAATCTCTGCCTGTCTGTCTTTGCCGAGCTGTTTTCCTGTCTACATCCATTCTCCCACCCCTTCCTTCACCCGAGTGGCTCTCCATTCTCTGTCAAGACACTGTCTGTGTTTTATGGGTCCCTGTAGAACAGGGATCTTTTACAGGCCGACTGGACTTTAGAAGCCCCTCGTTTAGCAGCATCCTGCCTTAATTAAAAACCCCTTTTGTGCTTTTTGCTTTTAACAATGAAATGAGAGAGAAGGGAGGGAGGGAAGGGTTAGAGGGATAGAGAGTGGTAATGCAAAAAGGAAGAGAAAGAGAGAGATGGCGTTGAATAGGAAGTGATAGGGAGACAGGCAGATAGATAGTAAGGTAGACAAAGAGAGGGATGGAGAGATATGGACAGAGAGAAGATAGCTGTTAATTACAACTGCCATTAACAAGACACCAGTCAGCCTCCTTGGGGAGAGGAAGAAGGGAAAGCAGACACGGAGAGAGCAAGGGAAGCAGGATCGAGGAAAGAAGAGTCAGCAGAGAAGAACAAGAGATTAGAACAGGAATACAGTTCTAGCCCGGCACTGATTAGTAGATATTTTCTTTTATTGATAGTTTTTTTTTTTTATTATTATTTTATTCTAAGAAAGTTTTATATTGTAAGGTTTACCTGAAAATCTTAAAAAGATCGTGTGTTTTTTAATATTACCATGCATGAGTGTGTGTGTGTGTGTGTGTGTGTGTGTGTCCATTTATGTGTGTGGCTGTCTTTGGGATGATTGAGCAGCGGAGAGGCTGCTTACTGATTACCTTCATGTAGAACAAACTGCTATTGACTGGAGAGTGACGGATGACCAGCAGCCCAGAGCATGCGAATGTGTTTGTGTGACTGTGTGTTGCTTCAGGGGCTTCTCTGCTCCTCTCTCTTACATGTGGTTTCACGAATGAAGCACAATCTCTTTTTTTAATTTCAGCCTCTTTCTGTCTTTATCTTCTCCCCCTGTCTTTTACGTAACAAATACAAAAATCGAATCTCATGTTCGATTGATTTGTGTGTTTTTCATTTATAGAATTAACTTTGCTCTGTGGAAAAAAAAAAAAAAAAAACAACTCCCAGTTGTGAGTTTCTTTTGAGGGCATCACTGTATCTTCTTTTCTCATTTTTCCTTGAGTACAGTTTTTCCTCTGACGCTTTCCTCCCAAGGTTTTTATCTAGAAATACCCATCATATTTGTATTTTCCTTTAATAATGTTCTTCCTGGTCTTTTTCTATTTCTTCCTGTCTCACTGCCTCAGGCTTCTCTGCAGAATGTCCAGTAAGGAGCGCCACCTTGAGTCCAACTGTCCGTCCTCTTATATAAAGACTGAGCCGTCTAGTCCTGCTTCCCTGACTGACAGTCTAAATCATCACTCCCCTGGTGGCTCCAGTGACGCTTCAGGCTCATATTCGTCCACGATGAACGGTCACCCCAATGGCCTAGACTCCCCGAGCCTATATGGCTCCAACGCAGGGCCCCTGGGTCCTGCTGGCGGCCCCGGATCAAAGCGTTATGAGGACTGTTCGTCAACAATCGGGGAAGATTCACAGATTAAGTGCGAGTACATGCTGAATTCGATGCCTAAGAGGCTGTGTCTGGTGTGCGGGGACATTGCATCAGGGTACCACTACGGAGTGGCATCCTGTGAGGCCTGCAAAGCCTTCTTCAAACGTACCATCCAAGGTTGGCTTCCATTTTGTTTGTCTGTCTCCCTTTCTGTCCTTTCTCCCGTATTCTCGGTCGTAATGGCTACGCTTTTTAAACCATGTTTTCAGCCTCTGTTGTTTTAGATTTAAAATACAATCATTACAATCAGTTGTGATCCATTTGGTGTAGAACTGACTCAGTGACAAACTGTGAAGACTATCAACAAAATTGTATTATATCAAATTGACTTCGTCTAAATTTGCATTCATGTATGTATGAAAGTGGTGATAAATACATCAGAGTATATCATATAACAGTTCAAGGTCAAAGGTTAAAGTTAAAGTGCTCCTTACATTAAAAAGGAGCAACCATTGAGAGAAATCTTGCACACAACTAAAACACCTTTAACGAAGCTGATTTTTTTTTTTTAACACTCTCCCAACCATGCACCTACACCAGGGTTGCTATATTAGATCCAGGACATACAATAAAAAAAGCCCCAGGCCAAATATGAACCTAGATTTTTATGTCTGGAACATGTGTCTTCCATTGTCTGCTATAAGTGAGCCACAGGGACGACCACCAGTCCACCAGTTTTTTTTTTTTACTTTTAGTTCACTCATACAGACCGATTTCTTTACATGCCCCCATTTCACTCTGAACCTTGACTCCTTTGTCAT
Source organism: Echeneis naucrates (assembly GCF_900963305.1). NCBI lineage: Eukaryota > Metazoa > Chordata > Actinopteri > Carangiformes > Echeneidae > Echeneis > Echeneis naucrates. The sequence goes on along the minus strand of NC_042513.1, from coordinate 21,591,539 downwards.
CCAGAGAAAAAAAGTAATTTCCAGATAGTGTTTGCATTCCTAGATCTTCCTGCTTATGCCTCACAGGAAGAGTGTAAGCCATAAGCCTGTTGTCTCGTATATGACGTTGTGTCATAGGAAGGCCGTAGGTCATGTCTGCAGGGTCAGGAGTTCAGTTTAAGGGTGGAGGAGAAAGGGATAGAGCAGTAATCCGCATGATGAGAAGGGTGCCAGGAATTAGGCCCAGTAATCCCTCACGCATGTCTTGTTGGGGTTAGAGGTAGTTCAGGTAGTGCACAAGTATTTGATCTATATTTTGTGGCTATTCAGTTAAACCACACCTTGATCACCTTTTCTTGTCCTTCATTTAGCCTTGTTATCATACGATAGGTCAGGCTTACAGACAGTCAGTGTAAAAATCTTTCATCTTTGGTCATTTATGAAATAAAAAAGTCTTTTAAGTTGTTCACCTAATGTTTTCACAAAACGCAAAATAAATTCTGATGAATTAATCAGTGTTTATACAGATTTTGATCCAGAACAGACACTATATGTTTTACTTGTTTCACAAAATAACATTAAAGGGAAGGGCAGCAATATTCTACAGTTTACCAAATCCAAACTTTTATTTAAAATTGCTGAAATGGACAGTGTTAATTTTATCTCACAATTTTTTAGCTCTATCTGTGGCCTCGAGCTTGGATATATTTCAGGATTTATAGAACATAAAGAATAGTTTAATGCACATATCACTGAGGAAAAAAGCCAGACAGCATTGGTTATTTTGGATACTGCAGCCAGAGAATGTATAGACTGGAGGAATGGCTCAAAGAAAACTGCGCTGACATATAGATGGAAAACAATCTTTTGACAATGAAGCTCAGTGGCAGAGAAGAAACAGCTGTATCAGACACTGGTTACACAGGCAATTCCTCACTTTGCTTTTACTTATTTCATGGCAGTTGTTGACAATAAAAAAGAAATAGCATATAATCCGAAGTCCTTGTATGTATAGGAAATTAGAGAAAAGGTGTTGAACAATCAAAGGCTTTTTGTTTGAATAATAACCTTTAATCTTCTCATTATATATGATAATAATTAATCAGGGTCCCCCTTTCATCAGTCAGTGTGCTAGGACAAAAACCAAACTACCAGTCAGACAGCCAGCCCTCATCGATCCACTGAGTCAGTCAGTCAGTCACATCAGACAGGATTCATCTATCTGCCTTTCCATCCTTCCACCTATCTGTCGCTGCTTTCTTTTGCCCCCGATAAGCAGCTTTCCCAGTAAAGCCCCAGAGAGAGCAAAAGAGAGACGTGTGTGTGTGTGTGTGTGTGTGTGTGTGTATGAAAGTCCTGCATCCACTAGATGGTCACCACTACCTAGAGATGACCTGTGTGTGTTTATTATGGGATGAGATAGATCACGGTGAAATCCTGACAAAGAGATTGGAGCGCACACATAAAGATTTAAAGAAAGAGACATGTTCACACGCACAAACTCACATTAGGACACAGCGACCACAATACACACAGACAGTCACACACATGACCTTGTTGTCACTCTTTGGGTCGATTTCACCCCGAATGTGTCATCACTGCTTTGTTTAATATTTGACCAATTCCAGATTTCTCATTTTATTTAGAGGGCTTGATAAGGTTACACAAGTGTAGACGCGGTTACAAATTAAATACAATAGCCGAGCAAACATAGATATGGTGCCTCTTCAGAGTTTGACCTTACATAGATTAAAAGCAGTGAACTGTTACCTCTCTGACTCCTTCTCTTTGCTTTCACTGTATTTGTAATCCTCTGGTCTCCTGTAATGGACATGTTGCAGATCACAAAGGTTAGAGATAGTAGTTCAGGGTTAAGACTTTGGCAAAGCAAGTCGCAGGACAGTTGTCACGAAAGGTTGAGGTGAAATACAGCAGATGGAGTAAAGCATGCAAATCCCCAGAGTGGATTGTACTCACAAATGAAAAAGAGGAAGGTCTGAATCAACATTGCTTGATTGATATAAATAAGAAATTGCTAATAGCTTACTGTCCATATATTTATGTCAGCAATTTTCCAAGCTTGACTGGACACAACTTTATTTGTTAATAAGTTGTTGAGAAAATCTGCTATTCCAAAGTATTGTTAGTCACAATTCTCAACACTTTTTTAATCAATGTTTGTGCTACAGTACTACTGTCTGGATGCAGCCTGAACAGTCTTGGAACAAATGGGTCATGACATTATCTTTGGCTGCCACGCCAGCCAAACTCATCCATGGGCAGTGTGGATGTGTGTTAGCCTATGTGTCTGTGTGTGAGTTTGTGCTCATCCAAATGCACATGTGCCTGTGTTTATGTTTGGTTGTGGGTGAGTGTGTGTGTGAGTATCTTGGCTGGAAAGCAAGGCCAGCCTCAGATGGGCAGCAGCAGACATATTGGTATGTTTCAACCCATTAGCCAATAAAACCGCAGGTAATCACCAAAAAAACACCTCCAGCTGGACAGGGAGGAAAGCACGGGATGGCAGAGGAGAGGAGAGGAGAGGAAAGGAGAGGAGGACACCCTTTAGGATAAATAATAACTTCAGACAAGGAATGACAGGAAGAAAGGAGAAGGTGTAAGGAATTGGGCACATAGATGTAGGAAGAAATTAGTGCTGTGTGTGTGTCTGTGTGTGTGCGTCACAGCATGGAGGAAGTGGCTCTGGCAGCTGCTGTTTTTGTGGCGTCAGTCCAGCGACACCTGACAACCTGCATCTATCACTCCCTTATTGAGAGAGAGGGATGAAGGGGAGTGAGGAGGAGGGAAAGGTGTGGGATAGGGAGGAATAGGGTGATGAAATGGGAAGACAGAGCCAGACAAAAGTGGAGGAGAGCAGTAAAGCTGATGGGATACAGTAGATGGTACTGATGCAGAGTGAGAATGGCAGGAGGGAAGGTAACACAAGCATGAGTTCAAACTGCCAAAGAGGAAATAAACAAGCAGTTAAATAGTTCAATTACATTAAAAATACGTATTTGCATGTTTGTTTATTTTTAATGTTAATGGTAAAACGTGTCACCATGTCCTTCGTGACGCTCTACCTACGGCATATTTTGTGTCATCGTCCTGCTGAAACTGTTTACTAAGGAGTTACAAAGAAAGGAAGGCAAACAGTACAACACTGGTGAGTTTAGATCATGGCAAAGTTGGCGTTCTGTGTAACTTTAGGACAAGCAGAGAGAGAGATGCGGAGAGGAAAGCAGGCCGAAGAACACACACGTAAACATTCATATTACACAGTCTGCACAATAGTGGTCAATTCTCATGCAGCAGGTGGACATACACACACATCTCAAAGGAGATTGCAAAGGATTTGGGGCCCTCATATATACCCCCTTTCTCACACCAACACACACTCACACCATCCTACACGTTATACATAGGAAGACCTCTCCGCTCTAAGCCCACCACAGTGCAAAGTAAGACACATAAAGATGGAAAAAAAATACAGAGCGAGAGATGACATTCTGTTATAAAGCCTTTTTTCCTATTAATTTCTACCTCATGACCTCATTCTAAAGCAGCATGTGTATGGCCGAGCATGCAAAGAGCACAGAGCCAGATGACATGAGGCTACACATTCCTACATCACACCTTTATATCGGCGTGGAACGATAAAGCACATGCCGGTCTTGATATGTAGCATCGATAATATCAAACACCTTTTATACAAATACACTTATGTTAGTCAAATAGTAAGGAGGATCATTACTGGCGACTTGAGACGCCATAAATTGAAGTTCCATAAATGTTGTTGTTTGTATTTAGGAGTCATTGAAGCGATATTACCATATTATTTGTTGATGTCCCCTTCCTCACCACCAATGTGCCGAACTTTTATTTATTTATTTATTTATTTATTTTTGCACTGAACATTGAACAGATTAAGCCTCTGTGCTACCACCTCTGTAAGTAGCTTCCTACAGCAGCAATCCATTTTGCAGCTCTTGCCCGTTTAGCCTTAAACTGATAATAAAAACTGACTATCCCTTTATTGACACTGATTCTGTCATAGCATTAGCCCTTTTAGTCTTCAAGCTCAGTAATTGCTGAATTAATCTGCTCCTCCTCTATCAGCCACATGCAAAAGCTGTGTTTAAGCTAACTAGTCCCATTAGTAGTATCCATTAGACTGTATGGGTTCCCACAGCATTGAGCATGTTTAGCCTTTATTTTAACTAATAGGTTCGATTAATGAGCATCTTGTTACCCATTAAGAAGTGTTTGTGCATTTAGCCTCTTCCCAAGCTAACTAGCCCCCTTAATCAGCCCAGTAATGAGAAGCATCCTCTCCACAGCAGCAGTCAATAGTGATCACTGTTTACTCAGATTCAGCGGGAGATGCATTGGTTTTCTGGGGTCCTGGAGCTGTCAGCTGGGCACAGAGGAGAGGAAAAATACAGGTTTTATAGTTCACACAGGATAAATAAACCTTCCTAAACAAAGAAACCCCTCTTAGTAATTCTGTAACAGTCTAAACAGTCCTTCACAAATCCATAATGGTGCTTTGCTTTAACCTGGGTGGGATTAAATTGATACTGTAAGTGGGAGACAATTGAGCCAAATGAAGGAGAACCGAGATGAAAACGAGGAAAAACACAAGTAGATTGTTAAATATCATTCAGACAAGATGATTTAAGATTCTTTTGAGGAAAAGGGCATGACGATACAAAAAGAAATGGACAACATATAGCACAACAGAGGAAAACTAAATAAAGGTTTCATAAATATTGAATATGTTGTAGTAATATGCTAATTAGCTATCCTCAGGACAGATAGAAGAAGCAGGAGGAAAGTGATAATTAAAGGTAAAAGCGGTATTAGTGTCTAACATGCTAAGGGTGGCCAGGGTTGTTAAGTTAATAGACTTACATCAACTAATAATCTTAGCCTCAGCTCGGTTCCCTTGAGCAAACTACAACAAGTCACGCAACCTCAGGGAGCTGCAGCCATGACACATGCACTTCATCTTCATAGACACAGATTAAGGTAGTTAAGTGAATACTCAGTAAGGATTATTTTATCATACACATGTTTATCCCCAGCTATCTTTTCTCTCTCTGATTATTTTTGGTTCTGTCTTCATGCAGTAGGCTTTGTTGAGTGCTGCTCACTAGCATGTTGTCTGCCCATGTGTCCGTTGATGTATCTATCTGAAATGAAACCTTTCTTCCTGTCCTCCTGCAACATGTCTACATGCCACAGGCAACATTGAGTACAGCTGTCCAGCCACCAACGAATGTGAGATCACCAAGAGGAGACGCAAGTCATGCCAGGCCTGCCGCTTCATGAAGTGTCTGACTGTGGGCATGCTGAGGGAGGGTAAGGATAAAAAAAAAATGTCTTTCTTATCTTTCTTCATTAACTATGCTACATGTAGCATTTCAAATTTGCATATTAGATATGTTTGTTTTTTCAATGAATTGTGCCGGTGCTGATAAGAGACAGCTTCCACTGGCCTCAATATGGCATTTTGTATCATCTGTCACTGTGTTTAGTTTGTAAATGATCTGCTGGCTTGATTTATGACACCCAGAGACATTCCTTTAGAGCATGGCTGCAGTTTCTCTCCATGGCTTATGGAGAGGTAAACATTGACGCTTAGGAAAGAATGTCAAACCTAATTCCATTTTGATGTGTCAATAAATCAATCAAAACTTTATTAAGGACACATACACGGTCCACAGGAACAGACAGAAACCAGAATATATATTTGCATATCTGCTAAAATGCCAACGGTTTCGCATACTCGACAAGAACCTGACTGAAATTAGTGCAGGGTCCATTAGTGTTAGTGTAATTACAATAAATACAATCGCATCAGGAAAACAAAAGTGCGTGCAATGCCATAGATGTAGGCCAACCATCAATTCAAACATAATGTAACCAAGATATCCTATCAAAGTAGGACTGATTGATTGATGCTGAGAAATATTACATGTAGCACTTCAAACCATTTTCAATATTCCTTTCACTCTGCGTATTTTAATCTGTCTCAGTCTGCATCAGGAGCTTCTTGTTGCCGGCTCACTTCAATGTCCATCTCACCGTTTTCAGTCTTTTTCATACTGTGTTTACAGCTGTTCCTGTCTTTTATCTGACTCTCGTCTGTGCCTTATTATCTCAGCAATGGCTGACACTGATTTGCATTCTTCTCTTCTTTCCGTGTGCGTTTCACATACACATCCACATACAAAATCTGGTGAGGCCATGTAGCCTGGATAAACACAAGGACCCACTTCCTGACACTCACTGGGTTTAGGTTACTTAAATGAGGCAAAGAGAGAAATTACAGGGCAATTTCTACACACACACACACACGCACACACATACACATACACATACTCAGCAGTTGTTCAGTGGTGGAAAGTTAAAAAAAGAGAGATATTATCTTCCCCCACACCACTTTGATTAAATACACTCACTCTCTCATTTTTGCACTCCCTCGTTGCTTCTGCCTTTTTCTCTCCCTCTTGTCTGCCCACCTCTGACCTTTCTGCTCCCACTGCACTTCCAACGATGAAAGGAGGGAGAGGAGTGGAGCGGGATGAAGACGATGGAGAGAGAGAGAGAGAGAGAGATACATGCGGGTGGGGTGGAGTGGGGGAAATCTAGGGGGAGGGAGGAGGAGAGGGAGAAGAGATTGATTTATAGGAGCAGAGGAGAGGGACCAAGGGAGGATGAGAAGCAGAGGGAGGATGGTTGCATGAAGCAGAAAGTGTGCGAGAGAGAGAAAGGAGAAAAGAGGAGGGTCAAGGTTGTAATTGATGGGAGACCTGGCCTACGCCCCCTTCCTTAAAGTGGTCAGGGAGCATGCTTCAGCCCGACGCCTGCCGGCCCTCCCTCCATCCATTCCTGTCTTCATCTCTCCCTCCAGTTCTCCCACTCATTGTTATTGTATTGTATCAAATGCATTGTATTGTGTCACGTCTCTTATGCCTTTCATCCATCCATTCTCCTCCTCACCTGACTGTTTTTATGTTTGCAGCATGACAAGGCCCATACTTGGAGCTTCCACTTCAGCGTCACTATACGAAAACTTGAAAAAGACATCACAAAAAAACACGTGCCTATGGCACTTTCACAAGAACCTTTGCAAACACAAAGTATTGACTAATATATATATAAATATATATATTTATTTAAACTACACAAACATTTTTCAACATCTAATATATTTGCAGGGCTAGAATGAGATAAGATCAAAATCAGGTGACAAAAAGTCTTCACCATCATTTCAGCTTCAGACACTAAAGCAAAAATACAGATTGACAGGAAAACTCATCGCCATCACAACCTTCAGCGATCAGTGTTTGACTTGCTAAAGCATCCTCATCTCTCTCTCTCTTACTCCTCAGTTCCTCTTTGTCTCAGTGTTTTACACACAAACACACAGACACACAAGCTGCTGTTGTAGCACTTGTTCTCCCAGTTGATCTGACATAGGCAGAACCTATCTCTCATCTCCTGGATATGTGTGTGGCCACAAACGCACAAATACACACATGTGTAAGTGCATGTATTATTGGCAGCTCCAACAGCTTAGAGTGCAACTTCCTACTCAACACAGAAACCACATCAGCCTTGTCGATAAACTGCAAACACAGATGTCATTTACAAGGGAATATGTTTTTATTGATCATTTCTTTGTAATACAACACTTCAAAACAAATGTAAGCCCAGATTTAGTTTATTACAGATGAAACTTAAAAAGAGCTTCTTTCTGTCTGTCTGTGTGTGTGCCCATGTAGCTGAAGGTAATGTGTGTGTCTGTCCTGAGCAGGCAAACAAATAGCTGCCTTTTGTTGCCACTGCGTCCCTTCTCCACATACATATATCATGCACACACACACACACACACACACACACACACGTATAAATATATATATCAACATGACAGCCTAAATCCACCCCATTTGTTGTGCTGGGGGTGAATTCAGTACAGGCGCTCCCGCTCTACATATGTATAAGGGTCATTTAGAAAATTGATACATCCATTTTCTTATATTTTTTTTATTTTCACTTCTTTTGAACCCATGGGAAATTTGAAAAAGATCAACAGCTACAAGGGACAGCTAACATACTGTAGTTTTTCACACCTGGTAAAGGCGAATAAATGTAAAATGTATAAATGTGGACAACCCACACTGACAGTAGAGTTTCCTGTCATCTTGTGGCTATTCTAAATATACAACTCAAAATATAAATATTTCCACTTTCATAAATTATTAAAGCACATATTTTTCATGTCCTAAAATATAATAGAAGTCACATAATTGTGTGGCTGATTTCATATTTTAAGATATTTATGTGTTTTGTTCAGGAAAGAAGGCAATTTTAAAGTTTTAAAATAAATTGAGTGCCAAATGCAATATTTTGCTTCATCATGCCAATTGAGTTAATGGTGCATTTCTAAAAAAAAATATATTACTATGTAAGAGTGATGTACAACATGACTAGTAGCAGAGTTATACTCCAGTTGAGCCTGCACTGTTTTGCAAATACGTCACTTATAAACAACACCTACCGTGTTTCGTGAAGACCGTCTGGGTGGAAGCATCATTGTAGTGAAATTGAATAGATGATAATGGTCACTGGCTAGATCAGTTAGCATCAGAGCTAACTGTGGTTGTCAGGGGCTAGCTCACGGGAGAAAGGTGAAGATAAAGCGAGAAGGGTGGCGAGGAAGTGTGTTGGATGACATGAGTGTGTGTGTGTGTGTGTGTGTGTGTGTTTGCTGTAGTTTACCCCTTAGGGCAAGATCTGCCTCAAATTAGCTTTGTCGCCCTGGGAGACAGAGAGGGTGAGATGAAGAGCAAGTGAGGCAGCAAGAAGTGTGTGTGTGTGTGTGTGTGTGTGTGTGTGTGTGTGTGAGAAACGGAGAGAGGGGGGAGAACAAGAGGCCAGAGGGTCAGTAAACCAACTCAGAGTGGAGGCGTTTCTTTACACGTTCTAAACACACACCTGATCGTGTGAATACACACACACACACACACACAAATGCTCAGCCTTGTGCTGTGTGGGATATTGGATTTTCTCACCCTCTACTGAGAGGAAAGGAAAGGAGAGGAGAGGAGAGGAAAGGAGGAAACAAGTGTGGGGTAAACTGGAGGACGGAATGTGCATTGGAGCACCCACCCACCAATATGTAGAAGCTAATTTGTGGAGCGAGGCAATTAAAAGACCTGACTATATTATGAGAACTTCCCCTCTGGCAATGGCTGTCTGTCCATTTTTAATGAGGTCATAATGATGCGTCAGCTGAAGACCAAAAGGTCACAGGGGCGGGGTTTGTATCCACCCAAGGAAGAGTGAAAGAGCAGCTGTATGATTGCAGGTAAGAGGTTTTGTGAGATCATTTTTAACCACTGTTAAAGAAAATACAATTTTCTCGAAAAAAAAAAATCATAAACAAGCTGAAGTAATAACCGTAGCTGTCACAGTTACTTCCATATATGCAGTAATGGCAGAGTAAGACATACATAATATATTCAACATCAGTACTAATTTGAGGAAATGTCATGTACAGAATACAAAACACAGATCAGACATTTGAACATGAAAGGCTTTGGCAGAGGCGCACGATCCCGGAGCCAGCAATATTCAGTATGCATGTTTACTCTACATATGGTCATATTGACAGATTTGCTCCCTTACAACAGAGCAGCTTTGATGATGGCACGTCTGATGAATCGTGGTTAAACAGACAGAATGTGTTGCATCCAAAACCAAAGCTTCCATTTCTGTAATGCCGTAAACGGCCAGCTGGATTCAGATGGTGGGCTACTGGAGGGAAAAGTCCACGGACTGCAAATATAAACCTTGGCACACTGCCCCTACATGCGCACGCACACGCATACACACACACACACACACAAACACACACACACACACGCACACACAGAAACACTAACAGCTCATGCCAACTTTGGCCGTGCTCCCCATGGCCTCTAAGACCTAATGAGTTAGATCGGGTGGAAAACCCCAGTCTGTGTGCTGCTTTTGTGTGTGTGTGTGTGTGTGTGTGTGTGTGTGTGTACACAGCTGGTGGTGATCGTCATAACTCTCCTTATAGCTCAATGATCCTGACTGCGAATATCCAGTCTCATTGATCCGTACATGTGCAGTTATGCTGAGAAACAAAGCAATCGGCAAAGATGTGCACATCTCATATGCACAGTCAGGTTGTCTCTCAAAAAGGGCACACTTATTTAAACATGAGAGTAATCAAAAGGGTCATAAAAACAAAAAGATGAAATGACAAGCAGCAGGTGACGTGATACACACTGAATAAGGAGAATATAAGGAAAGGAGGGGAGAGCAAAAGTAGACAATGACTAGAGGAGAGAGCGAGTGACAGAGCGAGGGCTAGAGACGAGAGGAGAGGTCAGAGAAACAGAGGAGGGGAGCGCCAGACAACTGGTGGCGTCTGGTGTTCCCCCCATGGGAAACTTGTAGCTAAATCTGGCCCTGTAGCGTCTGTCCTGAGTGAGTGTGTGTGTGAGCATTTGTGTCTGAGTGGCATCTGGTTGCATCCCAGCTAGAAAGAAGCGATAATGGAAAAAAACTGTGACGAGAGATCTGCCTAAGTGGTCCACTCTCCTTCGCGTACACTGTGCACTGTGTGTGTGTTTGCCAGGAGAGGAGACATATTCAGATAACATGGGTGGGAGGACGAGGAGTGAGATGGATTGAAGTTTTGTGTTTTAGTAAGAGTGATGTACAACATGACTGGGGGCAGTGCTTTTAGACAAGATACCAAAACCCTGCTTTTGGTTTTACTAACTTTTCTAATTAAACTCTCTGAGGGTGGCAGTTTATTTCACAAAATTTTACAATGTTATGACCTGTGCTTTCACTGCAGTGCTTTCATCAGACTTTCAGGAATGTGGAAAAACGTTGCCTGGTCCTACAGTACACACACACACACACGCCAACACTCACCGAAACACATACTCATTCACACACCAGTGACAGCCACCTGCCTGCTGCCTCAGGCAGCGCTGTTCTGATCTGTTCTGGTCTAAACACACATCACTGCATGACACTCCACACGCTTCCTCTCCTCCCCTCCTTACTTCTACTTTCACAGTTTTTTGGGGTTTTTTTTTGGATTTTCTTGTGTGAACATACAATGCTGATGATTACTGACAGTGTTGATTTGATTTACTTTCGTTACTGTAGTTTTACTCCACTAAAATGACATTTCTTTCTCTTGCTCGCTTTTCCTTTTTTTATATGCAATATATACATAGATACACACACTCATACAGACATCAGTTTTAAATGGGTCTGTAGTCTTTCCTAGTATACTTGGCCATCAGTTCTTAAACCCACAGGAAAACCCTTTGTCATTACATCAGCAACACACACACACACACACACAGACAAACATAAGGTGAAAACCTGGTCTAAGGTGGAAGTGAGACTTCGGCTCTGTTACAACTTCAATTATCATAAAAGTCCTCCTCCCTTCGTCTCTGCCCTCCTCGTCCATGTCTTCTGAAAAGCCCTTCTCCCTCTCGTGCATTTTGTCATCCTTCATTCACTTTGCGGTGGTCAAATTTTATTTGTCTTCCCGCTCCTCTCTCCACTCTGCCCTACACTTTGCGACTTCCTTCATTCGCTCATTCTGTTATCATATCATTGACCATCTGAAATCAATCCATCCTTTTTTCTCCCCCCCCCTCCTTTTTTTTTTTCTTTCCAAGCTTACAGGTTCTCTCTTCAAAACCACTTAGGTGTCAAAGGCATTTCACTCGCAATCTTTCAACTCTTGAAGAACACATATACGCACACGCGCACACACTGACACAGAGCGAGGCCAGTGCAGTGTAAAATCTATGCTGATGTGATCAGTGCAGCTCGTGCTATTGACAGACAGCAATTTTACCAACATAGGAATGATTCAGTTTCATCACTGTCAGTGTGTGGGTGTGGGTGTGTGTGTGTGTGCGTGTGTGTGTTTGTGCATGGCTGTACGTCCACCATGTAACATAAATGCTGGAATATTTTTAGACTTAAAGTGTGAAAGAAATCAGGGTATCTACATGAGGATTATTTTTTTATATATTTTAGGTAGAATAGGTTATATTCATAATAATTCTCTGTCTCACACACACACACACACACACTGCTCTGTCACACAAAGAGGTCTGCTTTCATATTTGTTTCTGTGAGTGTGCAGAAGATGAAGCAGTAGTTTGAGCAGAGGTGGACACTTAGTTGACATAATAATTAAAGCATATAATTAGTGTTTAACCTCTGTGGGTTTTCATGGATCTTTCCTTTTCTCTCATTATTCTATCCCTATCTCTTTTCATTTTATTAATCCTTACTTCATCCTCTCTTTTGTTTCTCACTTCATTTTTTTTTTATTCTCTTTTCTTCTTTTGTTTACAGCCACATCCGTTACTTAGTCCCCCCTCCTCCTCTGATTTTACAACCTATGTATGCTCCACTCTTTGCCCCTCTGGTCTGGTCTTTCTTTTGCCATAATCTCCCATTAATGTTTTTCATCATTTCTATCTAAATTTTATTTCTTTTGTCTCATCTTTTTATTTCATTTCCATTCCCTGTTCAATTATTCTGTTCTCCCTTTTTCCCTCTTTACATTTTTATTTTTTCAATCCTTACGTTTCCTCCCCCTCCACCCATTTCCTCTTTCTTTCCCCCTCCTCTCCTCTTTTGCCCATTCTTTATGATTTGAAGGCTCATTTGTTAAAAGGTGTGAAGCGCTCTCACTCTAACCCGATCCTCTTCCTGTCTTTTTTTTTGTGGGCTTTGGAAATATAATTTTCAATTTTTAATTTGATTCATTTAGATTTGATCATTAATCAGTGCTGGAAGAGAGTTAATTTGGTGGAAAATAGATGAGGTAGTTAGAGAGGGCTCTTTATGAAGTGAGCTCAGCACAGCGCTGAGTCTTTTAGTTATAAGGAAAAGAGAAATAGAAAAATTGCAAGTTTGCACAGCAGACCTGTGCATGGTAAGAAAAAAAGAAGTGTGCCCGAGAGACACGACATAGAAATAAAGAATAGTTGTCATTCACAATCTGCTTCCTTAAAATGTATCAATCATTTTGTGGAGTAAACACCATTGTCGCTCATAAGAGTGTCAACTTCTTCCAGACACGGCGTTGTGTTTTTGTTTTTTTTTTGTTTGGTTTTTTTTTGTAGTAAAATAATGTTATTGCACAAAGAAAGCAGACAATGGATGAGGCTGTTTGAAATCTACCACTGGTACAAGAAAAAAGATTATCTAATAGATTATCCTTTAGCTTATCTAAAGGCTCATTTGATAATGCAATGCCAAATTAGCGTGTTGTAGTGTATTTACATTTACAGGAAGTGTGTATGCGTCCTGGTCAGGTGATTGTATGTTTTCAGTTACCACATTTGATTAAATTTTCCTGACTTTATTCAAAATTTAATTTCAGCGGCCAAAAAAAGTTTACTTTCTCACCAACGATGACCGAAAGTAACCTGTTGGATATTTTTGTCTACTACTGTGTCACTAAAACGTCAATTTCGATCATATGGGCACATATTGTCACACAATATGTGCCCATAATATACAACACACATTGTCGTTCCATTTCCACTTTCCACTTTCCATTGCGTTTTTTAACTCTTGTTTTTGCATTCCCTCGGCTTACCCAAACACAATGAGGGTTTGGGTTAGAGGAACATAGATGAGCGTGCAGTGAAAAAAGTGTGTGTGTGTTTATGTGTGAAGGAGAAAACAGAGAGGGGATGTGTGAGTGGGTTTGTACCCCCTGATGTTCAGAGTTTCTTGACCGTTTGCTGACACTGGCCCCCCCACTGTACCTGGACTGTCAGCCCTTCTGTCTACCTTTCTCAACATCTCTGGCATACAACCACAGACACACACAGACCAGCACGAAAATGTGTGTCATGCTCGGTTCACCAGGTAAAATGCTGCCTGTGTCAGTTTGAGGTTTTCTGAATGAATATACATTTCATCCAAAAAGCTTGAACACTGAATAAAAGATTCGTTGCGAACACCTACAGTTATAACCACTTGCAAATATCGAATGACCAAACATGACCCTGGCATTTTTTCTTTTTTCTTTGTCGCAAAGTTTTCTGTGAAATCTTTCTGACGTGCTGTCCTGAATGTGGTCAGCATATTTTTCAGATGATTTTAATCTGATCACTTCTTTTGTCCTTTTCATTCTCTTTTTCTTTCTGTTGATACATTTAAATCAAATCCTCATTGTTGGGAAAGGTTGCCCTTTCAAAACAGTGCTTCTCTTAAAGTTAATATTATTTTTTGCTTTAATTTCATATTGTTGCCGTGTAGTCTGTAGCTGAGCTTATTGTCCTCAACATCTCCAAAAATATTGCTTTGCTCATTAAACAACAGTATTTTAATCTGAAATCACTTACTCACTTGCCTCCTAACTGAAACATGACAATAGCTATAAATTATCCACAACACAGCCACATCAAAATACCTTTTCCTTTTTCTTCCCTCAACTTCTAATATCAGTCACCCAAATGTTCAGTCTTGGGATAGCTCTCTTTATTATCCTATGTATCCTAAGTATACATGGTGTTCTCTGCGTCTGTTGAGCAATGTTGATTACCACCAATTCCATTAACTCTCAGTTCACTTGTTTTTATTCCAGTAACACTATTACTGTTGCTTGTGTACATGGTAAATGTTAAGATATGGTTAACTGAAACAAAAGTTGACATAGAGTAGCCAAACCTTTTTTCATTTATTGCATAAACAGTCAGATTAACACGTTAAAATCATTCAAAGTGCAGCTATTTTGGATCAGTTTCACATGTTCACTTCTGTTTAACGTTATTTACAAGATAATAGTGCCAGTTCATTTTTAAAACATTTAGCAACCCTTTTATGTTCCTCCTCGCCTCTCCTCCTCCAGGGTGCATGACACCTCTGTCTTCCTTATCCATCTTTAAGTGGTAACCACGGTAACATCCAATCCCCTAAGAGATGGGTCTAATTGAATTAGGAGTCCTTTGTGTCAATTAATTAACTAGATAGAGAGAGACAGAGATGGGGCAAGAGACAGGAAAAGAGTCAGAAACACAGACAGACAAAGTGAAGGAGCGAAACAGAGAGAGCGGGAGACTGCCCCTATAAATTTGTCTTGTTGTAGAATAAAAGAGGCAAGTGAACACAAAAGTTCCTGCATGTTCAACATGCACACATCCACACACACGTGCACTGCTGAAACAGTACAAATATCACCACTTAACAGAGATATGGGATGTAACCTTCCTTCACTCCACACTCCCTTTCTTCTTCAATGCTCTTTTTTGTGTGTTTTGTAGTCCAAGTAAAGAGAAAAAAAATCAAAATATTGTGAACTATATATTAACACCTACTTATTTCTACTCTTTTTTTTTTTTTTTTTAGGTGTTCGTCTCGACAGGGTTCGTGGAGGGAGACAGAAGTATAAACGCCGGATAGATGCGGACAACAGCCCGTACCTGAACCCACAGCTGGCTCTACCCCCCAAGAAGCCATGTAAGAACCAACACACACACACACACACAAATTGCAACCAATAACAATGTGTGGAACAGCTTTTCTATTTAAAGTCAGATAGGGATTCTTTAGGACAGGACAAAATACCGTAACACATATTTGTACTGGACTACATATGTGACTTTGTGTAAAAAGGGAACCAGGATGAACGATAGAAACAATTCCAGTTAAAGCTTCTTGTAACACTATGCACTCACCGTGTTCATGTAATAGATCTGTCTTTAAAGACCAGAACAACAAAGGGGCCTATCCTAGTTAGTATCTATCCTAATGGAAACAGTTGGACAATAAAAACGATGAAACACACGCACACACAGACTCACAAACACACACATAAATAGACACAAGGTAGTGAGAAGGCCATCTGTTTAAGACCAAGTTTATCTCCCTGTGTCTACTGCTACCAGTTTGGGGTCATAACATTTTATATGTGTAATATTTCACTATAAAGGTACTCATTTAGCACCGGCTGGATTGGCTGTGTTTTTTTTAAGAATAAAACTATCGCCAAAGACTGATGATTGAAAAATTAACAAGGGAGAGAGCAGGTGAGGGTGACAAGTGAGTGAGAGAGGGGGAGGGGCTAAACTTAAATGAGAAGGTTTCTCAGAGCGGGAGGGCGAGAGAGAGAGAGAGAGAGCGAGAGAGGAAGGGGGGCAGACCAGCCAGAAACCTAATCCGGATTAAATCCAATCTGGCAAGCACATCAAACTAGAGTTAGCTCTCTAGCTAACCGTCTGGGTGC
This sequence comes from Echeneis naucrates, assembly GCF_900963305.1. NCBI lineage: Eukaryota > Metazoa > Chordata > Actinopteri > Carangiformes > Echeneidae > Echeneis > Echeneis naucrates. Next base: position 21,575,227 of record NC_042513.1, on the reverse strand, counting down.
ATGCACAACCACACAACTGCACGCACACACACAGACAAACACAAACAGTGCAGATTGAGCAGTGTTTAGCAGCTTGGTCCCCAAAGCCCATTTTGCTTAAAGCTGGAGCATATTCTGCTTTAGGCCAATATGCTGAGCGGCTACACAACAGCTTAGTGGGACTTCTGCACTACTAATCATTGAAATGATGGGATAATGTGTGTGTGTGTGTGTGTGTTCGTGTGTACTGTGAATGTGTGGAAATATTTGATTGTCTAGACAGATTATTATTTATGTCAAGCATTTGTATCATTTTGGTGGGTAGTTTGAACCTGAGTCATTTATGTTGCAGTCACAATAGTTAATCCCTATATTAAATATATTTTGATAATATACAGTATTAATGATCACAAATATGTCTCTCAAGGTTCAGATTTCCTCCATCTCTTCACATCTCTTCATTCCTTTCTTTCTCACTCACACACAGTCAATACAGAGAGAAAATCTTTCTGTCCCTCTGTCTCTCTCTCAGAGAGACGCACACAGCCTATCTATCTGTAGCCCAATCCCAAGCCTCGGCATCCGCATTGATTGTATGAGAACAGAACAATAGCCCAGGGTTTGGAAATGGGCTTCCATTGATTCTAATTAGGGAAACATTAAATAAGATTTACCCACAGATACTGCAGTGTGACTGGGGTTGGTTGGTTGAGCTCAAGTGAGAAGAAGGGTGGAAAGAATATATATATATATATATATATATATATATACATCCTTCTCTCTCTCTATGTATATAAATAAGTGTGTGTGTTTATGTGTAACAGAATTGGGGGCGGAGAGAATCAGATCAATACATAACCCCCACCCAGTCCACTCCCTTTTACTGTTTATCCCTATCTAGCTGTCGCTCTCTCGACTCTTCCTGTCTGTCTTTTACAATCCGTCCACAGCTCCATTTCTACCTGTCTGCCTTCTCCCAATTTTTGTCATTGCTTATCATTCTGTTTTCCTTCTCCTCCATCCTTCAGCTCTGTCTTCATCTCCTATCCTCTGTTATTATTCCCATGCTTGATTAGTCGGTGGATTAATTTGGAAGCAGGGTATCAGTCTGTTACTAATGGGCCATAGAGATCTCATCACCACATGTCACTATTACCAGCTGAGCTGTTTGGCTTTCAGTATTATCTTTTCCTTCTGTGTGCATCAGCGAAGCTTCTTAAGGCTGTGATACAAAACACAACACTTTGGGAAACCTGAATTACCCGCAGTAATCGCCTTTAATCACACCTTGGAGCATCTCTTCATCTGGAACCATTTCAATAATTTTTTGATCTTTTGTCAAGTGCATTTTCATGTTTAGACCTGCCAAATTACTGGAATCTAAGTATCCAATTATCTTGTGCTGGATTGTTACACAAGACATCACAAGACATTGTAATCAAGCACCTTCACCCCCAAAAAATGTCTGAGACCATCTTTAAAAATCACTTTCCAGATACTATTTGACTCATATGCATTCATTTTGAAGTTATTGCAACATAAATGTGACAATTTGAAAGGTTTAATTCTACAAGGTTGCTTGTTCATGTTTGTATGCAATATACATTAAATGTAGATAATAGACAGTGTACTAAAGTGTGTTCATTTTAAACAATATATGTTGTTGTTTTTTTTTTTCTTCAATGTCCATATCAGATGCCTATTTGCTAAATGAGGAAATATCTGTAGATATATATGTTCATTTGCAGGCCATGTTGTCAGGGACACCTGATTTTTGCACCAGATTGGTGCGGAACAGATTGTAGCCTAATGTGGCAAAAATTCACCATCTCTCTGTCTCTGTGTCTTTCTCCTTGTCTGGTGGTCATGTCAGTTGCCTTTGGCTGCCTTGCAGATAATAAAATCGTCTCTCACCTGCTGGTGGCCGAGCCAGAGAAGATTTACGCCATGCCCGACCCAACAGTACCCGACAGCGACATCAAGGCCCTGACTACACTTTGTGACCTGGCAGACCGAGAGCTGGTGGTCAACATCGGCTGGGCCAAACATATCCCAGGTGGGGGAAATAATGCTGAATCCTAGCCGTCACACTGAACCACTCACTCCATGTTGAGACCTTATCACACACAGAGGGCAACACGGAAGATTTCATATGCACACATGCATCTGCAGATGCAGACGCACGCTGTGTGACTTAGCAGAGAAAGGTATAAGGTTAAAATCAGACGCTCTGGAAGCGGTTCAGCGACATGATGCACAATGTCAGCATGTACGCACAAATACACACTGCTGAGGTGTGACCTCTCACCCTAATCCTTACACCCAGACAGTTTGAACTATTGACCCCCCCAAGACACACACGCACACACACATACACCCAAAGACAGACTAAGTGCTGCTACAGCTTGATGACTACAACATAAAAATGTAATGTAATCTTTTTAAAATGACAGAAAGTCCTCTCTTAATCTGTCAAAAATGAAATTTGGACTACAGGTTCATAGAATTTCAATAAAAGAAAATAAAATACCACAAAAGAGGAAGACAGAGAAAGTTGAGGGGAAGAGATGAGAACTCTTCCCTCCGTTTGGTTTGAGTGAGGGATCCCACTGTGACAGCAGAGAGGAAGGAAGCACGTTGTCTGAGATTAACACAGATTAACACCAAGGTTAGCGCCATTGTTGAGTGGAATCACCCCGTTCCCACTGCTCCAATGAGACACAAAAATACCACTCACTCAGCCGCATTCATCTACAGCAATAAAAAGTCAATGAAATCAGTAGCAGCGTCTGCAGATGATATGTGTTATATCATTCATCTTTTACCACGTATCCGTTTCCGGGTCTCAGAGGCTGCGGAGCCAATCCCAGCTCACCCTGGGCAGGTCACCAGTCCATCGCAGAGACAAACCACCACTCACACTCAGACCTACAGACAATTTAGAGTCACCGATTAACTTCAGCATGTTTTTGGACCATGAGAGTTAAAAGGAGTACCCCGAGGAAGCCCACACAAGCACAGGGAACACATGCAAACTCCTCACAGGGAACTGAACCTGCAACCTATATCATATCAATAAATGTGAAAATAAAAGATAGAAAAAAGAGATGGAGGGTGAGAGAGAAAGAGAGATGGGAATATACATAGTGTTGTGTTAGTGTATTGATCTATGTGCTGCCATATGGACAGTAAGTAGACATATATATTGATCCACATACCAAGTATAGCTCTTTGAATATTTATTTTTCTCTTTAAAAACAACATATAACCTAATTTCAATACTATCTCCTTTCATATAATTTCTCTGAGCCTTTTATTGTTTATTTTTTCTTTCTCTTTTAATCCATTTACCTGCAACCTCTGCTCTCTCTCTTCACCTTTGAGATGCACCAACTGTACACATACACAAAAAAAAAAAAAAACCCTTACAAACACACACATGGGAGAGAAACCAACAGCGCAAATTAAATTTGATTTGTTGTTTTGCATTGTCTTTGCCTTCTCTTTTGCTCACTCCTTTTACATGTAGGTGGACTGAGTTAGCCAGGTTATGTGCTGGCCTGTGTGTGTGTGTGTGTGTGTGTGTGTTTTGTGTGTGTGTGCAGCTTTCTGTGTGAAGGGAGTGAAGCGCAACGATTGCTTGGCGGAGGAGAGAAGATGGCGTGATTAGATGAACGAGAAAGGCAATCCACTGCTCACAGAGAAAGATAGAACTCTTCATCTTCCAAGTGTGTGTGTGTGTGTGTGTGTGTGTGTTTGTGAGATGTGAACACCTTATGAAATCCTCTCTGTTTACAACACTGAACGCTGATCTAATACTCACACACACACACACACAGACACATACGATGTACACACTCAGAGAGATCTACGGTTCACTCAGGGTGGAAAGGATTGTCAGAAAGAAATACGACTCCTAAACATTCTTTATCAGCCTCTTACACAAACACGCACACACACACACAGGTGCGTGGGCACACACACACACACACACACACACACACTCACAGCAAACAGAAAAGAGTCTTGAACAGAACAGAATAGACCTGTTAACCTTTTTGCAGCCGTCTTGTTTCACATCTTGTCGTGTGCATGCCCATGTGCGTGCGTGCGTGTGTGTGTGTGTGTGTGTGTGTGAGTGAGTGTCTGTGCGTATATGTGAGAAACACACACACACACGTCTTTGCTCGCCATGGTACAGTAATTTTTTTAATCAAATTGATGGAGAGAGACAGAGAGACAAAGAGAAAAAAGAGGCAAAGAGAGGAGAGGTGAAGCCAATTTATGCTTCATGATATGGCTGCGCAGCTCTGCGTATACACACACACACACACACACACACACACACACACACACAGAGAGCACATACGCGTGCACGAGCTGCTAACAGTGGTAACAACGTGTCAAGGCGAGCGCCAGGCAGCTAATTTGAAGTCATTAGATGTCTGCCGTACTGGCAACAATTTGTTACGCTCACACACGCACAAACACACACACACAAACACATCACATAGACACACTGAGTTAAGAGCCGTCTGTGGATAGCGAGGAGGCTAAATTGTAAACTAATTTAAACATCACTCAGCGTTAGAGAGGCTGCCTGCAAGACAGGCCCCCGGATAACAAGGCGAGGGTCTGTGTGTGCGTGTGTGTGTGTGTTTCTAGTCGTGTTTGCCACACAGAGTTGCCCAACCTTCGAGACTTGTGACAGTGCACACACGGTTACACACATGCACATACATCAAAATGTCTTTGATTGGTTCTTTTATTCTAAAGGCCTGTGAGCGTGTGAGAATGTGCGCACGCTTATTTCCATACTGATATCGCTTATATGAAAACATTTGATGTGTCATTAGGAGAGCAAAATGAGGTTTCAGACACACTCTGTGTCTCTTGTTACCCCACAAGGAATGGAACACAATTGCATACATGCCCATATGTGTTTGAAAGAGACACAGTGTATGTCAGTCGATACCAACACAATACAGACGAGACTGAGAGGGCTTTTGCTGACTCAAACTGTGTGCAACGCACACCTGCTCACATACAGAATATAGACAATGTTGCAGCAGTAAAGGGTCATCTTGAAAACTGTGCATATGTTTGAATGTCATTGGAGTTATAAAGAGGGTGTGGACGGCTTTACTGTCCAGTGATCTGATTTTAATAGATCTCAGAGAGAAAACTCCTATCAGCCTGTGTGTGTGTGTGTGTGTGCATTTGTGTGTTCGATGGAGGAAGGAGGAGGAGGCCAGGTGAAAGGAGGAGGAGGAAAAGAACAGCAAATATTTAAACAGAAGAGAATGACAGAGTGAATTAAAAGAAAGGCCATTCAAAACGAGCCATTTATCTGTCTGTAGAATGACTCTCTCTCTCCATCTCTCCATCTCTCCCTCTCTCTCTCTCTCTCTCTCTCTCTCTCTCCATCTCTCCATCTCTCCCTCTCTCTCTCTCTCTCTCCATCTCTCCATCTCTCCCTCTCTCTCTCTCTCTCTCTCCATCTCTCCATCTCTCCTCTCTCTCTCTCTCTCTCTCTCTCTCTCTCTCTCTCTCCATCTCTCCATCTCTCCCTCTCTCTCTCTGTCTCTCTCTCTCTCTCCATCTCTCCCTCTCTCCCTCTCTCTCTCTGTCTCTCTCTCTCTCTCCATCTCTCCTCTCTCTCTCTCTCTCTCTCTCTCTGTCTCTCTCTCTCTGTGTCTCTCTCCCTCTCTCTCCGTGTCTCTCTCCCTCTCTCTCTCTCTCTCTCTCTCCATCTCTCCATCTCTCCCTCTCTCTCTCTTTCTCTCTGTGTCTCTCTCTGTGTCTCTCTCCCTCTCTCTCTCTTTCTCTCTGTGTCTCTCTCTCTCTCTCTCTCTCTCTCTCTCTCCCTCTCTCTCTCTCTCTCTCTCTCTCTCTCTCTCTCTCTCTCTCTCTCTCTCTCCATCTCTCTCTATAATAACGAAATGACTACCAGGCACCCATGCTAGCAGCCCTTATCTAGACTCACAGACACAAAGGGAAAGACAGACAGGCGAGCACTTGACTTGACGAAAGACTAGAATGAACGAACAAATGAATGAATCAACGAATGAGAGCCAGAACCTATAACACAGTCTATTTTACCAGAACCAGGGCCCTTGCCATTAGTGCTTTTTTTTTTTTTTTTTTTTTTTAACAATCCCCACCCCCATCCTTTCTTTATTACAAGAAAGAAATTGCTCTCGGTTCACCACCACCCCCCCCCCACCGACTTCCACTCTACTATTCTCTCGCTTCACTATCTCCTCTTACTTGGTCTTTCTTTTCTAACAGTCTTTGTCTCACTCTCTTTCTTTCACTCCCCTTTCAATTTTGACACTCAGGATAAGCGGTCTATGTGTCGGCAGTAACAGGGTATGATTGAGCTGTAAAAATGAGGGAGGGAGGTGGACGAGGGCCGATGGCTGACCGTTCATTTAATCGCTCTTTATGGAGATATGGGAGAAGAGGTTTGGTTGGTGGTGGTGATAGGACATAGTGAAGAAGGAAGTTCTCTTGCTTCATGTGCTGCATGCGTCCATTTGTCTTTTTTCTTTCACTCAGTTATTAGTCTGTCTCTTTATCATTTCCTCTTCTCTTTCCTGCTCTTTGTCTTTGCCCAGATTTGGTGATGGGGGTGTTGATGATTGCTAACCCCTTTTCTCATTATCAGCATCTGCTTCTTGTTTGTGTCTGTCAAGACCTTTCTTTCGTAACTTTGGTGAATTTTATGTGAAGTTTATGATCATCAGTGTTCTCATCTGATCAACTAAACTGGTCGGACAAAGCTCCCAAACGTACTTTAAACCACCCACAATGCTTATCCCAGAATGTCTTTCTTCCTGTCTTCTGTTGAGCAAGTAAGGTCATTCCTATCCAGGAGAAAACCACAAGACCTAATTCCCACTGCATTTGGAGTTCCTCAAGGCTCAATCTTAGGTCTCCATAAAAAAATAAACATACCATAATAAGTCTCCTTATTTTTCTTTTTTTTTTCCCTCAACAAATGTAGTCCAAGTTCTAGTTTTACATATTACATGTTACGCAAATTGAGGATTGTTATATCAATGATCTGTTATTAAATTATATCCTTTTCTCTGAAGAGACTTCAGAAAAGGACTGAAAGAGAATAGTGAGTTGTAGGATGACATTTAAAACAGAATGTATACGGGTGAAGGGAGAGGACCTCAGTCGTAACCTGGATACTCCCACAGAGCCTTTAACACAATACTATTCTGACCTGATTGCTAAATATCCATCACCTCTTCAGCCTCTCTCCTGACCTTGCTCTCTCTGCCTCTGCCTCCTCCCCGCCTCTCTCTCTCTCTGCTGTATCCTTAACCTCTTCATTATCAAGTCAACCTCATCTCTCAACGCCTGGCCCCTCCTACACTCCCCTTCTCTATTCATCTCTCGGAGCCTCAACCAGCCAGTTATTGTCATTTTCTATCTGTATCCCAAACGACAATATTGGACAATCTTTCTCGTGTCCAACTTGAGTGCAAGATCATGAAGATCATGAAACAGAACCAATCAACTCAGTCAACCACTCATTCAAATGTGCCTTCAACACCCAATAAGCAAAGTTCTCTCTAATCTGCTTTGCTCTTTCTCTTTCTGCCATATTATAAATGGTTTTCACTCAGAGATTTAGTCAACCAGACAGGCTGTTCGCCATTCAGGCTGCCAGACAGTCAGTTGGTTATTTAGTCAATCAGTCAGTCGGTCAAGTAACTAAACAGCCAGTCAATCAGCCTGAAAGACAGGCAGTCATTCACCAAATATTGATTAATAGAAGTGTCCTGCTCCTTTTAGCAAATCAAATGTTGAGCGTTAGCAGCCAAGGGGAACCTCTGCATACACACACGTGCACACATACGTACACTGACGCTCACACCCCTGCCTCTGAGAGTGCAGCTCACTAAATTAACACTGACACACATTATAACACTTCACAATGAGCTTCAAGAGATGCAGAGCAGGAGCATGCATTTGTGTGTGTGTGTGTGTGTGTAGACTGAGAGAGAGGAATGTAAAAGCTTAGTCTGGCGGTGATGTCACTCTACTGCCCTCCTTATTAAGTCTGGTGATGTCATCAATCAGCAAATAGGTTTTTGGGCTTTGGGTCAGAGGGTGGTAAATCAGAAGAGAAACATCTTTCTGCCACCACACACGCTCAGATCGTATGGTTAAATCAATGAGCTTTATTGGCATGAATCTTCTGGGACGTTATGGCAGCCTAATTTCTGTGGGATTTTAATTGTACCTACTCTCCATCATTTTTTGCATGTCTCACTCTCAAAGCTATTATCGTTTGCTATAAAATACTTTGTCTGGAAACACATGTACACGGAGACTCATGGAGACAGACAAGGAAACAAACACACAGGCAGCATTGTCCCCATTCTGTCTGCGAAGGCTAGTTCACCTCGACAGTCACAGCATGCTGGGTGCCTTAACACACAACATGCAAACATACATTGACAGTTACAGGTGCAACGCAGTTAACGACAATTTCCAAGCAAGCACTTGAACTTGGGGCGTCATATGGCTTAAAACGTCTACGTAAACTTTGTTTATTCACGAAAAGGTTCAAACGTGAAAGGGCAAAATAAAATTGCAAATTGTTTTCGGTTATTTCGGTCTAGTTCTGATAAATTGATCAAATAATACACTTTTTGGGTAAATTAAAGTTGCTTTGAGTCGACAGAATGTAACCAGAATAAATAATTCTTCAGCCAGCACATAAAGCAAAGGAAAACAAATCTACTCTTCAGTCATTTTTGTTTCGTTTAATTCAGAGTTCTTTTTTTTAATCATCTTTTGCCCAGATGTCTGAAGGATGTAGAAAAAACAATGAATAGAAAACTTAACTGACAGCAGCTTGTCTTTTTCAATAACAGTGCTGATTCTGCCTTTTCCGTATCCTAGTGAATTCAAGTGATAAGTACAACTTTGTTAGGATGTGATTTAGATTTAGAATCTGAATTTGATTTGTCTTATTTGAATAGTCAGTTTTATCTATTTTGTGCTCTCTCATATGTATCGTGGTGTGTGTTCCCACTAGCTGCTGATTTTCTCTGATCTCTGTTGGCTGTGTTAGATTTCCATTTCATCTCTTCGCTGAGCAACATAACACATTTAGAGGTTGATGTCTTGGTTTCAAGTATGTGTGCTTGCTTGAGTGTGTGCGTGTGTGCTTGTCTGTTTCATTGTCCACTTTGGTGCATAAGCAATCTCTTATTTTTCTTTCTCTTGCAGCCCATACAAACAAACACAGCCCTGTTTGCAGATGAAAATAAATATTGATGAAATCAAATTAGGAAAAGAATATTTGATATCTGAGCTTAATGTTTGGATTAAGTTGGGCTTTCTTTATTGGATTAAGCCTCTGCGTATTGGAAGCATTTCATCAATATGAGAAAACAGAGGAAGGAAAACATTATACTTTTTCCTTTTCGCCAATATACTCTAATATACTGATGTAGTCATGACAGGACACAACGCCTATCCACAGTATTTTGCTATTAATAAACCAATAACCCCATATGAAGCTGTGAATAGTGTCTGCAATAAATAAAAGGAAAAAAAGACTTCAATCTATGCTTTCAAATTCTTCTCTGCATTTTGTGATGCAGGTTAGTTTAAAAACACACACACACATATGGACTCACATATTTGGTCTCCAAGGGCACGTTCAGTCTGTGTTGACTCTCCTGTCTGTTCAGTGCCCTGTGTTTGTTTTGTCATAACCATGTTGACAGTGTTTCTATGACGATGTGCCTATAATGACACTCAAACATAGGCAGACAGCTTTAGGCGCCTACTTTAAAAAGACACATTGTTTTGCACACAGGTGCAACGAATAGATTCCCACAGAGACCGGTGTTTCCTCCATCAGGTCACACCTTGGTGGTGACACACACCTTATGCCTTTAGAGGAGAGCAATCTGACACATCACACAGACGAACACACACGTACACACAAGCTGCTTCACACATGGTACTAGCTGTCACTGTCAGTGTAACCACATCAGAGCTGAATATAAAATGAAAAGCAGAAAACACTCAAGTCACTTAAAGAGTAGTGGCAGCCTGTGATTGTGGTGTGCTGTGCATAAAGAAAATGTCATTCACCATCACCAACAGAGGCCCCACTAACTTCAGACACCTGAACAAGTGAATTAAATATTTGTATATTAAAAAGTACGCTGATTTTAGGAGTGGTGAGTGGTGTCTGGTGAAAATCTTCTTTTCCATAGATTGCAGTCATTAAAAGTAATCTTAATAATTACATTCTAATTTTTAAATAAAAAAAATAGTGACATGAAATGAAAGTCATTCAGTGAATAGATGTGTTTCGTTTCAAGTAAAAGTGAGGAAAAAAACACAAATATTGAAGTCGTGAGATTTACACTCAGCAGCCCATTGCTGTTTTTCTCATTAGTGTGATTACATTAGCAAATCAAATTTGTCTATGAGCCTTTGAGACACGGCCTGCAATCTGAATACACTGTCTAATCTGCATCAAATAATGTCTGTCACAGATACACTCACACACACACACACAGCAGAGAAGTCGCTCGCATGGGCATTCACATAAGTCTGCACACGAACACATACAGCACTTCAAGCACACATCCGCAAACAAACAAATGTACACATACACCAAATTGTAAAGAACCACTAACACACTGTGGGCGTGCACGGTTGCACACATATGCAGACATGCACAGTTTTATAATGTGACATCAGCTGAGCAGTAACAAATAAATCAGCACACCATCTGAGCCATCATCATCTAAGTCATCACTAGCAAACAGTCAGCTTTTACTACTTTCAATTTGCTTTTGTGTTTGTGTGTTGTGTGTGTGTGTGTGTGTGTCCCTGAGAGAGAGATGATGTGATGTGATGTGATATGATATGATATGATATGCTGGCGGGGCATAAAGATAGATGATCATAATTACGCACAGGCCAAACTCCATTTCAAATCATCATCATCCTATTCTATCTGTTGGAGCGCACATGTACATACACACACACATACACACACACACACACACACACCAAAAGTAATATAAAGAGTTCACACACATACAGAGATTCACACACACACACACACACACCTATGCATGAAGCAAATCTAGTGGAAGGAGGGACAGGCTTGTCATGGTATTACATTATTTCTTTCGGTTCATGCAAAGTTCACAGACAAGCATGAAATAGTTATTTTCTCTTTCTCTCTTTCTCTCTATATTCATTTTTTCTATGTATCTATTTACCTTTCCTCGCAGTTTGTTTCTGTAGCTTCCATTTTCTCCCTTTTGTTAATATCTTTTCCCTTTTCTTTTCCTGCTGACACCGTTCCTTACCTTCCTGTTCGGTGTTCTGCCCTCACCCGTGCCATTTGTCTTCCCTTCTCCTTTTGTTTATGCTTCGTCCTATCTTTGTTTTTAGTCCTCTCTCCTCTGCTTTGTGCCTGATGCTCATTCTTCTGTCCCGTTCCTTCTTCCCCTTTCTCCCTCTTCTCCCTTTCCCTCTCTTCCATCCATCGTTCTTAAATAACAGTCCAGAGGATTCATCCCTTCCATCAGAGAATAAGCAGGTGGGAAAATAGGATTGGAGCGTGCCTGTCACCAGCAAGGGAGGACTTATGGCCTGTGTGAACATAATCATGTATACATACCCCGACATACACTCACACAAACACACACATATCTATCTATCTAGCTATCTAGATAGATATGTGTTTGTGCGAGAGTAGATAGATAGATACAAAGAAAAGGCCTTTCTTACAGAAGACTCTATTATCAACACTCATTTTTGTTTCTCATTTCGAAATCTATTTTCATTTTCATGTGTTTAGTTGAATCTGTTTTCTTTCTGACTGTTTCTTTGGTTGTGGAACTTCTGGAGCACTTTTTCAATGATGCACATCGTGCAACACTTCATCCTTATACAAGTGTGTCTCTTGCCACCTGCTGTATGGTGAAGGGCCATGGTCTGTGGTCTCACTGTGCGATCGCATACACACCCAAAAAAGACACACAGCAGTAATAATGTGTGTATTTTTGTGTCTATTTAATAGTGATGGGACGTTTCATCTGCAGGCTGCTATCACAGCTGTTTGCCTTATTGTCTGGTCCAGTACGTGTGTGACTTTGAGTGTGTGTCTGCGTGTGTGTGAGAGAGTGCATGCGTTCTTCGATTTGTGCACTTGTGTACAAACATGTTTGTTTGCCAGTGAGAGGTTGGACACATTTCTCTCACACACTGTATATGATCACTGCATACTGACATTATGTACACATGCAAGTGTGTGTGTATTTTGTGTGCGCGCGTGCAGTCCATCAAACCACACACATAGCCGTACCAAACCATTGGCTTGGTTGCTGATGATGACATATGAGTTCCTGGCCTTGGTAATGGCTGTTAAATCTCATAATTACACGCTTCTTTATTGCAATGCATAATGACCCCGCAGCACTATTGGACAATTAATTAAGATTTTCAGCCCAGGCTTTTTCAGGCCCAGATGAGGAGGTGGAATGAGGTCTAATGTTCTTGTCTTCAAGCTAGGACATTAAGGCATGGCGCTGTAGGAGAGAGGATCGTCTCTGTGTTCATTTGTTTTCATCTCTGTCTTTCCTTCAGTGTGTGTATGTCTCTGTCTCTCTCTCTCTCTCTCTCATTCTCTGTTCCCCCTCTCCTTATTGCTCCAATTGTTGAGCCCGTCCTCTCAACGCTTGTCCTGGATGATGATATTGGAGACCATATCTCTAATCTGTGAATGGTAAATTAATCCCTGTGGAGTTTCTGCAGTCCTCTCTCTATGGACAGCAACAGAGGATTAGAAAGATAGAAACAACACAGTCTCATAATCTCATATGCAGACACCAGCACTGGACAGGGACCATTGAGTTTTGTTTTAAAGCCACAAACACCAAGTTTCTTTTCACGCATCGAAGATAAAAAAAAAAAAAAGCAATATCATTCTCGAGTACCAGCAGTCTGCAACATGTTTCTTTTAAACTTTCTACTTTTGCTTGTCATATAAGAAGTAAAAATAACTCTTTTAGAAGCAGCACAGCGCTGTGGATTCTGTCTTTTTAGGGGAATATGTTGTAGGAGATATTTTTCTGAAAAAGATAATCCAGCAAGAGATCAATAAGCTGTCAGAACCCAGTTAATTGAACAAACTGGGGAAATGAATTAAACATACATAGATAGATAGACAGAGAAAACAAAAAAATGTTTGCCAGCAGTGTCTGTGCATGTGTGTGTGTTTGTGAGTGTCAGAGAGGGACAGACAAACAGATTTGGTGTGTATAAGCTTCTCACCTGTGTGAACACAGACACACAGAGCGGCCCTTCCTGCCTGCATCAGCATTGTGTTGTAGGAAGAAAGGGTAGGATGCAGCGGTAGATGATGATAGGAAGATGGATGAATTCAGTAAAAGACAAAATAAACAAAAGCATCTTAAACAAAAGTAAGAAAAATGACTGTACACAATGTTTATTTCAAGAAGCAGAGTGGACCATTGTCTCTGGAGCGGTCCTCTCCAGTCTGTATAGAGTCAAGAAGCTGCAGCCCCAGTGGGGCTGGCAGTAGCACATGTCCACACACACACACACACACACACACACACAAACAGTCCTATCCACACACCCCTTGACACGGCCCTGGTGGAGCTAGGAGTGGGTAATTAAAATGTAAATATTGATATTTTACTATTTGAAATAGCTCCACTGCAATGCTCTTAATGTCACTCCATCTGTCGTCTCCACGGAGACTTGGGGTTGCCCCCAACGACCGGCTGCCCCCACCCAAACAACCCAGTCACAGCCACAGCTATTAACACTCAACGGCCATCACTGCGTTGCTGCGTTTCCATTTTGGGTCTAATTAAGTGTTAAATATTAGCACCCGCAACCACAGAGGCAGCGCACACACACAGAGATGCACCACACAATCCTCTGTCTATGTCTCGCTCTCTCTCACTCTCTTTTACACACACACACACACACACACTCCCTCACAGAGCAGTCATCTCCACTACAGCAATGGGAAGATTTTAAGTGTTAATCTTGCAGTGCTGCTGATGGTGTCTAATGTATGCAATTAACAGTCAGCCAGAGCTGAGGGTTTGGTAATTAGCTGGCTGTTCACACTGATTAGAGGCTACCGCAACCCTATGACTGCTCTACGCTCCCCCAGGCCGCACAGAGAAAAAGGGGGATCTGGTGGGGGAGAGAAGGGGAGGGGGAGGGAGAAAGAAACAGAAAAGGAGATGTTTTAGCCCACAATAAGAGAGACGGTGAAGGTGGAGGGGGTGATGTGCATTTTTGGTGAACGTGTCCCTTAGAAATAAGCTAATTTGGCACTTGTTCAGAAATATGGTAGCTATTGTCCATTATTCAATTAGAGTGAAGTCAACCAAGCCAACTGAGATTAACTTCACCAAAATCCAACCAACATTCAACAACACCGTTCGAAATAAAAGTTATAAACGAAATAAAACTGTTTCACAGCATGACTGCGAGTAGTGACTCTACTTTGACTTTTGTGAATTTAAAATAAGTATATTTGACCAAAAACTAGACTGTTAAATTAAAAAAAATGTAAAAAATTAACTAACGAGCAAGCAAACTTGACACTTTCATATAAAATCATGTACAATGTTATTCATAATCTAAGCAACTATAAACAACACCTATATATGTGTGATTGTGTGTGTGTAAGGGGCTGTGTGCCCTGTGTGTCTCTGTAAGCCCTCCTAAATTAGCTGGTTCTCTGGGTAGATTTGTTTCCATCTCGTTGCGCATCTCTGTGTAATTGGGTCAGCTGGTGGATGTCTTTGTGTGTGTGTGTGTGTGTGTTTGAGAGAGAGGGTGAGTGAGACAGAGAGAGAGCATTTGCCAGTGTGTTTTGTGTGTTTCTTTCTGTGTGTGTGTTGTTTCAGCATGGCCAAAGCCATCACAGGAGGTCCATGTTCATTTGGGCCGGCGTCTGGCCGTATGGTGCAAAACAGTTTGAGATGTGCAGACACACAACAACACACATTCACAAAGCATCGCACGGGAGCACTTGCATTGAGCAGCATGCAACAATGTGCACCTTAACACAAATTTTAACACAAACGTGCAGAAAGTGAAAAAAAAAGAAAGTACTGAAGCAGCCTAACACACTGTGCATAACAAACAAACACACACACACACACACACATGCAGGGCAGCGATGTGTTGGTAACTGTTGGAAATGCAATCTCTATCTCAGTGGGCCAGTAGACTTAAATCTGTCCCCTGCAGAACAAAATACGTCTGCATGCTGCACACAGACAATCTAATATTTTCCTCTCACCTATGATGAACAATGACACAATCTTATAACAATTCCCATCACGGCTCTCATGACTTCTTTTAAATGCCTCCAGTTAAACCGATCAAGGACAATATACCAAATCGAACCATTTTTACACTATAAATATCTATTACACTAAAAAAAGGTTCGTTAGTTAGTTAAGCTGCCAATTTCTACTATTACAGAAATTTCAGTTTAGCAGTGAAAATTGTAGAAAGTTTAGTTTAACATCAGACTGTGCTCCACAATCTCACCTCTCCAAATTCAGGTTTTGACAACAAAAAACAAACATGTGCTCCATAAAATATGGAAATGCAGGTGTTGAGAGAGTGTTACATGTATGAAGCTTATTCCTACAAGACTTGATAAGTGTGTGAACCTTTGCTGCTAAATCATTGAGACAGATGGAGAAGTTCTCTGTTAAATGTGTCCTCAGGAGTTAAGTCTTCATCACAACTCTTATCTACAGGCTGGATTATATGAGAGTAAAGAGAGTAAAATATTTCATTCACATCATGTAAAAAGTGGCCTTTACAACTGGCCTATTCTGTATTAGCTAGTCTCACACTTTGGGGGGGTAGTTGGCTCATTCACATCATCAACTGTTCGACTGTCCTGAAATGAAAACCATTACTGATTACATTAAAAGCAGTCGTGTGTTTGCTGTTAAATTCAGTTTGTGGCATTAATAAAAAGCTGTAAGATGTCAGGCTTCCAAGATGAAATCATTGCCAAGCACTAAATTACGGGTGCAATAGACTTACAAGCTAATATCTTGTAATCATCAGAGATGTGATTTACTTTCACCTCCTCAACTTTACTTACAGTCCCAATTTTTACACAGTAAAATTTTGACTCCAGTGACAGAAGACAACTTGTGTGAATAACTGCAACCACACCAGCACTGCAACTAGTTTCTGCACCTGTCACATTAATCCACACACACACACTTGACTTCTATGATGCATCTGTTATTTCAGACATACGCAGCCTCTGTACAAACACACAGACTAACATGCACATGCACAAACCTTCACAAATGCCACAAAATGCATACACACCGGTGCACACTCATAAGCATCACAATCGGTTTTCACTCGTTCCCATTTGCCCCGTAACCACAAGAAAACAAATATAGGCCTTCTGGACTTGTGTGTTCGTGTGGGTCTGTGTAGCAACTGGGGTGTGAGAGAGGGTTATCTGTGTGTGTGTGTACGCGCGCACACATGTGAGCCAGACTGTTGTGCGGTCTCGGGTGTAAACGTGCAGTCAGGACTCATTTGGCAGACAAACAGGCCGCAGGGTGGCGAGGGAATCGACGTGTGTTTGTGTGTGTTTGTCTTTATGCCTGTATCTGATAGAGCAAGAGAAAAAAGAAAGAGAGCAGAAGAGCAAGCAGCAGAGGTTAAGTCTGCATGACTGCACTGCAGCCTCTTTCTGTCAGACCGATATATGGCACATGCAAACACACATACAGTATTTCTGTACACACAGTCTCCTTCTCTGTCTGCACCACTATAGGCACAATGGAGCCTCCTAATATTCTGGCCTAAGTCTGTATATTTAGCCAAATATGCTAAGAAAGAGTCTGGATGGTTTTCACCAAACATGGATGTGCTCCACAAAGTTTTATGCCATTACAGCAGACAAACAATGCAGGAAGAGGGCAGTGGTGAATGGTGAAGCAGAAAACTGACACCAAAATCAGTAGTATGTGTCCAGTAAGCGTGTCGAAGGAGCGCAGTTCTTTTCCTGACACGTCAACATGTTTAAGCTTTGAATTTAACTGTGGTTGTACATTACTCTGCATTTAGCTCAGCCAGCAATCGCCACAGCAAACTGTAAAACACACACATACTTCTACACACGACATGCCCGATCAACAATAGACAGAGAGGAAATGTAATTAGAGCCAAATAGGGAACCTTCTTTTGTCAAGTGAAATCACAGGTATGAAAGAAAGGTCTCCACCCCTCCCACCACCACCGCCATCTCTCCTTCTAAGAACTCTCCTTTTTTTTTTACTTTCTTCTCTCCTGCATCTCACTCTTTCTCGTGCTCTCTCTCCCCCCCCATCAATACCTCTCTCTCTCCATCATCAGCACTAAATTCCCATTGATGTTTCTTTTCTTCTGCTGTATCGATCGCTTCATGAGAAGGAGGGGAGGAATGGAGGAAGGGAAGAAGGGAGAGATGGCGTTATCTGTTAATTAATTTGTCCTGAAGCCGGCCGCCTATTAATCAGACAGATAAGAGGCATTGGATGGCTGAACGGCACAGACAGGCTGGTGGGGAGGGGAGGAGGTCGGGGAGGCACATGTACACACACACACACACACACACACACACACACACACACACACACACACACACACACACACACACACAAACATACAGAAATGCAGAGACTCATAGAAACACGTATGGGAATGTAACCATACACAAAAAGTATAGACATATCTGAAAGAAGATACACAACATAAACATACACATGTTTACAAAAACACACAAAATGCTTTGACACTCCACACACACACCTGCACAAACACAAACCACATCCTGATAAAAATCATTGATGTTTCTCAATAAGAAAAGGTCCACTTTCGGCTCAATAAATTAATCACTGGGGTTTTAATTATTGGTGTTTCACATGTGTGCATGTGTGTGTGTGTGTGTGTGTGGCTTTGCTTGTTGATGCTTGTGTGTGTAGTATGAGTGCTTAAGATGGAGATTTTAATTGAGAGCGGATTTGTCCAAACACTATTATTAACAAATAGTCATGCAGACATGCTTGTGATGCACTTTTCACGTAATCTGCACTGCAGATTACCAAACGCACACACAGAGACAAGTTAAAACACACAACCAGGTAGACCATTACATGATGTTAACCCTTCGCTCATGTCTGCTTCTCTTCTCTTGACTCCAGGGTTTGAACAGATTCAATAAGTGTGAGTGTGTGTGTTTTAATTTTAGCAATGCCAGTGCTTATTTCCCCATCCCGTGATGAGTGGTGAAGTCCTAAGGCCCCCGCCACTCCGCCCCCAAGACATCTGCCTCTTTGAATGAGATGTGTGCGTACATGTGTGCATGTGTGAATGAAGACCCCCTTAAGAAATTCACCTCTAATCCCTTCTGATGATTTCATTAAGTAGAAGAAGATACTGCCAGTTGGCAGCGATACTTCTCCCTTCACTGTGGTGTGTGTGTGTGTGTGTGTGTGCGTGTGTGTGTGTGTATCAATCATACACATTTGGATTCATTCCAGTCTATTCCTATATGATACTGTGTGTGTGTGTGTGTTTGTGTGTCTGTGTGTGTATGCAGTAGTGTCTATATAATAATGTCAGTATGCATTTGTCATTGTGTGTGTACGTGTGTTGGAAATGTTAACAGTTGTAGGTAGAAAGAATTAGAGCACATTACAAGTAACAATAGCCTGCAACCTGGACATAATGAGACGCCTGTCATTACCCATCAACACACTGTGAGATAAGAGCCCCTAACGCACACACACACACACACTTATATAGCACAGTTACCAACTCAAGAGGAGACACATTGAAGCAGGTGTTGCTGAAGAAATATCCTCCTTCTCGTGTGCCTGCTTCTCCTGGCAGGATGCTTCTCTCCAACACACACAAACACTGTGGAGGGCTGCAGCAAGGTCTGACAGGTGTGCTCACATGGGCCACTGTCTTTGCCTCTTCTATGAAAGCCTGCACACACACACTTAGGCAGACAGGCAGGTGTGAATGGACAGGTGTGTGAAGCAAGGACAGCTGTGAGGAAAGGTGTGAGCAAGCAGGTGTTCCATTAAAGAGACAGATAGAAAGAGGGACAGAGAGCGACGGCAAGGAAGAGATGGGCGCACTTAAGTAAGAATGAAATGACAATGTGGGTGCTGTAAATAAATGAAAAAAAAAAAAAACAGCTATCAAAAACAAAAGTTGAAGAATAAACAATCAAAAGAAAGTAGAAATGCCCACAGACCAACTTAAACAGGACGAACAGGTGGATGCATCAAGATGTTTAGAGAAGAGGAGGTGGAGCCAGGATCAGACACACAGATGCTCAGTGGTAAACAGACACTGGACGATAAAAAGGAATGGATTGTGAGTGGACAGACAGACAGATATAGACATAGGCAAATAGAAAGACATGGATTGACATCGGAGAAAGCAGTAGTTTTGAGGCCAAAGCAGCAATTAGTGTGTGTGAGTATGTGTGTCTGTGTGCGTTTGAATGGTGCAGCAAGGATTGCTAGCATTGATCGGTTGAGGTTGTGTCAGAGGGAGATAAGGCCTGCCTTTCCCCAGAGAACAGCCCTGGGCTCAGGGGAGAGAGGAAGAGGAGGTGGAGGAGGACTCTGGTCAACTGGATGGATGGAGGGTGTGTAGGCAGAGAAGGGAGGAGGTTTGATCTTGACCCTCACCAGCTTCAAATCAGACTTTATTCTCTTTCAGTACCTTTCTTCTTCATTGGTTTCACTCATTCATTAGACTTTACCTGCATTACTCTGCAGGAGATTCAGTAAAATGATATCTGTCGTTAGACAGACTACTTGACTCTGAAGTGTTTTGGGACAAAATTTTGGAAATAAAAATCTTCTTCTTTTCTTTCTATCACAGGTTTCTCCACGTTGTCTTTGGCAGATCAGATGAGTCTACTGCAGAGTGCATGGATGGAGATCCTTATCCTGCGTGTTGTGTACCGCTCGCTGTCCTTTGAAGACAAGGTTAGTGTGTTTGTTGTCACGTTTGTCTCTATATCAAGATGTTCATAGACATACAGAACATATCAATTTGCAACCTTTCCCTGTCTTTAGCTGGTGTATGCTGAAGACTACATAATGGACGAGGACCAGTCAAAGCTAGCTGGACTTCTGGATCTGAATAACGCCATCCTTCAACTGGTCAAGAAATACAAATCTATGAAACTAGAGAAGGAGGAGTTTGTCACTCTCAAGGCCATTGCTTTGGCTAATTCAGGTTTGAAATTCTGATTTCACTGTCTGAGTGTGTTTATTTTGTGAGCATTTCTAATCCTAGAAATCTCCAGTCCCATGGGACTCATTTAAACTGAATCATCAAAGAATGCTTTCAGTACTCTGCATCCAAACATACATGGCACATACTTTCACACACACGCACACACACACACACACACATACACACACACGTTTGTTTGTTTTTTTTCCTCGTTCTAACACCTGCACTTATCCAAAGTCCTACTTTGTGAAAGACCATAATAGTTGTATGATAACACCTTCAATGCTCACACATATTTCACATATGCACACTCACACACACACACACACACACACACACACACAGATCTTCAACCCGAAGCCCACCCCCAAACAAAGTGACGACCCCTTTTACAATTAGCATAGTCGTCTCTTCAGATGCCTGTTAAATATGGTGAAATCATTAGAACCCAAAGTCTGTCGATAAAGCCCCCTCTCTGATGTGTCCAGCTGCATCGACAACTGACTGACACACACACACACACTATCTCTCTCTCTCTCTCTCTCTCATACGCACACACACACACGCCCTCTTCCTCCCATGACCCGTCTTTTGAACTTTGTCTTGGAAACCGGCCAGCTCTTCAGTACTCTTTAATTACAAGGGGGGAGCTGTCAATACAATGTGTTTAAATGGGAGAATGCAATGGGAGCACTTTGAATGGGGAGGGAGGGGGCCTTTTGTTCAGATTCTGCCATCATCAACACACACACACACACACGCACACACCAATGTAAGTGGTGTGTGTTCATGAGTACTGAGAAGTGTTTGCTTGCACACATGTAGTATCTGCTGTCATACACATGCAGAAAATATTGATATATTGTTTTCCTGTGAGTAATATGTGACAATCAATCTTCTAGCTCTGAACATGCATGCGCACATTTGTGTCTGTTGTGTCTGGAGTATGAATGCTGCTGACTGAAAGCTGAAGAAACCAGCTGGAACCTTTGACTGGGACAAATATTGATGATGATGATGAGCATGAGTTATTTGGTGTTGCATGGTCCTTGTTACTTTCAAGCCTACTGATGTCCCAGCTGAGGTCAGAGAGGTGGTCTGGCTTCCATATTGCTGCAACTGATTTCAAAATAAAAATGAATATCAATACAACAGATTCAAAATCTGCTCACTAACAAGAATAGTTCATTTTCAGGGGCAAAAAGTTGCTAGTGAGTGATACAGAGGAGTTATATAGTATGTTTCATTATAATAGGAACATGAAAAATTCCAAAATGAAATAAGAATGCAAACTAAGATTAAAGAAAACATATTTATTTTGCTGTTACTGTTATATTTCATCTATAAGGTGTCTTTATTATTCAATAAAGATATTAAATTATTTTACATTTCACATCTCACATTTGAAATGGAAAACAGAGAATTTCTTATTTATAAAAACATAAAACGATACATTGTTAAATTTATCAATATTAATGCAGATGAACTAATCATATGCTGAAGGCTGATGACTAGTTCCTAGTCTGTGTCCAGTTTTATTCTGAAGCAGGAAATAACATGTTGTTTAACTCTCTGCTTGTTAATCAAACCTGTCACCCCTCAAACATTTACCCCACAGCTGAGAAAACTCATATTTGAAATAATCATTCTTTTAACTGATTGAAAAGGAAACAGCTGACACCCAAATAAGAATTTTGCATCACTGGCCAGACTCTAACTGCTCTTCAAGACAACAGAATGCTAGCATTAGCATTTTGAAGGGCACTGACACTAATTAATTCACAGGATGCTAATCGTCTGCATTAATGAAGCCAAGCCTTAAGAAATGTTAGCAAACGTGCCCCACATGTAAAGGCAGCTAGACTGGCCATGGGAAACAGGAGGCGTGTTTGTGTGTGTGTGTGTGTGCGTGTGCATGCGTTCACTCATGTATGTGTGCATTGTGAGTTCCATGTTAACGTGTGTTTTAACAGCTTCATGGGCTTGTGCTCATTAACGTCAGCTGTTTTACTTGGGAGTGTCCTGCAGGTCACAGCACAAGCAGCAGCCGTGTCCACCAGCTTAAATACCAAACACATATTATTAATCAAAAACTATTTGAAACTCATTAAACTTCAGTTTAACTTATGGTAATTATAGGCTGTGCTTCAGGAAACCACTTAATATAAATCCAAGAATAAGGAGGAGAAGGGGATTGTTTTTTCATTGTTCCTGACATTAATGCTCATTCAATTGCAGCATTTGTACATGTGCATTATGTGCTTGTCCAGTTTTATTATGCTTGCTGTTTTACTTTGTATTACGCTCATTTATGTCCATTATCATTTTACAACCAGTGTATGGGGCAGCTGAATATTTGGCCTAAAACTGTTCAGAGCAATAATGACAAAAAATGTTTTATACTGACTGAATTATTCGATATAATTATATGATACAGGGATATGGAGTGATTATATTGCATCCTTTTATTCACTCTGATTAACCTTTAAGAAGATATTTGCCCCTTCCTCATCATTATTGATAATAAGACATCAGCAGAATATCATCATACAGAAAAGTAAGATAAAAAAAAAAAGTGACAAGTGGTCACCCACTCTTATTTAAACCAGGAAAAAAAGAAGACGACCAATAGAAGCTGAGTTTTTTATTGATCCCTGTGGAATCCAGCCCACTGTCTGGTCCTGCATACTGATACATGTATTACACTCTATAGATCCAACCCTGTGTATTTGATTGTGTTTGTGTATTTAAGTGTAAGGTGGCCGTGTTAACACATTTTATATGAAATTTATTTTCTCCTCCCAGTATAATATTTTTTTTTTTCGCTTGTCATTAAATTAATGTGTGGATCCATACTTTTTTCCCAGTGTGTGTGTGTGATTGTGTACTTTTGTGTTTAACTCCTACACGTGTGGATTGTGTGAGCATGTGTTTGAATGAGAAGCATGTTAAGGGAGGTGTTTGCCAGATCTCAAGTCAATACAATATGACAAAGGCCAGAGTCACAGACAAACAAGGCAAAAACCAGGGAGCTGATTTAAAACACAGACACTTAGTCCACCAGTGACATTCAGTAAACAGACGCACATCATCACTTACATTACCACTCTGACATGAGTGACATGTCAGTTACATATTCTCCCAACTGTACAGTAATTTATCAGAATCCCAGTAAGTCCATGTATTTATTTATTTAGGTTACATAAAGTGGCTGCATTAGATTGTGTTGCCATACTTGCAAGCTGTAGTGTTTGTGTGTGTGTGTGTGTGTTAATGTAGGGGTGATTTGGGGGTTGCCTATCAATAGTTGCCTTGTGATTATTATTTAACATGCATGTAGTCATTGATTGGAGACATTGATCGGAGGTGGGGAGCTAAAGGCCAGCTCACATTAAGACTTTGCCTCCCTGAGGGGCAATATGGAGCATTATTACTGAGGGACATTCTCAGCCTTTACAGCCACAAAGCTGAAACACTCCTTGCATGCCAGCTGAAAGAGAGATTACAGATGTTTGCTGCACGTGCACACACACACACACACACTGTCTCTGCTTCTCTCCATCATTCTACAAGTGTATTTCTTTTTTCTCCGCCCACTCGTATCTTTGACCGTCCATTCATCACACCCACAGATCCACTTTTTAAAGACAGACAACAGAGCAGAGCCACTGTGGAATTTAAAGCCACATTACTGGACAGTTTTAACTATAAACTCTGGGTTTAAATGTAAAAAATGGAAGCAGGCATTCAGAAAGGATATGTTAGGAAAGACTTTACTCATTACTGAACTTTAATGGTAAAGTTTGACGATAATTTTTGTCACTCTGAAGAACGGATTGTAATGTTGTTGTTGCTTTTTGATTATTCTAATGATGTATTGATCAATTTATAGCCCAATGTACGAACAGGTATTTTGCTCTTTTGTAATATAGAGTATAATTACTCCTATTATGTGAATACAGTTTGGAGCCCTGGTCATCATATATTATAACAGTGATTGTTCTTTTCATTGATGGTTTCTGTTGCTGCTCTCTTGTTCAGACTCAATGCACATTGAAGATGTGGATGCAGTGCAGAAGCTCCAGGATGTGCTCCATGAGGCCCTGCAGGACTACGAGGCTTCCCAGCACCAGGAGGATCCCCGCCGAGCGGGCAAGCTGCTCATGACCCTCCCCCTGCTCCGCCAGACCTCCACCAAGGCTGTGCAGCACTTCTACAGCATCAAGCAGGACGGCAAAGTCCCAATGCACAAACTCTTCCTGGAGCTGCTGGAAGCCAAGGTCTGAGGACAGCTGTACAGCTGTCTGAACCGCCTGAGCTTCACCTCAAATTCTAAACAGCAACTTTGAACGAACTCTTGCTCTTTTACACGCACACACTCTTACCCACATGCACACCCTCACAGAAATATGTCCCTGAAGTATGTCTGCTGATGCATCCCCCTTTGAATACACAAATAATCTAAACCTCTTACATGAACCCTTCAAACTTCACCATCTTTGAAAAAGGGCGCTCACTTGACCTTCTTTTGGGGAAAATGCTGATGGACTGACGTTACCCCCTTATTTCCGAGGGAAGATGATATTTCCTCATAAACCATGAACAATCACATAACAGTGATTCCTAACACTGATGATGGCAGAACAGTCACTTATGCATTTAATAACGATTAAGATGTTATTAATGACAAATGATTAGATGAGGACGAATTTAAAAAAAAAAAAAACTAAACTGAAAACTCTTCATTTTAGTCATGAGAGACTCAAGACTGCGCTCATCTCTTTTTCTCTCTCTATTTCCCCCAACAGATTTTTTTAAGTGTTCAAAAAGTAAAAAAGCAGGGGGTTGGAAGGGGGCTGGGGGGGGTGGGAGAGCACGAACAAAATATCAGCGTATTAACGTTTGTTGTGAAATTCTGTGTACAATGAGATGTGGATGGATGGACAGAAAGAAAAGAAGAGGAGACTTGCCCTGCCAAAGAATGGAGCTCTTCCATTCAGAGGATGCCAGCAAACTTAACCGTCATAACCCAAAACTGTTCTGGTTTGATCTGCCAGTGGCTTTCAGTCCTGAGCTTAAGAGTGCTGCTGGTTTTCTGCCCCATCGGTTATTTAAATTGTTGTGGTTAACGTAAAAACCGGCAGACTTGCAAGGATCAGGATTGTAAATACAGAGCTGTAAACACTTTCTGGTTCTCCCTAAATTCAGTTTCTGGTTTCCCCATGAATCCCGTCCTTCAATGACAACTTAACTCTTTGTTGTATTTGTTGAGGACCAGTGACCCTGGCCTCCCAGGCCTGTTAGTTTTACACAGTACCAGCAAACGGACAATTGATGTAGCTGAAAATGGATTCAAATATTCTAACCACGTGAGGATTTACTAACTGATACTAGTTTATCAGTAAAAGCATTATTTACAAATAACAGAAAACTTGATCTATACTGTCAAGAGTGGATTTCTGTGTGGCTAAAGTGGCAGATGTAGACTCAGTTAAAATGCTCTAATAGGGTATATATTTTTTTTCAAACACTCCTCTCGTGTTTGGACATTTGTTTGAAACATTGTCAGCTGCTCTTTGGCCCAGGTTTGCGACTATCCATGTACCGGTTAGTAGAGATTTCAGTCTATCAATGAGAATAGTGCCATTAAGAATAGTCCAGCCCATGCTCATCACCCCAACTGCAAAAACGTAAAAATGTCACAGCTGTACTTCCTCTCCTTGTGCCTGTGCATTCACAGCCTCCAGCTCATCTCAGTAGAGATATTTCTGTGACTCATTCAGCAAGTGATGAGGGAGCTTCAGTCACCCAACGCAATACAAACCAGAAGGAAAGGTGTGCTGACAAAACTGACTGAAAAACAACTATTGTTGCTTTAAAACTCCTTATTTTTACCTTAATTTATATCTTGAAAATAATCTTAGCCGTGATACCAATATTAGGGTTGTAAATAATGGTCATCCTGTATATGACTCATACCACGGCTTTGTTTTTGTTATTGGTGTCCTCTTAACACTGAATCAAGTCAATATGTCTTTCCTTTTTTCAGCTTGACCACTGTCAGCAACTATCATATATATATAAATATAACAAGTAATAATGTATTAACAAATCAGCGTTTATCTTAGAAACTCTGAGCAATAGTGGTTTTTAAAGGAGGGGGTTTGTGCTTATGGACTAAGTCTGCAATATTAACATAACGTGCCAGTCTTAAATTGGGGAGAGAGAGGTCGGGGATATGAGAAGAGTTTGTAGCTTCTCTTTCTCTCTGTGTAACTTGCCATAATCTATTAGATACCAGTCAACATGTTCTTGGGTAGTAACAGTGAGGCAGGGACAAAAATATGGAACAGGAAGGTCAGTGTGAGATTTCAGTGCTGCTGTGGTCAGTACAAGGTTCAAAGAGGTAAGCAGTGAAAAACTAAAATATAAACACTTAGTTTGCAGTTATCACATGTTTCTGATGTTTGCACTTTTTTTTTTTTTTTTTACTTGTTACTGGGCACTTTTAGCAGTCACGTTTAATCTTGGTCATGATAACACAACTATTCATAACACAATTTTTGTTAGTTTTCAGTTTAACATACATTTTTTTGGCTGTATAACAGAATGTGGGGACCACCAGAATAACCTGACTAAATTTAGATTTTTTACTGAGGAAAATAGTGCTAGCAAAAACCAAACACTACCCAAAAAAATCAAAAAATAAAAATGCATACCTAAGTTATAACTACAGACAGTTTTTTGTTGTCTTGCAATTGAGCTTTCTTCTTTTATTTTAAACAGAGAAAGGCGTTTTCAAGGGAAACATAATGAATATTATGTACCAAAGACTACCTTATCTAAAATCAAACTTCACTGGGAAATTCATTCCAATTTAAATCGTCTGTATTAGCATCTGCTAAATAAATGAATGAGATCTCAAAATTGCATTTTTTAAACTGAGTAATAAGTATTTCAGTGAAGCCCATAGATTTGACACAAAAAAAATTGCCTGCTAAATAATGGGGGGAAAATAAAGCCAACGAAAAACTGTCATACATTTACAGTCAAATAAAGAAACATTTATTTCATTGCTCTAACAAGAATTCAATAGTTGACTGATCACAGCTTTAACAGCTGAAGACAGTCTGTTGTTTCTACGTCATTGTTTATATAATTTCAATGCCAAAACATGTCATTTAGATGGCAGTGTAATCTAATATTAAATGGCAAACTATCACAGCTGAGAAGTGCTGCAGTTTAAATGTAGTCAATCTCTAACATCACACGCTCTGTATCAAACATCAACATTAGTAGTAAGGGGTATTTTCTCCGCCTTGTATATTGTAAATTATACAGATTATAATTCTAACATAAGACATTTTATTGGAAACAAAATTGAGAAAAAAGAAAAAAAATGTAGTTCAGCCTCGTTGTGTGTTTCATGTTCGCTGTTTTTTCTATCAAGAAAAAAGTTATTTTTTTTGTTTAGTTATGTTTTGTTTGGGATTTTTTTGTTTGTTTTCTGACTTTGTTTTAAAGTCCTGTTTCTGTTTTATCCCTTCTTCCTCTGTTGAGTCCTATACGGCAATGCTGTGTGCTTTTTCTTGTGGTGATTCCCGTTCTTGTGATGTGTGCTTCTTCTTTAGACGTTGCAACGTTGTCTGTCAGTCGGATCAGTCCACTGGGGGTCTGGGTACCAGATTCTCTCACAATGAACTGAACTGGATATAAGGCTCTTCTTCTAGGAACTTCTAGGAACTTAACTAGACCACCAGGATCAAATTACAGTATCCATCTTCACCAAACTATACATAAATAATTTAATATTTAGTATCTAAATGAGGAAACACCTTAAAAGTATTTAAAAGGGATCATTTGTGTAACTTTCCTGTAGAGTAAACAATATACTGTATATCTTTAGGTTTAAATAAAGATAAAATGAAAAGGACATTTGAGTAATACAGAACTGTAGGTGACTCTTTTGATAAACTCGCTGTATATAACTGCCTTCCATACAGCCCGGCTCAATCATTATTATTATCTTTATTGTTTCAGCAGGCAAAAGGATAAAAGATGGAGATGAAAGCTTTTTTTCCCCTTAAAATATATCTGTTGTTTCTTACTTTTAAATTTATTTCTGGCTATTTATCTTGCTTTAAAAAGTGAATCTGACAGATGTGGGACAGAAGACTATGTTACAGTCTTAACGGAAAGGCTTCACATGTTTCATCTGCTCATGCTGTTCCTCTTCACCATGAATTCATCACACTGTGGGGACGTGCTTCTGCACTCTGATGGAATTAAACCACAAAATCCAGATTTGACAAGAAATTTTTCAACAGTATTTGATAAACATATTATGATACTCATTGTACATCTTGATACGAGTCTATAGATTCATACTCCACTAAAAAGGCCCTAAACATGGACATAATGTTTTCAGAAAGGAAATGTGCAGGAAACATATTTCACATTTGCATACATGATATTTGCAGGTGAACTCCCTGATAAATTGTTGAGGTAATAACTTTATTCTAATTTAAGACTTTGTCATACCGTCGACTGTACATGAATCTACACGCAGATTGTGGAGGAAAGATTCTGTTGTCTTACTGTCCTCTTACATCTTACTGTCAGTTGTCAAACCAATCCTGTGCACTCCAGAACAACTCAACACAATGAAGGATGTTACACATCTCACTGAGATGATTAAGGCTGTGTTGAATTTGATGTTAAAAAAAAAAGAAAAAGAAAAAAGTGTATTAGGAAATGATGAGATGTCAGATATCCAAATTATAATCAATTATTTATCAGTGTTGATAAAGTAAATCTCTGCAAGTTGGGTTATTTTCACCAAAGTAGAGAAAGAGCAACCAGCTAAAATCAGGAGGGAGACTGTGTATTTCTTTCAGGAGTTTTGAAAGAACTTGCTGCTTTTAGCCACGGTATCATTTAGCTGTACAGGACAGAGATACTACTCCTTTATTTTTTTTTTTTTTTTTTATTAAAAAGCAATATTTTGATGACTGTGCAATGATAAGGCAAGAGTTGCACTTGATAGTTAAAGATCCAAACGCTGGTGTATCTATTGGAGTTATTGTGCTGTTAGTGTTAAAACCATATAAATAACAACAAACCAAACTGGTATTTTCTATGAGGAGCAGCATGGACTGTCTGGGTTTTTGCAGAGCTGTTGATTAAATGAGTTTGACCTCGTTTCACTTTGGGCACTGTGTTACCACCCTCATCTGGAGCTTAGATCCATTCAGTGCAAATACTGAGAACAGGGTTAGTGTTTGGGGACAAGATGTGTAGCCATATAGTGACAAAGCAGGACTGTCCATCTTCCATGGCTGCCCCTGAAAACTGCTAAGGCCAAACTTTCTATCTACAGCTCTACAGTGTTTAGTCATTTAGTTGTATTTAATCCCCAAATGTAACTGCCACTTGTGCTGCAGCTGAGCCTGCAGTCTGAATTTGCAAATATGAACAAATATCGAAAGGAGAGAGAATGGATTTGGATAAAAAGGAGATTTAAACAGACCCTTCGTAGTGGGAAAGAGCTGAAGATGAGAGAAGACCCTGTAGTGTTATTAAAAACATGTCCGTAGATTTTAGATGTGCTTCACATCAGTAAAAAAAAAAAAAAAAAAAAAAAAAAAAAAAGGACAATTACCTGTATATTTTTGTGCCGTGTATCATACAAGTGTGCTCCAACAATAATGTCCATTTGTGTAAATGTATTTATTTCACATTGTATATATTGTTCAATGCAAAAAGAGAGACCTATGATTCTGTAACTTAAACTACTATGGGTTAAAACATTACATGTGTTACTCCAGACTATGCCTTTCAGGATTATTACAGTAGAGCAATATCAATTAAAACCAGGCTTCCAGTTTTGAAATCTGTCCTGTTTTTCTGATTCCTCACACTTTTTCATGTTTCAGATGTTGCTATGTCAAAGTATTCAAACTAAGACAGTTTTAATTTTCCTGTCCAGTGTCCACCGTTTGTAAATAGTAAATTTACTTGCACTCGTGAGCACCCGTGGGTGTGTTGATCATAAAATGAGGTCCAGTCAGGCATAATTTTGGCACACTGCTATTTTTGATGCAGCACAAAGCAATTGAAATCTTCAACTGATATTTTAGAGTACATCCAAAACTGATTGTGCCAAAACCAGTTTGGTTCCACGCGACCATTCACTGTTTTTACTTTCATGAAGCAGCCTGACCCACTGCTACACATCGTTCAGCCCTGTAAGCCTACATGCATCACACTGGTCAGTGATAAAACCGTTGACTGGGCCCTACTAAGACCTGCAGTGGTTTGTGCTTGTGCTTTCGTTTTGCTCCAATGCAGAGAAATGTTTCCTCTGCAGGGAAGAGTTCTTTCTTATTATCTAGAAAATCTGCCACAGAAATAAAGAAAATGGAAGATAGCACTCTCATTGGTTTATTGCACATTACACCTGAACATATGATGAGTACAATGGCAGGAAATATAATTTTCTGCCAGACTCTGATGAACTAAAGGCACGTTAATAATCAGGACATGTTCCAGACTTCGCAATTGCTTCAAAGATCAGATAGTTTCGCTGTCTTGTGAGTTTATGATGTGGATAAATATTATTGAATTATAATATTGTTTTTTCTTAATATCTGTATAATGGAGTGAATTTCGAAACATCTCGGCATGTTACAAGATGTTAAGTGAGTCAGCCCAATATAAGTGGTCACCAGTAACCAATTGTTTTAAGAAGTTTAGCAATCAGTTGTATTTGTTTACTCCATCTGTTAAGGCTTAGTGTTGAAAAACTGCTAAATTAACAAAATCATAAATTCATTGTGAATCAGAAGCACAGTGAGAAATAGTTTGTGCGGTTAGCATCAGTTTAAAATTGCAGCCCCACAGAGAACGGCTCTAGAATCTCAGACTTGTAATAATAACGTTGCTGTTGTTAGGATGACTTTTATTGTTTTTCTTTCGGGTAATGCAGCGGTGGTTGACAAGGCGAATGATATTGTTCATTCATTTGCCAAATTCTAATCCATCCATCTTTCCATTGGGCAGAACCCAGCTTTTCTGAACCGCAGAGCTCTGTCACCCATTCTCAGGTTTGTGTTTCTGCTATCAACATTGTGCATTGTGTAAAATTAAGCAAAAAAAGAAAAAAAAATGAATGGAAAGAGGAAGGACAAGAGAGATGGAGGATGGGAGGAAGGAAGAAGAAGTGGTAACAGCTTGGTCCAGTGGGTGGCTAACTACTATCCACTGAATGGCCAGATCTCCTGCTTTTGCCAAGGGCATCAAACACACACACACACACACACACACACACACAAACACACTGATGCTAGACAACACAACACAGTACAACACACAACATTGAAAAGGGGAGACCCTGCAAAAGCACAAAACACATTAGAATAAAGACACCCTGTTACTCCATCATTCATCCCTTAGCAGTTTTTTCTTTATTGTTTATGTGTAATTTTTTAGTTTATTTGTTCTCTTCTGTTACTTCTGCCAGCCCTTCACATCCCCTTCTTTTCCTCCCATTTCCTCCCCTCACTCCTATCCTAATAGCCAGCAGCAGTAAATGGGATGCAGAGGCCAGATATTTAATGTAGCAGAGAGCTATGAAGCGTTTTAAGAAGCCTTTCTCAAACAGGGAGAGCCCTGACCTGCGGGCAAATATTTTTCAACCAGATGACATAAGAAGATATTAGAGGAAAGAGAGCAAGATTTTTATTCCAGTTTCCTTTTCTCTTTCTATAAGATCTCTCTTTCTCTCTGTCTCTCTTTTCCATTTGGTCTGTTGCCTGGTCACCCAGCCCCTTGCACATACGTTTTATTTTACTTGCTTGCCTTTTGGAGTTCATTTATTTTATTTTATCTTTGATTCATTATTATGATACGATAAAAGCTACTTGAGCATTGCAGCTGCTGAGGGGCTCTTATCGTTAACCTTGTGGAACGCATGTAAGAGTGGGCTCCACACGCCGCATCGCTAATGGCCAACTTAACTCCTCTCTTCTCCTCCTCCACCTTCTGGCTTAATCTACATCTCTTGCTTCTCTGTCTCTCTCTGAATATCTTTCATCCCCCCATTCCACTCCTCTTCGATCTCCTCCTTTGTCCCCTACATTATTTGTCTTTTTTACTAATTTTTCAAGCTCTCAGTTCCGTACTGAAAAAAACTGGTATTTCTTTTCTGTACAATCAAAGGAAATACGCAGCTTCATCCTACTCTACTCAGCATTAGACTAATGACTGACACAGCTTTTTGTGACTGTTTAACCTAAGCAGAAAAAAGTATATAACCCTGATCTGTCACTGCTGGTAACTGTGATGAGCTGGGAGTTTTTTTCCCCTGGTGGTTTAAAACACAGCCATCTTAGGAGGCATTTAAAGTCACCAATTGCAGAATTGCAGACATTATTTTTGGGGTCCCACAGGGTTAAATTTTCAGCCCCATTTCATTCTCAATTTACATGCATAAAGTTTCACTGTTATACCAGAGACACACAGTTACAGCTCCCCATAACACCTAATGACACCATTAGTCCAGACGGTCATAGAAACAGCCTTCCAGGTACGAAGTGTTGAATGTTACTGATATTTCAGCAACTCAATGAAACCAAATCCAAAGGATAAGCTCCCTCTCCATTTAAATAACTCATCATATTAAATTACTGTCAAAGGGGTACAAGGAAATTAATCTTTAGGAAAGGTAAACAATGTGATGGTTATTTTGCTTATATAGGAAAATACCTCAGCAGCAAAAGCAGCAATGAAAATTCCAGAGGTTTCCATGAAAATTGGCAGTCATCCCAGGTTACTATACTACTCTGAATAAACACAGTAGCTTCTGAACAGAAAGGAGAAAAGCAACTTTTGTCAATCTCAATGCTGCTTTTGATGCATTCTATCATAGAGTCCTGTCAAAATACTCAGCAGCACCAGCTCACTTTCACTGCCGTAACTTCTACTGATATGTTGACGACACACAAACCTACATCCACCCCAAACCCTCAGATACTTTTTCGTTATCCAACTTGACAGACCGCTTTAATGATATAAATGCTTGAATGAGCTTCCTTAAATTTAACCAAGATAAATCGGAAATCATCTCTGATGTTCCTCCAGGCACACTCATCTAACTTTTGGCCATCACTGAGTTCATCATACCCTCTCTAGCTTAGAGGATGGGAAAGTCTTTTTTTTTAACACAATGAAAACCAGTCTGAAGAACACTTTTAGACTACTCCCTTCTCATCCATGTCTTTGTTGTATTCCATCTTGATTATTGTCATGCCCTTCTCCTGGATGTACCCTCTCAGTTAAATATAGAGCTCTCTGCCACGCATGGAGCTGGGAGCAAGCCCTACCCCTCAGCAATATCACAGTCTCCCAATTAGATACTGCAAATATATTAATGTAATTGTCCTTTTACAAATTTATATTTCTCCAGTCATTTCCATTCATGTAAAGCTACTTGATCAGTACATCCCTATACCCTAGTGGGTCACGGGTCTTGGAGTGTAGTTGACTCGAACCTCTGCATGTCGTCACTTCTGCATCAGTACACTGTTGTTTTTTTAAGCTTTATAAAATCGGTTAGCGCTGTCGACTCACAATAAGAAGGTTGTGGGTTTGGTTCCCGGCCTGGGTCCTTTCTGTGCAGAGGTTGTATGTTCTCCCTGTGCCTGCATGGGTTTCCTCTGGGTACTCCGGTTTCCTCCCACCGTCCTAAGACATGCATGTCTAGGTTAACTGGTGGCTCTAAATTGTCTGTAGGTCTGAATGCGAGCGTGAATGGTTGTTCGTCTGTTTGTCTATGTGTGATGGACTGGCGATCCCACGCGATCTGGAAACGGAAAAACGGTAGAAGATGGATAGATGGAAAATTCATATGATGACAGTATTTATCTGTTATACAGTGGCTTGCAAAGTACGTAGGATTTAAGTGGTGGTGTTAGGGAGAGCACAGTTATTGTTCCTGCAGGTCAGGGTGATGCTGGTAACCGGAGCAGGACAAGAGATGGGAGCAGTGAGTGAGCAGTACCAAATGTCTTGCATCTTATTGTGACTTAGCATGAAAACAAGTAACTGTAACTGTAACTCATGTTAGATGGTGAACAGCATCAACCCACAAATGTCTCCAAGACACAGGTGCAGCAGAAATATGGGTTTGCTTTGAGTTCGTATTCCTCTGAGGTTTCTCAGCTTTTTTACATCAAAGTATGTGGGCATCAGGGTGTACTTTTTCTGTTTTCTTTTTTATAGTATCTATATTACTAATTGTTGATAGCGGCTACCCTTCTCTTTATCTCTTCTCCTTAAAAAAATATATATATCATAATATTTATATATGCTGTATTCTGTAGGCTGCTGACGTTTTTCAATCTTATTTTATTTTATGTCAAAGTGCCCTAAGGTGTCTTTAAAGGATTATATCAATAAAATATGTAGAATTCCCTCACAAATTTAGGAGGTAACACCATGAATTAGGTTGATTTCTTTATTCATTCAGTCTGATCTCATTTCATGTGGCTTTTTTAGGGTGATTCAAGTGTGGATGTGATTTTCTCTCTTTCTAATCTGCTGTCAAACAGGGTCAGTCTCTAAGGGTGACCATATCTCTTCTAGGGGCTGTGACCTGTAAAGTGCTAATGTGTGGCAGCTTCACACTGATGGCACTTCTTTTGGCAAAAGCCTGATTTCTACCCATTTGTGTGTGTGTATATATATATATTTATATATAAAGTATAATTTTTTTCTGACGTGTGGTCATATATGTATGTAAGCACTGTTTATATGATTTATATGTCAGAATTCAGAATTTCTATCTGCTTTTGTCTGTGTGTGAGCACATGCATGCATGTGTGTTTGTCTTATCCTCATATCCTCTTGTATCTGTGGTTGCATTCCCTCGGGTTTTGGGGGCCTAGTGACATGGACTCATGGTGGTAATGGCCTTTCACAGCATCCAGCTCTCCTGACACACACACACACACACACACACACACACACACACACACACACGCTCAGCACAGCACAGATAAGAAGAGTAGGACACAACTCACAATGAAAAACCAGCCAGTGCACAAAAATGGGCACAGACGGAGAAATATACATAAGAGAACAATGTGAGAGGAAAATACAGAAAATGCTTTGATTTAAGTGATATAAATAAGTGTGGACTGTAGTGGGGTTCCTCCCTGACATGTACATA
The DNA here is from genome assembly GCF_900963305.1 of Echeneis naucrates. Taxonomy (NCBI): domain Eukaryota; kingdom Metazoa; phylum Chordata; class Actinopteri; order Carangiformes; family Echeneidae; genus Echeneis; species Echeneis naucrates. Next base: position 21,539,667 of record NC_042513.1, on the reverse strand, counting down.
TGAAGCGCCTAACGTGGAAAATGACGATTTCAAAGGCCAAAGCCTCTACCTAACTGTAAAGGTCACAAGTGTTGATTTCATAGAGGTCTCCAAATATCTTAATTCTGTTTTTGTGCTATATTTTGGTATTGGCTTTTAGTAAAGTGGAATTGGAAGGAAATGGAGCACTACTATGAAGAGCAGCCATGCTATTAAGTCATGACATATTTGATAAAGGGGTTATCAGTGCCATTCCTCAGAGTGCAGTATGGACTGGATAATAGGATGTCAGGCAGTAGTGCACCTGATGTGGTTCTATTGGTTTCAAGTCAGAGGAATTAGCTTACTCTGTTTGCTAGAGCAGCCCAGACAGCTGCAGTCTTCCATGTGGGGGGCATGTTGAGATTGATCCTGGGAACCTAGAAGAAACAGAATTACAACTCATAAACAAACTCAGAAACCTCGCCAGATTTTCCCAAATGGGGTAATATAACCTGTGAACCCATTAAACATGCTGTCATTTGTCATTTTTGCTGGGAACGTATATCACTGAGTGTCCTCTTGCATGTGCCATTCATAATCAGTGACAAGGCCTCCATCACAGTTCCGGTGTCACACTTTGGTTTTATAAACATCCACATTTTTCTTGTCCTTCTTCTTTTATTGTTCAACATTTTATCTTACCGACTGTAGTTACAGATCATCTTTATTCATTTGTCCAATTTCTTTCTCTTGCCCCATTCCATTTTGCCAATGTTGTATCTGCTTGTGTCATCTGTCTATTTTCCGTCACTCCTCTCTTTTCCCACTCTGCCTACTATTCCTCTATCTCACAAGGTGTAAAGTGGCTTCGGTGACTGTACGCATCTGAGCTGCATGTGCAAGCTGTAAGAGGGTCAGCTGTCTATTTGCACTTTTAATGTCTTAACTCTACACGATGGGCAATTTATTCTCACTCCCTCCTCCCCCTTCCTTTCTGTCTCCGGCTTTTCCATCCTCTTTCTGTGTCCATTGCTCTCTATCTCTCTCCTAGGACAGTAAATGTTTTAACTCTCCATTCTATGGGCCATTCATTAAGTTAGTGTACTTTAATAAATAGTCTGACATGTCACTGTCCAGTGAATTAGTGGCACTTTAAATCCCCCACTAGTGACCAATAGATTCCCCGAAGGTTTGATATGCAGAGGCCACTTTTCCTTGGAGAGCCAATTAGCACTTATATCTATGTTAATAACATGTCAGTATTTAATTGTTTACATGTACTTTTTCGTCATATTTGCATTTTTATAAATATTTCTTCATTTTGACTTCTGAATATTCAGATGTGATTTATATTATATTCATTTTAGGGATTTGATAGATCCATGTGGAGAAATTGCCAAAATCAAAATTAAATTAATATGCTACTAAAATTAATCCTGCTAATTACTAGGGTTAAGGTTAAGGTTAGGGTTTATAATTATTATGTATTATTATGTGTATTATGTAAATGAGGGGCCTGTCATTGAATGAGTTTGCCTGGATCAACTTTGTTGCCTCATTGAGCTAGTGAATCTAGCATAACCGAAGGCAAAATGTACGCTGTAAAACAATCAGTTTAGGTGTTTGTTTATATCCAATTTTATTTCTCCATTTTTAAATTGTGTCCCAACAGATGATGCACAATTTATTCTATCACTCTCTGTGAAGAGAAAGAACATAAAAGTAAAATGTGCATTTAGTAGGTTTACTCCCGTATGTGAATCTAACTGACAATTGCTGCTGAAAGGCTCCAAACTAACAACACTTCTTTGACAGCAGAAAAGTGATTGGCAGAGACAAAGTGTGTGTGAGACAACGTGTGTGAGAAAGGGAGACTGCATGATTATGTGTATGTGCATTGTCAAGAGAGGCAGGAGGTTAATTCAATCCTATAGAAACACAGCATGGGGGGGATTGGACAGCACAGCCCTGAGGGTGTCACTGGCCTCAACCCCAATAGGGGGCAGAAAACGTACACACCCTCTCACATGCGCACATACACACATACAATATGGACACTGTGACTTCAGGGTACAAAATCTGAAAAGCCTAAGAAAAGCCAAATTGTTTTTATATCTAGTTTCTGGTGCATTTCATTTAGAGCCAGGGAGGATAAATGATGAACATGGATTAAAATTTATATCTATTTAGAGAAAATACTGCATAAAACAAGGACAAGAAAGAAGAGGACATTTAGAGAAGAGGGTGATGGAGGACAGTAAGAGGGATTGAGGACATGGGAACGGAGTGAATTAAGGAAAAAATGAGTAGCATGTGTGGGATAGGTGTATGAACACTGGACAGAAGCGAGTGAAAGAGACAATATGGACGGCAAGACATTGAAAAATGAAAGACATAAATTTGATAAACCTGAGAAACGTACATTTTCACTTCAAACTTACCATCAATGCATGTGGTGTTCGTAAGATTTGATGTTTATACGTGCTCACACTGCTGTGAGAACAAGAACTGCCTGTCCCCTTCTCCTCATCGCTGTTGTCTTGTGGTGTCTTCGGCTGATTTAACTTGGCAGAGTGTGCCGCAGAAACTGGCGTTCTCCTGAACTGGAAATGATTTTTATTCTATCACCTGTCAAGTAGCTTCAGCTTTCAGTCAATGTGGTGGTCACTTGATTAGACTTTGTCACCTTTTACCGCCTGGGCAGTGATGACAAAAAAATTTCACATAGTACAGTTTGTCATACATTATTTTGTCAGTGTTAATCAGTCTTTTCTAACTTTTCCAGAGGGGTGTTCAATGAGGCCACTAACTGTAAAAATCCCCGTCTGTGTTTTAAAAAGGATACCTCATTTTGTCAAGAATTTTGTCTGCATCAAAATCTTTCCGAAAAACTGAAGGTGGAGGATAGTATTGTTTAAAGGTGAATGATGAGTTTGAAAGGTGGATCCTGTTTGTTTATCTCATGAACCCTTGCTGAAGGATAACATGGGCCAACATGTAAGATATCCTGTGAAAACACCAAATTACAGTTTTAGCCTAAATGCTGCTGTGATGTTATTTTTATGTATATGTGCACACTGAAAAAGTCCGAAATTGTGAGCTTCCATTCATGAGCATGCTACTATTCAGGAGTTAAAAACTTGAAGTCACTGCCCCTAAAATAATGTGCACACGTATGTGTGCGTGTTTCTGTGTTTGTCACATTTCCATATGGACAACTGAATATTGTATTTTGTTAAACACACACACACACACACACGGCAAATCATCAATTTATTCTACTTTGCCTAATCATCAGCAAGGCCAAGGATGTCTTCATACATATTCATGCTGCTTTGGAGACTCAGAGAGACAATACATTTACAGCGTGCATTTACCATATTACCCTTAATGTTATTAGACCAGCAAACACAATTTACCCAAATATAAGTCATATATAAGTAATTTAGGAAATGAGACAATATTAATTGTGTGATCGTCATGTGGTTTTAATCTCGTTTGTGTGATAGCACTTCAGTCTCTGGAATTGAATGTGCCTGGCTGAATAAATTACTGCAATCAATGTATGACGAGATTCTTTGTCATGTGGACACACTCTTTGTAAATCTATGCAAATGTATTATGAGAAGAGGATAAGAGAAACTCCTCTTGGCCAACAGAGCTCTTGATGATCTTAACCTATCTGACATCTGATGGCAATTATGTGAATGCTGCATTGTATAGAGATGCACAAGTTACCCCTGTCTGTCATAAATACAAAAACATGCTATCCTTTGGTTGACTACAGGCAGGATGGCGGCATAGTGGTTGCCGGTTAACAAGAAGGTTGTGGGTTCAGTTCCAGGGCCTGAGGCCGTTCTGTGTGGAGTTAGCATGTTCTCCCTGTGCCTGTGTGGGTTTCCTCCCACCGTCCAAAGACCTCATGTTTGGGCTAATTGGTGACTGTAAATTGTAGGCCTGAGTGTGAGAAGATGAATGAATGAATTACTACAGAGTAGACTTTGGTGACTGATATCATGAAATCCCCATTAAGACTTGCAAAAAAACATAAGTTTTATTTTTTCAAATGAACCTCTATGTGTGGTTGCTACCTTTATTGAGAGACCAAATGCCCTTTTGCAAGTATTCCTGGTCAGATTTATTGTTCTGTCACTCATAGGGGACTCCCCCTCTCGAAGTGTTCATCTGTTCCTCCCACCAGCTTCTTCTTCCTCTTTTACGTTCTCCTTTTATTTTTCCCTTCTGTATGCCTTTGCTCCCTACCTCTATCCTAGCCCCTAGCCACCTCCCCTCTCTTTCCCTTCCCTCCCTTTGCTCCTCTCTGCCTGGTATTGATTAGAAGGCGAACCTCTAATCTCCTTAAGGTCATTAGGAACACTTAATTAAAACCTAGTTAGAATGCCTTTGTTCAACCAAAGCTGTTAAGCATTGCAGCTGTTCAAACGCGATTAGTATGATAACGTAAAAACTTGTCGGTGGGGAAAAATATAAGAGAGGCTCTTTTTTTTGGGGAAGAAATGTTTACACAATTTAGATGCAGAGCGCTTGAGCACACAGTGGAAGTTTAAACTACTGTATACTTGAGCTAAAGCTTTATCCTCTGTTGTGTGTGTATTCATGTGTATGCTAAGGGTATTGTATATATAACATTGGATGTTGCACTTTATGAAACCAGGAGTTTCATTTATTGGTTGTTTTACATGCTTCAGGTAAAATGCAAAAAAAAAGAAAGAAAGAAAATGAGCAGGCCAAACATGGATTTAATGTTGAATGTTTACAGTTGCCAGTCAGTTTTTTGTGCATGTAAAGGATTTGAATCTACGGCATATAAATAAGTCATTCAGATCAGCTTTTCAGTTAGTGTCTTACAGTATGTAAAGCAATTACATTTACATTTGGGTCTTCATCACATATACATATTGCATTTAGTGGTTCACTGTTTGTTGTTACCATTGCCCAATTAATAGCACAAAAAGCAGTGAGTCCCTGGTGGCTAGTACATTAAATTGCAAATTGCATTCACACATACAATTGTGTTACAGTACCTTTGCTATCCCCAAAGAATGGATAAGGGACATATTTGGTATTTTGAATTACTTACATGTATGGTTGATTGTAGTCCACTCTGTGCTTGTAAAAATAGTTTGTATAAGACCTATAGATAGTGTCACTGCTTAAGAGCAAAACTAAAGATAGTCTCAATATATTATTTCTAGAGTCAATATTGGGCTAAATAGTCTAAATATTTTTTTTTCAGTTCCTTTTTTTTTTTGTTTTTTGCTTTTTTCCCCCTCATTAGTCCATAATGTATTGGTATTTTAACTGGAGGTATTATATTTTGGAAATAAACAGACTCTGATCAATAATAATAATACATCCTAAAATGATTTCCTATCCCATCCCCTCAATGGCCACAACAGATCACGGTTGCCTAGCGACGGCTGTAGCGTCCATCTTTTTTTTCTCCTTTCTGAGAGCCACTTGTCTGAAACTCAGACTCATCCCACGGAGGATGGGTGGGTGAGGCGTTACCACTGAGGGCAACGGGGTAAATCGGGTATTAATGCTTTGCTGTCACCGACAGTCGTTGTTACCTGTTTGCCTCCTCCTCCTCCTCCTCCCCGTGCTGTGAAGTTTCCGTTACTCCAAACTGTGTAACGTTTCCGTCGCCGTTACTTTGTGTCCAATATCCGGCCGCCGCGAGCGCTGCTGGCCAGATGGCGGCTCGCTGTAATCTCTTTAGCTGCGCGCGCCGAGTGTTGTGAGTGAGAGAGGCAAAACAAGAGAAAGAGAGAGAGAGAGAGAGAGAGAGAGAGAGAGCGCGCGCGCCCTGTGAAGTGCAGTTTGTTTCTGTCCGTCAGCTTTCCATCGTGTTTCTGGAATAATTCAAGTCACGCTTGTGAGGGATTATTTTCGTTGCCGGCGCGCCGCCTGTTATGGCCGACAGACGGACAGGTGTGTGGAAAAATACAGGTAGCGCGTTTTGTCCGACTCACGCCGGAGCAACAAGTTGTTTGTTGACGCGTCTGGGACAGAGAGCTGTGTGGTGGCAGTCCACAACCACAGGTAAACCCCGAGGAGCCATCTGATGTCTCCGCTTCTCACAACAGAAATTTGTAGCCATTATTAGATACACTGTGAGCTTTTTCTGCTTCACAAGCGACTCTGTTGGCCTCCTTTGTGTGTCAAAATGTGAAATTGATGCTGATAAGTATTGTAATGAAGAGAGCTTTGGCCTAAGCCTCAATTTCATACAAACTCATGTGAAAACCCTGTTCAGTTGGATATAAACCCGGAGGCCACATGCCACAGGAAAAGGGGCATGTTTAATTCAATAGAAAATGAAGAAAAGAGGAAAGCAATGTAGCAGTATCAGTTGAGCTGTGCCTCCATCAAGCTGTACATGATAGTGTGGGCTTTGGCTAGGGAATAGCCTGCATGGCATTTCACTCCCCTCAGATTTGTCTCCTGTTGGATTTTGGTCTGACCACGTCGCTCTTTCCTTCTCTCCTTCTCTCTTTTCCATCTCCAGATTGTGAAATCCTATCTATCATATGAAGGCTTTGGTTGAGGTTTGTGTGTGTGTGTGTGTGTGTGACTGTGTGAGGGGCAGAGAGCTAAGCTTTGTAGCCTTACCCTAAAAAAAAAAATGCCCCTGTAACCCTGTAACCATGAAGCCATGACAGTCATTACTTATTCAAGTGCTGCTGGAAGGCTACCGAAAGAAATCCAGGTTCTTGGACATCCCTCTGCCTCTTGGAACTTTCCAGAACCCCTGTCCGAGATGGTCCAACAACCTCGGACCACGTTGGACCCCTCGGAGAATCTGTTACCAGGATGTTTGATCAAGGGCCAAAGTTGGACTAAAGAGAAGGAAGGCCAGAAAACGGAGGAAAGAGTGGAGAGAGGAGTTGGGGGACAGAGGATGACAAGAGGAGGGAGAGAAAACTTAGCGAAAAGAGCAATTCAGAAAGATTCAAACAAATGTGGACAAAGTAAGAGAAAAGGACACAGCAATGGGAAGACAAATGTCTCAGAGATTGTGTCAGCCGAAGACACAGAAGGCGGTTTCAAGCAAGGGGAGAAAAGGATGAGAAAAAGAAAGAGCTGTCCTTTCTTTCCGTGGCTGGTTCTCCTGACAGACATGACTAAAGAGAAGATGGCGAAAGAGAAAAACATCAAGGCAACAAGGCAGCATCACATCTGGCTGTCGATCCTCTTCCTCAGCCTGTGCCTAAAACCTGCTTCATCACAGGTAAGGGTGTCTTTGAAGAGTCACTTCTCATTTCTGATCCAAAGGTGATGGGTTGCTAAAAGACAACGCAGTGTGTTCTTTATAACTCTTAAAAAGATGTTTTAACTTGAGACAGTAGAATAAGCACGGGTGTAATGATAGCTCTGCTCTGGTCAAGTGAGCAGTGAGCCATTCATTTCATTATTTACACCTGTGCTTTCACTTTTGTCATGTGTCAAAATGTCTTCTCTAAAGTAAGTGAAATGTTGCACAAGTACATGTGGATATTTTCTCTGCCTCTTTTTTTCCTCTTGCATGGTTATTGATTTTCATAACTACATTTAAAATGTAATGTTTATCTACAGTGTCTGTGATGGTATGGGATTTAGCCACTAAAAGGTTTGTGCCATATCACAGCACCCATCTTATCCCACTTTTATTAGAGCCTCTAAATTGTGAAAATGGCATTATTGAATCTGAATGGTTTAGCAGGGCACCAAAACAAATAAGCAGAAATGTCAAGAAGCTTGTATCAAATAGAATGATCACACGTCAACCTTCCTCTCTTTTAGGGTAATTTCCCACCAATGGAAAACATTTCTGCATTCAAACCCATATCCACCTCTCCACCTCGGTCCACCTGTGGGGTTCCAGAGCGGAGCAGCTACTGTCAGTCACCCTCCGCCCAGACTGACCTACAGAGATGTTACCAGGCCTTCTGCATCCAAGACTGCCCCTACAGAGCCTCCACACCCCCATATGCCCCTTTGCTATTGCATGCACACTGGTAGGTAGATCGAACTCAGAGTTATATTGTTAGGTACTAAAAAAAAAATAAATAAAAAAAAAAAAAAAGTGAATGAGTAAAATAAGTTTGACAACAGCATGATAAATAATATAACAATAATCTTATAAGTTATTTTGGAATTTGGAAATTCATAGTCAATGTTTCTGAAACAAAATATGAACATATTTAAACTTGATTCCACCAGGAGTACCTGTGTAACTGAAGACCGTAATGGCACTCGTCCTGGGACTCAGGCAAAGACTACAACATCTATCCATTCAGAAGGAGCTTTTGTTGGATCTCACAGTTTGCTGTTTCAGCCCGTCCCAGAGGGATGTGTGGTCATGCCCCCGTCACAGAAACTCGGAGTGTTGGGGTCGCTCACCTTGGCACTGTGGATAAAACCAAACTCTCCTGGAGAAATGTAAGTTTAACTTTTCCAACAAGTGCACCATGTTAAAACATTTCGAGTTTTCTTAAGACTGTATTGGACAGTAGAGTAACATCTTGCTATGAAGAAACTGACAGTTCATACTGGATCACAGCTCAGGTACACAAAAAACAACTGAATTTATATTAAAGGCGTGAAAAGGGTTTTTTGCAGTTGGCAGGAAAAGGAAAAGGCAATCAAGCTGAGTGAAAAATCCTGAGGTCACATGTACAGGTATGTCAAAGGTAGTAATGGAAAGGAATGACATGAATGGAAAGACGTGGAGAATAAACCACATCGATTTATGACATGAAATGGAGGCAGAGGAGGAAAAAGAGGATGGTAACCATAGCCTATAAAAGCTAATCTTACCTATATGAAGTATTATACAAAGGAGTGTCTTTTATTTAGTACACATGGGTATTGCAGCTAGAATTAGTTCTTTTTGTCTACTTTATGTGAAAAGATTTGGAGTGGAGTAAGGGAGAATAACAGTAATGCAGGAATAAGAATAGTTTCTTTGAATTTTGTGCTATATACTTGTGTTTCAAAAGTATTAGGCACAGTTACTAGTGTGCAGTATTCTACAGTAATTTAACGTTGTCCAGTGCTGCCTGCAGTAACTTACATTTAGGTAAATTATTCATGATATTTAATATGTATTTTGAACATTGACGGGATATTGAAGCATGAGAAGCAGTTCAGGTCATTTCAGGTCAGTGTCACATCAGGAAATGTTTGCCAACAAGTAGCTCTCATGTCCTACTTAGACGTGTTGTGTGAGTATGTGGTGTTGTAAAGGGATGAGAGCATGCTGGCATGTTCCAGGAGATGGTGCAGTGTTTCGCTGACTCAGATCAGTTTGCAATCACAAACAAATGAACACTCTCACACGCAAAGCACATGCACACACGAAATGAGGGAACTCATTTTGTGTAACTTAAAGTAGTTTGCTTGAGCAGCGCGCTCGCTTTTGAAGCTAAAAACTGGCTAAACATAACTCTGACCTCTCGGTTTGTATTTGCCAGCGTTGTGAAATTTGCTGAATAAAAGTATACCACACTGATTCACCTTTGGGTGATTTTTGCTGGACTCATGATGGAAAGTCTAAAAATAAAAAGAATCAAAACTGATTCTTAACCAGAGTAGGCTGTTCTAACTTTTATTTGTATTTTTTTTTTTACAATTTAGAATTTTATTCAGATTTCTTAGAGACACAAGGTTTTGTAAAACATCTTTCACACCCTCCTAAGACTTTTTTGTTGTTGTTCTTTAGCTGTTTTTTTTTTTTGCCTTTTATTAAGATACCAAAGAGGTGCAATGAAATTTTTCAGGGAGAGAGCGGATGACATACAACAAAGAGCCTAACTAACTACCCTTTTGACGAATGAGTTCAAAACCCACCAAGACATGTTGAGTTATTTGTCTAAATTTATTACACTGTCTTGTAATATCAAGGTTGGTTCCATTAGGACAAACAAGAAAAGTGAAAATGATTCATGTTTTTTTTTTTTAATTAAAGACATTTTTAATTTAGCTGTTATAGGCTATGGAGAGGCGAATTATGTCAAAACGTAAATATTCAGTAGGAGTGAAAAGATAAATGTGACTGAAAGCTTTGCAGTCAGATGTGAAGAAAGACCCCGAGCAGTGTTAGATTGATTGCTCGTGTATTCCAATAATTCATTGGATGCTCAATTGAAATGTTGCGGTCAGTAAAATTTAACTCCAAGAATGGGAACCAGGCAGAGATCAAGTCTCTCCTTTGTATTTCATGCTGTGATTTGTTTGTCAAGTTGTCTGTCTCGGGATTCAGATGACAGACATGTCTTGTTGTCTTTGTCTTCTGAACATGACACCTGTATGGCTGAATGCATCTGAATGGAAGTAATATCTCTCCCTTTCTCTTTCTCTGGTACTGTCACTGGCTATCATTCTTTTGTTGCAGAGACAATCATGGCCACCATCAAAGAATCAGGATGAAAGGAGGTCTCTGTCCTCACCTGTGTCTGCTCACCACTCTCTTTCTGTCCCTCTCACTGTGTTTTCACAACACTCCCCTCATCTGAACAATGAACAGAACCAGCCACCTGTTCATACAAATCATACTTTTACATCATTTCATTACCGCTTTAAATATAGGTTAGATTTAATTTAGGTTGCTTCGATGTATTGAACATTCCTAAATGGACAGGTTGCAGTAAAAGTTACTTTCCATGTTGTCAGAGATAATGAAAAGCCTTACTCATTTTTATGGTTTATATAGAGAATGTAATAGAGATAGACCGATATGGTTTATCTGAAAGCCAATACCGATTATTAGTAGTCAAGGAGGCCGATAACCGATATTTGGAGCTGATATTAATTTGCAGTAAAAGGGAAAATATTGCCGTCAAAGTTTTACATATAATACAATATATAATACAAAATACAATACAAAATAAAAAAACACCAACACTTAACTTCATTTCAATGCCTTTAAGCATATGTTTGCTAAACAGATCTGCAACATGTTAAAGGTTTTTTTTTTTTTTTTTTTTTATCTTAGACAATGGACATCTGTGTTTTAGAATTCTAACAAAATTCTTATAAAGTTAAATGAAAACTTAATAAATAAATTGCTAAACCCTAAAGTTTTCTACAGTAAATATGTTTACAGGTTTCCAAAATTTCAATATAAAATATGTGGAAGAGCCAGGTATTTGTATGCCCGCCATGACACCCAAAAAGCTAACTTTTTTGGCATCATGTGCCACTGAGCAACGTCCATAGGAATGAACGGGCCCCACCTCCAACACTGTATCCGTTTCTCTTTATACATCCATCTTGGAAACATATATCTGCTCTCTGGACCTTCTCCATTCGGCAAAACTCTTTCTCCTCTCTGCCGTGCGTGTGGGCACTGTGCATGCACCGCTTTCACTGCTGATTAGCTGTTAGTCATACAAAAGTAAAGATTTCAGCGTCTTTTTTGCCTCTTCCAACAAGCAGGCACACAAACACACATGCATGTGTAGACATACGTACTTTCTCATGCATGTATCTCTTTATGATTTATAGGGGGTACTGTACTGGGTTCATAAAAGCCATGATTTCCCATAAAATGCTAGTGATGTTGGTTAATATGACACATGCAAGCTGTGCATGTCTGTCTGCACCCAGTGTTGCAGCAAAAACCTAGCAGTCATGTAAAATATTGATATTCTGTGTGTAAATGTCAGAATGAGAGACTGCATGTAGCGGAGTCCACTTTACCTCCCACTTTGAGCTCAAGTATAACTCTTTCTCATTGCCAAGTATTTTGTGTATGTGTGTTTTGTTTCCCTCAGGATGCTGATAGAGAAGAGCTTAGGTGAGCAGCTGCTTTTTGCTGTGACAGTGTCTGAGCAAGCAGTCAACCTTCGGTATGTTCAGTCCAGAAGTCAGGCTACGCTGACTGTCAGCTTCAGAACAGAAGGCCGGATTGCACTTGAGAGGTGGACACATCTTGTTTTGCAGGTAAGAAATCTTGAGTGTAGATCTTCATGGTGGCAAGACAACAGCCTTGTCATTAAGAGGCACATGATGAAAATGTTTATGTGCATCTGAAGGTGTTTTTTTATTTTATTTTATTTTTTTTTAAACCCATTCAGTCATTCTGCCTTACAGACAATCAGATTTGGGTTTGACTGTTGTAATAGTGGTCGGTGCTTCTTCATTCTACGTTTACCTTTTTTCCTTTCTGTCAATGAGAAAGTGGTAATTATGCTGGCAAACAGCTGCCTGGGCACAGCTGCTGGGGCCAGAGGTGCCCACACACACACACACACACACACACACACTCACTCACCAGTTATGTGGTATGGTGATTCAAGGCTGAAAACCCTTGAAATTGTGAATTTTAGGTATTTTCTTGCATTAATATGATGTCTGTTTTTCATAAGCACAAAAATGTATGTTTCTCTTACTTTTCAAATTGTTGGATAGTTTCGAACCTTTTACCTCGAAAGTCAGGATATGGTCAGTGGTTACTATAATTAATATATATATATATATATATATCAGTTGGATTAGTCTTAATGATCCATTGAATTCCAGTTTGTGTGTGTGTCTCTGTGCATGCAGCGTTAGTGTTAAGGCATACTGTATATGGTATGAAGGGTATAATTTTTACAGATTACTTCACTAGACAGTCTTTCTCTTTCAGCATCACAGGATAGCACCAGGGCTACTAAGGGGCATGACATCGTCATCATGTGAAGCTTTATTGCTAGTGCTTGTAAATTAAGTTGCCTGGTTACTTTTTGCCTGTGTAATCTTTGAGCTCAAACTGTGATTAGGCCTGGCATGGATTTTAATAGTCCTGATTGCATTCTGTCTAACCTTTTCTTTTCGTCCCTCTCATTTTTTTCTGCATTTCTTGTGATAGGAGAAGATTCACGTAAATGCCAAAAAACAAAACTGCTCCATGTTCTAATATGCAATTCTACATGATTCGGAATCAGCTCTCCTTTGCTTGAAACGCTAATGGGTTCTTCACACTAAAACCCTTAAATGAAAGTACCATACAGTACACTACACTTTGTCAAAACACAGTTTCTCATTCTTGGATTTCTGTTTGCAGTTAGATGAATTAAATGAGACAGGTGTTAGGTTAGGGTTAGAGTGGGTTGGCATACTTTTCAGCCATGGTAGCTGTTTGCTCCTGCTTTCAATTTTTTTCAATCTAATCACTTTTCTCATATTTGTATATTCAATATAGAGGTAAGCTAATTTCCCAAAGTGCCAAACCATAATATGTTCTTTAAATGTTAATTAATGTAAAGAAAATAAACGAAAAAATCTAAAATAAAATGAAACTCTAGAAAGACTGTTCTTATAATAGTCTTTTCTAAGATTTTATAAATTTATTTGGAATTGTATGGAAATTCACTATTTCACTTTTAAACTTAAATGCAGGGAATAAAACGTAACATCTATCAACTGCAATTTGATTGAAGGTATGATTCACAGCTAGAGGGGCAAGACAGGAATGAGGAAGTGATGCATGTTGATCAGAAGGGCTGGGCGATCCGAAACTATTGCTTCATGGACCTTTTTTATCATATGGCCGACTTCTATAGTGCAATATTGACCTGAATTGAAAAAAATTTGTTCATGTAACCATGTCCATGAATAATGATGCAATCACATGAATTGAGGTAAATCTGTTGGGATTTGTGCGATTCAGATTGAGGATTGCAACCCCATACTTAGAGATTGTTTTGAATTCCTTTAGCCAGATCACCCACCCATATTGACTAAAAAGGGAAATTATTGCTCCTCTGACTTGACAGTTTAAATTACAGACTCGCTGATTGGTATTGTTAAATAGTGTTTGAGCAGTCCACCGTGGTGCTGAATGTAGGGTTTCTCGTGGCTTAGCTGTTAGCGCGCGTGTGTGTATACAACATGTGCGTATACCCTGCAGGGGTAAGGTTTTAATGTGTATCTGTGTACAATATTTATGTGACTTGTATATGTCAATCTAGGCATGAAAAAAAAAAACCCGTAGGCACTTTGCTAAAATTGTGTTGCGTTAGTGTTGCTTGGAGGTGTGTATTGTCTTTCGTTTAATGGTATGGTGATGTGATCTGCTTTGACCATCCAGAAGAATAACATAATCATCCTTGACACTCACAAACCATTCGCACACTCCTATTCTCATGCATGCACACACACTCATTTACTCATTCTCTTAGACACACACACAGACACACACAGTTCAGTGGTAATTTGTAGCAGCCTGTCAGCTGTAATACAGCCATTCCCCTATAGGAGCTGGGTAATTTAGAAATCTTTCCTACACATATAGAGCGTGCGCACACACACACACACACACACACACACCACTCATCTGTCGGTTTGAAAAGATCAAAACACCAAAAAGACGGTCAAAAGGAATACCGGTCTCCAAGTGCCAGGAGCAATTCACACACACTCACACATACACACAAATGCACACAGTGCCAAGAGCAAGGTGCTGTAGGGATGCTGGTGCTCCCTAGGTAGTTGTCTTATCTGATTATGGTAACGATGTAGAGAATAGTGGATGAAAAGGTAGCCTGGGGGAGGGAGAGAGGGACAGAGAAAGAGAAGATGGGGGAAGTGAGGAATGTGACCCAGTGAAGTTGAGTGATAGCTTCGAAGTCTAAGGCTAAAATCGGACTTACCTTTCTTTACGTTTACTAATTAACACTAATCTGAAGCTGTACGTGGTAAAAGAAATGTGCTGATCTGTGTAGAATTAACAGAACCTGGTGAGCCTGGCATTTACACTGTGCTCCCTATTGGTTTACAGTAGTATGTGCTGGCAAAAAAACAACAACGAACTGCACCTGTTGATGTCATCAGGCACTTCATGACTATCAGTGCAAAATTTCAGGTCAAAACTGTGATCAGCCGCCAGACACATACATTTTTCAGTTTAACTGCAGCAATACTGGGATACACTATAAAAACATAATCAAATCATTTAAGTTGTTCATTATTGGGTATAGTGAATTTATTCCTGTCATGAAAGCAGCAGGAGATTATTATTAAACGGACTGCATGGAAATGTAAGCAGTATCCTGGTGGGAAATGCTATTAACCAGCACTAGAAACTCCAGAGACCTGAGCACACTTTACCTGGTGATGTTTTATGGCTTTGAATGTTTTGTATATTAATATAATCTATTAAACCATACCAAAATAAACATATATAACTGATATAATGATGCGTTTAAGTGATAATTTGGGTAATTTGATGGGGTTGTGTGAGGCATTATCCATAATCGGTGTATTCCCTTAAGTTGTGGGCAGGGCCATGTGCTAAGACATGTTTGAGGTACTTAATTTCAAATATTAATTCAATTGTACATTTATTTTGAACTTTTTATATTGGTCTTCATGGACCTTTCCTTTGAACAGCCATGTCTTTACTGTTGAACTGCCATATTCCTATGCTGCTATGCACAAGTGAAGGTGGCCTTGCTCGATCTAGCACAAACATACAATCTGCAGTCTAGCACTGTGTGGTGTGCCTGTGTAATTGGGTTCACATCAAATAACTCTGCTTTAAGATAAGCTCTAATGTGTCATGATATTTTTCTTTGTCTTGTAGCTACTCAACACTGAGTTAAAAGTATTGCCCTCGCGTCAAAGCTTGTTCTGAACCCCTGCTGGAAATTTGGAAAGTCATGTTTTGACTACTTAAGAATGACAAAGGCTTTAATCTTAACTTCAGAATTGGAGAAACTTGTACATGCTTTTATTTCCTTCCATCTTGACAATTGAGACTCGCTGAACACCTATCTGAAACAAAAATCCACCAGCCATAACTAGTTGAGAACACTTCAGCTTGGCTTCTTTCTAATTCTCTACACTGGCTTCCTGTGTATTTGGGGATTGATTTTTAAAATTCATTTTAATTCAATATCATTTAAAACCTTTAAAGCCAGGTTTGCAATGGCAAGGGCAAGGATGAAAACCATATAATACTTTTGTTATCAGGGTCCCTAAACTTTGCAACAACCACAGGTCAGACTTGCAGAATAATTTCCTCATTTAATTTAACTTTTTAAGACATGTTTTTATTTGGTATGTCTTTTGATTTTAAATTAGATTTACGTATGACTTTGACGTGTTTGTGGATGTTTTACTCATTATTCATGAGAAGCACTTTGTTGAGGAAACTTTTTCAAATTCAAACCTTGCCCGTAGTTATGTTATTGTGTTGTGTTTTGTACTTTGTAATGGTTTTTGCATTTTTTTGAAGGTGAAGCAGACAAAAACTGAAGATGCACTGTGAGCGAAATGAGAAGTGTAGAAGTATTTGTCAGGAAAAGAAGAGAAGTGAGATAAATAGTAAGAAGAATAACTTTCTTGGAAGTACTGAGCAATAAAGAGAGGTGGCCAAAAGATGGAAAGAAGAGAAAGTAAGTGAGTTCAAAATTTAAATAGCTTTGGCGTATTATCTTTTGGAGTACCAGTGATTGACTTTGTGCCTGGAGGACCCCCAGAGGGGTCCGTCTGTTAGTGCCTTACCAAATCACCATTATCGGATGTGAAAGTGGCAGGGACAACCAGTCATGCTGATCCCATCATGACCTAGTCTGGCAGTATGAATGTTTAACATTGTGCATACAGACATACTCATAGTCTCTTTCTCTTACTGATACCGCCTTACTCAGACTCCACAAGTACCAGTCCAGTTTAATCTTGATTGAAATACAGCCCTGAACATTGGTCGGTACTGATTTTACCTGCTAATGTGACTGCTCACAAATTGCCTAGTATAAATAAAAATTTCAAATCTCTCCTTAAGTTCTCACTGAAGAACAGACAACGCATGTTGGAAGTGTAATTTTCTGGCAGATAAATCTCAATAATATTTCGTAGTGCAATAAATAATATTATTTTATAACTCATTCAGAGAAGATGAGGTTTAATTTATCCTTATTTGTTTTAAAACTATTAAAAACTGGGCCATGCCTTAAGCACAAAGACACATTAGTGATGAAAGCCTTGTCTCCACGTACACAAAAGAGCACACGCACACACATAGCTGGTCTTTAAGGGGGCTCACACCTGTTGGCGAAGACAGGGACACAGTGAGGTGAATCGAATTGTTAAGAAAAGATGAAAATGGGATGAATGGGTCAGTGTCTGAGAGTAACAGTAAGATAAGGTCAAGTCAAGATTACAAGGACGTGCACACACATCTATCTATGTATTTATTGCAGGGAGTGAACAAGTTGTTCCCATCTAATCTACAATTTGTTCTCTAGACCCTGACAGCTCATCTGCTTCACTACTCTGCTCTTATACAGTTTGACTGCTAAAGCTTCGACTGCATGCCATAATGACCTTAATGAATGTTTTCACGCACAATTACACTGGAGGACTGGCTGTGTGTATGTGTGTATATGGACTGGTGTGATCCTGGCAGAAGGCTGCTATTTTGCACCAACTGATCTGACACCACCACAGTCACTGTTTCTGTCTCTTGCTTTCTTTCTTCAGTAGATACACATGCCTCATCAGCCCACTCTGACAGCGAGGACAATGGTTTCATGTACCTTGGTGCTGACCATAGTTTTGCAAGGATTTGCACTGCTAGAGAACATGAGCATCAGATACATTTACTAAATTGCCTATCGTTAAATCTACGGCTGCATGATCTTGCTTTGGTATTCAATCTACTTGCCTATAAAGATTTTGATATTTCATTTTGAAAGTTCACTTGTTGCTAACCATCCTTCTGTCAATAGCCTGCTGACTGTAGCTAATGGCAGCAGTATTCAATTTATTTTGTAGCATTGGCATATTTTGCGTAGGTCCATTTGAGCAGAACAAGAGCTGCTGTCACATGCCTAGTCTAAGAGTGAAGTTTAGTGTGTCCACTGGATGAGAGACCCCCCCGGTGGCAAGGTGGTTTGGACTAACTACAGAAAATCTTAAGAAATGAAGGATCCATCTGTAGGAGCCTTTGTGGCCCAGGAAAAGAACAGCCCTTTTCTCAGCCTCATTTGAGCAAGCCTTTGAAAGGTTGGATTGTATGAAAATACGCATGATAAGCGTTGGATCACACACTACAGAAATTGTTATTTATATGGCAAAATGTGTTAAGTCATGTGTTTGTGCTTTATGTGTGTGAATTCACTGCGTACATGCTTGTATTTGCTGTTGGTTTGCATATGTGTACAGCAAGTACAGCATATTTGTGTGTCTCTGTATTGTGTGGTTTTGTGCAAGTGTGTGAAGGTGAGGCAAGGTTGTTATGTAGGGGTTAACTGGACACCTCTATGGTAGCCCTCTGCCTGCTGGCACAGGAGGCAAAAGGGCACAAGACTGGCATCAATTACAAAGTGAGAGAGGGAAAGAAAGGTGTATGTATGTGTGATGGTGTTTGAGACTGCCTGCCTTTAGGTTCATTTATGTATTTATTTTGCATGCGCTTTTCAGGCCACTGTGCAGTGTGGTCCACCGTAATAGTGAGAGCAAGGCACCAACACTGGAAGGGTTAGGGCTAACCCACTAGAGGTTTTAGATATGAGAGCAAAAAATGTATGCAGCAAGGGTGCTACAAGGTGCTTTGGATAAAAGGATCCACCAAAGAGCATATGTTATGTTAACCTGCCCTTTGTAGAAATATCTGTACTGAAGTAGAAGTTCCTTGACACAGGTTAAGAGCAACAGATACTACCCAGAATAGTGTATATAATAAAGGACGGAAGAGTTCATATATAAAAGAACACATGTAAATGATCCTGTTTGGTAATCAAGTTTAACCGAGACCCAGATCCTTAAATGTGTCTTCAAGACCAGATCTGCCTGACCGTAGCTGGTTTAGATTTAAGATAGATTTAAGATATAATCCTGACATTTGAAGTGATCCCATTACATCGTTTTACTGTCTCCCCATTTGGCATTTTCTGAATATCTATTTTCAACATGCGTACACATGGAGTGGACTGTAACAGAGATAATGATGCTGTGATCTGATCCACTTATACAGGATTGTACACTGACATTTTTAATAAGGTTTCGAACCACACTACATCCTATCCACATTAAAGAAAAAAAAAAAGCCTCTGTGAATGTCGTTAATAAGCTGTTGTGTTTAAACCAGCAGTTAATGAGCACTCATCTCAGATTGTTACTCTGTCAGTAATTTAGAGCAAAAACCTGAACCAGAAATTGAAATTTCCTTCCATTGTTTACTCCCTCCATGCTTTCTCTCTTCCTTTGCAACGAGTGCCTCTCCTTCCTAATACGTTCTCATGAATGTGTCTCTTTACTTTTTGCTCAGAAAGAAAAAGTCTTAGAGACTTATGGTCTTTATTAAAAGGTTGGTGTGTCACCTTATATATGCCCACCCCCCACCCCCCCTCTCTCTTTTCATCCCTTTATCTTTTCTCTTTGCTTTTTTTCCGGGAGATGATTTTTTTCTTTCTTTCCTTCTCTCTCCCTCTCTACCCCATCTATCTCTCATTCTCTCTCCTTTCATTGTCTCTCCCCTTCCACCTTCTTTGTCCTTCCCTCTTTCCCTCTCATTTTCCTTACACACACTCTCTCTCGCTCTCTCTCTCTCTCTCTCTCTCTCTCTCCCTCTCCATCTCCCCGGGGACAATTTTCTTTTCTTAAATAAACTGTCATAGCTAGTGTTAAAATATGGGCCTTACACGGGGTGAGCACGGCAAGGCAAAGGCATGGGGCCCTGGGCTGGTATAAAACATGGATAATATGCTGTGAGAGGTAATTGTATCTTTTAGCGCTGAGATGAGTAGAACAAATGTGTCTCCTCTCCATCCTCTCACACGCTCTCTCTCCCTTTATATTCCTCTTCCTCCTCTTTTCCTCTTCCTATCTCTTCCTGCACCCACTGCAGCCGGGCTAATATGATAGAAAGAACACTGGCTGTACATCAGAGCTGCTAACAGTTTATAGTGGGTAAGGGCAAATATAGGGGGGGGGGGCCTAAAGTTGGTTGGAGAGCCTTGTACGTTGAATAATAAGGAGAGGCAGCGTAATAACAGGAGGGGGAGAGAAAGAGAAAAGAAAAGGTGACAGTGAGCCGCGGGATGCAGAAGTGGAAAACTTGGGCTACATTAAGGAGGACTTATTATGGCCATTTTTGGTGTTCATCATTGTATTCTTGGTGTCTGGTAAAATGGATTTACATGCTTCAATTTTCCAAAAGGCCATTTTTCTCTCCTGTTCTCTACCCTATTCAATGTCTGTCTGAAACACTTTGTAAGACTTGAACATGGGAACTACTCTGTCTTTCAGAAACATCCGCTGCAGAAATTGACTGTCTAATTGCGTTTTTGAAGCATAACTCAAAGTGGTAGTAGTCCAATTTAAATATTGCTAATATTAACTGATTATGTTTATATATTCCAATGCCTCTGCTGGCAGGCCAAAGTTTTTTTTTAATTTTTTAAATTTTTGGCCTACCTAAACTAAAAACCACCAGCTAATTTAAAATGCATATTTATCAACATGGATATATAAAGCTCCACAATTGGATTCAAACTACCCTGCTACCAAAAATATAATGTTCAGGTACTCAGCCTTGATGATACACTACTCATCTCTGGTAACTCCATTCTTTACGCACACACACGCTGTTTACTGGCAGATGTTTAACATCTGTTTATGATTCAGATGCTACAGCCATTTATTGTTGGAGCAAGTTGTGTGTGATCTTGACAAGGTTATAACTTTTACATTAACTGGTGATAATTAGTTACTCTGCAGGATCTTCAATATCTTGCAACTTTTAGGAGACCCAGTTGGGCCCGCTATGGTGAGAAGGGGGAATCTGTGAGCACAGGAAGTGGATTACCATCAATTAAATAGGAACACAGGGAAACGTTGTGCTTCTAAGGAGTGTATCCAAACCACTGCATCATGAGAACATGCTTGTTTTGAATTTCATTAAGATCGTCACTGTGTTCATTCCCATTGCCCCTCCTTTCTTACATCATTGAATGCTGCTTTCTCAGTGACATAGAGAACCACCTTGCTCCGTCAGCAATTTTCTTCTAACAGGCCAAAATATCTCTTTATATGTCTTTCCCATTTATCCTGGTTTTACTCTGAGTACCAGTGTCTTTTTCTCCAAGCTACACTAACCATCATGCTTCTCTTAATTTCTCTCTCTCTCTCTTTCTCACTTTCTTTCTTTCTCACTGGATCTGCCAATTGACGGCTTCACTTACTGCAGAGCAGAGGTGGACAGAGTACACAACCTCACTACTTGAGTAGAAGTACAGATACTCCTTGTCAAATATTAATCTAATACAATTAAAAGCAGCTTTGTCAAAAGTACAAAAGTATTTGCTAAAAAATTACTTTCAAGTATAAAAAAAAATACCTCAGGAAATACAGGAAAGGAAAGTAGCTTTATTGTCATTATACAGTACAAAAAATAAAAATACCTTCAGTTAAAGAGGCCCTACAAGAACCGGTCTCTGGAGGGGTTCGGTCCAGTCCAGAGGTCTCCAGCTCTGGTACTGTCATGCAGGTTTTAGATGTTTCCTGCTCCAACACACCTGATTCAAATGATCACCTCGTCATTAAACTCTGCTGAAGTTTGATCAGGAGTCACTCATTTGAATCGGGAAACATCCAGGACTGGATTTGGAGACCTCTGGTCTAATCTCTAGTCTGTAGTCTGTACAAAACATATTTTATGGAAACAATAAACAGTTTCAAACTCCAGGGGGTCTGGAGGTCCGGTCTCTGCTGGTTGTGCTGTGTGTTAACTTGATGAATAGACTGTCCTGTGTGCTACATGTCCAGTTCCTCCTCTGCCTACTTTTATGATCAAACTTCTTGTCATGGATGCAGGATGACGGCAAAAATGGAGGCGACAATTAGTGAGTTAGAGTTGCGGCTCCACTCTTTAGCTAGCTCAGCTTATGCTAGTATAGCTAGCTATAAAGCTAACTCTGTTTCACCTTAGCTTGGCTTGTTGACGCTGAGAGACTTGGTGAGGAAGGATGTGTGCGGACAGAGACAGGGAGTCAGGAATTAGAGAAGGAGATAGGTGAAGACAAGCATGACAGCAACAACAAGGGGGGTGTCAGAAAAGTAAACAAAGGCTGGGCGAGCAACAGAGGAGGGAATACCACTTGCAAGATGGATAGACGTGGACCAAGTTCTCTGCGTTCAACGCCAGCAGTAAAGGGAATAACAAAAGAATGAGAGGAATTGATTAAAGGAAACAACCAACTATAAGGATACACTGGCTAATTTACAGAAAAGAAAAAGTAGATGGTGATGAGGAGGGACACAGGACAGAGATGAAGGGATGGATGAAGAGGTCAGACTGAGTGCTTATGGAAATTGTGGAGGACAGGTGAAATGGGATCTTCTGTAAAAACTGATGTCTCACTGGGATGTAAACAACTTGAAGAAATGTTGCGTTTCCACAAGAATTTGGGCAGTTTTGAAGATCCCTCTTTTTGAGCAGTCTGACGATCTGAACTGTTCCTCCAGTGCTAAAATGGCAAGGAGTGAAAACATGCATGGTATTGTCTAGTTATACTGAGCGTGATATTGTGTTGTCTGGCACTGCATCACATTCTCATCATGATGGTATTGTAATGGGAAATTTGGGCATAAGATGTGTAATTTTTTTCTTTCTATTGATTTTTTTTTTTTTTTTTTTTTTTTTTCCTTAAATGTGTATGCAATTATTGTCTAATTTAGGAAAATGAAAAAAAAAAATGCCGCACAGACAACAGTAATCTCCTGCATAAAGATATCCACGTCTTTAGCTTTGACAAAATAATCAGAGAAATATTTATCCAGGAGTGCTTTTCAGTTTTTAATTTATTTTGACCTCAAGCTGTCACCTCTGAAGTTCTCAAATCCGCAGTCCCGTTCTACCTGTAAATAAAATGTTATTTATAAGCCTTTCAGCTTGTGCACTACATCAGATGTTTGGATAATGTCTGGCTGTTCAAAATATAAGAATATTTATTCATTTATTCAGCCAAAATGAAATGCTTCCATATGACACTGCATGGCAGCTGTCAGCCTAGAAAACCGTACAATCCACAGCAATCCTGTCCATCTAAATTTTGATCATGACAATAGAGAATTATTCGCTTTCCATTTGAGTTTTTTTAAATGATGCCTTGCATCATCTGACAACCTAACATGACTTAGATGTGTAGTTTAAAGCTGTACACTTGCTTATATTGCTGAGAGTGCAACATAAAAATGACAAGGATATATGTTTTGTGCTGAATGTAATGATGGATTGGTCTTAGAATTGGCACTTAAATTTACTTCTACCTACATAACGGTAATTTAGGTAAAATTATCTGTTGTATCACCACTGTGCTAAAATGTAGGTCAGTGTGCATTCGTATTGGGTTCTTGGAGAATGACCTCAGTCAACAGGAAGTGTTGCTGCAGCCAAGTCACTAAGTAACCTTCTCACATATCACTGTGGTTAGCTGTTCGTTACCTATATCTCCCCATTGTATACAAACAAGCCCACATTTCTCCTTTTGAAAAAAGAAAGAATGAATATATCTAGAAGATCATCATAGTTGTACATTACATACGAGCACTCTAACACAGTTTTTAACACCAGGTTCTCTTACTACTTAAATTTAATCCTGAAGTTTAAAATTCATGCAGTTTTTTTTTTTTAATGTGACACAAGATGGTTAAAAACATATTCAAATATAAATAGATTTTTTTACACTCTCTTTTGTACAAAGTGAGCTTAGAAGGAACACTGCTGTCCACACTGTGTACTGAGCCATGGCTTGGCAGCAGAGTGAAAATTGAGAAGCGCTTTAGTCAAAATGCCAGACTACAGATCACTAAAAGCTTTCCACTCAGGGTTTTCCTGGGCTTTTAGAGCAGCTTAGGTGGCAACATTGCCAGTGGCGTGGGTTTAGCACAGGGAAAGGGTTTGTTCCTTAAGAGCCCAGGAACCTTTATAAATTAAGTTGATAAGAAGAAAAAATAATACAAGTTTTCCTCTAAGAGGAGTTAAAGAAAAGCAAATAAATGGGACTCCATTTCATGTATTTGTGAAACAGTCAGTCTTATACAGCACATGGTTCTAATATACTCACCAGTCACAGAATGACAGACGTTTTCAAATAATTGAAGTCAAAATCAATCATAACATATATTGATATTGAATTATTGTCCAGCCAAAATATGACTGCGGGGAGTGTATGTTCTTTTAGCCTGAGTTGTGGTTGTGCAGGAATGTTTCAGGAGAAACCTAATCGGCATCCAGGCCAAACATAAAGGGAGCAATGAATAATGGCAGGACCATAGGTAGTACGATGTTAGGATTCAATGATCAGGCTGGCCCGAGATTGAACCCTGCTGAGCCGTCTCTATTTCCAGCTTCAGCTATAATATGAATTTGAAGAAAAGTTTTGAGTTTACCAGAAAGAAATGCATAGCAAAGTAGGTAGGTACCAAGTTGCTGAGCTGAAGCTTGAGTTAGCATCATTAGTGAGTTACGTTTTAAATTATGTATTCACACTTATTAACAGTTGTGTTCTCCTGCCCCTGCGTGGGTTCCCCCCCCACAGCACAAAGACACACGTCTAGGTTGACTGGTGACGCTAAATTGCTCGTGGGTATAAGTGAAAGTGGTTTTCTCTGTCTGTCTCTATGTGTTGGCCCTGCGATGTACTGGCGACCTGTACAAGGTATATGCTGCCCTCGCCCTTAACATTGGCTGGGATTGGCTCCAGCACCCCCCGTGACCCTGACGGATGACCGGAAGAAAATGAGAGAAAGAGAGAGTTCAATTTTAATGAATGGCAGACTCAGCAAGAAAAAAGAAAGTTCATCAGAAACTGAAAAATCATATAAAATCCATAGTTTCCCTGCAGCAATCTTGCACATTATTCACTTATTTTAATTTTTTGTCTTTTTTATTGTTCTTAAATTTGTACATAATATATTTCCATGCCTGTAAAAGCCTAATTGCTTTTGCTTTGCGTGTGAATGTTCACATATAAACAAACTTGTTTTGCCTTACTGCAGAAAGCAGTTCTGTATGTCTTTATGAGAATAATTAGAAATAATTAACAAAGGAAGACAGACTGGCTGGTCAGGTGTTCATTTTACAGCAAAATAATGAGCCAAAGCACTAGAGAGGAGTCATTTGGTGGCTTCATATAATAAAGGAGCATGGCAGTCTCCAGATTTAAACATCAGCAGCTTTATTTGGATGAACTGGAACAGAAGGTGAAAGCAAACTTAGTTTGACACAAATATGTCCCCATTTGGAAAAAGCTTAAAAAAAAATTGCTTTCCATTATAGAAAATTTTTATTAAATCTAGCTCATCCAGAAGGTTTCATGTTTTAATAGTCTTCAGTTGTTTATTCTTTCTATTCCATCATTTCAGAAAAAGCAAGACATAGAATTGCTTAAATTTAAATAATGGCTGGAAATGAATCATACTGGTAATGTTCATCCTAAAATCAATGCAATGATGGTACCTTAAAGTGCATTTGCATGGTCTCACTAAATGAAAAGGGTTAGCTGTATAAATGGAGGAGGATGGGTAGAGGTTGAGGTGGTCATTTCCTATCCTTTGGACTTAACGGACACAGTCCAAATAAGAACAGTTATCGACCCTAAAGAATTGTCCGAGTACTTCCCTCTCTTTTTTTTCTGCCTTCTCCAAGAACTCTGAAGTCACGCTGGCTAAAAGAGACAAAGAGATGTAGAGGAAAGAAGGAGGTAAAAATATAGATCGACAGGGAAAAGGGAAAATGGAGGGAAAGTGTTTGTGAAAGCTAACAAAGGGGAGTTGGCTGTGTTTCAAAAGGGCATGTGGCAGCTAAGGAGGATGAAGCGCTTCAGGATTCATTTACATCAGGCCTGACAACTGCCTCACATCTCCCCAAGAGCCACACTGCTCTGGCTTAGAGATTCCTAAAGAGGGCCCTTCTTCTAGCTCCCTCTCTTACACCCACTCCCTGACTTTTCTTTTCTCCCCCGTCTCTTTTTTTCCTCTTGCCTTTTTTCACACTTATTCTCTCTCGCTCTCTCTCTCGTGCTCTCATGCGCTTGCCAGTCTTCAATCAGCCATCATGAAAGTGTCTGTCTGGGCGTCTTAACTATCCTCTGAGAGGCAGACACTTGTCTGGGCCTGCCTTCATCCCCTAAAGGCGTTTTTTGACTGGACTTATTTCCCTCCTCACACCTTTTCAACTTCCCTAAAGAGCTGACAACAAGTGAGAGCGACAGGGCAAGATAAACATGAGGGAAAGAGACAGGAAGGCAGATGAGAGGGGGAAGTCGTCATCTGAGAGGGAAGAGAAAGTAAAGATGGTTATGAAAAATAGAAAAAGAGAGGGAGCAAATGAATATGAGGTAAAGAAACTCAAAAAAGTAAAAAAGGTGAAAGAATCAAATGACCTCATAGGAGAGGAGAAAGGACAAAGCAAGGAGGACCAGAGCAGAGGAGAGACGATGAAGAGAGTGGGACTCTAGTTAAAGACAGCAAGAGTGAGGTTTATCAGTAGTCCCACAGTGTGCTTCCCATACACAGGATTTGGAGATGGGGTAAAGGGAGAGAGTTGGACAGGGCACATTAAAGTTTTTTGGTTTGATGTAAGAGCGAGCTGATCCTGCTTTGACGGTGTTGTCTGCCGTGCAGTTTTTAATATTCATGCAGCAGATCAGGAAAGGAGAGAGGAGCGGAGTGGAGAGGAGATATTGGTCAAACAGAGAGCTAATTTGCAGCTGAGGCAGTTTAGCCCGAGGCTCTTTCTGCTACTGGGGAAATGAGCTGGAAGATTAGCTGTATGTATAATTCACACACACATGGTCACACACACACATGCATAGTGTGTGCATATAGTTTTGCAAAACAGATGCACATATTCACACACTGAGCAGCTGCTACTCTCTGAGCCGTTATGCGTTTCAGCAGTAACTGACGCTAGGCCTTTACTGCTGCATCTGGCCCTCAGGCTGCTCCATTATATGTTGGTAGGTTTCACTGTGGCACTTAGACTGATAATGATATCTAGCGACTCTTCATGTAAATGTGGATGTTTTTACTTTTTTTTCCTTTCTTTTTTTTCTCCAAAATTCAGGAGAAAACCCATTCAGGTTCAACCCCTTCTCACCTGAAATGTTCTTACTGCTCAAGAAAGAAAGTGGTTTATTGTTTTGGTGTAGTTTTCCGTGATTTGTTGATAAAGTGTAACAGTCATAATTCGATGATAATTTCTAGTTTGCTATTACAGAAAATACAAATGAAAGGAAATAAAAACCCTTTTTTCTCACACATTTTCCAGGTCCATGACAAACGTGCGAGTCTGTTCCTGGATGGGCTGGAGGAGGATGGGACACCATTTGACACACAATCTCTGACTGCAAGACTCTTTGATATCAGTGAGGATGGTGCCATGTGGGTGGGACTCAGCTCTAATGGTGAACATTTTATATTTTTTACAGCAAAATCTAAGATTTCTCAGATGATTTTGTTCTTTAGCAGTAATGGTTTTTTTCCAAGATGTTTAAAAATTATTGAACAATAAAAAGTATTAAGTTAGACATTCAATTAAAATGTAGGTTGGATTCAATTATGTCCGCCAAGGACTCATCAATAAACAGTTACCAGTGTTTGACCATGTTTCAAACTATTAAAGAAACCTCAACAAGCAAAGCAAATTTTTAGGGGGGGGCTCCATCTTGATCCTCCTCAGCAGGGACCACTGTCTATTTTATTCCCTCCAAGTGGAGAAAAATTACCTCACAGTTTATCATGTCTGTATATCTTAATATGGTGTCAATGACTACTCCACCTTTATTTTCCCCTCAGCCTTATCCCCCTTCAACTACACATCTGTGATTGATTGGTGGTGCCTGGGAGCCGTCTCTGAGTCAATAGGAGAGAAATTGAGAGAAAAATGATATCCGTTCATCTTCAGGGTGATAAACGAGTGTTTTTCTTCTCGTTTATCAGGCATTGATCCCTAGTTCACTGCAGGTAGCATCTGATCAGCTGAAGATCACATCAGAGAGAATGATCAATACAAGCGATTGGCTTGGGGGAGAGAACGAGTTAGTGTGTGTGTGTGCGCCTGTGCATGTATTTGTGTGCATAGTTGTTGTAACTGGGGTTGTGTTTGGAATTCTGATCAGTGGAATGATTATGCAAATGCTGACCAGATGTATTGACTAACATCTGTGTGTGTTTTTGGAGGGGATCCTGCTAACTGAAAACTGTATATGAAACCTTAATGGATAAGTGACATTAGATCACGGGTTGTTTATGAATTGGTGGAAAAATACCAGATTCTGACTTACTGATGAATTGAAATTTATTTTATTTGGTTACACACTAAATGGATATACCAGTTGCTCTTATATGGGTTTTTGCACCGTCAAGCATTTTTGGTTAAAGTGCTATATAAATGCAGTATTTTTACCATTTACTATTTTTGACAGCACTAGCTGCCAAATGAGTGCTTAAAAAAAAACAAAAAAAACAAACCCAAAATGATATTCAATGTTGAGAGTTGTGCAGCCAGTGAAGGACAGAGGCAGAAATCATACACAACCCTGTGTTGCCTGCATTAACTGTGATCAGTTCTAACAGTTTAAAAACAAAGATGTGAAACTGAGAGAGACACATGACAGAATGTGAAACAGAGAGAAAAGACAGAGACCTACAGAGAGAAGAGAGAATTAAGGCTTATACCTTGCATCATCCCAGTAACAATAGAGAGAATGCTTTTCAGAGGAAGGCATAATCCCATTTCCACACGCTAAAGAAATCCTGAGCCAAAGCCTAAGGCTGCACAACCACACACTGCTCTAACACACTTACATCCCATAACACTGTCTAGCTTGCACTCAAAAACCCACAACACACACACTGTAGTTGGCTCAAACATGGAAAAGCTTCTCTCAAATGCAAATACACACATAGATGCACACACTTGTACACTCCCTTTCTCTAAAGTGGGGATGTTTTTTGGAATACACGCAGGAAAGCCTCAAACACACATGCACACACTTTCACATACAAAGCTAGACATGGCATGGGTTCTGTCGATGCTTAAAGACGTTATCCTTTTTCTAGGAGTTGCTGTCAAGCTACACAGAAGTTTGTTGGACACTAGAAGACTTTAGCTCTCTTTGGACCGACATCATTGTCTGTGCGGTCTGTTGCGTGGGTCTATATCCAACATTGTCACATATGCGTGGTTATCTGTGCAGATGTGTTGATGGTATTTGCGTTTGATGGTGTTTAGTGCCTGATACACATTTGTCTGGATATTTTGTTTGTATATTATCTTTGATATTTCTGTGTGTGTCTGCTTGATAAACTTGCTTTGGCAATAAGGCATATGTGATATATTTTGATTTACATCTTATTTATTTTCCTCCCACTCAGTATCCTATTTTCCACATTTTAGACTGAATTATGACTTAATTTAGTTGTTTTAGACACAGAGCTTTCTACAGTAAGGAATCAGATCATAGCAGTAAATCTTATGAAACAGCTGTCTACAGCAGAGAAAATGGTCGAAGCCACTGGGTAATACCTGTTATCCTCAGACAGGCCTTTTTTGGCCCTGGCCTAAACAAGGGCTAATGATTTTGCCCTTTTAAGTCTTGTTGCTCTCTAGTGGAAGGAAATGTAGACTGTGGCAGCCTGTTCTGCTTTGTTTCGTGAACTTGACCATTATAAGCAGCTGTGGGCAGTCTCACTTCACAGGTATTAAGAAACTGATAAGATAATCTACTAAATACTGAGAAATCCTCTCACTCACTTTGTTCAGTACAAACCCATTAACACCTTCTTGATGTTCTTTCCTCCTCTCTTTTCATGTCTCCAGGGTCTAATCAGTTCATTGGGTGGATGCAGGACTTTAGATTTTATCCAGCCACTCTGACCAACAGGTGAGTTGGATAAAGTGAGGCAGAGAGACAGGTAATGTGCAGCTATCTTTAGAGAATCGGCGGGGGCTCACAGAAGGACCAAAGGAAATAAGGCTTGTGAAAGAAAAGGTTAGATAGAAGAAAGAATCGCATCATTTACACAGGCAAAGGAGGATAAGTTATAGTTCTAGATAGATTGATTATAGACAGAAGGGGATAAAAGTGATGAGAAATAGACTGAGATAATGTGCCGGTGTATGAAAGGTGCTAGTGGAAGGCTAATCATTGTGTCTTAAGATCCATACCACTTCCAGAGGATTTTCCAGAGAATCCAATACAAGACAATTAGTGTGTTGCTAAGTGATGTACACAAACTAAAGACATGGAGTAAATAAGTTAATTTAATCAAGATTTCAGTGGGACAAAATGAGGGATAGAGTTTTCAAGCTGCAGCAATTACAGCTTTGATATTTCACTATATATATTTCATTGAGTAGTTTGTACAGTAGTCTTTTTTTTTTATTTTTATTTTTTTAACCTCACTGTCGTTGCACAATTTAGATCAAATCACCAGTCCCTACCTCAGATTTTTGCTTCAATTTCTTTTTTGTTTTATTTAATATAAAACACAGACATGGAATTGACTAAAATTGATTTTTATAAAAACTCATTAAGCAGCATGTTACATTAAATATTAGTAAACCAGTTCTTTTTTCATCCCACTTTACTATGCATAGGATTTAATCTTGCTTGTGTTCATAGTTTAAAATCCCCTGCTGCTTCCTCTTTTTAACAGAGAAATAGTGGAGTTGTACTCAGGAGTGCTGCCCGAGCTCCATGCCCAGTCAGAGTGTCGCTGTCCTCCCAGTCACCCCAGAGTACACCCTTTAGTTGAAAGGTACGGTGCCACAGCTGACTTTATCTTTTTAGTGAAAATCTGTTTATCCTCATCAGTCCTCTGCACTGTTAATAACAATGAGAATTAAATTTGTATGCTTTTTAACTAAATTGCATTTGGTTACTTCTGAATGCCTTTTTAAAGCTTTATCCTGCACAATGATGTCTTAAGTGTTAATGTAAAAACCAGGCCTCTCCTGAAAACCAGTTTAATTTTTTATACCTGTACCTCACAACTGTTACTGTTTACAGATATTGCATCCCCAATGCTGTGGAAGACACCACCAATGACAGAGTCCTGAGACTGAACCTCAATGCCCATCCACTCAGTTACATCAATGATCAGGACATGGGAACTACATGGCTCTCTAAGATCATGACTATACATGACCTGGATGAAGGCATGACAATTATGGTGGATTTGGTTAATGGACAATATCAGGTAACTCATCTAATATGTATTTAACTTAAAGCTTGAAATGTGGAGGCATAAACAGTGTTTATCTTATTTAAAATCTTAAAAAAATTAACAATCAACACCATTATGCAAAAGATTGTGTAAAATATTGAAAATCATAATTTATTATTTAGATTGACAAAATATGTAGTCAGTATCCATAATGGAGTGGTAGTTTTTCTTTGATAATTCTACAGTAGAAGATAGTCTACTTTGCACACTTTGTCCCTCCATACTCAATTTAGTTTTATAGGTTAAATATTTTCTGAGTTTTATTTTATTCTTAAGGAGGTAGGCATTACATTAGCAAAATAATAGGAACTAAACAATTGCCCAATTGGTGCATATTGTGACCCGTTGTTAAATACATACTTTCTCAATTTTGAGTCATTTTAGGTTATTGTGTTGTTTAAATGGTTTCTTAGCTTTTCCTATGACAGTCAACTAAATTAAGTGTGCATGTGGAATTACAAACATTACACACACTATACTCTATTTGTCTGTTTGCACCGGTGTGTGCTGAGGACAGTAGTTTCATCCCCTTTCTGAGGTCTAAGAGACAGTCGGGGCACAGACAGGGAGAGTTGAGAGATTGCTGGATTTGGGCGTTGTCGACACTGTGTTGTCAGAAGACTCATCCCTCTTCTCTCTGAAGTGTGTATGTGAGTGTGAGCAGGATTTTGGGGGCTGTCCTGACGTGGCCGCTCAACTCAAGTCCCCAGATAAAAGACACTTTCTGAAGTTAGGGGTGTTAGCATGCCTGTGTGTGTGTGTGTCCGGGGGGGGGGGGGTTGCGCAATAGCGGTGGCTTAATGTGCTCCCTGCTGTGTAACCCACTGCCCAAGCCCACACTGTGGTGGGGCAGATAACACTTAACACACGCTCACACCTACACCCACAGAGAGGCGCATGATTTAGGAGGAAACTCCTTGTGTGTATGTTTTTGTGACTATCTTTCTGTGTTTGTGTGAGGACTGTATGTTTTTCTAACCCTAGTGATTTATGAGCAGAGTGATGTTTCTACTGTTTAACCAAGACAAAGACAGCCCACGATTTATGGATCTATCATTAAAATGTGGTTCAGATAAACAACCACTGACCAATATGTTTTAATGTTTTGGCCATACCATTACATGTAGGAGGGGGCAAAATGTCTCTTACTGTGACCTTAAATATAAGTGTAGGGGTACAATATATTGGCATCTAAAGCTTCACCACTAATATTCATTCATTCATCTTCCAATGCTTATCTGTTTACGGGCCATAGGGGGTGCTGGAGCCAATCCCAGCTCACACTGGGCAAGAGCAGGGTCTCCCTGGACAGGTGGTCAGTCCATTGCAGGAGGAAGCCCGTGCAGGCATGGGCAGAACATGCATGCTCCACGCAGAAATGCTCCAGGCACGGAAACTGAGCCCACAACCTTCTTGTTGTGGGGCAACAGCGCTCACCGCTGTGCTGCTGTGCTGCCCGCCACTAATATTGTACTAGTGTATTGTACTGATGCAGCTGTATTGCCCGTCCAGTTCTTTTCAGATTCCCCTTCCTTTTTTCCAGGTGTTCTACGTTATAATTCAGTTTGCCGGCCTCTTGCCTGAATCAATCCTGATCCAGAGGCGGCGGTTTAACCTCACAGAACCAGAGAGTGTAACCACCACAGAGCAGCCCTGGTTAGACTGGCAGTTCATGGCCCGAAACTGCAGTTTGTTTGAAATGCAGAACAATGGTCCTTTACTGAGACCAGACTCTGTCAACTGTCTACAACTGCCCAGGTAGGAATGATGTGTCAAGTGTGGGTGTGAAAAATATTGGCTGTCATTGAATATATTAATATTCTGTGAATAAATGCTGTATACTGTTATACTAAACCACTGAGCATGAACACAGATATCGGAAAAGATTGTGGTTGTTTGGACTGTTTCCAATGAATAGGCAAAGAAAAAGACACACGCATGGATTTTTTTTCTCCAGACAGGGGTAGTTCTTTATATTTTAAACATTTTCTCCTTCTTTTGGCTTTCTGCATAAAATACATGAAATTTGAAATTTTGTCTTCAGGAAATATAGAGTAAATATACATGTGCATATACAGTGTGTCTATATAGAGATATATATATCTATATATATATATAGATATATATATCCATATATAGATATATATAGTACATATACATGTAAAATGTCTCCAGCCTCACATTGATCTTCCCATTTGAAACTGCCTCATCAATAGCTGGCAAATCTGAAAATATTCTCTTCAGTCAGTCTCTTTCTGTTTCTTCCCAGAACAGAAGAGGACCACATGTTCTTACTGTATAGTATTGGGTGGTCATGGCCTCTCCAATGCAAAGGAGACTACAGAAAATGTACCAGCAAGACAAAAAAAAAAAAAGAAGTAGAAGAACACACACAAACGTGTATTTGTAGTAGAAGGGTAGTATGTGCTACCCTACACAAAACATAAGGCAAAGGAAAGCAAACATATATACACACACAGAGACACTTTGGCACTCTCTCAGTGACTAGATTTATAAAGCTAACCACCTACAGTGCTGGCCTCGGCTGTTAATGGGCGATTGGCACTAGATTGAGAAATGGATTTGGAATGTAGTCCAACATACACACAGAATCTTACACACTAAATCTTGGCATAGCTGCTTGAACCAAAGCTTTCGTTGGCACTAGATAGAAAAGGTATGAATAGATCACAGATTATTTAGTCACTGCTTATTTTTCACTTGACTGACAAATGATATCACACACAACCTTTCCTGGCAGAGTTCTACATATTAGTCAAATTGGCATAAAAGCAATTGAACCACATATTGGCAACATAATAATACACTCTGTGACATAAATGGTTGATAATTATATCGACAGAGCACTGTTTTCGACCTGACAAAATTTATGTTTAGTTAATCTTGAAAGATTTATTTAATCCTGCAAGAGACCTTGCTTCCTCTGAGGAATGCGAGAGTGTCTAACAAGATCTGTTTTCAGTCATTTCAGGTATTTTCATTCCAGTCAAGTACAGTTCTTTTCCAGGAGTGCTGTCAGTGATCCCCTCTACATCCTTTCTATATGAACAGATGGCATATTACAAGGAAATAGAGATGAATACACAATAGTGGGTTATGCTTTAGTTAAAATCACTGAACTATTTGGGGTGATGGATTTCTCCTGTTGATTTATCACATGAATGTGACACAAATTTCCATTTTATTTGAAAACTGTTGCTGAAGTTTGCACAATTCTTCCACTGAAGAATTAAAGAATGTTGCACTAAACCGATTTTGTTTATGCGATCGCATTTAGTATTGAGTTCTGGTCTAAGGTGCCAGTAGTGAACAACATTTTGGAGCTCAGTTGAGTCTTTCAAAATGTAATTTGGTTTCCTCCAATGAAATGGTTCAGCAAAGGTAAGCTCTGAGGAGTGCTTTAATCAGTGATATGAATAAGAATGTGTTTATGCAACCATACCTGTGTTTCTGTCTCTTTATTGCTGCTATCAGTTTTTCTTACAATTCAATAGATTAAATACCCAAATTCAAGCCAAAATTGATTTTTTGACACATTGCAAACATGCATGTAATATTTGCAACAATATATGTGATAGCATGCTGACAATCTTTTATATATAGGTATGAGGTCAAGGACAGGCTTGGCTCAGGGAGGAGGACACCCCTGTCATGTAGAGTCCCTGGGACTTTGGAACAGCAAGTCCTTTCATTGAGTCTATATGCAAAAAGACTGACTAATTTAAAAACACATGTGTACAAGAGCAGTGGCCTGAATAAGTCTTTAAGCATTACCTGAAGACCAACATGAGGAGGCTGCTATGGGAAGATAAAGGACGAAAGAAAGTGAAGCAGAAGCCTATAGCACTGACAACAGAATAATAATCTTCTACATGGTAACTTGAGTGTTGGGATGGCAGTAAAAATCTGCTGACCTTAGCCACAAAGGCGATTTATGTGCCTTAAGCCAATATCAGCCAACAGTAGTTGTACCATAAATACAACTGTCTTGTACTAATTCAAAGCATTACAGCTAAGTTGAGCAATGACTCACATCTTCTCAAAGATAAGATTTCCTAACAAAATAGCCAAACCAATTGTCTTGAAATTTTATTTAACCCCCCCAAAAAAAAAAAAGTGTTTTGTTTATTTTCAGTTTGGGTGTGTTTATGTTCTCTGTGTTCCAGCGATGTCCCTCTCTCAGGAGGTAACATTACGTTCAGCCTGCTCACCCCACATCCAAACCTGAGGCCTGGCTATAATGACTTCTACAACACCCCTGCCCTGCAGAAGATGGCACATGCCACACAGGTCCGAATACATCTGAGTGGACAATACCACACCAGAGCAGCTGGGGTGAACCAACGACACAGATACTATGCCATCAATGAGATCACCATCAGCGGCAGGTGAGGCGTTGCAAACATTTATCCTTTTGGCCAAGTATTCTCCGTTGGCTGTGGTGGCTTTTGAGTTTTCATATGAAATCATGCTCATGAATTCAAAATGACATTTCTCAAATCAGAATCAGAAATACTTTGTGCCGGGGGGGAAACTTTTCAGAAATTACAAATATGGCAAGTGTAGCTTTCACATCCGACAGTGCAGTTTGTTATATTTAATATCTATTCAATTTTGTCAGTTAACAGTTGAAGAGCTTTTGAGTCTTGATTTATTATAAATATGTGATCACAGTTCAACATGGAACACAAGCTGTTGAGTATCAGCAGAGGTTTTTAGAGTAATTGTGAGCACATCTCTCCATTAGACTGACAGAGTGACTGTTTTTTATGACTCTAGTAATTATAGGATTATGCAGAAGGCAATCATCTCTAACTCTTGCTCTCCCTCCCCCTCCCTCTAAGCTGTTTTAATTAGTAGCTTGTTACAGTGAAGTAGGAGAAACTGCGATTTAGAGCTTCTGAAATCTCATCTGTATATTCCTCATCCTTCTCCCTCTTTATCCTAATAAGTTGATCTATTTCTTTGTCTGCTCATTTTTTATAAAGCATGAACATAGATAGGCTGGTCAACTTGAGCGTGTGTGTCTAAATAATATGTAGCTTTTAATAGACTGTCACCGTAAAAGATGAAAAAGTCTGACAAAAAGTCCAGCAAAAATTCAACAGTGCTTGGTTTTGTGCCAAGGGAGTGGCGACAACATCACTGGAGACATTTTATTTTTAAGTTGCCCATCTGTTTGTCTGTCCTGTCCTCATGAATGTAATTTCTCAGCCTTTCTCAGGGAAAGTTGTACTTTGACTGAAAGATAAAGTGTTTACATTATGACGGTCAGAGGTCAAGCTCACTATGACCTCACAAAACATGTGCTTGGCCGTAGCATGTCAACTCTAACTCTGACTGTATATTTAATTGAAATTCTTGAATGTCTTTCCCACTTATACTAAACGTGTTAATAGAAATCTGGCTAATGTTGAAACTAAGACTCGTGGTAGTATTTACTAGCTGTTTTAAGAAGTACATGAAGGCAATAGACCACACATTACTAAGGGTCTCATCTCAACTCAGCTTGGCATTTATTTTTCTTTTTTTCTGTCAGTGGAATACATTTTGTTGCGCTTTTGCACACCTCTATAAAAAATATACCTTTCTTCTATATTGAGGTAAGTTGCATTGTAACAATTTCCTTGACACTTCTTTCATATGTATTTAAGTGAATCAAGTGATTGCTGTAACTCAAAGGAAATGAACTAGGTAGGCTACCACAAAACAGAAATAAGGCATAAAGATACTTTTATTTGATTAAAAGTAGAGAAAACCTGAAATGGTTATATGGTTCAGACGTGATTTATCAAGCCAGCTTAAAAAGAGGGAAGAATGAAAGAGAGAAAGCAACTGAATACCTGAATGAATAATTAAATGACTGCCTTCAAATGAGTGTGAGTGTGAGCGAGAGAAAGAAAGAGAGGAGGAATAGATAGAGACAGGACTGTCTGCTACCTGTTATGTTTCTCTGATAATTCTCAGGATGGCATTTATAAATGTTGAATGGGGACTTCCTAATGGCACCACTGCAGTTCAAGTGGGTTGGGAATAATCTTTAAGGTTTTTTATTTTTTTGCTTCTCCCATTGTGTCGCTACATTTGCTACATATTCAATTTTACATTTCACTTTTATTTTTTGATCTGTAAATATGTGCAAGTTTTGAGGTCTCCCTAAGATGTTGGTCTTTCTCTCTCCCCTTCTCTCCCTTTCTCTGCCATCTGACTAGATGCGAATGCCATGGCCATGCAGACCACTGCGACACAAGTGTCACACCTTACCGCTGTCTGTGTCTGCCTGAGAGTCACACAGAGGGAAACAATGTGAGTGACGTGGGACCACAATGTGGCAACTTTGAATAGCAATGACATTGTTTTACCCAGGAATGTCTTTTTTTCAAAAATCAATGAATTAATCTTAGTATTAAACCCATTTTTATCCTGTATCATGTTCAAATCAAGCATATAATCTCCCACCATACTCACACATTGAGCACAGAGGAATTCCCCTCGGGAAAAATCTCCTCATGGTTACACATTTATTACACCCCCTCTCTCAAAGATAATTTCCTCTGAACATTTTTAATCTTTACTTTGACTACTCTGTCAGAAAAAAGTCCTATTTAAACCATTTTGAAATGGTGGTCTGGATGCTACCTATAAAAATTAAATGTGGAGAGAAGAAAAGCTTCTCTTGTTGTCCTTATTAAGTCAAAAGCATCTTTAATTTTCTACCATAAATTATTTTTGGTGTGATTCTGGTCACAGCACTCATACACTTGCACAGAGCACAATGGTTTCATTTCATTTTCAGATTAGTGTGATCAAAATGAACATCACAGGAGCCGTGTTTAGCTTGTAAGAAAGCTAACAGGCAGAAATAATCAGTCGGCATCATCTCAACAAAATCTTCTAGTTGGTTCAGAGTGAAAAGTTCAGTATGACTGCTCCACCTCACTGTAGTACTGGACAGCCTGCATTATTCACCACTTATGTATCATTCATACATGCATGTGTATGCTTTAGTGTTCGTGCATTGACTTTTGTGCGTAAGTGTGTGTGTGTGTGTGCGCGTTCGTGCATGCAATAGAAGACATCAGTGGCTGTGGCAGTACAACTGTCAACCAACAGCTGTTCAATCATGTTTTTACGTATTGTCAAACTAAAATAAGCCCCTCCTACACACACACACTTGAATTTAATAGTTTCTCTTTTAAATGAACTCCATATTAAAATCCGTTACTAAAGAAAGCATTTAAACACACACAATATCTCTATTTACACACCACTTTCCCTTTCCTGTGTCGACGTCCCTGTCTTACCTCTATCCTCTTCTCTTTGTCGATCTCTCTCTCTCTCTCTCTCTCTCTCTCTCTCACTCTGTCTCTCCCGGGTCTTAGTTTAAATAATGTCTCAAATCGACTAGAACAATGACATTCCCTCAGCATGCATCTCTAATCAGCTCTCTTTCTTCCTCTGTTTGTCTTTCGCTTCATTTCACTCAGCCGTTTTCTCTACTCCTCCTCACTCTTTATTGGCTCACATTCTAAGTATTTAATCTATCCCTATTTGACTCTTCATCATGTTGTGTTGCTACATTTCTTCCATATTTCTGACGCTTTTAGCTCAGACTACGTGGTCTGGCCTTCAAATCTCTATACAGCAAGACTTTGGTTTCACTGGGATGCAATTGGAAATAACATTATGAATGTATTTGTGTGTCTCTATGCAGTTGTGTGTTGTATGATAAATAATTTCTTCAGCAGCTCTGCTTTTGTGAAAGACCTTACTTTGGAAAGGAGTGTGCTGTATGTGCACATCTATACAGTCCTTTTTCTCTATTATCATCTGAGTATATGTGTGTGTGTGTGCGCGCGCGCGCGCGTGTGTGTGTCCCTCTGTGCACTCCTCTTCCAAACCTGTCCATGTCATCATTCTGAGTAAAAAACCTTTCTTCTGTCTCCATAATATTGGAGCATAAAAGGCTGTGGGGAATATTAGCGTTTAATATTGCATGCGTTCTGTTGACTTGGATCGGCCAAGCACCATGACGGATGTTGCACTAATCTGCAGAATTTCCACAGTGACATTAAAGTGACAGAAATGCTCAGACATATGTCAAGATGATCAACGGGAGCCTTGGAAGGCACACGCTTGAACCCTCACACACACACGTGCACACAAAAGCAGACAAACTCACCCACTTTCTCACTCTGTCTTTTGATTCTTTCTTATGTGCACTCTTTGTCAAACTTGATCTTTCATTCTGTCGCTCTGTATCTGTACATCTCACCACAGCTGATGGATTCAGTCATGTCTGAAAGCTATATCATATATTACATTTAAGATCACATCATGCACCTGATGTTATGTTGTACAATGTCTTTGTCATTTGATGAATCAGGGTATTTTTGGGGTTTTGATGTTGTCCAATATTAGTATTATGAAAGTGGAAACATACGATCCTGGAAGGATGCAAAACACTTCTTTTACAGAGCCTTGTGTGTGTCTCAGTCTACACTGTTAGAAGAGAATTGCTACTTCAGACTGCTTCTAGGTTCAAATTGATTTGTCAGAGGGCTTTACATCTGTGTTAAAACAGTGAGAAAAAATGTTATGAATTGTTGAGTTTTCATGTTTATCTGGGTCTGTCTCTGTATATGTGTTTATGTGAGTGTCCATGTGAGTTTCTGTTTGTGTGTGTGTGTGTGTGTGTGTGTGTGAGAGTGAGTGAGTGATAGATATTGATGGCTAGTGACGTAAAGTAGCGTTACCCAGGATCTCTGTTGCCAAAGTCTGCGTCAGCAGCAGATTTTCACCTGCGCTCGGGTTAACCGGGTTAACTTCAGATACACACAACGCGGACGTGTACTCACAAATATGCTCACACACACACACACACACACACACTAATGGCACGACCTTTCCAGGGAGAGCGTGAAATTGGTCATGGCATTTAGGATAAAATGAGTTGCCCCAGCAGATTAACACATTGGAAACACACACAAACACATGCATACACACACAGATGTTTGTGACATGCCATCAGAATGTCCACACATCCATTAGAGCAGGCTCCTCACTCAGCAGATTTTCTCAAAACATTCTGAGTGAAAATAAGATATTATCTTTTCTTCTGGCTCAACGCGCACAAGCACGCAAACACACACACGCACACACACGTATGTATGTACATATGTGTTTGTGTGTCATCTTTTTTCTGAATTAAACCAGATTTGTAAATCGTAAAGAACAATTAACCTCATACCTAACGATATGAGCTATACTGAATAATAATGTCCTGCCACCATTTGTGTACTTTTGATTTAATCCTGATTTTAGGAAAACAGTGTTTTGTGCCAGGACATTGTTCAAAACTAAAACAAATATTGCATTAGGAGTCAGATTGTCAGACAGGTGCTTTCAGAAATACCTTGGCTTCAGCTAAAACTATTTTTCTTATGTTCTTATTAGAGATACTGTTACAGTGGGCGCTCTGTATCCAGATAAATAAAAAGCAATTGAATTGTGCTTTTTGCTGCTGGTACTGTGCACTGATGATGGAGTGCCATCAAAACCTTTTGTATGAAGAAGAGAATGAACGTGTACACTTTTGTTTTAACTCCCAAACACTGGTCCCTCGACTAATTAGCAGGCTGGGAGAGAGGGAAGGTAAAGCAGTGTTGAATGAAAAGAAAGGAGAAGAAAGAAAAAAAATCCTTCTCTTTCATTTGGTATGGTAATATTTCCTGCTCACATATGCATGGTGGCTATGAGAACAAGCAGTTGGGGGATGGTAGAGACAAGGGGAACCAAGTGAGGAAGGGGAGAGGTGGGAATCCAAGAGAGATGTAGAGAGTGATTTGTTTTTGAGAAGGAGGTGAGATAGAAGAAGAAGGAAGGGTGGGAAGATTGAGGAGCCACAGAGGTGGAGGAGATGAAAGAAGAATGAGAAGAGAGTTATGGGAGAGCAGAACTCACCTCATCTCGCTCTTCGACTCATCCCCGGTGAATGAGGCGAAGGGTGAAATGTACTGAGAGCTTTCTGTTGGAGAAAGAAAAGTACCTTTTGATAAGTGAAACATCTGCGGGCACAGAGCTGCAGACAGGCAAACAGAAAGACAACTGGGCAGAAGGGGAAAAGACGAGAGGCAGGAAGTTACCGATTCTACAGCAACAGATAGACTGAAGGCCAAGCAGCATGAAAGACCGATGAGCAGACGGACAGAACAAACAGTAACATACAAACAACCCAGCACTCCTGTGAAATTACATGTCTTGAGACACACTCTTCTTTCTCTGTCTGTGTGTGTGTGTGTGTGTGTGTGTGTGTGTGTGTGTATGTATGTGTGTGTTTTGTCTCATGTGTTTGGAAGTCTTGGTGCATGTGTGTATCATGTGTTTGGAGAATACCAAGCTGCCTGGTTAGATCCTGTTAATAATCATCCAACAGGGAACAGTGTCCTGGACTTTACGCACACACACACACACACACACACACACACACACACACACACACACACAAACCAGCTCACACACACATGTAGATAATGATATGCAAACCCTTTCTTATTAATTCTGTCCATAGTGAACATATGTTAAAATCTAAATGAGCAAACGGTCCACTTCCACTTTTAGTATTTCTTTTAATTTAAGGATGCTTTACTACCTCACCAAAAAACAGACATGACACAAAAAGGTTGTGACCCACAAAAAGATTTAGCTGTTGATTTTTGTCCATCAGGGAATAGGTCAAATAGTTTCCATTCAAAATACTTAACAGTTTCTCCAACGGAAGCAGTAATAGCTTTTTCTTCCAAATTATCTTATCTTTGGATTTGGTCTTCTTGAGAGGTACTTATTGAAACTCTTTTTCATAGTTTACCAATCAAACAATTAGTGAATCAATCAGTCAATAATTGTAGAAATAATGACTAGAAAGAAAATTGCCTGAGATGAAAATGCAGCGATGCATCGGACCAATCTTGGCTTCATTACGTGTGAGAGTTGCCTCCATATTTGGATGACCCTTCTAGTGGTTTCTTTGCTGTTTTTCCGCCGCACATCTTCTTCACACACTGGTGGCTCTCCCTGTTCCCTTTTTAAATACTGAAACACATGTTTCACACCAGTTTCCTGCCTTTTCTCCATGTTAACTCCCTTTTCCCTCACATACAAATTGGAACCTCTTCCTCCATTTCCATCGGTGTCCTCCTCCCTTTCTCGTCAATGCCCTGCCTTCCCCCACCTCAGTGTGTCATACATAATAGGCCCAGTGCAGGTCTGCATGTGTCACACATGGGAGGAACTCCTGTGTTTTTTAATACATTTTTAATCCCGCCATTTGATGCCCCCCTTGTCCACCATAATTTGTACTGACTGCTGAACAAAATCAAAGGGCTTGTACTTGCTGGTTCTCTCCTCTGCTGCTCTCTGCTACAGAAAAATACATTTTTTATATCACCACACACACACCTTTAGTATGTTTATTTTGACATGAAAGTGGGCCTGTGTGAGAGCTCTGGCTGTTGTAAGTCACTCCTCATTAGCAGTTTGATTTCCCTATATTGTGTGTATATATATATGTGTGTGTGTGTGTGTGTGTATGCGTTTGTGCGTCTGTGTGAATGAAGTGACTCTTTATTATATAGTTCAGAATGCCTCTGTGCTTTCTATTCAGTTATGTGAATCATTCTTCTCTCTCTTTAGATTTAGATTTACATGGGCCACTGATTTTTCTTTCTTTTTGCCCCCCTCATTCTGTATCTCTTTGTGTCTGTGTCAGTCTTTGTTTCATAAAAGCAAGTATTTCACTTATCATGGGACCATTTTTTTATACACACATGCACTGTTAATTCAGTAAATTGCAGTTTGAGTTTTTTTTTTTCCAAATGCAATTGCTAAGTACAAATTGTTTTATATGTTCCTGGTCTCTTGTCAAGGGATGCTTTTACCCCAAGGTGTGTAATTAATTTCAATGTATGCTCGAGCCTAGTTTGCAAAGTACTTTTGTTTATTGTCTGAAATTCGCTGACTGATTACGGTAACCAAAAGCCCAGAAATTAAAATTCCTGGTAGCTGATAAACAATGGGATTATATTCTGTAATAATTGTCCACACATTCAAACAGTACAGTATAATAAAAGTATGTATTTGTGTGTTTATATTCAACATGTAACCATTTCATTCAGTGTCAGCGTTGCTTGCCCCTCCACAACGATAAGCCATTCCGGTCAGGTGACCAGCTCCAGCCTATGAACTGCCGGCCTTGTCGTTGTCATGGCCATGCCACGTCTTGTCATTATGATGTCCGAGCTGATGACCAACCAGATGAGCACTATCGAGGAGGAGGAGGAATCTGTGATAACTGCCTGCACAACACCACAGGTGACTGGTCCTGTAACCACAAAAATAGAATTTTAAAATGGCTTTTAGATAGATCTAATGACTTTGACAGGACCATATGATGCCATAAGCTTCTTTCATTTAATGATCTTGAGAGAAAGAAACAAAGCTGAAGTTCTACGACTGTGGAAACACAGATACTATAAAGTGCACGAACCTCTTAAACCTTTTGTTTTTTTTATTGTTCCAGTGTAAAACGAGTAAAACAGGGTTATGGATCTTTTTATGCCATTGATTAGCAGTGATGGTAGTCATTTTGAAGATAATAAAACAAGCAAGACCACATTCCCATTTATACAATTAAGATTGAAACAATCACTTGACCGTGAACACCTCTTTTGATCTGCTGTTTTGTTTTTTCCATCTTTTCATGGCTTCTGTCTCCCCCCATTAATGTCTCTCACTCTCAGGGAAGAACTGTGAACTGTGTAGAAGTGGATTTTTTAGGTTTGAGGAATCTGATCCCACTTCAGTAGATGTATGTCTGCCCTGTGAATGTGATTCTGCTGGGACAGTCCATGGCAGCACGGAGTGTGCCCAGGTACACAAAACAAACAGCATCTTGTTGATCTTGTAACCTGAAAATTTGCTGAATATATGTTTCTGTCTCAGTTGGAAGGAGGTTTGTTTTTTTTGACAACTAACAAATGAGACTCAACACTTTATCACTTTCTTCCAGTTATTTTCTCTTCCTTACATCCCTAAATTCTTTTTACTAACCAGTATTTTCCTTATTTCCTGCACCTCTCTCTCTTTCTGTGTTTCTTGCCTCCAGTTAGGAGGTCAGTGTCAGTGTAAGGTTACAGCAACAGGCCGTCGCTGTTCAGACTGTTTGCCTGGTTGGTATGGACTTAAAGCCTCAGATCCAAATGGCTGCATCCGCTGTAACTGCAGTGACATTGGCATCATCAGCATGTTGACAGCAGTTCCCAGCTGCAACCAGGTCACAGGACAGTGCGAGTGTAAACCGCATGTCACAGGTAAACAGACCGCTGACACACATTTGAGAAAACTGTTGTAATATCTGAACTTCCTGGTTTTCAGTCTTATTGTAAAGACAT
This sequence comes from Echeneis naucrates, assembly GCF_900963305.1. Classification (NCBI taxonomy): domain Eukaryota; kingdom Metazoa; phylum Chordata; class Actinopteri; order Carangiformes; family Echeneidae; genus Echeneis; species Echeneis naucrates. The sequence goes on along the minus strand of NC_042513.1, from coordinate 21,495,007 downwards.
ATTTGATGGTTCAATTCAACAAAGGTTTACGCTGCACTTCTTCAGAACAGTGCTGTGTGTTGGGGGAGTCACATGATTAACAGCACTGCTTCATGCCCCCTTTATTTGGCCCATACAAGCCAGGTGATCTCATTGTGGGGGAAGGTTCAATTAAGATAAGGAAAGATAAAAGAAATTTAATGGTTGTATCAGCAATCTCTATAGACCTTGGTATTTTACCAGAGCAATACACGTCTCAACTACAAAATGTCTGGTCCCTGAAACTGTTTCTTATACGCAATGTTCCAAACTACTTTGACAACTTGTGCTTTCATTGGAAGGGTTACTCTTTAATTGTCCATTAATGGTGCCTTAATACGAAGGCTCAGCTGCTCGTGGTGTGCACACACAAGTAAAAGTGGATATACTCAATGCACACACCAAAATAAGCGTGTGTTTACACACAGGCGTAAACACATATCCCAAAGTGTTTTGCCAACCAAAATAAACAGGCTTTTCTGCTGGCGGTGCTTCCAGCCGTTGTGCTTCTCTTTGTGATAAATGGTTTCACTCTCTCCCCTGTGTGTCTTTGAAGAGCAGGCTCGTATGAAATGCAAAACCGGCCAACGCTCCTCAACTCATCGCATCATGGTTACTGCTAAGCCCTACTATCAAGGGCCCATGGTTGTGCGTGTGAGTGCAGGCATATGTATGTGAACTTGTTAATGTGTGTCAGAGTGTCTCTTTATGTAATGTATATGCATAAGGAAGACTGTCAGCAAGTGGCCGTGCGTTTATGCATGTTTGTCTCTGCTCAACTGTAAGTGCAAGTTTCCTCGAGTGAGGTGCACATACGCTTGAGTGTGTGTATGTGTAAGAGCGTGTGTGCGTGGGTGTGCACACACTTGCTTGCCATCAAGGACTAAGCTGGTGTTTAATTCTCTAATTCAATGCCAAGTTGATTAAAACAAACTGCTGCAGCCCCTTGTATTTTTCACACTCCTCCTTATAAGACCTACTTTCGTTTTTTTTTTTTTTTTTTTTTTTTTTTTCTGTCCCTGTTTGTTTAGTTGCTCCCACAGGTATTTTTCAGAAATTAGATTTGATTATGGCAATTTATTACCGCCAAGCTGATACTTTGAGCGGAGCAATGGCAGGCACGCTTCAGAAGGACGGAATTGAAATGTGTGCGTGGAGACACAGATACACACATGCAGACACACATGTACACGCAGAAAAAGGTGCCAGAGAGCAGTGTGTACATAACAGTGTTTGAAATGGTGATGCATGAGCCTGTTAACCAGCTGGCTACTGATAAAAGGGCTGGGCCATGTCCCGAAAACACACATACTGTATATGCAAGCAAGCATACCCCAACATAAAATCACTTCCTTTCAGTACTGATCTAATATACTATAACACATTTTTTGTTTTCACTTCTCTCACCTTTTTACCTTTCATTTTTTCTTTAGTTTTCTCTGATCTTCTCTTTTGTTTCTGTTAATTTTTTTTAACCTTGAATGTCTCAAAACTAGATCCAAAAATGTGAATTGCAATTGTAAATGTGCACAGCTCTGTCTAAAATGTTACAAAAATTTTATGAAGGAAATGGTAAGGCTAGGTATTGTCACTGCTTTCCAATTTGATTCGATTTCTGAGTCGATTCAAATTAACATTTTTTCGATATGACATTTCAACATGTCAAGATTAAGATCCACAATGTGGATTTAAGGATTTTCTGGATTGATATTGAAATGGGCAAAATTATATTGCAATGCGTTGATGAATTTATTTTTTTGTTTTGTATTTCTCTGAATTTTTACGACCTCATTAGTGAAAAATTGCACAAGTACAATACAGTTTTATCAGCCTTCTTGTGGTTTTAAGCATCAGTTTATCAGCAGGCATATTAACTACCAATGCACTCAGATACACTCACACACTAACACAATATCTTCTTTGAACTATTATAAAATATGGTCTATGGAGAGAAATGCCTCCATATCTATAAAATCATTAAAGTGGGCAGACTGGGGGAAATTGCAAGTGTCTGCCACACACTGAGTAGGACACAGACTCACACAGATGTGCACGCAGATGTTTGTCTACACTAACGTAGATCTACATGTATGCTCTCATATATGTATTTGCACGCACACACATTCACACCCACCCACGTACGAACACTCATAAATGGCTGTGGTGACTGTGTTGCCCCCAGGCACCCATTTAGGGACAGATTGCCTGTCATGGAATACGTATGGCATATTCAAATAAGCTCTGCTTGTGCACACCGCATATCATAGTTTAACTAGCCATGTGGCCTACCGCTGCTGAGAACAAAAATGATTGAAGAAATTAATATCAGAATTAACTGCTGGGCTGACAGACTTCAAATTTTTAAAATCAATAAATGATGCATAAATGTTAATTTCACATAAATTGGTTAATTTCACAAATTTTGGCATGAAAATATATAAAAAAACAAATTAAAGTATGGAATTCATGAATTGTTGGTGATTATCTTGTTAATAAGGACCTACCTTTTTGTTTCATTTCAGGAATTTCTTCTTTTTTAAAAGATATAATCACGTGAAGTAATTAATGATTGTAAAAAGATCATTTGGCAACAACCAGAGAAAGTCGGACTTTATAGATGGAATTCACCTTTTCTTGTTTTTATACTAGATGATACTATTATTTTTATTTTCACAATCCATTTTTCTATCCCTCCATCTTTTCTTTTTCTTTCCCTCTATTCTTTTCTTGTAGCTGCCTAATTTATTTATTTTCTCGCTCAGTGAAATTAAGTGTTTGGCCTTAGGTGAGTGATCCATCATATGTAGAGGGCCTGGCCCTAATGATGGCAGTTTTATACACTCGCCCGCCATTTCTCTTGTGCTCTCACTCTCACACACACACACACACAAACCACACAAACACAGAGAAGCTAAATGCTAGTTGGTGAACAAGAAAACATCGATTCTTTTTTTTTTTTTAACATCCTTTCTCTGAATTGAGCTTACTGTGCCCACGCTCAACATTTTTCTAAATTATGTTTCTCTGTCTTGTCTTGCTCTCTCTCATGGTGTCTTTCCAGGTCTTTCTTGTGACCGCTGTGAGTTTGGTTATTGGAACTTGTCCCACCCAGATGGCTGTGTCCCGTGTGCCTGCGACCCCATGGGTTCCCTCAGCCAATTCTGTGAGCCTGAGGGGGGGCAGTGTGAGTGTAAGCCCGGGGTCGGAGGTCAACACTGCGACTCATGTGCACGTGGTTCGTATGGTTTGAGACTGGAGGGATCTTGTGCTCCTTGCAACTGCTCGCATGAGGGAACAGTACCTGGGACAGACTGTGATCCTCACACAGGACAGTGTGTGTGTAAGGCAAGTTAACAGGTTTATGAAAGTTTGAATTTTTTGGTTAATTTTTCACAAAGCAATCAATTGTCCGACATGACCATCTTTTTTTTTTTTTTTGTTTTGGGGCAAACATCTCAGTTAAATATCCCACGTCAGTGAGATGTGCATATCCACACATCTAATTTTGAATACAGCAAATATACATACATATAGAGGTAAAGCTGGTAAATGATGAGGTGTAGAAAGTTTTCTGATGGAGTGGAACTCTGAAGGGGCATCTGATCTGCTGAACGTACCCATAACACGGCAGAACAATCTGTAGTGGCCTCGAGAGCTCAGTGCTACTTAAAAACATCCTCATGCACTACAAATACTCACAGCACAACCAAATACACACAAACGCTGCAAGTAACACATACGACAATGGAAGTGTTACCAGGGGACACTAAAAACAGATGAACCCAGCTTAATGGTTGCGATTAGCTATATTAACTGCAACAAACGGGCTTATCGCTACTAAAACCACAGTTGATTATTCTGCCTCAAACTGGCCCAACACAATCTTTGACTCACTGGTGTGATGGCAATGATTTATGTCCATTAAAATCTTTCTTCTTCCTCTGTATTTATTTTCTAGGAAAATGTGAAAGGCCGACGCTGTGACTCTTGTCTGCATGGTTACCACACCCTGGAGCATCGAAACTCTCTGGGCTGTCTGCCTTGTGGGTGTGACATCACTGGCACTGTGCCAAAGGCTACATGTGATATGTGGACAGGACAATGCCCATGCAAAGAAGGGGTGGAGGGGACGCAGTGCACCAACTGTGCCCACAACTACTACAATAGGAGTTTAGACCTGCAGAGTAAGAGAACAAAGAGTTTATTTGAATTAGTTGCACACTTTTAGTTTAGTCCAACTTTGTTTCTGTGGATTGAATAGTGCTGTCAGTTGACCAAATGTACTCTATATAGTTGAAAGCATGATGCGATATTTCAGAGGAATACTCAATGTTTTCTGGTTTTTCATGTATTGTCAGACGGGTCATCCCAGGGCTGTGTGCCGTGTATCTGTGACCCCAGAGGAACAGTGTCAGGGTCTGTCTGTGACAGCACAACTGGGCAATGTGTTTGTCTAGCTACTCGACATGGACAAGACTGCAGTAATTGCAAACCAGGTGAGTGTGGATGGATGGAAGGGGAAAAAATCCAAGTGAATAAATGACTGAGTGCGACAAAAAATGCCAGAAATTCTGTGGTATATAAAGACTTGTAGCCCAAACTTTGTGTGTCTGTGTGTGTCCGTATCCGTGCGTGTGTGTGTGTGCTGGCATGTGCTCTTTGCCAGATTTGCACTCAGTGATTGGTCTGTATGTGCCAATTTTCAACAACAGCATGATAGGAAGGAAAGATTGCTCTTTCTAGCTCATCTCACTTAATATATGTATGTGTACATTAGCTCATCAATTAGTTTGAGTGTGTACTTCCGAATGTGTATTCATCTTCTGGGACAAAAGGTAACAGATGTCGTATTGTGGCAGTAATGGCGAAGGACCAACCGCATAGTCAGGTTTACGGTAACAGGTTGGGAATGGATGTGTTTAAGTAAGGATGTTAAAAAGAGCAGAGGGCAAAAGATAATATTAGTATTATCTCACAATATTAATTGGCATCTCACAAATGCCTTCAAATAAAGATGATTAATACTGTTATGAGGAAACTAAGTTTGTAATAGAACATCTGACTATATACATTTTTCCCCCACACAAACACTGAACATGAATTAAACTGAATTTGCACAGCTCAATTCTTCCGACTTAATTTCCTTAGCTGCTAGTTCATATCATTGTGAGTTCCTTGGTCAAGTGGCTAAATAGAATATCTAACTTGTTCATTAGCTGCCTGGTCTTGAGAATATAAATCAAATTGATTTATAGTTAAGAACCTGGTATACTTAATGTAAACTCAGATACGTTTACTGGCTTTTCGATCCGTTTTTTTTTTAACAAATAAATTGCAAACAACACACCATAATGCTTATAGGGGCAACCATAAACTGATTCAGGCTGCATCCAAAACCAGTCACTTATTCAGTGTTTTAATTCAATAAACGAACACGCCAACGTCACATGAACAGTTAAGGAACACAAATTACATTATTGGAGTGTGCGCCATGTATAATAGTTTTTTCATAGTTCATAGTTAGGATGCAAATATAATACTTTCAACCCACTACCTTAGATTAGAATTATTGTGTGAAAAATACTACAGTATACAGATATTAAATCATGTAGTGATCAGTGAATAATTTTGTGGATGCAGCCACATAGGAAATATGTAACAGTAAATATGATACATTTTCAGATCATTGAGTTGTGTCCTGGGAGAAAGAAGAAACCAGAAATACACTTTTAGGCAGATGAAGTGACTGACAAGTAATCTGATTCATTATTTCATATTTGTCTGTGCAGGCTTCTACCTCTCTCCAGATCAGAGTGTCTGTGCAGAGTGTGGCTGCCATCCCATCGGGGCATTGCAGCGTGGTTGTGAGAGTCAGACTGGACAGTGTGTTTGTGCCCATTGGTCAGTGGGAGGGCGGCGCTGTGACCAGTGTCGTGAAATGTTCTATGGATTCAATCCTGGCCTGGGCAGGTAACCACACATATATCCACACGGGGACACACACAAACCCCATATATGCAGGTTTTATTCAATAATTACACCACGCCTGCAAAAACACGCACACATCCACACATACAGTGCAAAAATTAGCAGGTGTAGTCTGTGTAAGGACAGTTCACAAATAGGGAGCCAGACATATGACTTACATGAGTTAAGAGATGCTTTGACCTTTACCACTCATGTCTCTAACTGCAGGTTACTGCACACATGACAGACACACACAAACAACTTAAAACAGAGGTACACAAATGCATCTACACATTACACCCCGTGCAATTCTGGTATTCACACACACATACGTTCCTCTCAACAGGGTGTCATACCAGATAGATGGTCCACAAACTGTTTGGCCACTGGTCTAGTTTGTGTGTTTGTGTGTGGGCATGCCGTGCACATGATCCTCTTTGTGACTCTTCAATGTGAAAACATGAATATCTGACTTTGGCTGATCTTGCCTCATGGAGAGGCTGGACGAGGGAAAGAAAAACAACAGTGATATAGACTGCATTATACAGACAGTACAGAAGGGAAGTACTGGGAGGAAAAGAGAGGAATAAACTGCTTAAGTAGACATTCTGGTGTTGGTAAAAGTATCAGTAACAGACTAAGAGGAAGATGAAGCATAGGAACAAGCATAGTTCATGTGAAAGGCATCTACTAAAGAAACACAGATTATTACTGCTGACATTAAAGAAACCCAGATTATCACTGAATCCTTTTCATGTGAGAGAATATACTTTATACTTTAATATACTTTATATATATATATATATACACATACATACATACATACATACATACATGGACCACATTTATCCTCCCTTCTCAATCAATATGCTTCACTGAAATGAACATACACACCCGAACTGATGTGTAAGCAGTTAGCTGAATATGTAGACATGAGAGATATAATTATAAGGGATTACATTATGTAAGATTCTAGTACTCCAAAACCTACAGTAAGATGCAATATGTGAAATGGAACTGCTCTAAAAGTAATTTACATATTTATTAAATGGCACATTATCATATTATAATAAAGTTACTGCTTAAATACTTGTTTGGTGCTGTCTATGATAACATCATTAGCATGTCACTTCTCTCTCTCACTCTCATCCACACACGTACTCTACTCTGAGGCTGCAAAAAGAAAACGGGTATGGTAGGGTTTTCTTTCTCCTTGGGAATGGAGTGAAGGTCAAGTCACGATGGCATCATTTGTCTGTTTGTGTGTGTGTGTGAGCAGGTTGCATGAGTTGACAGGACAAATTTGCGGCTCGTTATGAGACTGTGGCTTTTCACACAGTAATAAAGAAGGTGTAGTGGTGTGTGAGGGAGAGAGACGGAGCCTGTGACTACAATATGTGGTAGGGGGAAAAAAACACATATGGTGTGTGTGTGTGTGTGTGTGTGTGTGTGTGTGTGGTAGGTGTGAGGTGGCTGGCCGGATGATCACCTACTGCCCGGCCCCAGTGAGGTTAACACCACACTGGTGACCCAGACGCATACACTGTCAGACAGACACACACACACACACACACACACACACACAGATTTTGACAACTCTGAGGGGAAAGCAGCTTCTGTGAAGTTAGTTTCACAGCTAGAGCATGGTGTGTGGGAAAGATGGCAGTGAGGGTATCTCTCCCAGTGTTAAGGTGAAGACCCAACACCTCTCAGACACACCTACTTATCTGGTTGAGCATCTCCACATTAAAGCAGATATGTCTCAGATTTTTGGACCATCATCCGCACTCAAATAATGTAAATTTCTTATTTTGCTATTTTTCTATCTTTATTATCGTCACAGTTGGAAAGTAAAGTCAGAAATTTCAGGGACAGAGAGGGGAGAATGATAATACATTAGTCTGGGTTCAAGCTTAAAGAGAAACCGGTTAAGATACTGAGGCACTGCACTCATGGTCAAAGTGCTAATTTACACCTGTGCAATTATCCAGTAACACAAGTATAGAGTATGTGAATCACTACATCTGTGATGATTAGTTTATAATACTGAAGTAACAGTAATCTGTTGAAAAATATTTTCTATCTGTCTTCAATAGGTTTTATATTTTTGATTATTATGATTATTGGCAGTATGTGTATCAGTAATTGACATGTTCCTGAAATTATTATGTTTTGATATTATTTTTTAAATGAGATGTCACCATTAATGAAAATTGTGGCCTGTATGCTTTTTTTTTTTTTCTTTGCTTGACCAGATGCCAGCCTTGTGCATGTGACCCAGTGGGCAGTGTCAATGGCTCTTGTCATCCAGACTCAGGGGTGTGTGTCTGTAAACTACTGGTATCTGGAGACAAGTGTGATGTATGCCAACCTGGAGCAAGTCACTTTAACCCTGAGAACCACCTTGGCTGCAGTAAAGGTCTGGTTTACATTTTAATAAATGCACACATTTACCAGAATGCCCCAACCTAAGTATCTTAGGACAACTTTTCAGGATTTACACGTCCTGACTTAACATTAATTCTGTAAATTCCTTTCTTCATTCTCTGTGACATGCTGTCCCTGCAATATTTAATACTTTTTCAATTTAGTCCAAAGTTTCTTTTAATCTTTCTTTATTTATTAATTTCTTTAATAAAATAACTTTTTGTCTTTTGGTGCAGCACCTTCTCAGCAGCCTGCACCAGTCGGTCTCCCTCTCAGTTACTCCTCCATTCGTCTCTCCTGGCATCCACCTGACTCGCCCAATTCTAATAGACTGAACTACACACTAATCAGAGATGGACGCTCAGTGCATAGCATCCAGAGTCACTATCCTTTCCGTAAGTTTCTACAGGGGGTTTTGAACAACTCTTCACTGGTAAATTACATTGTGTTCTCCTGTTTGTGTCTCCTGCTTCTCGACAATCATTTCCCAACTACCTGGTTCTGTCTTCATTTACTTTAGGCACTGAATCATATGAAGACACTGGTTTGTCCCCCTACACCAACTACTCTTACTGGCTTATAACAGCCAATGTGGCAGGTGCGACAATAGGTGTATCAGCCTCATACCAAACTTTAAGTGCACCACCTGAAGCAGACATGCTCCACTTAAACCTCGTGGGACGACCAGGTCCAACTTCAGCTAGCTTTAACTGGAGCACACCACGAAATGATACAGGCCCAGTGGAAAGGTAAGGAGGGAAGAAAAGCAGGAGGATGAGACTAAGGGTTCAGTGTCACAGCACAAACGCTAGAGATTGTAAGCAGTGTTGCAGTTAGACTGCAAATTCAAGCTCTAACATTTAGGTCATTGCAATTCAAACCGAAAATACTGCTGTTTACTTTGTACACATTTTAGCCTGTTGACTGCTGTGACATCCAATCTTTTAACCAACCCATATAACAAAAGCGCATGGCCTAGAGGAGTGCCTTGGACAGATGTAAACACGAAGAAAAGAGGTTGTGATTGTTGCTATTTGTCGGCTCCCACAGGTTTGTGTTATCTTCCACTGAGTCATCTAGAGCAGAGCCCATCATTCACTACACAGGCTTATCTACAGAGGCTGTGGCAAGTGATCTAAAGCCCTTCACCCAATATTTTGTTGTACTAGAGGTAAGTGGAAAACTGCCAGTGTCTTTATCTCTTTGCAAAGAGATGTAGACACCAGTCAAAATTTAAAGACATAAAACTCTTTCCAATGAAAAGAAAGCTATGTGAAGCAGCTCTGTCAAAAGGCTATAGAAAATATGCTTCAATCCCATTTTTAGCAACGTACTACCTACAAAAATGAAAATTACAGTCTGAACCTTTTCTGCAGGCATGCTCTTCTGGAGGTTGCACTTCTACCCCACCACTGTCTCTTCTGACAGCCTCTGCCCCCCCACAAAACCAGCCCCGTCCCAAAGTCACTGCTAAAGGACCTCATGCATTGCATGCTTCCTGGGAGCCCCCCGCTCAGCCAAATGGTAGGATACCATACGTACAGACATACTGAACAACTCACATACCATGTAGGAATTAGTACCAAAAAAGAACAAAACAAAACAGAAACACAACACAACTGCATGGCATTACATGTATAGGTATTATTAATATTGATGTCAGAATAAATAACAAAGTCGAGTAATCACACACACACACACACACACACACACACACACACACACACACACACACACACACACAAGCACACTGGCTTAGTGCTGTGGCTTTTAGGATTGTGTCATTCAAGAAGTATGAGAAACCACTAACACCTCTACTCATACACACACACACACACACAACCACAAATACACTCAGAATTGGAACTGCCTTTGGTAAATCCAGAGCTTTGTAACGGCTCTAAGGCTCAGTGTCATATAAAGCCCTATAACCTATGTTTCTCTCTCTGTTTGTCTCTCTTGTTTTTTTTTTGTCCTCTCAGTAAATCTGTTCCCTCATGTCACTAATCCCTGTTACAAAGGGTAGTATATGTGTCCTTCCTTCATTTTCTCTGTCATCGGTTTACTATTTAAAGTGATAATGTTATTTTCAGTTTTTGAATTGAAAGATAATACCCAGACATCAAAGATAGGAAAATACCTTTAATAATCAGCACTCCCCTCGCTCAAGTTGAAATACAATATCATGTTTGTTGCTGTTGTATGGACCTTTATTGACTATTTATATCAGTTAAAACACAGAAAGTAATTGAATGAGCCAATTATTTATTGCCTATTTTACAGCATAAATACTGAATATTTAGTAGAGAGGTAGGGAGGATTGTGAGTCATTCAATAACCTCATTAACCTGAGTATTTTGGTGTCCTAAGTCAGCCATTAAATACAGATTCACATGAAGTATTGTTGCAGTAAGTATAACGTATGCCTTGATATTATTGGATTTTCTTTATTTTTATATAACATTTGGAGACTATTTATCAAGTCTCTTATTGTATTTTGCTGCTGCTCTGTCCACAGCACTGTCTAACCCAGCACTGTCGCTTTCCCATTAACAGCTAGAGCATGTGAGATGAGGAGAAAAGCCTGGTTTCCACCAGAGAGATAAACAGGACTAGCCAGGGCTTAGTCATTATTAGCTTATACTCTACTACAGGCCATGGCTCTCGATATTTGTGGTTTTAGAGTTTCCTCAAAACATCATGACTGAATATGACAAAATGTCGTATTGTATTTCTATTGAGAATGTGTTTTATTGAACAAGCTGCTGGTTTCTAATACACAATTTGGGTTTTGAGCCTTTTATCATAAATTTTATGATATTGGCTCTTTATTGGCTCTGGCACACTACTTTGATTTGATTCATTGTCAGAAGTTACTGAAGTGAGAAGTCACTGTTGTCATCAGGACTAATCTCTTCTACACATCTTTTCCCTCTTTACAGGTGTTATCACAAGGTATGAGCTCTTTCTCCGTGGACCAGTCGAAACACAAAAGCTTTCAAGTACAGCAGTTGAGAAGAAGGTGTTCTCTAGCTCTGGCTGGTTGGATCTAAGTGTTTTCCCGGAAGCACAGCTAACCAACAGGACCACACTCTCTCCTCCAGAGAACAGGACAATAGTAGATGGTCTGCAAGCATTTTCCACCTATCAGATGAGAGTTACAAGCATCAATGTGGCAGGAGATGTCACATCAGGGTGGACGACAGCACGCACCATGGAAGGAGGTTTGTATAAATTATGATCAGAGTTAAACATAATCATTATTTACATTTTCCCGTATTCATTTCAAGACTTTTGGGTGTATCTGGGGATTTATTGTAGCTGTGTACATTACAGTGCAACAATATTTTGTAATCCATATTTTACTGACAAAAATTAGACATCAGACAAATTGACTTCACAGTCACCAGAAGATCAGACATAATGATTGAATATTTTTTGTTTTTAAAAGGTTTAGGCTCTGTGCCAAGTGGTGACCAACATGGTTGAATAATTTTATTTTCTCATAACTTTGGTGATTAGTTCCTGGCTCCATAAAAAGCTTTTATCTTTCTTCTCTCTTGAAATATAGGGAAAGCATTTTATGCTATTATATCCGATAAATTTTACTCTAATCTGAATCTAACCAGCTGCAATGTTCCAAGGCAGTAAACAATGACTGGACTTCCACTTTGGTGTTGCTCCAGTCAGCGTCCATTTTGTAGTTTTAATTGGTCAAGCACTGCTTGCCCTGTTTCTCATGATGGCTTGACTCTGGCAGTTAGCTTTGCAAAATGGTAAGATTAAAAAGTTGGCAGATGAATTTGGAAAATAATTTAGTCAAAATTTAGAATGGCATTTAAATGTAAATGCTGTAAATTCCTGAACCAAGTCAAACAAAAGAATTTAGCATTAGCTGTGGTCAAAATATGTTAAAATATTGGAATGACAAAATTACAGCTACACAACCACTCAATAAAATGATTTGGTGATAATCTGTTTAGTTTTGCTAAAATTAAATTGCACTAAATAAATAAAGAATGAAAACAGAAAAAAAAGCACAAAGAGGCATTTGTCAGAGGAAATGTAGAGAAGGGAATAAAGGATATTAGAAAAAAATGTGTGGGGGAGGGGAAACTCATTAAGGTATTTGAATTTCAAAGAGATGATATGGCTCATTAGGACCAAACGATTGCCCCGAACATCAGTCTGAGCTATGTAACTGGATAACAAGCATATAACACAATTTTAAATATGGAGTGTGTCCATGTTTGCGTGCACATGTGCCATGTTAGAAAGAAAGAGTATGACTGTTTGTTTTTTATGAATCACATTTCACAGCATATTTTACACCTAGATACCATTAACAGTAGAATAAAAGTATCTTTTTCTCTAGTCTTTAATACAGTATAATAGTGGCTGTCACAACAAAATTATTACAGAATACTTAAATCCATTAAGTCCACATAATACCCAAGTATATAATATCAATGTCTGTCTTAGTATCCAAATTTTTGGATCCTTTTTGTTTAACCTGCTGTTGAAAGTTCATTGTCAAGTTAAATGGCAGCTTAACCACAATAAAGTAATCAGAGGTTAGCAATCTAATCCTTTACATCTCAGAGTTTAGAAACAAACCTCACAGGTCACTCTCAATTACATATAATCTAAAAGAAAATGCATCTTCAGATATATTTCCTTGCACAAATATTGAATGTGATCAGTGTTATGCTATGTCAGTGCTATGTAATTGTATCCTATGTGATTGTATTAATAAGTTTCTGTTATTACTCCTAATCAGTTTCATTTGAGTTTATAGCTGATGGTAAACCATTCGTTTATGTATTTGAATTCATACAAATTACTTTCAGTATATGTGAACTGTAGTTACAGCAATGCTGGGACTGAGCCACCTAGTGTTAATATCTGCTACTATAGCCAGTCAGTGATGAAAACGCATCTGTAGCGTTATGTTTGGCCACATGTCTGCATCAATGATAGCTCTATTAACTTAGACTGATTTGAAGGGAAGAAAAGCCTGTTGTGAGTCAAGTTGGAGCACTTCAGACTCTTTTGAAGCACGGTTTAACTTTTATGGTTTCCCGTCCATAAAAGCTGATAAACAGTACTGAAAGGAGCACTAAAAGTTATCTAATTTTCTGCTGCTTTAAGATCTGGGATAGCAAATTTAATTAATGCAGGCAATTTGCCTCACTAAATAAAGAAAACACTACTTGTATATAGGGAATTGTTGGATTATTGGATGCAAAAAGCTATTCAAACAACTTGTAAATTAATAAATTAAGTAGAATAATAATTTTTAACGGGCCAATGGTGTTCTGCATTACATTAGCATTAAATCATTGACTGTATTCAGGAGATCCCATATCATTTTCATGTACACTATTAAATTACTATTAAATACTTCAGTATTACAATATTGATTACAACACTTAATAATTTAATGATTATATCATCATTACCTTGTGGTCTATATTGCTAATTTATACTGTTTTAACAAATAATTTATCATTTAGAAATTTTGAAGAAAAAAAAATTAGTGGTGGATTATTGGCTGAAATCCATGATGTGTGTGCCAATGTTTCCAGTCCCAGAATTCATGGCTCCACCAGAAGTGTCCGCACTGTCATCCACCAGTCTCAAAGTTTTATGGAACTCAACTGAGGGTCAAGGGGTCATCGCCAGAGGACAAGTGACAGAATATCGAGTCAACTTGCTTACTGAGCAGACCAGCAATCGCTATGCTCCCCCAGTGGTTAGTCAGGTAAGACACGTACACATGTGCTTGCATCCAGTGAGGAGAGCAATAGGTAGAGTTTGAATTGTGTTGCTCTCTCGCCTCCTTTCCAAACAGTCTTTGCTGTTATGATCTATATTTTCTCTGTCATCCTCTTCTTCAGGTCTTGCATAGGGCGGGGCCATTGTCACAGCCCATATATGTGGTGAAAGGACTAAAACCTTACCATATGTACAACTTCTCTGTTACACTATGCACCAAGACAGGATGCATCACCAGTGAGCCAAGCCCTGGACAGACCCTGCCAGCAGGTAAAATTATATATTGATTTATTTATATATAAAATTATATATTAGATAAAAAAACAACCCATACACATTGCATGGCACCAGTAAGCAACTCTGTTTAAAATGACTATATAAACCGATGTACTAAATGCAAACAGCCACTTTGATACAGCCTAATGAAGCGCCCCTGCTCGTCCGTGTAGGACGAGACAGAGCGGTAGGATCTGTTACACGTATGTATGACAAGCTCCTTTTAATGGGACCTCTGTTTAAAATATTCTTTAATTTTTTGTTTGGATGATGAGGAACAGATGACTTACATACCGTATCTGGTATTTAATTGCCAAAGTGTGTGGTGTTTCCTTCACAACTACTGCAACACAAGCCTCTGCACTGTATGTACACACCCCCACAACCACACTCACACATCCAAAAGCACATAGTCTGTCACTGGGTACTTGAGTGTCGACAGCATTTGTCGTGTTAACCAGAGGGGATATTCATGGCAAGCAGCAGTAAAAACAATTTACTGTTAATTACAAGGAGAAAAATGTGGCATAGCTCACACTTCCTGCTGGCCATGAATCAAACACACACACACACGCACACACACAGCTACAGAAACGCACATGCAATGTCTCTCTCTCTTCCTTAGATTTATAACCATTATGGAAGTGGGATGAATTAGCTGTGTTTAATAACTCAGGCACAAATCTCTAGGAATGAGATGAACACTAATTGATCAGTGCAGGATGACATAGAGACACACACACACGCACACACATAGATGCACAGAATTTTTTTGTGTCTATCTATCTGGCTCTTTCTGACAGTCTGTTGCTTTTTCACATTGCCAATGATTCCATTCATCACTCCGATCTCTACCTGGCGCTTTAACTTAAAAACAAAATAGCCCGTAGCAGAGAAACATGTATCATTTTGCAATATACATATCGCACAGAAATGCACACTTGACCCTTCAACACACTTTTCCATCTGTTCACTCACAGCGTCTACTCCTGCAGCTCATTTTATGCTTTTTGTTGTTGTTGGTTTTTTTTTTTTTTTTTTCAGTTTTGTTTTTGTTTTGTTTATTCTTTTAGGTGAATACACAATGAGTGTGCTGAGTGGATGTGAAAAAATCCTTTCATGTATAAATACTTGCTCAGGGATTCGTGCTTTTGAACACACTCTAAACAGCTACATCTGTTGACATACCTATTATTTTCATTTCACACAGTTCTTAAAAACTCCTTCCTTATGTCTGTTGTGATGAATGATACTTCATATTGTAATCTGCGGACTTTTTAAATGTACATTTAATGGCTGCATCTGTTGACACAGCCACACTGTTTATTTCAAGTGATTCCAAAGATTTCTCTTGAATGTAATACAGTACAATACAATATGGCTTATTGGACCCAGTTGACTTTTTGAATGTATTTTTAACAGCCACATCTGTTGCCACCGTTTTGTTTCATCCAACGCCAAAGATGTCCCTTGTTTCAACTATAAGAAATGATAATGGCATATGCCGTTTGGCAGATTTTTCTTTTTTAATCTCCAAAAAATTTGCATAGCATGTGCTACTCCGTTGGGTGTTGTGCTTCTGTTCTGTCGCTCCACAAAAAATTTATTTTTTCATTCCATCATTGTGGAAGCACAGAAAACAGAGAGATATTGGGTGATACCATCTAACTGGTATTGCATTAAGAAAGATTTCCTCTATATGAAAGCTGAGCTGTTTGTAAGATGGAAGGAAGTTCTGAAGAACTATTGGCTTGTTTTTTTTTTTTTTTTTTGTTTGTTTGTTTGTTTTTACCATTCTTTTGGTAAAACATCTTTTTGAAAAAATTCTCACCTACAACAGTTATGTTGAACTCACAAATCTGTCCAAAAGTTTATCTCCCAGTGCTATTCTGCAAAAATGGAAGAAAAATTTTTGAGGTATCCTGAAAGAAACTCAGTTTGTGGAGGAAATTATCTTCACATTAGGCGTACTCCTTGTAAGAGCTACTTGAGTGCAGTACTGATGTGCTGGTAAATCTACTGCACACAAGGCTGGGCCAATCGAGCCAGCTACCATCTGCTGTAAGTGAGCAGACAGCATCTGTGAAACCACTGGAGTTACACCAAAGCACATGACTAAACATTAGTGCACACACTGAGACAGACATCACAACGCAAAAAAAAGGCTCTCTGTTCATGTGTGTTGATGCATATGCAGTTGTTTCATTGTGTGTCTTCCCACAAAGTTATCGATCACAACGTAAAGTGAGTGGCTAATCAGGGGCTGATGGTGATGTTTTATGTATCCTACATCCATAAAGGCTTGTTCTACAAGACATACACAAAGAGAGACACACACACACACACACACACTCACACTGTAACACCACTCAACAGAACAGGAACTTTATTGATTTACGCATAATTGGCCTAAGGCCCTTCTTGAGGAGAGAAATATGCATGGCAAGGGATCGCCATGTCAATAAGTGGTGTGCTTGTGTGTGTGGTGTAACTGTACGTTAAGAGGCTGTTAAGACATGTCAGTTGCTGTAAAAACAGAAAACACACACACACATGCACAGTTGCTCCTGGGAGCTGGCCCATGATTTAGCTGCTTCATTACCATGTCGGCAGCTAAAATTAACCTTTCTGGTGGACTGTTAACCTTGTGTGTGTGTGTGTGTGTGTGTATACACATATGTTTCAGAGTGCATTCATGATAAAGCAAGTGGCTTTGTCAAACTGAATGTGTAAGTGTTAAGTACATTTCAGTGAATTAAGAAGCAGACACAGGTAAGCAAAGAATACAGGACAGCACATTAGAGAGACTCACTAGGGAGGAAAACTGTCTGATAAGAAACCAAAGCCATGATCAAACATTAACACACACACACACACACACACACACACACACACACACACACACAAAAGTGGCTTGAAGGGATGCAGTTGGTGGCACACTTGAAACTTGTGCATGCAGGTCAAATGTTACGTTGACCTGTTGGTCGGTCACACTCAAAACCCTGGTGAAAAACATTTATTAAAAGAAGCATCCCAGTCAGTCTGCCAAATTCAGGGCTTTTGACTGTGTGGCTGCAGGTGCTTCCAGAGACTCCCATTACAGGAACATATGATAAGGCAGAAAATACATTCATTTTCCGTTCATTCATTTTCAACCACTTATCCGTCTCCGAGTTGGAGGGTGCTGGAGCCAATCCCAGCTCACATTAGGTGATGGCAGGCTCACCCTGGACAGGTTGCCATCACGGGGCCAACACACAGAGACAGACAGAGACCAACAGCCACTCACAGTCAGACCTGCGGACAATTTAGAGCCACCAGTTAACCCAAACATGATGTCTTTGGAAACCAGAGTACCCGGAGAAAACCCAAGCAGGCATGGGAAGTATGTTTTGTGTTTAAATCTACCAGCTTTCTTTCTGTAGCCTCGAACACCAAAAATCTAAATAGTACACCCAGGTGTAAAGCAAGACTTCTGGGTGATTGTGCGTGTGTGTGCGTGCGCGTGTGTTCTAAATGTCACCATAGCTCAATTTCAATAGACTGGTAAGCTATCGATTGGAGGTAATTTATGGTTTGATGTTTCAAGATGAGCCACCTAAGACAAGCTGTCCACCTCCTTTTAAAAGCTCTATTAGAACTCACACTAAAGATGGTTCGCATGTGTGTCACTGAAAGCTAATTTACTCCTACCATAGACCATTTAGACCATTACTGAAATGCGCACACACACAGAAACATGACGATGGAATGACACTTAATATACACACATCTTTCCCATCTCCGCACCAGTCCATCACTTGCCATGTTTCTCTCTCCATTCTTATATAACTCCTCTCACCATATGAGCCCCGCTCTGGTTGATTTATTTATGATACATGTTGAGACTGCAGCTTCACTACCTTCCAGTGTGTTTCAAAGGGACATTTAATTTAACATCTAAAGTGAAAGAGGGAAATTAAATTGACCCTCTCTTCAAAGAAAATGGGGTTTTTGTCTAGTTTAGCTATAAAATAGACATGAGGAATTAATTATACTCAAAAAATAAATAAATAAATAAAATCAACATGCAAAAAAATCAATTTATTTATAAAATAAAGACATGAATATTTTTTACATGTATACTCATGTTTTAGATACAAATATTTTATTGTAGAAGTAGGCATGAAGCTCACAAATCTTCATATTATGAAATGTAACTAAAATGTTAATTTACTCTCTCACTTTCTGTCCGCAGCACCAAGGGGGCTGTCTCCACCTCGATTACATCCAGTAAATGAAACCACGATTCAGATAGACTGGGACCCTCCACTCCAACTCAATGGACCACATCCACTTTATCAGGTCTGTAAGAGTATTGACTAACACCACATTATTTTTTTCATACGTTTTTTGTTTTCGCAAGAAAATGTTCATGTCTGTGCACTACTGATAGGCCTATTCACAAATACTGTAGAGAATGTAACTTAGCACATAGTTGTTCCACCACTTCATGTCAGACTGAAAGATTTTGACATAGAGGCATTGGCGCAGAGTTCTGGTGCCATGATAAGGTCTATATTTGTTTACCCAACTGAATTTTTTCTTTCACAGTAGTTGAATATAAATTTGCCACACACTTTCAAGCCCTTGTTCCACCATCAGGGCACATTCCAGCTTTTCCATTGCTTTGGTTACTGACTGAACAGCTATAAAGTAGAAGTACTTTGTGTTACTTGGCAAATATTAGCAGGTGCCAACCTTAACATGGTATAAACCTTACACTTGCTTAATATCAGCTGTGAGCATCGTCACTGAGGATGTCTTAGCATTCTTATTTTTGTTCTATGGTGTTTTTATTTTTTAGGTGGAGAGGACAGATGTCTCTCTCTCTGACCCAAACGATCCTGTTGTAAGAGGGACCAGATTCCCCGGAAACAGTTACTACCAGTTTCCCAGTGACACTCTTCCTGTCAACACTGACTTCACAGGTAGTATCTCTATTCGTGTGTGTGTGTTTGTATGTGTGTGTTTGCATAGCAACAAAGAATAGCATGTCTCTCTGTCTGTTTTGGAAAATGCATACACATAATACTGTTTTTATGTTTTTGTGTTGCTATGATCACGCTGCATTCTCCCCGTTTTCTAGTGACATTCCTTTTAGAATAACTTCCCCAGTCATCTTAAAGGTCAATTATCTTTCTGTTTACCAGCATCATTAGGGGGCTGAGCAGCACAGCCAAACATGTTCTGCTTCATCTGAGAACATCACCCAGTCTGATGCTCATAATTAATGACTGCTGATACTAATCAGTGGGATTTGAGCAGGCAAAGCTCTTCGACTTTCCAGCACAAACCCTGTATCACCAGTTATTTTATTTATTTTTTTTCTGTGTGGCCGCAGTGTTTAAACTTAGGTGATGGACACAGTCTTTCCAAGTCAGCGAAATGTCAACAAACAATTTACATCTGTTGGCAAACCATTTTTTAAACTCTCTATCTTTGTGCAGATAAAGGTTTTCATCTGTAATCCCCGTGTGACAGTGCTTAACGGTTATGAGGCTAGCAAAGCTGTCTGTGTTGGTCAAACAACCTCTGCACAAAATACCCATAATGTTTGTACCCCCACACTGTGGTGATCCATGCACAGTTCATTTCAATCTGAATTATTTGGAGCTTACAAAACAAAATAATACTGAAAAGAGTCACATGATTGGAGTGTGACCAATCATGTGACCAAAGGAAGTGATATTTTTAATCGAAAGAAGGAAGAAGTCAGTTGACAGAAATGTGAAAAATAAGAGCAATCACTTCCTTTAGCATTTTCTTGACCACTTTCTTGACTTTTTTGTTTGACTGCAAATAGTCTGCTTAAGGACGGATAATTAACAGTTCATCTAATTATTCAAATATAATATAAATAACAGAAAATTATCGGTTTATTAGAATATAACATGTTTGATACCGTGAGTTTGTGATGAAACAAAATAATGTATTTATGCCTCAAGTTTTTGTAACTGAGTAAAAATCTTATATTGCCTACACTGTTAATTTTATATTAAGAAGATTAATATCTTTTATTTTCCAGATGTTAACAGCAAGGCAATGATTAAAAATTCCCCAAATTTTGAATCAGTAGGGGCCAGTGACAAGTCCAGGATATCGACACTATAGCTAGCTCAAAAAAGTGTAGTGTGGAAAAACAACAAAGAAAAATCTAAAATGTAGAAAAACTGGAGCTCTTGTCATGAGAACAAAGATGAAGTAGCACAGAGGTGGGAGCGCACAGAGACGAAAGACACCAGCAGAGGGGAGGCAACGAGGCACAGGTGCAAGAAATCAGGGGCGGGGCAAACAATCGCAGAGGCAGGAAGTGTAGATCTGAAATGGTAAGTGACATAAAAGTAACCAACAAAATCATTCAAAACTAAATGGGTGGAAAAAAGAAAACATGACCTATAAATATGTTATTTTCTTTTATACTATAAATTCTCTTGCATTCATGTCTTGGTATTATGTGTGGAAGTGCCTTACATGTGCACGACGGCATGAATGGGGGGGGGGAAGGGAGTATTACTAAAATTAGTAAAGCACATTTTTATTCAACTCCCAAGAACCAGCTTCTGGATTACCTATTATTGTTTCTCTTGACTCGCTCTTGCTCTCGTTGCTTTTGCTGAGCATAGCGATTTTATTTCACATCAACAAATGACAAATTTTTGATCACATTCATGCTCCTTCAGCACAAAGGTAAATAGATTTCTCAGAATACTACCAGCAAATAGATGATGATTTTAGTTATTGGGGGTTTTGTCTCATCTCCTTCACTCTCCTCCTTCATAAAGGATAATGGATCAGACAATCACTTTCAGACCGGATCTATTCTGGACCATCAATGTGTCGGCAGTCCTCAAACCATCGCCCTTTTTACAACCATCAATACTAATAGCATCATCTACAGACAATTATTCCCATCGAAGTGCACGGAACAGCGAACAAATCAAAGCCAAATTGGATTATGAATGTAATGCAGTGTAATGCCCCCTCGAGAGTCAATTGATCACTGAGGAAAGACTCGTCAATCGTTGATGTCTTGCGGAAACCTCCGACGATAAGGAACGTAAAATTTTCATACAAGTTGACAAGTCTTTTTGGTCAGTTTCCTAATGTCCCATGATATCTCAATCAAAGCACATCGCAGCATTTGGACCCTACACTGTTTTAAAATGGGTTCTTTTAAGTCCCCAGAAAACTGGAGTTTTGTGGAATTGATGCCTTGGAAAATCCTGATGGGCAGGAAACAGAACATCATCATTTTCCCCCAAACATTATACACCTTTCTTGAAATATTTATAATTTACTGTGTACTTAAATAGTAAATTGAGGTTATTTCGGGTTAGGCTTTTTCATTTCTGAAATACTTGAATTAATGACAGCTCTTTGAACAGGCCCAATAGTCTGTGTTAAATTTAGTTAAGATCTAAAAGGTTTACCATATAAAATCACTTGATATTTGCCCTTTCACCTGTGATTTTATGACCACTTTACTAAAATAATTT
Organism: Echeneis naucrates; assembly: GCF_900963305.1. Taxonomy (NCBI): domain Eukaryota; kingdom Metazoa; phylum Chordata; class Actinopteri; order Carangiformes; family Echeneidae; genus Echeneis; species Echeneis naucrates. The sequence goes on along the minus strand of NC_042513.1, from coordinate 21,473,003 downwards.
TAGACCAAATAGGTTGTTTTCCGTGTATATCTTTCCATAAATGATAAGTCAGTTCACTTGTGATTAACGATGCTTCTTAATGCTGAATGAATTTAGGGTACTTGAGGTCAATATTTACCACACTGAATCTTACTTTAGATAAAACAGGATTATAACGATATGCAATCATGCTGTGATATGAATACCCTCTTAAGTGCTTGTTTCCATAAATGCATGCTAGTCCATTTATCTTACCTGTAATGTTTCTGTATCCAAGACCCAATTATTGTAACTTCCCTCTCATCTTGTTTATCAAGGTCTGTGCATCTCAGTTAACACTGGAATGTGATATTTGTCAAGAAAGAAAAATAAATTTTAATGGATACCGGTACAAAACACTTTATGAAGTCCTCGCTCCTCATTTATTATTCTTCAGTATTTCAGCCTGAAATTTTCTGATTTGTAATGAGGATGATGGCCTGCTCATTTTTTCACTAATCCAGATGTATTTCTTTGACCCACAGTAAATGAAGAGAGATGAAACATTACAAACATATTATATATAAAAAAAATAAAAATTAATGCAAGAATAAATAGATTTGGATAATTTCCCAAAACATCTAATACAATACTTCGCTGCAGCCTCACTGCAGCAAGTGAGCAGGAAAGAGGGAAATGTTAAATGCTACAAATTATTTTCCCTTAATTAATATGATTGATTGCCAGGCATTGACGTTGAGAGGAGAGGGGGAGAAATGTGTGAAGGGAAAGTTTGCACAGACATCATTAGTTTTTCCCCATTTAAAGATTAATCAGAAGAGGCTGGGCTCTTTAATTCTGTCATTTGTATATTTAATGGGCTGCTGCAGAATCTATGGGTGTAATTAGCTAGCTGCCGTGCTCTCATTAATACGCCAGGCTCTGATTAATGCCAGCAGAGAACTAACATGACTGGAGTTATTCAGGTTATGTTGTGTAGATGATTGCACACAACCTCCACTGTTTACTAAGACAGAGAGAGGAGGAACAATACATGAAACAATTCTATGTCAGAAATAAGAATTTACTCAAGACTTAAAATAGTTGAGTATTGCTACTTGCTAATGTGGTGGAATATATCCAAAACTCTCTTGCCACAGCAGAAAGACAGACCCATCTACTATGAACAATCAACGTTTAAAGAACTCCCATCAGTTTCAGTTTTTCAAAACCTCAGTTTAAAATAATGTAAGTATGTCCTTTGACTCTAGAGGCATGATTTAATGAAGTTGTAGGTCATGAAGTGTATTCTTTACAGGACATTAAATAATGTATAACTCATATAAAAAAAAAACAAAACACAGTACATGGACATATTTATTGACTAAAGCCTCAGAAAGTGTTTCTTTCCTCTTTGAGTTCTGGTCAAAGGACAGGCTGGGATGACATGATACACGCTGGTTGGTTGGTCAGGCAGTCTGTCCAATGCTTTGTCTCAAAGCAGGATATCTTCACCTCAAATGGCCAGATTGCCATTAAAATGGGAATGAATGTTTGTGGTCCCTGACCAAAATTTCCTCGACTGCATGTAGAATATCAGAAAGTAACAGGAGCCCATTGTGAACACATTTATGTTCCTCAGAGGATGATCCTGTAATAAATTCATCTTCAATTGCTCAGCACATTAATTTTCATGAAAGGATAAACAGTAGATTTTAACAGCTCCACAGTCGGTGTGACACTTAAAGCATACTTTCAATTTAGGGCAAGTCACTTTTATTAAACTTTGGAAAAGTAGGCCAGTATTTGTCTTGAAGTAATTACGTTGGGTATGACACTTTGTAGCAGCAAATATAGTGTATTTAATTTTTTCATGATGTGTTCATCATTTGTCACCATTTCATCACAACATTAAGAATTGAATTGTGTACATGCATGCTGGTGTTTTGAGCTTGTTATTGGTTTGGGTACATCCTTGTGTGTGTTGCCTTTTTGCAGCAGAGTCACCTGTCATGATGTGTGCTCAGGTTTTCTTGTTGATGGCTCCAAAGTGGTTGTCAGTGTGAAGTAGCACAAGTCCTATGGGGAAACCTGAAGGAAGTATTGCTGAGCACAAGCAGTGTCACTAAGATGTTGTACATTTGGACCAAACAGATAGGCCAAGCATTTATTTATTTATTTAACAGAAACATATTAGTTATACACAGAACGGTCAATTATATGCAAAACAACGCTCCCTGGTTGTGCCCTGGTTGCACACCTGCCGAAGCACATACCACAAAGGCTTCACATTAACCACAGCTGCCTGGGTTCATAACCAAACCGTGTCCCTTTACTACATGTCCCCTCTCTCTCATGGTGGTTGTATATTCTGCATACATGATAAACACCTTTATAATCACAATGATCCCTCTGTCGTTGCAAATAATGGGAGAGAAACCATCTTTAGACGTTAATGCATTGTGGAAAACGTCAGGCTATTGCACATTTCTAAGAAGATATACCACAATGTAATACATCATCGTTTAGCATCTAATGTCTTTATCCGTTGTACACTTATGTTTTGTGTACTATATATTTGTCCAAGGCTGATGAGGATGGACTCGTCCAGTATCATGCTACATGTGTGACTTGGTCCCCCATACGGGCTTGTTTGTTTGTGAACTCTTTTTGATGTTGCCTGCAGTCTGTTTTTGCACAGCTAATGATTACATCAGACTTGGAGCATTAAAAGTGGGAGGAAAGGGATTGATTGGAAGTAGCAAAGTTGGGAATAAGAGGTAAGAGGAGAATTGAAGGTGCAAAAAGAATTCAGGGCGGGACAATAGTTGGAGAAAAGAGGAATGAAAAGGTCAAAAAAGAAGAGGAAGGTTAAAAGCAGAGGGAAGGAAAAACGAATGGGAGATGAGTAGAGCGTGGCAGAGAGAGAAGGTTAAAACGGGATAATGTAATGTCAGGTATCTGTCATGACTTCACTCATCTTTGTGGTGACAAGGTCATGAATGTAAATGACACATGTCCACTTGATGTACAGAATGCAAGTCAGTGCAATGTAAAGAGCATTTTTGTCTTTGCTCTGTGTTACAGCCCGTTACTGTACTTTTTGTAGAGTGGTTTATAAATCATTAACCATTACATTCATCACTCTATTTAGAGATTGCAACTCTTGCCTTGGATTGGTGTTAAGCTGAGTTTCTGGTAGAATTCAACAGAATTCATTGGGAGGAACATATTTTCAAATATGGGCTTTTGACATATACTACTGCAAAGCTTGTTTGCAGTATTTGCAGTGATATTGTTTACATATCTACAGGCTGTACATCTGTCACTCATCTTGAAAAGCTGTCTGAGATTCTTGAGTGGTCCTGGTGTATAGAAGCCATCAGATTTTAATAGACCCATGCTTACAACAGAAAAAATACTCTTTATTCAAAATTGAGTAAAACTTGTCTACACTGAGAGAGAGCCAATCTGTATTCAACTTGAGTGTGCCATACAACTCTTTGACTTCTCTCCATGTTAAGTGAATTCACACACTAATTATTTTACACCGGCCTCTGCTGAATCCTTCGTCCAACTCTTTAGATCTTCCCACACATCTGTTTTCTACAAAGACAGATAGAGCTGCAGAAACGCCATGCATAGTCAAAGACACATAAAACCGTATGCTGTGTGACGCTACGTGGATCTAGTCATGGATTAAGATTCAATCTCTGATCTGGAGTGACATGACAAGACAGTACACTGGCTGAATTCTCTGCACTGTGTGTGTGCTAAGCTGGCGTAAGAGCCCATAAGTTTCCCACATTGCTGAATTTGTGATTGAGAGTTGCATAGTTTAACACATTTAACTAAGATTCTCAAACATTTCAATGTTTTCTATAAATAGTGTGAAATCACAGGAGGTAATTGTGATAAAGCTGGTTAAGTCAGAGCCAGAAGCATTATGTTTTCATGTTTTATGCCTGTCTGTCGAATTTCCATTTAAGTAATATCGTAGTAATGCCTTGAGTAAATGTCTTTCAATTTTGGACAGATTAGTATTTGGTGTTCAAATGTCAAAATCACTGTGACCTAATAAAACATTTTTGAGAAGAACTCACAATTTCTCGCACCAGTTTTCATCCAATTTAGTACAAAAACTCATGTGTAAAAGTATCTATCATAATCTTTGGAAGAAAAACAAAAAACAAAACTATTATTCAGTGCAAAGGCTTTTGAATGGGCTGAAGCAACAGTGGAATGAATGAACATCTGTTTAATGTACTTTCATAAAAAATGTATTTCTTTTTACGCCTGCTAAGTCTTTTAATTTTTATGTCTTTTCAGAAATAAATACAGTAAGATTGTAGCTTTAAGAGAAAACAAGAGATCAGTAAGTAATAAGTGCGACCTGTTAAAGTTATGGAGGATGGTCTGCCTACTTGTGTGTAATAATATAATTTTACAACTTCAGAAGTTTAATCTATCACTTCTTTCATATTTACTCACATGCAGACAAATATGGTGTGTCAGACTTCCACATTTAAAGAAACAACTTTCTCTAAATGGCTACTCTGACCGGGTGATAAATCACCGTTGTGGTGTCAGTGGTCATGGAGCTGTGCTCAGGAAGGTTACTTCCTACATCAAATGGACTTGATGATCAAATGAAAGTTTTCTAGTATTCAGAAGGCGCAGATACAGAGATGGTGTCTCTTTTTAATGTAGATGGCAGGCTGGGAGTGCTGCCCTGTATCTGCCTGTAACTGATCCACTTTACAGCTCCCACAACTCAACTCCAAAGAATCTGGTGTTCAGTAAAATGTTACTTCCTATGCTGTTTTAAGTTTTTAAAGGAAGACATTACATGGTTCTTCAGTTTCATTATATGTGGTATGGATTCTTTTAAAACAGTCTGATAGAATCTGATTTGTTCTGAAGGTATACGATGTTAAATTAATTCTTTAGAACAAATGAAAGTAAATTTAATCTTTTGCTCTCTCTCTCGCTCTCTCCACCCCCCTCTCTCATTCCCTCGCTCTCTCTGTGTGTTTCTACAAACACACTTGTTCCCCATCTTATTTTGAATCAGGTGTTAGGTTGAGTTTCAGGACTTGGTCCCAAGATGGTCTGCTGCTCTGTGCGTTCTCTCCTGGAAATCAGGAAGAGTTTCTGGCTGTTCAGATGAAAAACGGACGGCCGTACTTTTTGTTTGACCCACAGGTATGTATCTTTTGTTTTTCTATCATACTTTTAAGACTACAAGCAAATTGATTTCAAGACTACAGTCTTTCAATTAGCAGAAACTCTCCTCTGTGAGAAAATGGAAGTTTTATTCCAAGTTGAGTCAAACACTGTCAAATAAACATCTGGGGCTTGATTTTAACAGCCTAATGTAAATGGTAGAAAGCACTCGGCACAAATGCATTGACAGCATGACCACAACACTTCTATCAGTTTAAACGGCAAAAAACAGCTGCTGTTTCAGTTTCAAAAGGGTTGTGTTTTAAGCATAACATACATTAAACTAATCAGAGTGGCATCTTCCATTCCCTTAAAAAGCCAGGTGAACTTGCAACCAGGGAGATTGCTATCATAATGGTTTAGGTTTTAAGTTTTATTGATGCCATATTATGAGTCCAGTGTCATATCCTGCAGCTCTGTGCACACTGAGGGGGAAGAGAGGCCTGAGTGAATCATACACTGCATACAGTACAGCTCCAAAAAAAAGCAACAACACAAGTCAACATGCTAGACACTTTTATGTTATCTGATATGATATAATATATATGTGGTTAGTCTGTTTATGGATGGCAAAAAATGTGGTGGATTTACCAAGTAGTAAGTAACAGCACTTCTCTGCACTTTCTTTCATTATGGATATCCATAACATTGTGTAGCACACACTATGCCACAAAAAAATGCTCCAGCTGTCTGTAGGCTGTATTTTAATGTTCCACCTGACTTGTCCAAACACATGAAGCCATTTTCAGTTTGAAAAGGCATGAAGCCAGTGTAGGTGTATATATTATTCTCTTGACAATGTGACATTAAAATGACATGAAATACTGTATCACACACTAAAGATGGGGTTTTGCTTTTCGTTTACTTTCACTGTCCCAAGATCACGATGCACTCAAAATACCTATGACCACACCTGATTTCAGCATGCCCTGGACACACAGATGAACCTGTGTATTTGCTATCTAAACAATTTGGCACTTGTCTTGCGCTTTGTGTTGCTTTGAGTCAGGCCACTGGAGTTGCAGCAGGTGTCCTGTCCTTCACACCTTTATATTTGTACTGTGTTTTTATTCTATATTTATTGTGTTGTTGAAGTGAACCAATCATACTTTTTTCATTTGTTTTGTTTCTTACTTTATTACTTCATCTGACTTACTTTACTTACTCGCTCACCTTCACCTGCATTTTTCTCTTTTTCCTCCCCTCACTCTTGCTCCTGATGCGTGTCTCCTATTTCCTCACTCGCTTTCTCTCATCTAATAAACGTGATCTGTAGCCCCTCATTGGTTTCTGTCAGGGAGACAGGGAAAGGGGAAAAAACTTTTAAAGTGTGTCAACGTTTGAATTGGACTGCAATTAACTCATTCCCTGCAGTCACCACGCGTGAATACCAATTGCAAGCTAATTAAGCTTTGCACCCGAACACACATACACACACACACACCCACAGAGAGAAATACACAGCCCGGCTTCCCTTATCCATCCATACAGACACATGTAGAAGGGTTAAAGAGTCAATGACTTCGATGATGAAAGTGATGATGGGAGATGATTACACATACTTTCATGAGACCACCAACTAATTACACACTCAAACACACACTTATACTTTCCTTCCCATCACTATTCAATACTAATAATATCAGAACATCTTTATAAAAATGTGACTGTTGGATGTCTGTGTGTGCACAGATCTTTGGTGATTTGCAATGTTAATGTGTGTGTGTGTGTGTGTTTGTGATTGTGTGTACTAGAAGAGCAATGGAGTGTCTGTGTGTGTCTTCTCCAACTGGGTTGATTCCTTTGTTTAGGGTAGTTTGGGGTAATTAACAGTGGGAGTGGTGTCATGGCTTATTAGTGTTCCCCTAGATACATATAGCTGGGCCCATTACTTGCCCCTATTAGCCTGTTGAGCTAGCCTAATGGGATTACCAGTGCAGGGGGGAGTAATTTAGCATGACACAGGAAAGTGATATGCTCATAAATATGTGCACATGCCAGCTACCACACACATACTTGGAAACATGAAGACTCAACAATATTCTTTTGCATGTAGAAGAGATCGACCAAAGCACTCAAGTCAAACTGTCAAACTGTGTGACACACATGAAGAAGCACACACAAACACATACTCTCTCTTTCCATTGAAGCAGGTTGTTTTATGGACTGCTGCCTGTCCGATTATGGAGGTATATGTTGATACATGTGACTGGTGTAATGAGAGGTAATGATGTGGTCTCCAAACTCAGGGTTCAAACCCAGAACTTTGTCACTCTGATGTGACAGTGCTAAATGCCGTGACACCCACCTTTGATGACTGCTTTTTACATTTGGGGTTTAAAGTATTTCTGCAATGTGCGAGGGGAAAAAAAAGACTGTAAATCCACTTTGGAATCTGTTTAGATAAATACTTTGACCAGTGGAATTAGCCGAATGTCGCTCTTGCTCTCAACATAACAAATTTTACTAGCCAATCAGAAGCAGAGAAGGGTCGGACAACAAAATCTGGATAATAATAATAATAAAATGGCCGCGTGAGCACAGAGACGCTGTTGAGGTCACAGAGCTGACAATGTTAAGACATTTTTCAATGGAAATACAATGATTTATGACTGTAGTGGAATTAACTTTTTGGTGCCATATGCCAACAATTAGTGACTTGCTTTACAGCACTTTATTCACATTATTCACAAGAAGGTTTCAACTCCATGCTCAATTTCAAACATTGACTATTTTCACCTAGCATTGTTCAATGAAATTTAGCTGGCCCTTGAAATGTCTGCCAGAGTTTAACACATTGCCAACAGTCATAAATTGAGGAGTGATCTTGTAATCCAGAGAGGCAGATTCCAAGTGAGCAGCTACAGTCTAGAGATCCCCTTAAGCTGAAATTGAGATGACATAATCGTAAACCTGCCACCAGCACCGCTGGTACACGGTGGAAGTGTTGTACAGGGTGGCAAAAGATCTCATCCAGGTGCAAAAGTATAGCTAGTGAAAGGCTGCACAGATCAGGAGGTTTATTATCACCATCTGTACTCATCTCTGTAGTGCTGGACTCAGCAGAGGGGTTGAATGAGCCGATTTATAAAATTGATCCTGTGCTTAGCTCAGTCTCAATAAGTGGAAACCAAACTTATGAATTTATCTATTCTGAGAAACTTTTCAAATGAAGGTGGTTAAAAATGGCATCTTAGAGTGGATGGGCAGCCAAGATGATCATAAAAAGAGTTCAAATTTATCTTGATGGGTGTGTGAGAGAGAGAGATAGAGAGAGAATTCAGCTAAGTTCAGGTTCTTTATGTTCACATATTTCTAAACTGGTGAAACATCCCAATCAGACTTCCACCTTTCGAACAAATTCACTTGACTGCTTGAACTTGAGCACCTCCTGTTAGTTCCTTCCAGTGTGCCACCACCTCCCAGCCTGGTGTGTTTGTGCAAAGAGAGCAAAAGAAAGCTGTACAGAAACTCCTCCCCTGTTGTCTTGTTAAGTAGATCTGTCTACCAAAGGCAGTAAAGATGTCAGAGGCTGATATACTCTGGCATTCATACATTTATTGATCTCATCATTAAATCTTCATCACTGTGTGTGTGTCTCTGTCTGGATATATATGTCATTGTGTTTGTGTGAGAGTGCACATAACAGTTACTCTTGTTTTACTACATTAGTCCCTGCCTACTTGCTAAAAGCTGCATCACAACAGTGATGTCATACTTAATAGGTAGCAAAAAGCCCTGTAACAACACTTTGATGATTACATGTGTATGTTCACAATCTTTTGAGGGTGGTGTGTGCATGATGTGTGTCATCAATTATTGTCTAACCTTGTTCGCACAAGAGGGGGATAAAGAGCCAATAATTTAAAATGTTACTAAGTAAGCGTGTTTGATTGCGCTTTGATTTTAAAAGTGGTCTCTGTTGAGCCAGAGGTCATAGATTTACTTTAGAGATTACTGTAAAACACAAAGATGCTAGACGAATGGTGGGAATCAGGAGACAAGTACAAGTTCATTGGTCGTCTTCACAACACCGTTAGTGTACATGTGATTGTGTACTGTATGTAGGGCTCAGCAGTGGCTGTGAGCATACAGGGTGACGGAGGGATACGCTACAACGATGGACGCTGGCACAACATTATAGCGACAAGGCGAATGGCCGTGGGAACACTTGTTGTAAACAATCAATACAGAGGTAACTCTTCTCATATTCATACCGATCACTACGTGTATCAGCTGTGTGTGAGGACAAAAGTACAGGTGTGTTTATGTTTGTTTGTTCATGTGAAGATTCTCACATGTTCTTGTGAGTGGTGTGAGGCTAACAAGTTTTGTGTGTGTAGGTGTGTTTCCATGTACTGTATGTAAATCCCCCAGCTCTGCATGGAGGACTTAACCAGGTTAATCCCAGCCAATCTGTGTGTGATGAGAAAAAAAAACAGTTTCACACATACAGCATAAACACATTTATATTCCTCGGTTGTTCTCAGACATGTTTTTCAAACATTCTTATGTTTTCTTTCCCTTTTTTCAAATGCTTTCCATCCCATACTTGCTCACTAGGAATTGCATCAGGTTCCAGTGGCAGCACCATCATTGGTGAAAACACAGGAGTGTTCATTGGAGGACTTCCTGAAGACTTTACTTTGCTAAGAGAGGATTCAGGTAAATTCAGCCCCACAAACTCAATTCAGATTTGAGTTTAATTTTAAACTTAAATTTATTTGAGGCCATATTGGCTGCTTATTTGTAACGTAATTTATTGTGTCTCTCAGAATGTAATGGCACCAAACTTCTTCTCTTTTTCCTGAAGAAAGCAGTTAGGCCTCACTACTGATAGACCAACATCCTGCTTTACATAATTAGGGGCTGATGGGCTTCCCAGTAATTTTTTTTTTTTTTTTTTTTTTGGCCCTTCAGGCAAATAGCATGACGTCTGACAGGAAATGCGGGTGAGAGAGTGGCAAATTAAATGTAGCAAATTAAAATCGCGGAAAGTGAACCAGTGTTGCTAGGAAGGACCTTTTAGCATCCTGTTTATGGCGGCGTGTGCTCTACCCATTTTGCCACTGGCTGCCCCTTTCCAACTATTCATATGATCATATTATAGTTTGGACATATAAAGTGACTTGTGTATATTTATGGTATTTATCATTGCTTGTCTCATTAGGTGATGCCAAACTGGTACAGACGGGTTTCTCTGGTTGCCTCAAAGATGTGAGTTTTAAAATGACTGACAGTCCCTCAGAAGAATGGAGCTCCCTGGATTGGGCAAAAGCCACAAAGAAGGTGGCCATTTATGAAAACTGGGAAGGATGTCCCACTCAAACTGTGACTGGAGCCCATTTTCTTGGTCATGGTAGGATCCCATGGATTATTAGACATTAAATATATCCTTTTCTATTGGAACATGACAATAGGCATGCATTACCATGGCAGAGCAGAAGAAAACCTGTTTTTGGTGAGCCGACTGTGTTCACATATAATCTAATCTATAATCTATATATATATATATATATATATATATATGCCTGGTCCCCCCACCAGCACGGTGGGGGGATATATATATATCTAATCTATAATCTAAGTTCTAAAGTCATCGCAACACTTTGTGAATTAATTAATTAGATGCTTTCTGGATGTGTTTTTGGTATTGAGGTTATTGGTTTATGTTAATATCATTTGGATAGATTCATTGGCCCCTGTGCAAAACATCAAGTTCATCAGTGAATTTTCGCCCGTTATTGCTTTGTAAAAGAGCCTGTTCATCTAATCTGTTTTTGTTCTCTCACTTTGGAATGCATGATAGAACCCGTCTGACTCATTTTAAATAAGACGCATAAAATTGATTTCTAGGTCATGAAAAAAATTGAAAAATTGTCTTTCTTTCTTTAGCCCTTGGTGTCGGTAATGATTATCTCCTTGTTTTAGGTTACTTAGAGTTGGGCAGAGATGTGTTCAGTGGAGGGCAGGACTTTCACATTTCTATGGATTTCAGGACAGACCAGCTAAATGCACTATTGCTATTTACATACAACACCCAAAGTGAAGACTACATGCTGGTGAGGAGCACATTTAAATGTTTGACAACTGAAAACATTCTGAAAAAAGTTGGAGAATCGTGTGACAAAACAACAGCTTGCGATATTCTGCTATTGGTTATATTAATAGGTGGAGCTGGAGGCTGGCCTCCTGTCCTTCATTCTTGCCTCTGAAGGTCATGTGACTGAACTCAGCATGTGGGTTGGGCTTAGCTACTGTGATGGAGCCTGGAAACAGTTGTCATTGGAAAAACGTGGCTCACTCATCTCTGCTGCTGTCAGTGACTGGGCAGAGGAGATAAGGGGAGGAGGAATGAGGCTGAGAGTTGACTCCCCCTTATACTTGGGGGGTGTGCCAACGGACCTCTTACACCCTGCTCTGGACAGCCGAAGTCACAGACACGGTGAGAAATGTGTATATACCGAGATGGTATTCACATGAGTATTTATGGCAGGTTAGGGAATAAGTTTTAATTTTAGCATAGAAAGTACACTTGATGATGATAATGCTTGTTGAAGAACCCCTCCACTTCCCCTCCCTGATGTCACAAGTCATGCTCGCAAGTACACACCTCAAATTGGGATTTATGGTAGGCTCAGAGAATATTTCCACTTTTCAGCAGCAGAGAAGAGAGAGTCAAACTTCATTTTGAGTGGAGGCAGATATTAAATTGTAAATTGGTAACAAACATGACTAAGTCTTCAGACAAATAAACTTTTCTCACTTTCTCCTCCCCTCTTTACCATATCTTTATTTCTGTCCTCTTCACTTTCTCCTTTCTCCTATTTCACAGGCCTAGGAGGTTGCATAAGAGATTTGACCATAAGAAGTGATGAAACAAACCTTTCCACCGGCAAAAGTGTCGATCTCTCTGCTGCATCCCGCCGTTTGATTAGAGTCTACTTAGATGGTTGTCCCACCACAGAAAGCCGATTCAACTGCAGAGGGAACGATTCTGTGTTGGTGTATAATGGGAGAAAGCCTTTAGCCACAGATTATAGTCTACAGCCTTTTACTGGTGACTATACAGAGTATACATACATACATACATTAATATCTACTTAAATACAGAGGCAGCAATCAACTGAAAAGGAAGCACAACAGTATTTTTCGTTTGTGTCATTGGCCAATTTTTTTTTCATGCAAACCTAAATGTATGACTGCAAATCATACAAAAATCTTCCATTTGTAGCAAATAGGTTAGTAGCTCACTGATTACTAGTAATTGCTTTCTACATTATTGTGTTCTCCAATATGAGCCTCACTGGGCACGGTGCACGGGCACGTTATAGCTGAAATTTAGATGGCTAGGTACCAAGAAATCTGGGCATATATTATAGCTGGAAATCCCATCACATCAAACCATAAATGTTTTAAATCTAATGTAAATGGCATGTTAACAACTCCTAAGAATATACATCTTTGGTGTTTATATGTTAAGAGTACTTGTACAGGTTTGTGGCCTTGGCCGCAGGAGGCTGGGCAGCAGGACCTTGGCAGAGAGGACGCAGCCGAGGCAGAGGTAAAACGTGGCAGTGGTGGATGTGTGTTTCTGTTGTCACAACAATATATTTTACAGCCGCACATGATGATGATTTCATAACAGTAATAGCCTATCCCTCCCCCCTACACGCCCCACTTGGACACATGCAAACCCTGTACAGAAGCTTTATACAACACTTTGTACAATATGCATTATAACAATATTCATTCGTCTTTCTTCTACCCATCCCCTATCCTTCAAACACTCAAATAATAATAACCCTGAAGTACATAGGTTTTTCAATGCCTCGCACACTGCGGGTTCCTCTTTCTGTGTGTGTTTAGATATTGTTAAATAATATGATAGACTATGGTTAGATGCTATGAATTTATTATTTACTCAGTTGCATAATTGGCACATTAAAAAAAAGGAGGCAGTATTCCCACTGAAGACTCAGTTCGATAGTTTATTTTTGTTCAGCCAGATTTTGGATGTAAAAGCACTGCTATCTTGCACAGTATATGAGACTTATCCAAAGCCAGTGATATTACATGTGCCTGATGGTATGAGAGATTGATAAGGCCTCTATAAAGGGCATCCCAGTAAAAGGCTGTTAACCCAGAATGGCCTGTGTGGTCCCTTGTGTAATATAAAGCTGCTCCTTAGTAGTGAACGATACACTGGTAGGTCTCAGTACACCATGCTATGACCAGAGAGAGGAAAGGAATGGAGGACAGAGAGGGAGGAAGTGCTAAAAACATTAAGAGAGTGCGAGGGAGAGATGAGGAAAGATGGAGAAGTGGTCATGAATAGATGGATAAAAAGAAGATGTGACATTAGCCAAAGTGGAGAAGGGAGCTGGAAAAGTTATAATGAAAAAGGCAGTTAATGAAAAACAAAAGCACAACGAAGAGGTTGTAGGAGATCAACACACAGCTCTTCAGTGATACTTTTTCATGACTTAACATACTCGACCTGGTGAAAACTAAACGGCATGAGTAAAGTGAAACTGATGAAAAATAGAACATTTATAAACACTCAAAACTCAAAAATTGTCTGCTGTTTGTCTGTACTGTGTGTAATGTCTGTACTGATAACATACGCTTTTGACAATTTTAAGGATTTACAGGCACAGCCAGTCTACTTCTGGACTAAGTCCAATGTTAGTATGGTAAAGATGGATTTAAAGAAAGGTGGAAGGATGGATGGAGACAGAATGAAGGAGGTTGTGAGGCAGTGAGACAGAGAGGGAGGCGAGAAAGGAGATGTACCATCATGAACTACAGAGGGTGTCAAAGAGAGAAAGAAGGGGAGTGCTATAGAGAGGAAGGGAGGCTGATTGCTATGAAATATAGCCCAGAATGAATGGCTGCCTGTATTAAATCAGTGCTGAAAAAGTTACTACTCTCATAAATACTATTTATGCTAATGGTGAGGTATGATTTACTGGGCCTATTAAAACACAGAGAGATGGGGGATGCTTTTCTTTAACCTCGTGTGCTCCTGACCTGTTATTTTGCTTTTTTCTTTAATATTCTTTCCCTGATTCTTTGGTTTTTAATTACCTTACTTGTTTATGCATTCCTTAGTTTAATTATTGCCTTATTTATTTTGCTCCTTGTTGTTCTTTATCTCTGTCTCTTTAATAATCCATATTAGTCCCCTCTTCCATCTCCTCTCACATTAACTCATTTTCCCTCTCTTTGGCTCTAGGACCAAGGGAAGTACCACCACCAACCACTGTGGAGAGCTTGAGTGGTTTCAGCGCAAGGGTGAGCTGGGTGCCACCCACTGGTGACATCAGAGGGCTGATTGACAGTTATGAGTTGAAGGCCTACAACAGTGACCAGCCAGATGCTCCACCCATCAAAGCCGTTTACCTGGCTAATGGAAATTTCTCAGGTAAAACACACGCAAACCTTGGGATGTACCATGGGATTGGGGAACAACAAACTGAATAAAGGTAAAAACTGAAAATCAGGATTTTACTCTGCATGAGCAAGACCAGCATCATGACTCATGACAAAAACTCTACTTTCATTCATTTTCAGTCATTTTCCCATTATCGCTCATACAAACAAACACATACACACTGTCCCAGATAACCCTGCTAATGTCGCTTTGGCAAGTCCCCAGCTTTAGGAGACTGTCTCCATTTGGAACAAGACACTCAGGACTACCCCAATGATGTCATACCCTGGCATCGCTCCTTTTCTCACTCTCTCGCTGTTGCTCACTTTTCGATCTTTCCTCACTTCATCTTTTATGATGATGATGATGTGTGCGTCCGCTGCTGCTATTCGTCCTCTCATCCACTCTGCCATGTCTCCAGGCAAATATGAAGATGAGCTCTCTGTCTCCTTCTTTCTCAGTGTCTCTCTTGCTGCTCCCCATTCCCTCCCTTTTCCTTTGCCAGACATTAAGTCCACCATGATAAGGCTTGTTGTTAATTTATGATGGCCTCGACACCTGACTGCAGAATTACACCAACGGCTAAAAAACACAGAAAGCAAATGAGGGTGTAATGGCAGCGGATTGGGGCCCGGGCCCTTAATTGAATTGAAAGACATGGGTAGAAGAAAGAGAGAGAGGAAAGTAGACTAGACATAGAGGGTGAGGAGAGTTAAAGAGGGAGGAAGAGAAGAGCGGGGATTGACTTAGGAAATATTGAATGGAGTTTAGAGGGCTGAGACAGCTAGGACAAAAAAACATCAGAGAGACGACTGAAGCTTTACAATTAGAATGAACTCTCGTTGTTTGCCAAAAGCCGTAAACTTGCTTAGCAACAGTGGCACAGAGAAACAAGTAAAGCATTTAAATTGCACTGACGCAGTTTGACACATACTGCAATAAGACAAGGTTTTAACACACTAAAAGGCATTTAGTGTGGCAGCTAGGCATGGATGGCATGAAACAATAAGGAAAGATTGCCTTTTTTAAGACTGAGCTCATAAGACCATATTCATTTCTGCCAGCAATCACTCCAAAGTCTGTATCCTCCAAACTTGTGGTGTTTTTAGGACACAGTTTCTGTCTTTGGTCTCTGCCTCACTTCCTCTACTCTTCTCTAGGTTTGTTGTCGGGTCTGACACCATCCACTCGATACATCGTCACTGTCAGTGCCTGTACTCCTACAGGCTGCACAGAGAGCCTTCGTCATGGCAGCGGTGATGATGATAACTTAAGTTCAAGTCTCCTAACCCCAGAGGAAGGTGAGGCTGTAAAACACAACCCAAATATAAAGATGCCTTCATTCACCCCATGAACAGAGCTCCTGTCCCTCTTTATTCCTTACCAGTAGAATTCATTTATGACTGCCTCTGTGTATGGACACACACAGACACTCTTCTAAACACATTCAGACACTCTCATCCTGTCTCCTCAGTGATGGAGATTTTGAGCTCTTAAGAAGAGAGAAGTGGAGTACAAGACTGAAGTGAATAAATAGGTGCAGTTGTGGGGGAGAAAAATAGATGTCTGGATAGAAGGAGATGCAAAATGAAAGGAACAAAGCACCTTGCAACTGAGTGAAAGGCAGATAGTACAATGTAGTATTTAACATTTTTTCTTGTCTAAGTGGTCGTGGAGGAAAGAAAAGATTTCTCCTTATATGTTAGTCACTACATTAATCTGTGTTGGACTAACTGGCCTTGTTTGGGAGATAATGTGACGGCAGGGGTCAGTGCAGAGACGGCAAAAATCAATCTGAAGTAAAAGGAAAAAAAAAAAACAGATTACTGTATTGATTCTCACTGAGTGCAGAGTTAAGACACTGAACCATATTAGGAAGACCGGAGAAAGAACTTATTTAAAACTCTCTTTTAAGTCTATTTTTCAAACACTTCTCTTCTCCTTGAGCACAGGTGTTTTTCCACCTTAGCCTGGAAATCAAGGAGCATAAAATCATAGTGTTCTCCAAGGACATTTAAGGGAAGGTTTTCATAACATTCACTGTCTTAAGTGTCTGTGACATCTCATATAGTAGAATAATGTGAATTCAGGTTTACAATATATTTTAATATAATAATATTTCAATGATGATCATGTCTATTGCATTTTTGCCTTGGGCATGTATCTAAGGACAGATTAATGTATCACTTGTTTCAGTATATATGTTAAATCATACACCAGCATTTTTTCATTTTAGCTCCAGATGCTGTCTCTCCTCCTGCTGCAGTCTCATCTCCTACAGCACTCTATTTAACCTGGGAACCTCCAGCAAGGTGATCAGTCATTTGTTGTTGCGATGTAGCTAATGTGTAAAATTCTAATTTGCAACACAAGCTAGTGCATGCCTGAGCTTAAAATATAAAGCCATTACTAATGGACAACATAATATAAAATAAAACACTTTAGTAAAGTAAACATGTATAATATTTCCTTTGTTCAGCATACATGTTTTTTGACCCTGAATAAACTTGCCCCTATTAAACACCATAAAAAGTTCAAGATGTAAATTGTGTATGTTAAATATAACATCATAATATTACCCTCATTTCTTTTTTGTTCCAATGATAGGCCCAATGGAGGCATTACTGAGTACCTCCTCTATCACAACAGCCAAATGGTCTACAGGGGGAAAGACAGACTACACAACATCACTGGTAAAAAAAAAAAAGAAAAAAAAAAAAAGACAGAGAGCGTGTGTGTGTGTGTGTGTGTCGCAGTGTTGCTGTGACTGTGGTGGGATGGGGCCTTCGTGTAAAGACAAGGGGGAAAGTGAAGAAAAGCAAATGGAGTGGGGGATTAGCATTTGAAAGAGGCAAGAGCATCTCAGTCCTTACCAAGGGAATAGCACTTTGAAAAAGAGCACTAAACACACATTTACACACAAACACACACACACATGAAAATGAAGCAGCGGAAAAACAAAGCGCACTAAATAGCGCACATGCATACACACACTTGGCTTTGAAAGCTTTCACTAAAGAGAGTTAAAGAAGGTATGAAACACATGTTACACCACAGAGACCACAGTGGTGCACCACAGTGCAAATAGATACAAACACACACAGATAGATGGAAAAAACATGAGCATAAAATACTGTATACTGTATAAAAACATACAGCGTACAGGGGTTTACATGAATTCAGAGTCATCCTATGTGACTATTTTGTATGCCCTGAATAGATTCTTCTCATTTTGATTGCAGATACACAAACACTCACATGATTAACACAAAACACCACACTACTGTCTAACAGTGTATGTGTGTCTTTGTAAGTTAATGAAGGCAAGAGAACACATATCTGCCATGCTAGGTTAATAATAAGTATTTCATGTTCACAGTGATTGGAAAGATTATGACTCTGGTAATTATGTAGTATGTTCAAGAATAGATTCTGTCACAGAGAGTGATTCTGCAATAGTGACACAGTAACACTAAGAGAAACAAGAAACTGCTCAAATGGGTTTGTTCCCCTAAAAAAGAGAAAATTCAAACTAGATGAATGAAATGATGGTTGAATCAGCTCATAATAATAAAGTGTGAGAGAAGTTTGTGTTTTAATAAGTCTGAATTATCTTTATCTTATATTTTTTCCCCTCAGGTCTTGGTGTGTATTCCACTCATGTCTTCCTTCTGAGTGCATGCACTTCAGCAGGTTGCACCAACAGTTCACAAGTTTCAATGGTGACCTCTCAGCTGCCTCCAGGGCCACTACACGCACCAAATCTTACCCTTCTAGATTCGCGGACTATGCTAGTGGAGTAAGTGCAGCGTGTACACATGAATACAGAGCACACAACCCGTATCAGTAAATAATTACAAAATGTCTCAGGCTGAGACAAAACATAGCACTGTATGCAGTCCCATTACTACACACAGATCCATTTTCATCTTCTGCTAATTTCTGTCTCCTCCGTGGATGTTTAAATCACATGCTTCATAAACACGGTGATTATTTTCTTGCATCTGTTTGGACTTTGTTGATTTATGCATTTATTGATGCGTAGGTTTCCCACTCAGTCAAAAATGTAAACTTTTTTTTGTTGCAAATTCACACTTGCAGGGCTCTCACTGAAAATACACAAAAACAGGTATTAACTCACAAATGATAAAGATGGTGAATAGTACAAGGGAAAAATAATACACAAGACATAAAAATGGATGTAGAATATAAAAAGAAAGATGCAGCCCGAGAGAAAACCTGTGACCTTCTGCAGTTTTGTTTACCATGCATGATATTTTCCTGCACTTGACCTTTCACCTGTAGAGGGAGGGGACAAAGGAAGATAGATCTGTGCACTTTTCAGATCAGAATCATGTGCTCACGTCCTTGTTTGTGTGTGTGTGTGTGTGTGTGTGACTGACTCTGTGTGTGTATGTAAGAGTCAATCTGCGTGAAAGCCATTAGTGTCCTGACTGTCACTTACAGTGGGACTCACCACAGGAGGGCACAGTGCAACTCATGCATGCGCGCACACACACACACACACACGCACACACACACACAGACAGGCATATCCACACACTGGAACAACAAACAGGGTAATTGAGAGGATGAGATGGAGTAAAATGAAGGCACCCAATGTCTGAGAAGGAAATGAGGAGTTTGTTTGGTCATATATGTAGATATGTTGGTCCTGATTTTATCACCTTAGATTAGCAGTGTACGTCTACACAAACTCAGAGTGTGTATGTGAATGCATGTGGTATATCGAGAAAAGGCTATTTTCCCTTCATGAGGCAGTTCAACATAATTGAATTGGGAAAACCAATAATATCACGTGTCTGATTAATATTCATACTCACTCATTTTATCTTGACCCTGAGACAATACAAGTGTTAGGCCTCTAAAACATGAGCAGAAGTTACAGAAAAATACTAACAATGTAAGGTAAGATGAAGTAAAAAAGTAAAAGTTAACTAAACCACACTTTGTGTAGTATCCATTTTTTTTATTTTTGATTGGATGTACAGAGGCCCACAAAATAAATAGAACTCTCCAAATACTCTCCATCTGGACTGTATATATTTACAGCGGTGGGAAGGATTCATATTGCCTTGTTAGCACATTGGTAATAGGCAGAGGTTGAGAGATCATACTTGGTCAATACCTCTCCATTTCGCCTGTGAGAAAAGCTGAGAAAGACAGAAAGATGGAGCGAGAACAATGGTGAGAAAATTTGAAGACAGTGGGACCAGAGAAAGGAGGAGGGAAAGATGAATTATGAGTTTTAAAGGAAAATGGAGGCAAATAAAAGAAAAATTAAAGAAGAAAGTGAAACAGAATGCGTGCGTTAGAGAGTACGGACTGCAGACTGTGAGAAAGGTGGTGGTGGGCTGCAGTATGTGAACAAAACAATATCAGCAGATTTATTCTCTGCCCTCACCTCACACCACCCACACACAAACATGTTCAAACACACACAGCAGACTCAGCCGCAAAGGTACAACACTGTCAGACACATGCACACAGTCCCAAATGCCTACTGACATCTTTTTCTCTCAATTATATTCAGTTGTCAACACTTTAATGTGATGGCACTCATTCTGTTTTTTGTGTACAATTTAGAGAATGTGTTAGGAAAGATACAGAGGATGCAGGTTAGGGTTACACTTCAATGATGTGATCTTAACCCACCTCATCTCGAGAGCACGGTTTTTAATTTAGCAGGCTGAGAAAGTGTCTGTTTCACACTAATTTCAAATGCACTTTTGCCACCGTGAATTATGATACAGATTATTACAACTCCCCTTTGATTTAGTTTTTCAAAAGTGGACATACATCACATTGGCAATCGAAAGTGTATAAATCTTATCATAAATGTGATAGATTAGCTGTAGCTAATTGTGTGCGAACACAGATTCATCAGTCATTCAAAAGCTGGCTTTTAATGGGACGAGCCAAGAAAGGAATCCATCACTTTTTAAAATGGCCTCCCTCGCTACCATGTCAGGAGAGTTGGGCTGCACTCTGGGATTTGTGAGAAATGCTGGACAATTTTACTGATTTATTCATGAATATTTTTTTTGCTACATTATTGTCAACATGTCCGTATCATTATTGGATAATATTAGACTTTTTTTTTTTTTTTCACAAAACTAGGTTGAAATTAAATGAAATTTATTTCCAATTTACTTCAAACTTTTCACACAAATGTTCTTTATAATTTTAAATTTTTTTTTTTTTATCATAGCAGAGATATTCTGTGAACAGATACAAATCACTCAACTTCTAAAAGGACAGAGGTTGTGTGTAGGTCATCAAGATATAGTCAGCACCCCATGATTGTGTGATTCCCCCCCCCCCATGAGAAGAGATGATAAAAATAACTTCAATAATACTTTAACATGATCAAACCAGATTTTGCTGTTTCCTTTTTCCCATTTATATTTTGTTGTGAAGTGTTCCCTGTCTTCTCCTTCTCTCTCAGTTGGGGATGACCTTCCTCTTCTAAATATAGAAGATGAGACACCTCTGCTTTACAAAGGAGACTGTGTGTGCAGCAGACGTGTGTGTGTGTGTGTTGTGTGTAAGAAATCTTAGCTCAGCATTGTGTTTCCATGTACTTGCAGATGGGAACAGGATGATAGTCACAAACATATGAGCGTGCTCTCATATGCACAAACTCTCTTTCAACTCTTCCTCACACTCTCTGTAAAATGATTCCGTGTGAAATTAAGTCGAAATGTCTCAGTTTTCACACACTGAGATATTAAAGTAATGGTCTGATAGCAAATGTGCGCTTTATTGTAGCTTCCTTCTCTGCTGAGTCCTCTCTTCATCTCCAGGTGGTCACGGCCCTCTCAGGTCAATGGTGTTTTGGAGTTTTATTCCATCTTTCTGTCACATGATGGTGAGCAGCCTGTGGTTGCTTATAACAGCTCAGAACGTCTCGAAGACCACACACTGCGCAACCTAATCCCTGGAACAACTTACACCATCACAGTGGCTGTAAGTACCTCACTCTTCCTGGCAAATCATCATTCTGAATTGTATTCTCACCTGCATCCACACGTTCATTTATTTGTGTGTGTTTATGTATATCAGGCCTGCACAGGCGGTGGGTGTACCTTAAGCCCTCCAAGCCAAGCTCAGACTAAGGAGAGCACCCCAGAGGATGTCCCTGCTCCACTGGTCACCCCATTGTCTCCACATGCACTCAGTGTCAGCTGGACACCTCCGGACACTCCAAACGGTTAGAGGACACACTGAGTAGGCATATACCCATAACATGACCAAAAACACAAAACATACGCATAAACGCCTAAAGTGACATTTTCAATAATGTTTAGTTTTAGCTACATGCACACAAATTCACACTTTTTTTCTTTTTTTTTTTTCACCTATGTGAATTGGAGGGACAGGAAGTGAATTAGAAACGAGATAAGAAATACTGTATGTAGATGAACATTTAAAAGAGCTTCATTGGGGTAGGGCAGCACAGGGGGCATAGGGGTTAGCGCTGTTGCCCCAGAACGAGAACCTGGGGCCTTTCTGTGCAGAGTTTGCATACTCTCCCCATGCCTGCAACATGTTTGGGTTAACTGGTGACTCTAAATTGTCTGTAGGTGCGTGTGTGAGTGGTTGTTGGTTTCTGTCTGTCTCTGTGTGTTGGCCCTGCGATGGACTGGTGACCTGTCCAGGGTGGACCCTGTCCTCACCCAGTGTGAGCTGGGATTGGCTGCAGTGTCCCCCGAGAGCCGGAAACGGATAAGCTGTAGAAGATGAATGAACGAATGGATGAATGAATCATTCCTTGCGTGAGTCATTAGTTGAATATTGGATGCAAATTCAAGGTTTCAGTATCTACTGTAATCTGGTGGGTTACAGATATGAACACCTGCATGGTTCAGGAATCCCCTTCATGTGAGACGAGAACATTTCCCTTTGTACAAGGTGAATCAGATGGGTGTGCAAGAGATAGCGGTAACGCAGTGAGGGAAACAGTAAAGAGGAAAACAGAAAAAAATTAAAGCAGAGGGCAGAAACAACTCAAAAAGGGGAAGAGACAGGGGCAGGGTGAAACAACATATAATATGAGAGCAGGACAGTCACAGGAAGGCAGTGAGAGGGCAGTGCTTCACCAAGCTCCTTTAAGTGGATGAAAAGTGCTCCCTTTTGACTGAATAGAGAACTGCAGGCTGGAAGTGCATAAAGTCTGCGGTGTCACCATTCTTCTGATCTCCTTCTAATACACTGGCAGCCAATTCAAATCCATTGCAGCTGGGCAAGGCATTTTTTTGAACTCTCCCTATTGACTTGGATCTGTTTAGATTTAACAATTTTTTTTTAAAAGGTTAACTGTAATTTAAAGATATTTTAAAGTGAAGTTTTCTGTAAAATGGGCTTTTGTATACTGCAGATGAATTAATAAATGACACTAACATGGGTTATCAAAGTCTGTATTAACTAATGCTAAATCTTATGAAACCAAATGAATTGAGTGATGAAAACCATCTGAGGATTTCCCACCTCATTTCACTCCAACATACAACGCACTGCCACATATTATCAAATGTTACTGCCATGCTCGTTAAAGTATGTGTAATTCCATGATGCATGTGTGTGTAATGTGAATGGTGTGTGTTTTACGCTTAATACCACATGAGTGCATTTCGGACCATAAACCCTGTGATGTGTGTGCATATGAGACTGGATAAATTACTTAAAGCTTTTCTCATCTGATGACAGAAATTTATAATGAGGAAGACACTTAATCATGATTACCCGATTATCTTGTGGTTAAAAAGCTTTAATTTTCACTTAGAAAGGGAAAGGGGCTCAGGGATTGTTTTTTGTTTGTTTTTTTGCTTCTTTTTTGTGTGTCTTTTTTTTTATAAATGGACGACAACAATGATGATGATGAGGATGATGTGTTCTGGGGGACTGAGATTCTGTGTTATTTTCTATCTCTTACTCGTCCTCTCTCTCTTGCCCCCCCTTCTCCCCAATTCCGCAGGGATTTGTTGGGGATAATCCTCTCGGGGATTAGGTTGGGGCAACACGCAGACAAAGAGGGGAAATAAGCCTGTTATGCATTCGCTGCTTCATTTCCCAACCTGTCTTTATTACAACCTATACTGATATGGGCTTATTCACACACTCACACACACACACACACACACACACACACGTACACTCTCACATGCATGTGATTGGCCACATTAAGAGCTTCGCAGATGTAGTTTGCATCTGTGGGGTTTTTGTGACTTCATTTCCCTGATAGGTGTGTATATCTGTATTGAGCAATAATAAAACCCACATATGATTAAAGCAGAATAGACTCTTAGCTCTTAGCACTGATCTTTTGAGCCCCCTGTATGCATTTTTATTAAGGAAACGCACATTTGGCACCGTACTGTTTCATTTTTTTATTAGGTGGATGTAATGTAATGTAATTATTGTGGCCTGTGTGTGTGTATGAGTGAGAAAAAGTGAGCTTTCTCATCTTAGTGTGAGTGTATCTTTGTGAAAGGTGTGTGGAGGAGCGCACCTATTTGTGGCCGTGCGTGCACATGTACATGTGTTCACACTGGTTATACTGTCCTCCTGAGGGTCTTTATATCTGTAATGCCTTTGGTTCCATTTGTTGTTTCAGTGCTGTTTTCATCATTGGATCACACTAGGACACATTGAATGGCAGGTCTGGAGCCCCTAAATTAGTTTCCATTTGCATTGTTATCAAGTGAACCAGACAGCATCCAGGCATAGCAAAGCCCACTTTGTGATTAGGATTCCTTATGGTTTGGAAACTGATCTACAGTGTATGGGAAACCAAAGCAGCAAAGTGTTGCTAGTTTTATTTCTTTTAATTGTTTTTGTTAATAAAGATGAATAGCTGGGTTGTTATGCGATAATTGTGTTTTATTCGCAGGTATCATAACCAGCTATGGTGTCTGGTTGGATGGAGTACTCACTTCAAACTCCAGTTCTTCCCAGAGGTCCCATGTGATTGAGGGACTCGCTCCATGGAGCCGACATGTTCTCAGGTTGCAGGCCTGTACTGCGCAGGGCTGCGGCAAGGGACCAATGGTCAGTGAATTGCTTTACTAGAGCTCACAGTAATTAATGTAATTATAAAATTATCTACAAGATCTTTTGAGATACTCAAGCACAGCTACACCTTGAAATGCCTACTCAAACATTTACAAAGTATGTGCGTTACATGTTCATGCATGTCTGCGTGCGTGTGTGTCAATGGGCATCATAAAGGTGATCGATTCTCTCCACTCAATAACGAGGGTTGGTGTGACGACAGTGACATTTAGTGGGAAATGCCACTCCAGCTCAACAATGTCCCTGACGACAGGCCATATTTTGGGGCATTTTTCCAATACAGACGCCATATTTAGTTCAACAGCAAGATCAGCTGACACAGCAGAACAGGAGGAGGGAGAGGGGAGGGTGGATGAAGGCAGGAAGAGGAAGAGAAGGCAGGATGGATGGGAAAAGGAGAAGGAAAGGGTCAGTGAAGGAGGGAGTTTCAGGATAAAATGAAAATGAAGTGATATGACTAGGATAGAGTATATTGAGCAAAGTGAAAGATGAAGTGGAAAGGGAGGATGTGAAAGGCAGCAGATGACAGGAAAAGGAGAAAAGATGAAATGAGAGGGAAGAACAGAGCAGTGTAACAGTGGAAGGTGGTGAAGGTGGATTGAGAGGAAATATGAGAAGAATGTGGCCGGATAAACAAAAAATAAAAACACATTAAAGAGCATCAAGAGCTGAATGCAAAGATATGTTGGCTGGGTGTATACAGTGATTAACTTACTGGATAGTATGTCAATATGCTGCATGTCTGTTCCGTGCACTTTGGGGTTTTCTCTTTTTTTCTTTAAATCAGACTGAAGTACATACATTAGAGATGGCCCCAGAAGGCCCGATACTGCTGGAGCTGGCCAATCAGAGTTCACGATCGCTTCGAGCCCGCTGGTCAGCCCCTCCTAGACCGAATGGGAACCTCAGCTACACGCTGTACCACAGAAGCATAGGTAACACATTTGTACTTCTGCTCTTAACACACAACCGCACTTTATCTGGTCTTTCCTGTGTAGAAATGAGATCAAGCCTGCCAGTGATGAAAGCTTGTTTTTTTTCTTTTGGCATATCAGTCCTTGAGAAACATGGTTGTATTGGTGTAATTGATAAAAAAAAAATGACAAAAGTGATGTGATTCAGTACACCACCACAGCTCAACCACAGTTACAAGCAAGTAGATTTTTCATCATTTGCTGAGAAATGATAAAGCTTTACAAAAGTAGAGTTGTATTAGCACAATTAATATTATTACAGTTTCATGTGGATTTTCTCGAGTTGTTTTTTCAGTGAAGGAACATGGGATAGCAGGAAAATTGATAAAGATACATACACACACACACACACACTCACACACACTCTCTCACACACTCCTTCCAACTGAAGACTGACAAGTCAAAGTCAGGCATGAAATGTGGAAGTCAAAGAAGGAGTAATCAAACCAGAGTGCTATAGAGAAGACAAGGTACTTTGATATTGCCACTGACTTGAGAAGGGAGATGATATAGCAGTCCTGAGCAAAACAGTGGTATCAAGATGGGAGGAAGAACAAAGACAAGTAGTAGTGAAACAATAGTATACCGAGAAAGCAGAGATGAGAAGATCATATTTACATAGAAGTATTACAAAAATGCAGGTAGAAACAAGCAAGACACGAAGGATGCCAAAACACTGGAGGGGACTGACTAAACAGAAGAGGAGAACTGGACATGGAAAGAAATGGTGGAAGGAGAAAATTTAAGAAGATGAAGACACACTTATCCAAACTCCATACCACACATATTCAGTCCCTCTTTCTCTTTGACATACACAGAGTCAAAGACTTTGATCAGCACCTCACAGAGGAGCAGACAGATTAAAATGAGTGGAGAGAAGGAAATAAGAGGTGTGGAGGAGATAGAGTTATCCACAACCCCTTGTTTCTTTGATACACACTGCTTTCATTATTTCCCACAGAACTGATATGTGTTTGTGCTCGCGTGTTTGTCCATCTAAATATTTTGCATAGGCTTGCACAGTGTAATTTTCTTATCCTTTTTCTTTGACTAGCCTTGCATAACCTCAATTTGGAGGCCTCTCTCTTTTGATCACTCAGTCAGTCTCAGCCAGTATTCCTCTCTCTTGAACTCTCCTATCTTTTCATGAATCACTTTTCTCCCATCACTGTGATGACTCTAATAAATAAATGTGCCATGAAAATAATCTGTGTCAGACATCGTTGCCTTCCTCTTCGTGAGATATATAGAGCTTGCTTGGCCCAAGACCTTACATGTCTCTCTTTGTGTGACGCTCTGTTTCTTAGATGGTGATGGGCTGTTGGATGGAAGTACAGCAGCCGGCAGCTGGTTGTCTGTGACTGACCTACAGCCTTACACCCACTACAGCTTCTGGATCAGAGGGTGTAACACACAGGGATGTGTTGAGAGCTTGCCACTCAACGTTACCACACCCCCAGCAGGTACGCACACTCACAATTAACAGTAAAGATTTTCTTTGCAAAACCAAAGTATGAGTTACAAGCTTGTTTTTCATTTGAAATGCAAACAGTCATCATGAAAACATATATGCTGTGATCAGATACAGTACAGGCCAAAAGTTTGGACACACCTTCTCATTCAAATGAATAGGAAAGTGTGTCCAAACTTTTGGCCTGTACTGTACGTACGTATAAGAAAAGTGAGTCATCACACTCACAAATTGCATGAATGTGCAAATGCATGGCATCATTTTCACATTCATTTAGAAACTGATGGGAAGCAACAATTATCCTAGCATCCAAGCAATTGTTATATATGTCCAGTCAGATGGAGGAAGGTTCATTTTGAGCTTTGAGTGCAGACATAATCCATCAAACCTGTATTGTTCAGCCAAAGTATTTTTCAAGTTAATTAATCAATGCAATTTATATAGTTATTATTGTAATTTATATATGTTGAATAACTGTAAACTCAACATAAACTCAAGGAAGTAATCAAAGATTTGTTCTTATAAAAATTTATTCCATTTGCAAGCACGATGTTTTTCTGCAAACTGCAAATCATAGGTAATAATGGGTTCCCCAGCTACTTAACTAGGGCTGCTACCAACAGCGTGAGAAGAATTATCATGATGCAGCAATCTGGGATAAAATGTTACAAGGAAACATCCCTTTTGTTGTGCGACTGTAAGACTGAAACAGAGAAGTCACTCGTTCAGTGGGAAGGTACACCTCTAAATTCTGCATGATCAGAATTAAATGAATGTTTTAGACTTTCATTCATTAGTTTAATGCTCTTGCCAACTAAAAAGTTATATATACAGCTTTCTAGCTTTGCGAAAAAAAAAAAAAAAAGATTCAGTACGTACGTAGATTGTTGACTTCAGCTACTGGTCTGAATGTATATATATTATTTTATACAGCCTTTCTCTTTGTGTGTGCATGTAGAAGGTGTTCTGCTTATTCATACTGATAAATGTTAAAACTGACCAGAGCAGATGATGGTAACTATGCAGCAACAACAAATACTCCTTTAAATACCACACACACATTTTTTCCACTTTAGCTAACATTAACAAAACTGTTTAATACATGCACGTTCACAAAACTGCACCACACCCATGTCTTAGTCAGAGAACAACAAAAGACAGACTTCGGAAAGTTCTACTGTTCAAGTTCAAAACAAAGGCATAAGAAAGTATAAATTTTAAATACCAGACGTTTCCTCTCTTTCTATCTCTCTTTCTACCTCTGTGCCTCTGGCATCTCTTTAGACTTCTTTAAGGCAAACTGTCTTGATGCGTCCTTGTTCTATGAAAGAACAGAGAGAAGATAGCCAAGCAAGAGACAGAAGAGCAGAGGAGGAGGAGAGCAGAGAGAGAGAAGTGAACATAAAAGTGCATAGTTTAAAACGATTAGTGACACCTCTGATATTGTACCTGCTAACACAGCATGAGAGAGACACAGGCTCACCAACAGTGTGTGTCTTTGTGAACTATCTGTTTTGTGTGTGTGTGTGTGTGTGTGTGTGTCTGAAAGGCAAAAATCAACGTGTTTCAAGAATTACAACTTTCTCTCTGAAATAAATGCACTTAGGAAATGGCCTACTGATCTACAATAGGATCTTCTTTATTAAAAAACAATATTTTACTCGTATGCCATTAATTAGGAATTTAAATATGAATTGATCTTATTAATTGAATAATGTAAGATTTCTGTTTTAAAACACTGAAACCTTTATTAGCTTAAAAAAAATTATCACTATGTGCTTTATATCAGTATCTCTTCATACACACACATAGAAACACAAAAAGAGAAGAGGAGAAACTAATTGGACATAAAGTTGCTGAGAAATGATAATAATATATAAGAATATGAATGTGAGTGATGATTTATTTTGGTGAATAATAACACTGTTCTGAGCCAGTAATCAAAGATCATTTTGAGGCAATATTTCTCCACATCCATTGAAGTGTATGTGCGCATCTTTTGGACAAGATGTCTTCGGCAATCAGTCTTGTTGTAGTGGTAAGAGACCAGTGTGTTTGATTGAAGGGTCACTTTATACATCAAAGGGCCTGCTCTTATTTCACATCGTCAACACTACAGTCTCCTTGTGTTTGTTGTCCTTATCTCTTTCTTATTCTATCTTTCCTTACGTCTTCTCTGTTTCTGTCAAGGGCTTGACAATTTTACTGAATCAAGATGTTTTTACTGATTTTCCAACACTAACTAACACTAACTTTAACAGGAAAAAATGGGGTGGAGGGGGGGGCTTCACTGATATGGGTCATAATGCTGTTTGTGTGTGTGCTAGACAGAGATGACTAATCCCTTTTGTTCAATTCTTTACTTCACCCATCCTCTCTCCTCCACTCCACTTTAAGCAGATGTAGGGAAGTCTTTAGGACTGGAAAAGGACATCATTTATACCCATACAAAGTTGATGCTTTCTAATCTTTTTGTTCATTTCATTTTTCTGTTTTGTTTTACTCTTCATCTATTCCCAATCCTTCCCTTCATCTTCTCAGCACCTCCTTCTCACATCACCTGTTCCTCCCTCCGGTGTCCCTCTCACCGTCTCTTCTCCCTCTCGTCATAGCCCCAGACGAAGTGTCATCTCCAACGTTGATTCATGCAACTCATGACAGCCTGACAGTATCCTGGTACCGTCCTGCCCGCTCCAATGCACCAGGCCCACTCTACTACAGCCTGCAAATGAGGACATCACCACAGAGGCCAGTGATAAGGTGAATGAGAGAGAGATTTAAATATGCTGATATGTACAAGATAAACAAGTGGACAAGTTTGCAGCAACTTGTTAATTGTGCATTCAGGTGGTACCGACACAGAAACATGACAGTAAAAAGCCATTAGAGAATGTCAGACACACACTTTCTGATACACATCAGTTATATTCACCTAAAAGTGGGAGCAAACACATATGCATACACATGTACATACAAAGAGGTACATTATACAGCACAGCTGAATATGTCACATCAATATGACAGACCATCAGAAAAACAGAGAGAGAATGAGGCGGAGCGATGGGGGTTGACTCAAAAAGACAAAATATCAGAACCAGAGCAGAGGGAGATAGAGAAAATGTGATAGAATAAAAAGAGAGAGAGGGTGTGCATCTGATATGTATTCATTACATGCTTCCTGACAACAAATTGCAATTTAATCCAAGAAGAGGAGGCTCTCATTCTGTGGTAATAAATAAATGACTAGCTACATGTATTATATATCAGACAGCCATTCCCTCCTCCTCTCCTGCTATGGAAATCTCATTGTTCCCTGATTTATTCATTCATTCATCCCTTTTTTCTATCTGATGCTAAATGGTCAACGGCCCTTCATTTATGACAATATTCTTTTACTTTGATTTTTTTTCTATTATTATATGATACAGAATCAGGTATAACATTGGAATTTGATATAAAGCTTTGAAAATATTGTACAAATGGCCAGAATTGTCATTGTATTGTATAGTGCTCATATGAAATGTGTGTCACATTTAAAATTAAAATAATTTGCAAAGAATGCATTGGATTGGATAAAACTGATGTTATCTTTGTTCTTATTTTGATGTATGCCTAAAATAAAATTTAATGAAGTAGTATCTCCAGGTATGCTTTAACTACTGAACACTAATTATGATGTAGTTCTCTGTAATCTGCAATCTTTTCTTTCACCTCTGACCAAAATTAGCTCTCTTTGTGGAACCGTCGCTGCATGTATGCTAAAATTGTCAACATAATATCAGACAAATTTCTTCACCCATCCGTTATCTCTGTCGCTTATTAAGGGTAGCTGGTATTGAATTAAGGTCTGTCTGTCTGTCACAGGACCAACATACAGAGTATCTGGTTCAGTTTATTTTTTGTTAGAACATGCAGGTCAGGAGCTGTTCAATCTCTGATCGTGCATGAAAGAGGAAAAATAGATATGATGGATGAAGGTGAAAACATTCTGAAATTAAAAAGTTTCTAAATATGTAAGTAATACTGTATAAAACTTTATCATAAAATTAGCAATAACTTGTACACATGGCATCGAAATGGTATAACGGTCACCTGGAACATTATGCATATTGCTCTAGCCTTAAGTGCTAGAACACTGTTGGCAAAATTAATGGTTTGCTGTTTGTGTTTGACCACCTGTTTGATTCTGTGTATGTTCTTCTACTCCTAGGCTTGTAGAAAACGCAACAGACACCTTTTCCTATCATGTGGAAGGCCTGTTGCCATACACACAGTACCTGTTCAGAGTCGTGGTTTCACATGCCCATGGACAGACTGCTGGACCTTGGGCCACCCTGTTCACTGCAGAGAGCAGTAAGTACATATTCAGTAATGATTCACACAAGGGATCATGTCAAAAATGTAACATATTTAATAGGCATAGTTATGTTTTTTTGTTTGTTTGTTTGTAGTTGTTCATTTGCACATTTATTAAAAAAAAAAAAAAAAAAAACTAAGAAAGTGTATGACTTAAAAATAAAAACAAGTGCAGATGAGGCAGAAACCCTGAGGGCTTATCTGAAGGCCTCACCTTTGAGAAATAGAACACATTAAGAATAAAACGGACAACACCAATATCAGAAGTAGAGCTGAATATCATTTGCCTAAATATAGTCAAATGTGTTTGTTATTTTAGTAAATGCAGAAAAAGCAAAACAGGAAGCCCATATTGGTCAGAAACTTCTTGCTTCAGACAAACCTCTTTTTCACATTTTCATACTTGGTGGTGTTCATGTCAGTAGTTCAGTGGAGTTTTGAAAGTGACTGGGTGGGAGGCAGGTGGCTGACAGCAGCTGTTTGTTAGTTAGCCTCACCACTGCTGCGGAGTCAAACTTAAACTCAAGTACTTTGACAGATCTTCTGATTTTAGGTGATGATTTAAACAATACTCTTTAACAATTGAACATATGGTGATATTATGTGTAAAAAGAGCCTCGGCCCAGCCTTTCTTTTATTACCTCAAAGACTCCAAGGTTTTATTTTATACAAGTCTATTAATTTCTTGATGTTAGCGGAGAGACAGCCACAGAATGTACTAAAAATGAGGAAGGTGGTGGAAAACGGGCACAGCACGAGCAAGTGAAACACACTGACAGTGTGTGATTTGCATACTGTAAGGTGTGTGTCTGTGTGTGAGTGACCTAGCCGGTGTCATTGTGGGCTAATTGCTGTAATAGAATCATATTAGCCACTGGAACAGCCTCCTCAGTGCAAAGTTATAAATTAATTAGTACCACGCTATTATCACATACATTATCATTAAGCAGCTGAGATTTGCATACATTGGATACATGCGAATGTGTACACAAAAGTGTGTCTGTGCGCATCTATGTATGGTGTCCAGTTGCACAAACCCATTCAGACATACACAACTGCAGACATTTAGGATGCTTTAAATTATGACCTGGTGCTTTTCTCTCTTTGCTGTGCAAAAAAATTTAATTCCCTCTAGCAAACACACAGAAACAGATACACACACTTTTCACACACATTCGCAAAAAAACTGTCTAAACAGCTTTTATAGTACCTTTTTCCATGTACTCGAAAATTACACATTAACTGGACAATGTCTGTGTTTTTGTTTAGGTGTGTACCTGTGTTAATGTGAGAGTGAAAACATGCAAGCCCACCTTTTTGTGTGTATGTGAACTGCAATAGATGTGTCTGTCTGATCACACTGCAAGTCACTGTCCAACCCCCATCCCTCTGTCTTCCTTCTTTCAGAGGGCTGCATACACACACTGTCCACCTCCTTGTCCTCCTTATCAATTACACACTTCCTCAAGTAGTTTCATGCAGACTAAGTAGAACTGAATTGGTAAGACTGAAGTTGAAAAGTCTACAAAACAAGAGTCAGATAATCATCAATCAGCATTATTTAATAATGCATCGAACAACAGAACTATTGCAGGGATAAAACAATTACTAATCATTAAATGTCTTGTTTCACAGTTGAATTTTAACATCCATTCTTGGACATACGTCCACACATCGTTTTAGTGTGAATGTATCCAATCATTTAAAGTGTGCATTAAAAATTCTTTCACCACAATAATAGAATACATGATAGGTATGAAAGCTTGTAATAAGAAAGGATTTAAACCTGTGATGGTAGTAAGCCAAATGTAGCCAGACTGGATTTTCCTAACATTGATGTGTAATTTGTCACCATAAACCCATCCTCTCATCATCTTAGCAGTGACAGGAAAGGCCGCATTTGCCTCCTAATCTCTTTTCCCACACTCTACAAAAAATGGCAACCTTAGCAAGCACGTTTACGTTTCACTCCTTGTGATTTCATGTGTATCAAGACCAGCAGTCATGGGGTCGTCGTTGTTGTCTTAGTTTAGGGGCAGCCATACGTAAAGAATTGACTCTCACAAACATAAGTACATAAAATCTTAACTTGGCAATAAACTGAACATTCATTCTCATAAACTCACACACACACATTCATATACATGATCAAGTGACATACAGTATACCGCAGACCTGAATACACATGCTCATTTTTTATAGTGTAGCGGTCCTTTGGGTTTTACCCCTTTTGGAAGAGATTGCCCTCCATGTGTATGTCTAAGCTGTAACCTTGCAAGGTTTGTTCATTGTTAGAGAACTATATATATAATACTATAAGTTAACATGTCTTGGTTAATAGTACCGATCTAAATATGTATTTTCTTTTGTTAACTTCAGCTCTCTCTGTTTTTGATGTTTTTCCCTTTTTTCCGTCCTTGTCATTTTGTCAAACTTCTTTCAATGTTTTCACCTCTAATATTTTTTTTTTGGCTACTTAGAGAGAGAAGGATGAATAGAGAGAAAAGAAGATAAATAGAGAAAAAAGGGAGAAAAGAAAAATGAAGACAGCAAAAAGGTAAAATGAGGAATTGAGGAAAAAGACGAAGAGAGGAGGCGGCTAATGACAGAACAGAGAAAGAGAGACCCACGCTTCCTCCTTTCCTTTTTATCATTCCATTAAAGTTTTATATCCATCTTTTTAATGTAATTTGGTCCCTATGAATTCCTGCCGCTGCAGAACAGACAGACGGCTCCTGTGAACATAAACTCTAGCTGTGTTGGACAGCTCCCTTTCCTCTGTCTACTCCCATGTTCACACCGGCTAAGTGATCTGAGAGAGAGAGGGTGTGTGTGTGTGTGTGTGTGTGTGTGTGTGTGTGTGTGTGTGTGTGTGTGTGTGTGTGTGTGTGTGTGTGTGTGTGTGTGTGTGTGTGTGTGTGTGTGTGTGTGTGTGTGTGTGTGTGTGTGTGTGTGTGTGTGTGTGTGTGTGTGTGTGTGTGTGTGTGTGTGTGTGGACTTCATATATGTGTGTTATAAAGAGTCATGAAGAGTTTGAACAAAGCACTATTTTGACTAAATGATCTTAACCAAGTAGTCTTAGAAAGTAATTGTGGGTCTGTGTGTGTGTGTGTGTGGCAGAGAGAGCATTGAAAAAAAAAAAAAAATCGCTGTTCAACCAAACTTAAAATTAAAAATGAGTGAGAAAGAAGTAAATGAAGGACAGAAATGAGGTTAGAGGTAATGACAGAACACAAAGAATTCATGTTATTTAATGAATGAGTGACTGCATTAATAAAATAATACCCTTTTTTCCCACCATGCTGCTCGCTTACTATTTGCATATCACAAGACACCTACAATATATTATGCACACAATTATAATTCATTACCTGAACATATATGTGCATGTTGTGTTTTCTCCATCTATGTTTTTCGTTCAGGGTATTGTTGGTTCTTTAAATGAACCCTATGGAGTTGCATGCTTAAAAATGGTTTGTGTTGTTTTTAGCTGTTCCTCACTAAATATTCATTTCTGTTGATCAAACACAAAACGTTGATAGATTATGTTTTAAATGCAATATATTATATATTAATCATTTTTTCTGCTCGCTCTGTAATGCAGGATCCTCTTGGTTGCGGGAATTAAATAAATCACTCCAAAGAGTTAATGTCCGAAGAGGATATAGAAATTTTTGAATGGTTGACATTTTGAAGGCATCATAATTGTTGTAACTCAAAGACTAATGCACATCTCACATACTCCTGATGTTATCGATACAAATCAAGTTCATGACCTTGGTCATATTTCATCCTCTCACTCACCCCCTTTGCAGGGTTTTCTAAAGCAGCAATGACATTAAGTAATCTGCCGAAATACTAAAGATATGAAATGCAGTGTAAATTCACACTGTATTGCTTGTCACGTTTTGACACTGTGTCGTGAGCATCTTGATAACAGTAAAGCTCAGCATTTGTCCTCATTATGACTCCTAGGAGTCTCGACTCACCTTCAAAAGCCCAGTCACCCACATGCATAACCACAAACACACATGCACACTCAAAACCCTGTGCAAGGCTAAAAATAATACCCTTCCTCTTCTCTTCATGCGGATACACACACGTACACGCTTAAATATACATTGATGGACCCTGACCTACACACACATAGACAAAAATGTGCAAAGAAGCTGTGTAACAAATATATACGCACAAGTAAACATGCATACGCATGCACACACACACACACACACACACACACTCACACTCTCCTTCCTCCCCCTCTCCCAGCCCTTGTCAGTTGATTGTGTTATTACTATGCTAACCAAATCCTTATAAATGTGATTTAAAGCTTGGTGGTCCTGCACTCCTGTTTTAGCCTTCTGCTACTGTGTTTTACTGGCGAGAGGGGGAGTATGGGTGGCGTGTGCAGAGGGAGGGATGAAGGAACAGGGGGAAGAAAGAGGGAAAGACAGTGAGAATAAAATGGAAAGGTGTAGAGAAAAGGTAGACTAGAGAAAAGAGGAGCACCTGGGATAGAGGGAGAGAGAAGGGAAAATGAAAGAGGTGAACAGGATGGCAAGGGAAAGCTAGATAAGGAGTCAAGAAACTAGAGAGTGGTTGCTACACATTCCCTCAACACTCGTTCCTTCCTATCCAGAGAGCAGTAAAGCATCAGTAAAATAAAAAAAAAAGGAAAAAGCATCACCTGCATCTTAAATGAAAATTTCAATTGAAAAACTTAACAGCCCTTCAAATTGCAGAATTTTACACGCGCCAGTAAAGCCTAAATAACACTCAACACTTAGAGGGAGGGGGCATGGGGGAAGGGAGGAGAGAGAGAATGAGGGAGGAATGGGGGGTAACAACGGGGGTTATTTTGGTTGGTTGATGGGGGCTGGATCAAGGTGACTGGTTTGTCTTTTGTTGTGAAATTAATTGTAGTTCAGGACTTTCGGTCGGTCTACCTCTCAGTGCATCTTTCATGTCTGTTTTTGGAGTGGACAAGGTGACCAGGCAGGACAAAGCAACGCAGGCAAAACAATTGTCAAACAGACAGAAAGATGCAAAACGTCAAATTAGACAAACAAGTAGAAAGACACCCCAACGCTCCGCAAAGATGAATGAGAAAGCAGCGAAGCATGGAGAGAGGCCGGCAGACAAGCACAGAGGCAGACAGGGGGACGGGCTCCTTGGTTATTCGTGGGGTTCAGTGGACCTTTGGTGGTAATTGAATCAGTGTGAGTGCTGAGTAGAGCTAGCATAAAAACCTGTTAACCCAAAAGGTCAACTCTCTGCATTGTTTATTTAGCAGGGAGCCAGGAGAGAGAGAGAGGGAGTGAAAGAGAAAGGGAGGCCACGACACGAAGCACAAATAAGAGAGCAAAGGATGAAAATGAGAGAGAGGGAGAGAAACAATAAGGAGAAGACGGATAGACAGATGGAAGGAAAGATGGGTTGTAAGTGGGACCACTTCTGATCTGTAAAATCAGCCAAGCTTTGCGTAGCCATTTTGCATTGTTATTTATTTGTATGAGTGATAGAAAAGTGGGTGTGAGAGATAATGTATAGTAATAGTAATTTATCTTTGTGCCTTTACTGGTGATGTGTGTCCCAGAAGATACCAGAGAAAACTCCCAAAGGTATGAGCAAACTCTGGCTCGTTACTGAAAAACTTTCACTCCTATCAAACACTGAACATTAGTTGGGCTCCCAGTGTCTGTGACGTCAGCCTGATCAGCTATCAGTTTGTGGATAGTCTGCTTAATGCAACATAACTCGTTTCATGTGCATGCATATTGACAGACGCATATGCTTGCACACTTTATGTCTGTTACAGCCATGCCAGCATACGCTCATCTTCTGTCAGTCTCAGTTGTCTCTCAATTTCACAGACACACACACACACACACACACACACACAGACACGCACATACTCCACTGCCATCTGGGAAAGCCGTTAGCGGTTAGCGGTAGCACTTAGCGACGCAGCACGCTCCCTCAGTCCGCTCAGTCACCTTGATCTGCTTGCCCTTCACACAGCACCATTACTGCTATACTGCATCACTGTGGGTGTGGGCTGGAGCAAGTGCGCTAGGAAGAAGTGTGTGTCTATGTGGACATGCATCTGTGTGTGTCCATTATAGAGTAGTAGTGGGATGTAAATGCTGGGGGAGGAAGGCAGAGGGGGCATTACCTTCGAATGAGCCACCGTGTAGTGAGATATCCCTCTGAGTAGTATTCTGTAGGTTCCTGCGTGAACATATGCCAGTCATGTGTGTGTCAGTGACTTTCTGATGTGCATCTCTATTTGCCTGTACACTTCTTACCCTCAAAATGATCATTTTCTGGTCTTACTATGAGAAGGTAACACAATGAACATGACAGTGAATATGAAAACACACTGCATCCAAACCAAGCGTTACGTTATTCCAAAAAACTCTTTGTGGTTACTGCATCAGCTCCATCACCTGAATTCCTTGCTGAAAGACACACTGACTTGCATTCAGAAAGTCATGAGTGCTGTATAAATCCATAAGTACAATCTTAACTTACTCGGGGAGAAATTGAGAAAGAAAGAGTTTCTGTGTTAATCCCCTAGATAGGGATGGCAAAATCACTCTTTGTCCTTCTGATGTCGTTCTCAATGTTACTTGTCAAGTAATTTAGTAAAAAAAATTCAAATTTTCATCATCCTTCATAAGTACACACACAAATTGAATATTTTTTTTCTTCATCTACTTCCTTGTCTGCAGGTCCAGGACCAATCGACAGCCCAACTGTGTCAGCGCTTCAGTCCCGAAGTGTCACCGTTAACTGGGTTCCTCCCGCACAACCAAATGGCATTATCAGCAATTACAACCTCTATCTTTGGCTCAGCTGTACCCCTTCTATCAATTTTAAGACCAGATCAGCCTCAGACACCAGAAAGATGCTCAGTTCCTGCTTATCTCATGCAAATCTCAGCGCAGATCATGGCCTCAAGCCAACATCCAGTCTCGACTCCCCTGACTCAAGTCACATCCCCGTTTCTCCTTTTAACATGAGCAAAAATGGCAGCTCAGACACAATCCTTGGCACTAAACCCAACTTTGTTCCTAAACCTTTCTCTAGCTTAAGGCCTGTTATTGTAGACCACAGCCATATTCAGTCTACTCCTGTCAGCAAGACAAGCCAAGGCCCCACTTCCCTTTCATTTCACCCCACTGAAGCCAATATAACCAGTGTAAACCCAAATCCCACCCTTTTATACTATAACCCAGACATCAATTCAACCAGCTCTACCTCTAAACCTTTTATGATACAAAACTCCCTTCAAAGCCCCTTCACTGATTCCTTTAGTGAAGCTTCAGACTTAAATTCATTGCCACAGTCAGCTACTGTTCTGGGCAACACCACGAGCTACACTTTCCTCGACCTACT